>NC_044389.1:30593179-31216347 GCF_006542625.1 Nomascus leucogenys
GGTGTGATCTTGGCACACTGCAACCTCCGACTCCCTGGTTCAAGTGATTCTCCTGCCTCAGCCTCCCGAGTAGCTGGGATTACAGGCATCTGCCACCACACCCAACTAATTTTTGTATTTTTAGTAGAGATGGGGTTTCACCATGTTGGCCAGGATGGTCTCAATCTCCTGACCTCGTGATCCACCTGCCTCGGCCTCCCAAATTGCTGGGATTACAGGCGTGAGCCACCACGCCTGGCCAGGATATTTTAAAAAGATGAAATTACAGGATTTATTAGTTCAGGTTTCAATATTATTTAATTTTTATAGTTTTGATTAAATGTTTGTTATCGTAACTCCTTTTTGTCAAAGTGAGTCTACTCTTCAATTAAATATAAGAAATTGTTATGTGGTTTTACATGGAGTTTATTAATCTAGAGTGAGAGGGTTTTATGTTTTAAATAATATTCTAAGTTAAAGACTTCATGGTGTTACAACTAAATTTTTAAATTTAAAATTTGTTAAAATATTTGTTAGATTTGTTAAATGTAATAGCTAGGATTTTCTTTAAGAAAATTTAAGCTATTTAAGAACGCAAAACACTTCACAACAGGATAGAATATCTAATTTTTTAAAAAATATATTGACTCTAATTGTAATGGTTTGCCGTAAAATGAGCAGTGTTAAGTAAATAATGTTTAAACAATTTTTGTCCTTCCTTAAATATGTTAAATTGTATAACAAAGTACCCACACGTTTTTAGGTGGTAACTTTTAATCGTCTATAAGATACGGATCATGTTTCATCTCTGTGATCCTAGGGGTCTTTTGGGTGGGCACTCCCTGGCAATCATGCTGAAAGAAAAAGGTGAATATATGCAGTGGTACAATGATGAACTTCTCCAAATGGCAAAGCAGTTAGGTTACAAACTTTTACCGGCTTTCAACACTACCAGTGGCCTTCCTTATCCAAGAGTAAGTACTTCTGAAAAATATGAGTCTTTATATACTTTCTTTGCTGTTTTATAAAATGAAGTTTTGTGATCAGAGCCATTGTTCTTCACCTGCTTGAGGCTGAAAAAAATGCTTCAAAGCTATGTAACAAATTTATATTTTCATTTCAATTCACTGATTATACTTCCAAGTGATGTGACGATTAGATTAGTTTAAGCTTTAAAAAAGTTTTATTTCTAATTTCTATGGGTACATAGTATGTATATATTAATGGGGTACATAATATATTTTGATATAATCATACAATGCATAATAATCACATCAGGGTAAATGGGGTGGCCATTACCCCAAACATTTATCATTTCTTCATGTTACAGACATTCCAATTATACTCTTTTAGTTGTTTTAAAATGTATGATACATTTCTGTTGACTGTAATCGCTCTGTTGTGCTATTAAATACTATATCTTATTCATTCTGTCTAACCTGTTTCTGTACTCATTAACCATCCCCTATTCCCCATCCCCACCAGCTACGCTTCCCAGTCTCTGATAACCATCGTTCTAGTCTTTATCTCCATGAGATCAACTGTTTTAATTTTTAGCTCCCACAAATGAGTAAGAACATTTAAAATTTGTCTTTCTATGCCTGGATTATTTCTTTTTTTTTTTTTTTTTTTTTTTTGGGATGGAGTCTCGCACTGTCGCCTAGGCTGAAGTGCAGTGGTGCAATCTCGGCTCACTGCAACCTCTGCCTCCTGGGTTCACGCCATTCTCCTGCCTCAGCCTCCCGAGTAGCTGGGACTACAGGCGCCCGCTACCATGCCCAGCTAATTTTTTGTACTTTTAGTAGAGATAGGGTTTCACCGTGTTAGCCAGGATGGTCTTGATCTCCTGACCTCGTGATCCACCTGCCTTGGCCTCCCAAAGTGCTAGGATTACAGGCATGAGCCACCACGCCTGGGTTCCTGGCTTATTTCATTTAACATAGTGTCCTCCACTTCCATCCATGTTGTTGTAAATGACAAGATCGCATTCTTTTTTATGGCCAAATAGTATTCCATTGTGTATATGTATAATTTAAGCTTTAATGTGTCATTACATTACAGATTAGATTATGCTGCAGAAGGAAGAATAGATACTAGACCAGAACTTGGGCACAGAATTATTTGTGTAGAAGATATAATTGAAGCAGTTAGTATGTAGGTGTTAACTGTCCAAAGGAGAGGATAGAGAGAGAACTCACAGGACAGAGGGAGGGCATGAGGAGGAAGAACAGCCAGTGGAAAGTAAAGTACACAGAGATTTAAGAGGAGAACCGTAAAGTAGCATAGTGTACAGTATTATAAAATCCAAAGAAGGGAACTTCGAAAGGAGGAAATGTTCTAGAAAACTTGAGAATTGGGTGCAAACAGAGCCTTGAAGTTGTAGTGAATAAAGAGGAGAGGATTCAAAGTAGATGAAAGTAAGTAGGAATGAACCACTCATTTTAAGATTTCTTCTGTGTTGGTAGTTAAAGGAGAGTTGGCAACAAAGTCAGTTGAAGGAGCTTTATTGGTTTTCCCCTAAGAAAATTTTATATTTAAAGCAGAGGGAAAGAAGCCATTGAAGATGGGAAGAGCTCTTCTGATTTATTTCTCATTCTTTATTAACACTATTACTCTCTCCCTCTTATCCAAGACAGACACCTCAGCCATTACCAAGCTCTGTCAGTTTTTTTCTTTTCTTACACCCGTCTTACTCTTTTCTCTCTTGGTTTATGCTTCAGAGCACTTGAAAAACCAGTGTCACTAAAATCTAATTTTTGTCAAATTATCTTCAAAAATTGTATGGCTCTTTGTATTATATTGAGTGTCCCTTAACTTTCAGAATTTTTTGCAGTTTGGCTGTAGACTTTCTGACATTCTCTCTTATTTCCATATCCCAGTGAAATCATTGTTCCATTTCAGCCAGAACAATCTATAGTGTCCCCAGAGTCTCTAAGTTTTTTTTTTTTTTTCATTCCATGCCTTTAGGCTTACCATCTCTATCACCTGGCATAACTTCTCTACAAATATAAGTCAAATCAAATAAGGCTCATTTCCTCCATCAAGAAGTCATCCTTGACTGGAGATATAGCATGATATAGGGCAATGCTTTACCTATCAATTTAGTGAGTTGTGACTAGCACTTTTTAAAAATTAAACAGACTAGAATGAAATCTCTTCTTATTTAAATTTCTAGTTTGATATTTTAAATAGCTCTCCGGTAAACATTCTTTTTGTTTGCTTTGAGATAGTCTCCCTCTGTCACCCAGGCTGGAGTACAGTGGTGTGATAATTGCTCACTGCAGCCTCCAACTCCTGGGCTCAAGTGATCCTCCCACCTCAGCCTCCTGAGAGTAGCTGGGACTACAGGCACGTGCCACCATGCTCGGCTGATTTTTTTTTAAAAATTTTGTAGAGATGGGGTTCTCACTGTGTTGCCCAGGCTAGTCTCAGACTCCTGGGCTTAAGAGATCCTCCCACCTTGGCCCCCCAAAGTACTGGACTCACAGATGGCAGCCATCATGCCTGGCCTCTGTGGACATTCTGATACACATCTTTTTACACATTTTTAATTTCTTCCTTAGGATAAATTACTTGAAGAGGAAGTAATAAGTCACAGAGTAGGGAATGCTTTTTAAGGTAATCAGGTACTTATTGCCCAATTGCTTTCCAGAAAGATTCTTTTTTACTTCTCAGTGTTGTGTAAAAGTACATGTGTCATTTAACTGTTACTGTATATTATTATTTTGCCAACTTAATGAGGAAAAATTGAATTATATTTTAATATGGATTTCTTTGCTTATTAGTACAGTTAAATTTGTTGATCATTTTTTTCTTAGCATATTAAAATTAAAAGTAAAATTTTTTTAAACAATATATAAACATTTATTTAATTCAGTTTACTTTTAGTAAATACTTTCATCTCTTTTTGTCTTAAACCTCTCAAGAAAGCAGGACAATAAGCTCCTTGTTACTAATTTCTGCAGTAATAGATACTACTACCAGTGCCATCTCTAAACTCAGTCATTTGAGTCCTGGTCAGGAGGACAGGAACCTATCTACCAGCCCCTAGATCAACCACAGGATCCCTTCTTCCCTGATTTGTGGAAATGGTAATGCCCCTTGGATGCCAAAATGCATCTTGGTTCTGCATTTAAAAGTTCTTTAATACTGGCCAGGTGCGGTGGCTCACGCTTGAAATCCCAGCACTTTGGGAGGCCAAGTCAGGTGGATCACAAGGTCAAGAGATCGAGACCATCCTGGCTAACATGGTGAAACCCCATCTCTACTAAACATACAAAAAGTAGCTGGATGTAGTGGTGTGTGCCTGTAATCCTAGCTACTTGGGAGGCTGAGGCAGGATAATCACTTGAACCTGGGAGGCGGAGGTTGTGGTGAGCTGAGATCGTGCCACTGCACTCCAGCCTGGCGACAGAGTGAGACTCCATCCCCACCCCCCCTAAAAAAGTTGTTTAATACCACTTAACTTCAGGAAGGATACAAGATTTAAATGAGTAGATACTATAGATAATTGTGTTAATAAATAGTCCTTTTACAAATTTTATAGCAGTCATCTTGGGATACAGTTCAATATACAAACATCTTAAGTATTATTGTACTAAAATGTTAATGATTCAAAGTATTTCCATTTTAAGGGAAAAGATACTGAAAGTGGGATACAGAGATGTTTATTCTTTTCTATTTTGCTTTTGCTTTTTTGTGACTACTCTTAGACTTTGTCATTCTTAGCTCTCAACTACTCCCAATTCAGCATTATTTCTTTTTCTGAAATTCACATTTTAGCAGTTGTGGCTTCCATTTGTTTGGCACTTAATTTATGACTTTTCATTGTTAGTTATTTTCTCTATTTATATATCTGTCTTACTTGCTCTGTCTGGATTTTAAGCTCCTTGAGGACAAGGATCTATTCCTTTGTATACTATCATAATATCCCCCACATGGTAGGTAAGTAAGCAATAAATATTGATCAGTTGATTGTAGTAATTAATGGAACTGACCAGAAAATATTTTTCACTGTTGATTCTTATTGCAAATATTTGTAAAATTATACTTTACCTTAGTGTAATTCATGCGATTACATCTTTGTTTCATTATTAAGGATTGCTTCATTTTAGGTTAATTATTCTTAGTATCAATTTTCAATTTTAGTTCTATAGATAGGGATACAGGCAGCATAAGGGGGCAGGAGATACTTTTCATTCTTGTTTATGGTGCAGAACCACCTAAAACTAGCTAATCCTACAAAAGTACAAATGGTAGAGATAATTATAAGTTTGGAAAGGGATGGAGGGGTACTGCTAGACTAATAGCACATGAAAATGTCTCAAGTGGCAGTCTACAAAGTAAGATAAATGGCAGTACTGAGGACAACATTAACAGTGATCAAATCTCCATGTCTCACCTACGTTTCACATTTGTTGTTTGTTTGTTTGTTGTTGAGGGGGTGTTTGTTTAGAAATGCCTGGAATCTGTTGATTGGACACTGTTAAGGCACTAGGTATACCTAGCAATTGATTTCTGCAGATAAGTTGAAACATAAATTTTTTTGAGCTTCTCTTTATATAGAGTTTGGATAATAACTGAACCAAGAGTATACCCGTGATGTTTTATGTTTGATTTTTTTTTGTTTATTTATTATTGACTGAATCCTTGGCATATACCTCCTTTTTTGTTGGTTATTTGGATTGCTGAAAAATATTCTAATTTTAATCAGAGTCCGCTCAGTTTGAGTCTAGTTAATCCAGGTTCATATTGTAGTAGTAAAAGTCTTGCTCTGTCACACAGGCTGGAGTGCAGTGGTGCTATCTCGGCTCACTGCAACCTCCGCCTCCCAAGTTCAAGAGATTCGTGCCTCAGCCTCCCAGGTAGCTGGGATTACAGGCACACGCCACCATGCCCGGCTGATTTTTGTATTTTTAGTAGAGATGGGGTTACGCCATGTTGGCGAGCTGGTCTCAAACTTCTGGCCTCAAGCGATCTACTTGCCTTGGCCTCACAAAATGCTGGGATTACAGGCATGAGCTACCGCTCGTGGCCTATTTGGTTGTCTTCGACTTAATAAAGAAATACCCCTTTGAAAAAATTTCCCTTGTGTTGTTAGCCTGCCAGCAAGGTGATACACTCTATATTTCAAAACTCTTAAAACCCGTAAATGAAATTTTAATTTCCTTTCAAATATATACCGTAACAATCCGTTTTTTCTCTATGATGAACTAGTTAATATATAATATAGACTGGTTTTTCACAAATTCTAAACCAACCCTAATTTCTTCTAAGGCTGGTCTGCTTCCCTATTCTTGTACTTACTAGTTCAAACCGTCCAGAGAACAAAATTGTTATAAAAGATACCTTCTCTGTGTAATTTCCCTTGGATTATAATCATTTCCCTTGGAGTAAACAAGGGAAATGATTATATTGAGTTTTGATGTCATTGAGGATGGAATGAAATAAAAGCTTACTTACTTCATAAATATTATGTGCTTAGAATATATTTCCCTACATGCTAATTGGAAAGTCACAGAGATCATCAGATTGAATTTCAGTGTTTAGTTATTTTATGAATTATTTTCATGATTTTATACAAAGACTCGATTGAAAAGTAGTTTCTTATCAGAAAGTCATTGTCTTGATAACTGCTAATGACAATTTTCTAATTGTATTCAGATTAATTTAAAGTTTGGCATCAGAAAACCAGAAGCTCGGACAGGAACTGAGACAGATACCTGTACAGCTTGTGCAGGTACCTTGATCCTTGAATTTGCTGCTTTAAGTCGATTCACAGGAGCAACAATATTTGAGGTTTGCTTTTTACGATCTTTGATATCCTGGGTATTGGGCATAACTACCTTTATGTCTTCTTCATTGGTTAAATATTAGGATTATTAGTTGGAGAATTACTGTTATTTTAGTGAACTTTTTGTCTAAATTCCTTTACATGGTTTTTAATTGTCAAAAACCTAGAACATTGTAAGAGAGCTATGTTAAATCCAACTTTGCATTTTGTTCATCAACTATAAAGTGTATGTTTAGGTTTAGTCTTAGAAATTTTTGTAGCCATATTACTTAAATGAATTTGATGTCTCCTTGATATCATAAATGTCTTACATGAAATACTATGTCCCTGTGTTTTGTTAGACTTCCAGATGGTCTATTGCGCTTCTGAAATTTCTGAAACCTTCACTAATCTTCTAAAACACAGTGAAATTTTTGTACTTAAGTCTTGATTGAGACTCTAATCTGTAAATTTGTTTACTGCAAGGGAAATGTTATTCATTATCCAAAAGACTTAATATCCCCACATAGTTGTTGTGGACTAGCTATGTCTCTCATTAAAAAAATCTAATTATTTAAGCATGTCATTGGAGTGCAGTGGTAACACAAAGCATCCTCTTTTTCAAGCATATGACTTAGGTTAATGTTTAAAAATCCAACAAATGGCAAACAGAACAAGCAGAAATAGGGACTGTATACTTACATTACAGATATTAGATCTGAATGTAAAGAAAACAAATTTACTTTGTATGTATTTATGCCTTTGAATGTATGTCTGTATGTTCAAATGTCTCAAGGACAGATATATCATGTTTGGTTGGTTAATCTTTTAAACTTAAATTTTTGCTCTATATCTTGTTCACTAATATTTTCCCTTCATTAAAAAGTGTGGACACTTTTGCATACTTTAATAACTACACTCTCAGGTATTGATGCAGTTGCAGGTGAGGAAAATAAGGCTCAAAGAGTATGAGAGACCTGCACAGCTGGTAGGTGATGCATGGAGTTGGAATTAGAATCCATGTCTTTCTGAATTTGAAACCCATACTCTTTCCAGCGGGCTATTTTGTGTTTATGAATAAATCTGTTGAAAGTCATGATTTAAAAAAAAAAATTCTTGAATATGCAGTAATTTATTATCAGAGAAGATGCAGTTGACAAAGCATTGATATAATACAGAGTTGGCAAACTACAGTCTGTGAGCAAAGTCCAGCCACTGCCTGTTTTTATAAGTAAAGCTTTATTGGAACACAGCCATGCTCAATTGTTTGTTTTTATCTATGCCTACTTTGGTGCTACAGTAACAGAGTTGAGTAATTGTGCCATTTACTGTGTGACCCATAGCACTTAAAATACCTGGTCCTTCTCAGAAAAGGTTTGCTGACCCTTGGTCTAATATATAAAGAGATCTGAATTCTCATATTATTTTTTTTGTCCTGTAATTCAATTTTAAACTCTAGCTAATCTTGAATTTCACTAGGCCTGTTTTCTTAGCTGTAAAATAAGACTAGGGAAATAGAATCTTTTTAAAGTTTCCTGGCTCTGAAATTCTGCCATTTAATTAAAATTATAACCTGCTTTGTGTTTAAGAGAAATCAGCATAGTTTGAGTTAAGAATTATAACTATTTTACACTCTGTAATCTACCAAGTGGCAAGTTGGTTTAATGACATTTTCTTTTGTAGAAGTCCTTCTGCAGTGCTAAATAGGTTCATGCTCTGAAATTAATTTAGAAACCTGCCTGTACTTGCCCTTTGCATTTATATTTTGTAACATCTTTTCATCCAAAGCCAAAAATTTGATTCCAACTCATTTTATTTAGTGTCTAGCAGATAAATGAGAAAAAGAAAAACATGTCATAAGGTTACAAGTTTGTTGTTATCAAATATTTGGTAGCCTAGTTGATTTAATAGCTTTTTACTAATGAACTTGCATACCATTTAAAAAGTAGGATCTGAAATGACTTTCAAAGATAGCATACTACCTTTGAAATTCTCATCCAGTTTTCTAAACAAGGGAGATTTTTACTTTGCATTTAAGTGGTAGAAATTACTTTAACAAGTATATCTAATTATGTAAGCAATTAATATAATTTAATAATACATGTGTGTGAATATGAACTTGTGCTACAAGAGTAGATGACATGAAGAAAAAACAAAAAGAGTAGATGAAAGTGAGCCTTCAAAGTGAGCCTTCCTCTGAATAGCGTATTCAGTCTTTCCTAACTACACTGATTGGTTGAAAAAGAGCCAAGCTTTGAGTTTTAAGGAAATTTGTTTTATAAATAGTTATCTTTGAAATTTAACCTAATTCTTAAAATATCCTATCGGTCTTTGAGTTTTGTTTGTTTGTTTCCTATTTGCCAAAGATACTTAGTTCTTCAAATATGCATTTATTTATTTATTTATTTTTTAAATTACAGGAATATGCCAGAAAAGCTCTCGATTTTCTCTGGGAAAAAAGACAGCGAAGTAGTAATTTAGTGGGCGTGACTATAAATATTCATACTGGAGATTGGGTACGAAAAGGTATGTAAGTTAGGCTTTTTAAATCAAGCCTTTGCATCCTCAAAATGGTTCGCAATAAAGAATTTTCATTTGTTAAAATAATCTTTGGGATACTATAAAGCATAGATTCTCACCAGATTGCTGGTATTTTAATTTAGCCAGATTTTCTTTTTTGATGCCAAATGTGGCACACTTCTTCTAGATGATTTAGTATTCTATTTCTTAATGGATATAGCATTATAGCTATAGGATACAGATGAAACGCTATAATTCATTTGAAAACTAGAGAACCAGAGTTCCACAACCATCTCACGTTAAGGTGTGGTTTAGTAAGAATCTGGATTTAATAAATTCTTTTTTTTTTTCCTACCTTCAGAAATATAGTAGCTAAGAGCGTAGACCCTGGAGTCGTGTTGTTGGATTCAAGCTATGTGATCTTGGGAAACTTATTTAACCTCTATGTGCCTCTCTATTCCATGTCTGTAAAGTGGGCATATTAATAGTAATTAGTTGTTCTGTATGAGGATTAAATGAGTTAACCGAAGTAAAGTGCTTAGAACAGTGCCGGGCATGTACTACACTTACTATGAAGTAAGTGCCCAGTAACGAGATGTTAGTCCCTTTGATTAATAATTTTACTTCTGGGAATCTAGTCTGAGGAATAATACAAAACATAGAAAATTATTTGTTCCCAAGATGCTCCCATGCAATTATTAATAGCAGAAAACTGGAAAACAGTCTAAATAACCATCAATAAAAAAAGCTAAAAAAATTATTTTACGTCAGTTTTGGAATATTGTTATTAAAATAAATCAGAAGCATGGGAAGGAACATATAACAATGTTATATGAACAAACAGGATATTGAATTGTACAAAGAATGTGATTTTATCTTTATAAAACACCCTGATAAGCATAGACGAATGGAAATAAACTAGAATATTCTTTTTTATTATTATTATTATACAAAACTAGAATATTCTTAATGAAAGCATCTTTTTTATACATTTTCTCGATTTCTAAAAAGCTTATCTTGTTTATATGTAAAATAAAAGGTAACTGCCTACATTTAAATAAATAAAAATTATAAAATTATTAATTCAAACATATTAAAATAAAATTGTTACCTTTATTCAGTATTGTATAAAATTTTTCTGTGTCATCTAAATGCTTCCTGAAACAGATCTGAATTGTGACTTCAGAATTTTGTAATTTTTTTTTCTTTTAAACCCACCTCAGACCTCAGGTGCAAGTTAATCGTAATTAATTTTGAATTAAGCATAATCATTGTATTATGACACAACAGTCTTATTAGTGGTTCATGCATGGCCCATTTTACTTAGTCATTTCAATAATGTAATAAGCACCACCTTGTGGATGCACAGACCCAGACACAGCCCATACCCCAGCAGAATGAAGCACCTGCCATATTTCTGCTGAAGCCAAGTAGTGCAGAGCTTCGGCCGTGGCTCCAAGGATCTTGGCATCCCCACAGTTAACTTTCCTGAACAAGTAGTAGATAATCTTCCAGGTGATGTATCCACTGGCGTTTACTGTGGTTGGACTAGTTTTGGAAGTGGAGATGTCAATAAGATGGTAGTGAGCATGGGATGGAACCCATACTACAGGAACACAAAAAAGTCCATGGAAACTCATATCATGTATATCTTCAAAGAGGACTTCTATGGGGAAATCCTCAATGTGGCCATTGTTGGCAACCTCAGACCAGAAAAGAACTTTTGACTCTTCAGAGTCAGTTATTTCAGTAATTCAGGGTGATACTGAGGAAGCTAAGAAATGACTAGATTTACCAGAACATTTGAAACTCAAGACAATTTCTTCCAAGTTCCTAAAAGCAAAATATTGAATGGCCACTGATGAAAAATCATCTTATGTATTCATTCACTGTTTTCTAATATTTCACTGCTTATAACTGTCTAGTTTCATCTTGGTTATAGTTTAAAAAACAAATATTTTCCTACATCTGTGAATTAAATAGTACAGTGTAGTTACCATATTATACTTCGGCTGTTAAATTAAATCCATTATGTCATAACACTAAAAATACTCATTTAAAAATGAAGATTTAAAATAACATAATATGTTGATTTAAATGTACCACTAGAAAAGTGTTGTGTCTTACAATAGAAATGAAATGTATATAAATATGGATAAAAAGACAAGTCACTAGTTTGAGATAAGAACTATTATTTTCATGGTAACGTACCAGCATGTATGTGCTTGTATAGCATACACATAAACAGAGAAGGCTTAATGTATTTATAATGCAAATACAAATGCATTAGACGTTTGATAGTGTATTATAAACCTAAGAGGAAAAATCCAGACTTTGTGTTTTTGATATTTTGTGCATCAATATATTGCTACAAACATGAAAACTGTGAAAATTTTTAAATCATTTCCTTGCAGTCATATCATTGTACCATCTTCATTTTTGTCTAGAGTTGGTTCAGTTCTAAGTGGTCTAGACTCCACCTGCCTATCGTTTTTTTTTTTTTACTGGTTAAGACAGTAAAATTGGTGTTTTTTGAATCTATAGGTTTCATTTTTGTGTTAGATAACATTTCTTTTTAAGAGTAGATATTATTATTGTTGTTTAATTTTTTCTTGATTTTGGTTCTTTTTTCCTTTTTTGGAAAAAGCAAAACAAGAGACTTCATCTTTAGATTTCCTCAAGGTTTAAGTGAATTTACTATTCATTTATACATACCAGTTTCTTAAAGGACACAAGATGCTTGTTTTCCAGCTAGTGAAACTAAGAGCTAATTAAACTATGAAATAGTTAGAAAATTATTTATTTTAAATATAATTATCTGTTCCAGGGCAAATCTAAACTGGTGTAGTCGTATATATGCACAATGTAATTTAAAGCTAATCTAAGGAGTGCTTATAGCTTGAGGGAAAGGCATAAATAAACATTAAATAATCTATATAGTATGGATTTTTCTTCCTACTAACTGTATGATTTTTGGCTACTTGCATCTTTTTGTTTATATTGGCAAAAAGTTGAAGTCTTTGGAAAATTAATAAATCAACATTACAGATTGCTTTGGGCCCCCTCAAAGAGTATATTGCATCATGGTTCACTTTAGCAACAGATTTGGTGGTGATGGAGGGATGGAGTAGAAGTATGTAGAGGTAATTTTGAAGATGATTCATTATAAATCATTTTTTTCTTATCTGCATAAGTTAGAATTGATTTTAATAATACAAAATATATAGAAAAATGTCTGAAGCTGTTGGAGAAGAGGGAAGTATATGTAATTCAGTTGGATTATGTTTTACTTTTTTGTATATGAATTTATGGCAAAAAATGCCATTTGTGGTTTTTTCATTTCTTTATCAAAATTTTAAGTTAGAAATCCTATACTTGAAAGAAGACTCAATTTTTAGTGGCTTTATGAAGCAAAGTTAAAAACAAACATGGAAAAAGTAAAAACATTTGTGTCTTATTTGCCACTAATTATATTCTCCTTAAGTGGGTGAAAGTTCTTTGATATTTTATTGTTACCCTTGCATGTTGTTAAATAACCATTGGTTTTGAGAATCAGGTAGTGTGTTTAGGGGTTAGTTAATTGTGTACATTTTCCAAAGTTTTGTATTGATTATAAGAAGTTACAGTAGTAAGTTATAGTGGTATCACTGTGATTAGTCTGAATGTTTTCAGGCCTTGATATCTTGATTAAGTGATTTTTTTTTTAAAAAAATTTAACAGTTGTATAATGAAAAATCTCATTTGTGTTTCCATAGATAGTGGAGTTGGAGCAGGGATTGATTCATATTATGAATATCTGTTAAAAGCCTATGTCTTGCTTGGAGATGACAGTTTTCTGGAAAGATTTAACACAGTAAGTTGATACAGTTTTATATTTTATAATCAATTTCATTTGAGTCCAGATTTTTATAGAAACTCCATTACATGAATGAGATTGTAAAAATAATTTTTAAAATGTGTAGTGGTTTTGTGTCAGTATTTCCTGATGATGTTGAACAGGGACAGTGTAAAAAGTGATATACATTCCAAAAAATTAGTTGATAAAGTAGTTTTATTTTCACCTTTTATCAGAAACTTTGCAGATCTGCCAGTAAGAGATGTAATAGATTTGAGTTTTACCTAATCTTGTTTGTACAAGGATAAGAATTATTGAAATATGTTACTAGTTAGCTTTTTCCTTTGGATTCCAATTCTTTTTGAAATCTTGGAAGTTTGGCTTAGTCTTTGATTACACCAAGGATACAGGGCTTTGAAGACCTGGAGAAACTAGTGAGTATTCATTTCAAAAGCAAGTCTTAAGACTGCCTCAGAACCACAAGCATATTTTTTGGGAAAAGTGGGAGGATTATTGAACCCAATTGAATCACCCTTTTAACTGAAGCAAACTGAAATGAATATAGCAAACTCATCAGTTATATCACTATATTCTTTTTAAACTAATCTACCACTTCTTTGCTCACCTATCGGTTCATCCATGTTATATGTATGAGACAGTATGACATGGTGATTAAAAGTATGGGAGATGTACTGGTTTAAATTTTGATTGTACCACCTATGGGTTTTGTGATTTTGGGAAAGTAACTAATATTATTTGCCCCTGTTTCTCATCTACAAAATGGGAGTACTAGTACTATTTTATAGGGTTATTGGGAGGATCGAGTTTATGCATTCAGAGTGATTAGAGCAGTGCCTTTAACCTATGGCCAATATTCAATAATAGTGATTAAATAATAGGTAAATTTACAAAAAAATTAGTAAAAGTTAATGTCATTAATTGAATACTTTATAAAATTATCACGGATTGTTTATTAGATTATAACAAGAATTTATTGAGGTGAATGGGGACAAATAACTGTTTTTGTTGGCTTGTTATCACAACTCAACCTTTTGTCAAAGCTGAGAAATATCTAGGAGAAGACAAAAGAAGGGAAAAAGAGTTTTCTAAGACCATAGTAAGCTGAGATAGCAAACCATAAGAGTGGCAGCAGTGATTAACTGCATTAGTTTACATAGTAGTGAGCGCCAAAATATTGTTAGCCGAGAAGGGATCAAACTTCCAAGATACAGGAAAAAGCAAATTCTGTAATATAGAAGCTGATAGCTGTATTCCAAGGGGACCTATGAGCATCAGTGGGCCACAAAGACATACTAACCACGGGCTAACACCACAGGACATAGAGATGTTCAGTTCCATTTTTCTCAGAAGGTCCTATATTACAGATAGTCTTTAATAGTCTGCCTGTGAGTTAGAGGACATAAAGGAGTACATACATATTTTAGAAAGATCTCCATCTAAAATAACTTAAATATTTATATAAATTGGTAATTAGTGAATTTTTATATAAATTCTAGTTTAATTTCTTCACAGTGCTATTTAATGTGTTTAGAGTAGTACCTCTTTTTTCATCTAACTTTCATGAACACATGTTGTGATCTTTTAGCACTATGATGCCATAATGAGGTATATTAGCCAGCCACCTCTTCTACTTGATGTGCATATCCACAAACCAATGCTGAATGCTCGGACTTGGATGGATGCTTTGCTTGCCTTTTTCCCAGGCTTGCAGGTATAAAGAATTCTATCTTCTTAATATGAACGTAAGATGATGATGTTAATTAGGCGCATTTTTGATCTTTAAAACTGAACTACAAAACATAGTTGCAGTTCAGAATTGTATTTTATACATTTTTCTGTTTATGTAATGATTAGAGATAAAACCAGCTCATATTTTATTAGGTAATTTTATTGTTGTTGATTTCTAGGTGTTAAAGGGGGATATTAGACCTGCTATTGAAACTCATGAAATGTTGTATCAGGTGATTAAAAAACACAATTTTCTACCAGAGGTAAGCAAATAATTTTTGGAATAATCTTACACACACACATACACACACACACACACATACACATATACACTATAAGTTGCTAATATAAAGGTAGAAAATGGCATCTTCAAGGCTTGTTGGTTCTTTTTTTTTTCCTATTAAATAGTTTATTTTTGGTTTGTACAGTATTATATATGTTTCTGCTTTTCCTTGTGTGTTAAGAGAAGTCTGATTTAGGGTAATGCTGACATTTTTAAAATTTTATGTAAAAAAATTCCAGGCTTAGTTCTTCTCAACTCTTCCTAACTTAATGCCATTGTAATATTCTGTCATTCTAACTCTTGTATGTACCTACCAGCTAGGAAGATTTTGTCACTTTTTATTTTCTAAAGCTTGTCTTATGAAAACTGTGTATATTAGATATACTTTTGTTGTTCACACATGCCCTCTGGAAATGTAGAGAATGCCATCTCCTCCTCATGCTGATTGAGAATTATTCTTCCTGATTTTTATACATCATATTAGTAATAAATATTCTTGCTAGCTTGATATGACAAGATTTTAATAGCATACTTTTTGGCTTTCCAGAAATGTACCATTAAAAATTTCCAAATGTGTGTATGGCCTTGTTCTATCCCTGCTTATTGACTACCCTCTGTGAGATATCTAAGCATTCCACCAACTTAGAAGGGTTCCTAAAGTGTTTGTTTTGGAAAGTATAGTTTTATTAGCCTTCAGGTGAGTAGGACTGTGCATTGTAGACAATTCATATCCATACAGAATAAACTGAGGTTTCAATTAATACATCTATCACAAATGAAGTTTTTATTTAGCTCCCATAAAAGTTTTTGTTTGCTTTTATTTTCTTTTAAAAACCAATTGATTGTTGTTATTGAATAAATTTCAAATAGACTAATTTTATTTATTTCTAAATAATGCTGTGTCGTATTCCACAAAGGATTTGAGGCTGTTAGAAAATAAAAGCTAAAATATGAAATACGTATGCTTGCACATTGCTAAGAGAGATTTTAAGTATTCTCACCACAAAAAAAGATAAGTATGTGAGATAATGCATATGTTAATTAGCTTGATTTAGCCATTTCATAGTGCATACATATATTAAAACACCATGTCGTATACCATAAATATATGTCACTTTTATTTGTCGATTTAAAAAATTTAAAAATAAATATGAGAACTAGGGAAGTAATAATTCAGAAGAAAAAGTAGAGGGAAGGATAAAAAGAAAACACAATTATGTTTACCACCAGGACCCATGTAGTGGCATTACTGAGTTTCATTACTGAGTTTTTCTGAGTTTTCTAATAGCCAGAATGATCATTGAAAAAATAATCAATTTAATTGGTAAAAATAGCAGCCTTTGCAAAATGAATTGTTATTTTAAGCAATGAAAATTGATGTTTTATTGATGAAAATGTCATGATTGCTATTTTAATTGCTTTTACCTATTTATGTATATTCTATATATTCTAGAACTACTTGTTTATTTAATCACATTTTTTATGCCTTTTGTATGTTGTTTTGTTCAGGCGTTTACCACAGATTTCAGAGTACACTGGGCTCAACATCCTTTAAGGCCAGAATTTGCAGAAAGTACCTACTTCTTATATAAAGTAAGAAAATATACCCCATTTTACTTAAAGTTTAGCCCCCGTTCTCTGTTGGATCTCTCACTCTTTTATAATTGTAATTGGGTTTTCAGAGTCCCCTTTTAATATTATAATGATTGGATATATCATGGTTCTTATTCATCTAGTCCATAGAATTATTGAATGATGCAAGAATTGACATGTAAGGTATTTTTCTTTAAAAAATATTATGTAAACGTTTCTTTAAAGAGAAACTTTATGTTCTAGAGCTGCTTTCCTAAAGCATGTCTCTTGCCTTTCTTCAGTCAGGCAGCCTTTCTGAGCATTAGAAATTTAAAAACTAAGGTTATACAGTTGAATTTTATAATTGTGTGTTTAAGAAATTCTGTAAAGCAGATTCATAGCTTTTTTTCAGAACTCAGTTCTATATAATGTGCTCCAGTGCCTGATACAGTGCCTGGCACCTAGTAGGTACTCAATAAATATTTGATAAATGAATGGATATGTGGTAATATATAAGCTATATATATGTATACATATATTCTCCTTTTTAATAGGCTACAGGAGATCCTTACTACCTTGAAGTAGGGAAGACACTTATTGAAAATTTAAATAAATATGCTAGAGTGCCTTGCGGATTTGCTGCCATGAAGGATGTTCGTACTGGAAGCCATGAGGACAGGTAAGACAATTGCTAACATCCCCTTTCCTCAGGGTCTCTCTGAAACAACACAAAATGCAACTACCATTTAGGATTCAAAAAAGTTTAATTCTTTTACAAAGGATAGAAACCTTTGTTCCTTGTGTTTACTTTTTTAAACTGTTGAATAGACTAATTTTAATTTGTTTGAAAAGTTTGTATTTTTATCATAGTCCCTGGCATATAGTAGGTGCTCAAATGATTTTTAAATAAATGAGTCAATGATGTTAAATATCAGAACCTTGGTATTAGGACTATCTAAAATGTGGCTTTTTTTCTTCTTTGATAATAGTTTCCTTTTATATTACATAAGACATTAGAAATTACCAAGATGAGGAATGATCTGGAATATGATTCGTGTTCGGCCAAGAATTCCTCAAAAGCTGTGTGTACTCTTACACCGTTGCTGACTTGCAGGGGTGGGAAAGACCAGTGGTAGTTTCTGTTTCATTAGACAGTGGATAGATGTAGATGGTATGAAGTATTCAAGCTATAAAAAGTGCTCCACATGAAATTCACAAGCATGCTGATAATTCTAAGATCACTTATCTGGTTATCACATCTCTAAATGAATGCCAAAGCTTGTTTGTTCATTTGGTTAGCAAATGTTCATTCCAGAAATATTTACTAAGGCCCCTTATGTGCCAGGGCTCTTACTAGTTTTTAAGGATTAAAGATATGGAGATAAGTCCTTTCTGTCTTTGAATCACTGAAGGCAGGCCAATAAGCAGACTTTTAAAACATTGTATATGTGTTATGAAACATACTAAAGGGGCATCAAGCACAAGTTGGGATGTGATAGTCTAGTCAATGAAGGGTTCCTGAAGGATCCTATGTCCTGAAGGATAACCCAGAATTAGAAGAAGAAAGATGTAAAAGAAGTTCCAGGCAGTGAGACTGAAGACATGAGAAACACAGCACTCATCATCTACTCATAGAGTTGTCCCTTAGTTCTTCACTTAGTATTCGGATAATGGTTAATTAGGCTTCGAATCTCCATCCCTAACCACAGCTAATGAGAAATGGTTAGGTTCTGGAAGCAGGCATACAAATAATAGCAAGAAATAAAAGCAGATACCTTGTGTATTTGCCTGGAACATTTATTGACTGTTTCCTGCACTCCAGACAGTCTTCTAAGCATTTTATGTGTTTAACTAATTTGATCCTTACAACAGCTTTCTGAAGTCTACTATTATAGTCTTCATTTTAAAGGTGAAGAAACCAAGGGAAAGAGAAGTTAGGGAGTTTGCCTAAGGTCACACAGTTAGTAAGATTAAATCAGAATTCTAATCTAGGCTGATTGGCTCTTGACAATGATGTTATACTGGCAATTCATTAAAGAACAATAATTAAGCACCTACTGTATGCCAGCCACTGCACTTAAGTGTGGGGTAGAAAGATAAAATAGAACCAGTCCCTGCACTCCCATGACTTGTGAATAAGATAGGTGTGTAAAGAAATAATCACAACCATGTGATATGTTCTAAAATACAAAAGAGGTAACAAGCTGAAGAATTACAGAGGAAGACATGATTTACTGTTTAGAGTTCCATTTTTCAAAGTGTAACATCCTTCTTTTTTTTCCCCACCAAATGCTCCTTTTGTGACATTGTTTCTGGACCTCTTACCATTGACATTGCCCCATTCTGATTGCATTCCAGTATATACAATAACTCTTAAAATATCATATCCAGAATTAACCATACTCAAGATGTGTCTGGCACAACAGCACCATAACTGTCTATATTCAGACAAAGGGTCACTAATGTTCTATGAGGCTGATGAGTTTCCACCCTCTATCCAGTTGAAGACCACTGCTTCATTGACTCACTGTTCCTCAGGGGATCGTTGCGCCTCTCAGATGTATTTAGCCAAACGAAAGGTTGAGAACTACCATTCTTCATCATATTGTGTTATTAGATGTGCTTTAGATTTTTTAGGAGCTTTATTATGTTCAGCTCACAGTGAGCTTGTGATCAACTAGTTTCACATACTTAACTGTATAATGTGCTGACAAATGAGTGTTCTCCACCCTGCCTTTGAGCAGCCAAGTTTTCTTTTTTTTAGTGTAAACTTTGAACTTTTATACTTAACTCAGCAAAATTTCTTTTTTTGTTTTGTTTCTAGATTTTGGTCTAGAGGTTGAATCTCATTAGCTAAACTACCAGTTTTCAATGATCTATAGTTTAGATAAGCATGCCTTACATTTTTTTCATCCAAACTGTTAGGAAGAACTTTTGGTTGGACCACAACCAGTGCCTTGTGGCATTGCACTCAGGAGCTTTCAGTTACAGGCTCTTTGCATGTGGTGGTTTATTACCCTATAGATCTAAGCACTATCACTGTCCTCCAGGTTACCATCATCTACACAGACACAGACATACACACATACTTTTCACAATGGAAATATCTGTATTTTCCTAATCATAATTACTAAAAAGAATGTAAATGGCAAAAATAATAGGAAAATATTTGCTAAGACACTGTCCCCTAACTGCATAAGATTACCACTGTTAGCAGTTTTATAAAGGCTTCCAGACATTTTTAATGCCTGTGTATTTTTATTTATGTATGTTTATGATTTTAAAATATAAAATAGATCATATGATCTGATGCTGAACTTGCTAGCTTTGCCCAATTCATATTGTAGTTATCTTACCATGCCTTGTTCTTTTCTAAATATTTACAAATTGTCTATTCTAGTATTTGCCAATTATCAGTATCCTGCTCATCTGTCTGCAGTTCTCAAGATAGCATTTGCTCATGTAATAACTGTCAGTCCATCAGAAAAGGTTAAATTATGATAAGTGTATTGCAGATAAACAGGAAAGTGTTTTTATATTGTCTAAAAAGATTAATATCCAAAATGGCTAAAAATGTTTTGAAACATTTCAGGTGAGTTTTTGTTCCAAAATAAAAAATCATATATATGTAGGAAAAATGATAGCTGTAGTTTCAATCTCATATGTATGCCAGGTGCTATGCTAAATAATTGACATTTAATATCTCAGTCTTCACACTAATGTCTTGAGTGTGTTGTTATATTCCTTTTACAGAAGAATAAACTGAAGCTCATAGTCCTTACATAATATCCCCATGGTGACAGAACTAATTAGTGGAAGATCTTTCTATTTCCAAAGCCCATGTTCTTTACTTCTTTGTTCTACTCCCTCTCCAGCTCATTCTTTAATCACGCTGTTTAAACTTGCATTTAATTTAGTAAACATTTATTGACTGCCTACTATGTGCCAGGAATTGTGGTTGGCCAGAGGTATGAAATTGTGCAACTTGTCCAGTAAGCTAGAAGTTGTTTATTACTGCCAAAACCTACGATGCTTTGGGGAGTAGTGAATTAAATTTGATGTGACTATGACTCCATCTACCAGCTATGCTTTTTTCCTGACACTTTTAATTTAAACTTTTCTTAAATTGTTGTTAAAACATTGTAACATTAAATCATTTGTAAAAACACATATAGTTTTACTGTCTTTATTTCTCCACAGTCCCTTCTTAACAGGTAAATAAATATTTAGAATTTTATGATGGTAGCCCATGTGACTTTGCATTGTACTTTTTTCATGTAACTTTTTTTTTCTTTTTTTGAGTCAGAGTCTTGCTCTGTCACCTAGGCAGTGTCACTGCACTCGGCTCACTGCAATCTCCATCTTCTGGGTTCAAGCAGTTCTCCTGCTGCAACCTCCTGAGTAGCTGGTATTACAGGTGCCTGGCACCACACCCGGCTGATTTTTGTATTTTTAGTAGAGACGGAGTTTCACCATGCTGGCCAGGAAATTACATGCAGTAATTTCTTCATGTTTAAAGCCTTCTTTTTAAATCACTTAAATAGCTACATAATAAATTCCATCAAATTTGTGTGACTTTTTCCAGCTCTTTAATTTAGTTGAAGATTCTTACATGATTCTCACTAGTAAAATTTATCAGTTACCTCCCTGCTGTTGATTCTCTATAGAAGAAATGGAGAACTTTCCCTCATTGAAATGCCTATAGAAAAATCTTGTCTGCATTATTCACAAGATTAAATGTATCAATGTGGTAGACAACTCCTCTGGTCTTTTTCATTAACATGGAATGTACTTGGAGTCAAGGTTATTCTGCCCCTGGTAGATTGATACATTCTATAGTTCTTTGAACATCTAAGTTGGTGTAGATAGGATTACTAAACTTGACTCTATGGCTTTCATATAGTTGGCATTTAAATTATTTTTATCTACTTATATTTATTTGTGACTTTTTATTTTAGAATGGATTCTTTCTTCTTGGCCGAAATGTTTAAATATCTTTACTTGTTATTTGCTGATAAAGAAGACATTATTTTTGACATAGAAGATTACATCTTTACAACAGAAGCTCATCTGTTACCTCTTTGGCTCTCTACTACAAATCAAAGCATCTCTAAAAAGAACACAGTGAGTTTTTAAATTAAATGTCTTATTCTCTTTTTTATTTCTATATGTTTTATTTTTCCAAGTGAAAAGTAATCCATGACTAGAATTCAATAAATATATGTATGGTAAGAAGAAACTAAATATATACATTTTCTTATTTTTTTTTCTTTTATTGCATCCTGTATACACTTACATATTTCATTAACTGTTTCCTTTTAAAAATTATGTTGGCCGGGCGCGGTGGCTCAGGCCTGTAGTCCCAGCACTCTGGGAGGCCAAGGTAGGTGGATCACGAGGTCAGGATCCTGGCTAACATGGTGAAACCCCGTCTCTACTAAATATACAAAAAATTAGCTGGGCGTGGTGGCGGGTGCCTGTAGTCCCAGCTACTCAGAAGGCTGAGGCAGGAGAATGGCGTGAACCCAGGAGACGGAGCTTACAGTGAGCGGAGACTGCACCACTGCACTCCAGCCTGGGCGACAGAGTGAGATTCCTTCTCAAAAAAATATATATGTATATATGTTAAGTAAAATAATTATTTCTATTTACATAAAATGTTTTTATCTTGTAGACCTCGGAATATACAGAACTGGATGACAGTAACTTTGATTGGACTTGTCCAAATACTCAGATCCTCTTCCCTAATGACCCATTGTATGCTCAAAGTATTCGTGAGCCCTTGAAAAATGTGGTGGATAAGAGCTGTCCTAGAGGCATCATCAGAGTGTAAGATGTATTATTTTATATTTTCTAATATCAAAGTTGTTTCTTAGTAAATGACAGAGAACTTAGGGAGCACGTATCAACAGCCAAGAAGACACTGACATAGGCTGAAGAGATATGTAGCTATCACTGGTTAAAATAAAAATTAGTAGTAAATTTAGATAGTAAAGCTTATTTTGCAGTACACTTTTTTATTATTTTGGAAACTTCCAATGTATCTTTTATTTTATGAACTAAAGTAATAATAGTGGGCAGCATGTAACAGTTTTTAACTTCCATAACTCATTTTTCATGGAATAGTTTCATCGAATATTTTCTAGCCAGGCATGGTAGCTCACGCCTGTAATCTGAGGATGTTGGGGAGCTGAGGCAGGTGGATCACCTGAGGTCAGGAGTTCGAGACCAGCCTGGCCAACATAGTGAAACTCTGTCTCTACTAAAAATACAAAAAATTAGCCAGGCATGGTGGCAGGCACCTGTAATCCCAGCGACTCGGGAAGCTGAGGCAGTAGAATCGCTTGAACCCAGGAGGTGGAGGTTGCGGTGAGCCAAGATCACGCCATTGCACCCCAGCCTGGGTGACAAGAGCGAAACTCTGTCTCAAAAAAAAAAAAAATTTCCTTTTGTCTATTGTTTCTGTGTAGTGAAAATACAGGTATTTTGTTTGTTGGGATTTGATTTTTTGAGGGAGTACTTATTCTTGCTTGTTAAAATTGGCTTAATGAGTTCATTTTCTGATGAGTAGTTATATTAGAAAGGCCATTACAAGGACTTTTTAAAAATTATTTTTACATAAGTGTTATTATTCACTGATGCAAGTATTGATTTGCTTTTGAAATATTGGGAGAAAAATCTGTGTTTTTAAAGGATAACATCAATAGTAACAAATCCCCAAGCAAACTTGCTCTGTACCTTTAAATAGTTATAGTTCTCTTGACTAATACTGCCTTATATAGATAATATACATACTTTTATAACTAGAAAATGTTATATTTGAAAGCTATACCACTTGTTAACCTAAATTATATATAAGAAAATACTTGTTTCTAGTTATTCCAGTTTCACTAGTTCTAAAACTAGCAATTTTGCGAGTAACATTATTTTTATTTGACATGTGTTTTTTGTCAATTTTAATTTATAGTTTTTTAAGCCTTGCCTGTAATTACTTTTAGCAGAGAGGAGAGTTTCAGGAGTGGAGCTAAACCCCCTCTGAGAGCCAGAGATTTCATGGCCACTAACCCTGAGCATTTAGAAATCCTGAAGAAGATGGGGGTGAGTTTGATTCACCTCAAAGATGGGAGAGTCCAGTTGGTCCAACATGCAATCCAAGTAAGACATTGCTACACTAATTAGATACCGTCTCTGCCCTGCTTTCTTTGGTCTCATTAGCTTTAATAAGATAATGGATTTCAACTTTCTAAACACTTTAAATATATTGTTTAAAGTGAGAGAATGAGAATTTTAGGACTTGAAAGTATCTTGGAAAGTCATCTAATTCAACTCCTTTAAAGTAGAAATCAATTAAATAAATCAGAGATAGGTTGGGTAATTTGCTGAAGTTAATATAATCAAATGCAGGACTCTAAGTTTTCTGTTTCTCAGTCCATTGGCTTTCCCATTACTTCTATTTACAGCATAACTTCAAAAGCTAGTAATTAGTTTTAATATTCATGTCTCCATATTTTACATCATTTTAGTCTCCAAAGAGCAACTGAATCTTAAGTATTTTGTTCATCACAGGCATTTATTTGTCTGTGCCTAGGAAAAATAACATGTCTTTTTGAGAAATTTTTATTGATTTTTACTTTGAAAGTTTTTATAACACGAAGTCTTTAAATTATTTACCTTATTAGTGTATTGATTCTGAGAAAACCACATAGTTTGCTGAATAATTTTTAACCTAGAACCATATTCAGGTATCCCTTAATCTGAAATTCAACCCTCCCACAACTTGATCACACCCTCAAGTTTTCATCTCATCCATATTCTTGCCACATCCTTCCTTCTTTTAAGAGTGTTCTTCCTTCTTCCTTATATTTTATTTGCACTCAGTGGGAGTGACATCTCTTGTGACATTGCTTTTACTTGGCTGCCAATGACATAATTACTGCCAAGTGGCCTCTTAATCCTTATGGGATTTAACTTTTCTGTAACTATTGGCTGAAACCTTCATAAAACATTTTCCCTTCTTGGCTTCCCAGGATATTTCAGAAACAAAGTTCTTTTTCTACTTCACTGTTTATTGCTTTGTAGCTCTCCTTGGCACAACCACTCAATGTAAACAGTTTCCAAGAATCTGGATGATATTCTTTTCTCTATATACTCTTCTTCAACAGTCTCACCTATTTCTACAAGCTTAGATATCATCTTTATACATATGACTTCTTAGCTATGTATGTGAATCCTGATTCCTAACTTTACTATTAAATTCAACTTTCATCTACCTCTCATACATCTTGCATCTCAATCTCAATCTGTCCAAACTTGAATTATCTCTTTCTTGTTTACTCTCTGTCTACCCTCACCTCAACCTCTGTTTCCTTCTTTGGCTCTCCATGTCAGTAAAACCTATCATCATTAAGTCATCAAAGCTGGAAATTTCAGGATAGGTTTGAACTCTTCTTCTCTCCCAGTTCCTCTTATCCTTTTCCATCCTCTAACTTCTATCATGTCTTGTTGGTTTTTCCTGTAAAGTATCAGGAATCATCTTATTTTTTTCTATTATAGTCAGTCATTCTTCAACTTTCCCTCTGTTAAGACTCAATTCAAGTGTCATTCTAAATCTTTCCCAGGTACACACAAGCAGAATCAATTGTTCCCTCATCTGTGCTCCTTTTCCACTTTCCCACTTGAGAAGTTTTATCATAGCTAACTTTACATGTCTTTCTCCTCCAGACACAAACTTCTTAAAGGACTGTCTCTCCAAAGCCTAGGCAAGTGCTGAGATGGAATAAGTGCTTGACAGATATGTTTTGAATCAAATTGAATCTGGTTGTTTACTATTTCAAGAAGGGAAAGTGTGGGTCAGGTATGAGGTTTATTTCTTCAGAGGGAAAGCCAGTGGGGGAAATAAGCAAAGTGCGCATTTGAGCATTTGCTAGAAGTCCAGTTCTCAATCTGAATCGAAAGTGGTTTATAGAATAGCGAAAGTGACATTGATAAAAAAAAATACAGATAAGTTATTTTCAGAAATACTATTTCTGAAAGTATTATTTTTGAGTACAAATAAGGTCATGAATACTTGGTGGTGACCTAAAGTGAAAGAAGAAGTTGTAGAGTAGAATACTATAGTCCAGTGTCTTTAGGAAATCAAAAAATTGGTGGAAGTTTCCAGAAAGGAAGGATAAAATGAATTTGTTTTTTTTATAGGCTGCTAGTTCAATTGACGCTGAAGATGGGTTGAGGTTCATGCAGGAGATGATTGAATTGTCAAGTCAGCAACAAAAAGAACAGCAGCTGCCTCCACGAGCTGTACAAATTGTTTCCCACCCATTTTTCGGCAGGGTAGTATTGACTGCTGGACCAGCTCAGTTTGGGCTGGATCTGTCTAAACATAAAGAGGTATGTATACTTAAAATATAGTTGTTGAAACTGAATTTAAAATATTAAGTATTGCCTTATTTCTTAGTCTCTTCTCTAATTTAGTAGTTTTAATTTATTTAAAAAACTGAAATAGTCAATCTCCTGGAGTTAAGTAAAGTAAAAGCATGTCTTGAAAACTTTGAGTCATAATTTATGTATATAATATGCTTATAGAATTTTAACTAAAGTATTATTCAGGTTCTGTTCAATTTCTTGGTCTCTTCTCTAATTTAGTACCTGTAATTGATCTAAAAATGGTTTTCAGACTTTCTAAGAGCACTAGAACCTTTCTTTGAACAAAAGTCTAAACCAAGAGCTTAATGTAAAAAACAGCTAAAAGCACAGAAGCTCTGGCTCAAGTGACTGGAGAAAGCCTAGGACCCTGAGGTTCCCACTGGGCAAACTTTGAAGATCATTAAGCTAGTCCATCCTCTATAGTTATAACATAGTTATAACGTAGAAAACGAAGACTTACATAACTAAACAATTCACAAGGTTATCTAACTAATTGATTGCAGAGCTGGGACCAGAGCCCAAGTATCATGACAATCTAAAGCCAATGCTCTTTTCACTCTAATACTGCTAATTTAGACTTTTTTCTCATGTGTGTTTTAAACTATGTAGAGGCTATATAGATTGATTGATTCCTTCAACTGTTGATTGAGTGCCTACTATATTTTGTGCACTGCTTGCTGTATCAGTTTACAAAACCAATGAAGATCCATGCCCTTATGGAATTTACATTTTAGGAGAGTGAGGGATATTAAAACATCTTTATAGTAACGTGTTTAAAAAATCAGTTCCTTGGTGGATTTAATTTTTCTGGTAAAAAGAATTGCTTGCAGATTCATATAGACTAAGTCCATTTTTTTCCCCTCTTTCAAAAACTTTTCTTGTTATCAATGATCATTTCAAATTGGTTCCCAGCTATTGTAAATGTAGTGAATCTGCCTACAGATCCCAACTTTACCACTTAAAAACGTTGTGTTAACATTGTGAGCAAATTAGGTAACCTGAGTCTCAATTTCCCCATATGTGAAAGGGAAATGTTTATATTGTTTTGCTCAGGGTCATTATAAATAACAGATTTTGTAGTTTATATAAAAATGTTCTATAAACTGCAAAGCACACTAGAAATATTGGTTGAGTACTGTAATATGCAAAATGTTTAAAACAAAATTTTATGCTGAATATATGTTAGATATGTTATCATTAGAAAAGAAATGAGTTCTAGTTCTCTTAAAACTCTAGATATTCAGGTTTAATGACTTGATTGCCATTTGAGAAGATTAAAGTATTTAAGTTCCTTTTATTTCTGACAGACAAGAGGATTTGTTGCAAGCAGTAAACCATACAATGGTTGTTCAGAGCTTACTAACCCAGAGGCAGTGATGGGAAAAATCGCATTGATACAAAGAGGACAGTGCATGTTTGCAGAAAAGGCACGCAACATCCAGAATGCTGGAGCCATTGGTGGCATTGTTATTGGTAAGTAATCATCCATGTCATTGTGTTGACTGAAGGGGAGACAATTTTTGGGATTTTTTTCCTTTTATTTTCTAAAATTTTATCAAAGAGTTTGTCATGTATTTTTTTTACCTCACCTAGACAACATAAAGGATAGGTAATCCAATGACTTTTAATTTCTAGATATCTAACATCTTTTTTAAAAGTCTAGATTTGAGTTTCGGTATATTATTGTCAGTGAAAATACTTGGGGTTAGGTGTGAGGGTGGGGTAGGACTGAGTGGTAAAAGAATTCAGTACCATGAATAAGAAAAGGTGCCCTTGAGATCCATAACCCCCGAAGGGCAAGAATTACACTGTGCCACCTCCAGTGGGGAGCCATTGAAAATTTCCATTACTCCACAAAGATGCAGGCTTTGGAGGCAGACACACGAGAGTACAGTTCCTGGCTCTACCACAAAATTGCAGTGTAACCTTGGCCTAGCTTCAGTTTTTTAATCTGTAGATTAAATAGTAGAATATTTTTTGATTTAATAGTAGAATATTTTTTGAGCTCCAGTGGAAGTGATAATAAATATATTTTAGGTGGTTGTAAGGTTTAAAGATAATATATATAAAATTTCTTGGCATAATAGCAGACATAGGATAAGTACTACTATAACAATGTTTACAGTATTGCTAGCAGATCTTTATCCCCTTGGATCTTTTTCCACTGAAATGACAAATTACCACCTTTAAATCATCTTACCTATATGTATCAACTAGTGGGTTTTACTTTTTTATCTTTCATAGACAATCACTTATATCATGATAAATAGGCCATGACTATCAGGGGAAATATAAATTTTTCTGTTTTAAAGTAAATAGGAGTTTACATTCAGAAAGAACTGAAAGACCTGGGGTCATATGCTGATTTCGAGTTCTTTTGTGCAGCTTCTCTCACACGGAAATCCATTTTGGATTCCCCCCCTTCCCCACCACCCAATAGTTAAGGTAAATAAAAAAAAAAATAGTTGAGGTAAAATAGAATATTAACACTTATTATGTTGATTTAATGGATGCATAAATTTTATTAATAAACATTAGGAGAAGTCATGTTTAATGATTTAAATCAGCAGTTGGCAAACTACAAGACTATAGGCCAAATCCAGCTCATTGCCCATTTTTGTAAATAAAGGTTTTATTGGGACACAGTCATGCCAATTTGTTTGTGTATTGTCTATGACTGCTTTGAACTGCAGTGATGGAGTTGAGTACTTACAGGAGAGAACTGCAAAGCCTGAAATATTTATTCATCATCTAGCCAGTTACAGAAGAAATTTGCCTACCCCTGACTTAAATCATCCTCTTTATCCTTGGGTATTTCCCACACTTTGATTAGTTTTATTGCAGAATTTAGTATATTAACCATCACTATCATTTTGAACATTTCTTACCAAGACTTCAAAATGAAAATGTAAAGTATGAAGTGTAGAATTTATGCATTAATGTTTAAAAATATTTCTTTGTGTGGTATTTTGGTTTTTTATATTTTTCAGTGAAGTCTAATTCTCATGATCTTCTATAGTATGCAATAATTGTCAATTTTTGTTTTGTTTGTTTTGAGAAGGAGTCTTGCTCTGTCGCCCAGGCTGGAATGCAGTGGCATGATCTCAGCTCACTGCAACCTCCATCTCCCAGGTTCAAGCAATTCTCCCTGCCTCAGTCTCCCGAGTAGCTGGGATTACAGGTGCCTGCCACTACGCCTGGCTAATTTTTGTATTTTTTTTTTCTTTTTAGTAGAGACGGGATTTCTCCATGTTGGCCAGGCTGGTCTTGAACACCTGACCTCAGGTGTTCCACCTGCCTTGGCCTCCCACAGTGCTGGGATTATAGGCGTGAGCAACCGAGCCCGGCCTGTCAAATGGTTTTTTTGGTAGCTATTAGTTGGAAAATGCTATACTGGGTTCTGTGGATAAATAAATAAGAGATGATGATCCTTACTCTCAGAATTTTTTTTTTTTTTTTTTTTTTGGAGACAGAGTCTTGCTTTCTCACCCAGGCTAGAGTGCAGTGGCATGATCTTGGCTCACTACAACCTCCACCTCTAGGTTTAAGTAGGTCTTGTGCCTCAGCCTCCTGAGTAGCTGGGATTACAGGTGTGCGCCACCACACCTGGCTAATTTTTGTATTTTTAGTAGAGAAGGGGTTTTGCCATGTTGGCCAGGCTGGTCTCAAACTCATGGCCTCAAGTGGTCTGCCTTGGCCTCCAAAAGTGCTGGGATTACAGCCATGAGCCACCACGCCCAGCCAAAAATTTAATTTTTAATGAGAAACTTTCTTGTGTTGACTTCTTTCTTCTAAGTTTTTTGTTTCTGACAAAGCATTTTGGTTTTATGTTTTAATTGTATATAAATGAATAAATTAGGAATTAGCTGTTTTTTGTTGCAAGGGTTGGAAGTACGAATTATCTTAGAAATCATGTGACTGCAGGAGATAATTACGTTGGTTTAAGAAGGGAGGTTTTTTCACTACACGGAAATGGATTATTTTCAATGAATTAAATAGTACAAATACAACTAGGATTCACCAGGAGGTAGAAGTGGGAACTAAAAATCACCAGGATCCATGATAGTGAATGTTTTTCACTTTTCTCTCTATATCTCTACCTCTGGGTCCTTCTGAACTTTTCTTCCCTGCTTCTCTTTGCAATTCTGCTTCATTTTCCAGCTTCTCACCAGCCTGGTCTCTCTTTGTTCATCAGTTCCAAAATGGCCATTCTAGTTTGCAGCCTCAGCCCCTAAGTCTGTGTCATTTAACTGGACTATTACCTACCCCCTGCTAACTGAAACAGTCTTTCTGTGTGCCAGTTCCAGGTCCCCCAGAGAGACTCAGGATCAGGTAGCCATCTTTTGTCTAATCAGTTATTACTAAGAGGATGGGTCATACATTCTGCACTTAGCAGGACCTATGAGAGTGAGCACCCTGAGACAGGACAGACAGTTTCTTCTGGGAGACTGGCATGCGAGTTGGAGGTGGTCGTGATTGTCGTCTCCAGTAAAACAGCATGTTGCTGGTACTACTACTATTAATAGTTCTACTACTATTATTTAACCAATGCAAAATAGCAATACTGTTTAGTTTAGCTTACAGAGGAAGAAGCACTATAGTCATAACTATTCTTTGTGTGCATTATATAAAAAAGAAATGTCCATTTTTAGTTTGGTAAAACAATGTAATCATACCAGTAGTGGAAATTTTCAACAATAAAATTCATTCATAGTTCTATCACTGTAATCCAAGTCATTGATTTTTTTCATTTCTAGGCTTTACCATAAGCATATGAGATTTTTATAGTCATAATCATAGAATTTTGTATTCTGCTTTTTAAATGTATTATTATTCTGTGTGTCCTATCAAGTAGGTCATTATAATTTACTTTATAATGGTATACAGTTGTTTACAATTATAAATAGTCTAGTAAAATTATTTGGGCATAGGGCTTTTTGCTTCTTTTGAATTATTTCTTTTGGATACATTTCTATGAGAATTAGTGGGTCCAAAAATTATGTTGGTTTTTATGGTTCTTGATGCATAAAATTAATTCTGTCATTGTAAAAAATCAGTAACAATTAGTAGATAGATCTTTTTAATGGCTGGATGTTTTGATGTTTGCTGTATTTATTTTCTGGCTAGATGACAATGAGGGGAGCAGCAGTGATACTGCCCCTCTGTTCCAGATGGCAGGTGATGGAAAGGATACGGATGACATCAAGATCCCCATGCTGTTCTTATTCAGCAAAGAAGGAAGTATCATACTGGATGCCATCCGGGAATATGAGGAGGTAGAAGTGCTCCTTTCTGATAAAGCAAGAGATCGAGGTAAGAGTAAAATACCATTTGTTTTTTTATGCAGCTTAGTATTAATTTTGCTAGTTTGATAACAAGAATGAGTCACAAAAAAATTTTTTTGGGGGTTCACTGGGAAAACAAGTAAAACTTTTAGAAGATAATTTCAAAATATATTTTTCTTTTGGAAATAAGAATAATAAAACATTTATTTTGCTTTGTTTTCTGAGTTAGAATGTTTTTAGACGTACGTTTTTAAGTGTAATTTGTAATTTTTGCCATGAGTCTGTTCAGGTGATAAAAATACAAGAGACTACTTCAGGAAAGCCATTTTAACATCCGGAAATGTTCACCATTTGATTTCACTGATACTACATCTTACATGTCTTTTATAATGAATAAGAAGACATATATAGAATGTTGTATACAATATCATAGTAGTTGGTCTCAACAGGCCACCTATAATCAAATGACTGCTGTCTTGGTGAAGGCAATAGAAATCTAGCAGCTTCTTCCCAATGAGATCTAAGTTTATCACATGGATATAAGAGTTACAAATGGCTGTTTCTGAAAAACAAGATAGTATGTCTTAATTTATGAGAGTAGATAGTCCTCTGTAGGCCAAAATGTTTGTTAGTAATTTGAAATCTCTTTGAAACCCAAATTACAATATAAATGCAAGGCCTTACTAGTATTCTTACATAGTTTCACACCCAGGGATAGAGGAGAAATGAGGCAATGTGAGCCTTCAGATCTTGCTTGTGGTAGCAGTCTTTCCCGTCTGCTGGAGAGACCTGAAGAGAGAGCTAAAGTTCTCCCATACCCTTAAATAGATGAAGTTGCGTAATAGTACAGGGTTGTTACATCCCCTGGGGTGTTTGACAGATATGTAGGAAACTGATTCAATTCAATGTGACTTCCAAGTGGGACATTTAAAAAAAAAAATGTTCAGTGATAATCATGCTAGCATAATCATGCTAGCCTAATTTTGTCTTCTTGTATTGCTTTATTCTTCTTTGAGATTCTTTGAAATGTCAATTATTTATGAGCAATGGAGTGAGCAAGTAGGTTGTTTGTATATAACAATGTATAGATGGAAACAGAACAGAATACAAAGGTTTTCTAATCTTAAATCCTCTATTTTTTTCCTGGGCCCTTTTCTAAACTCAGATCTTTTTGCTTACATATATGCATTTAGGCACATCTAACATAGGCAAATTATTATTTCTTGTAACTCTTTATTATTTCATGTAACTCTTTAATGCATTTGCTTTTTTTCCCCCTATTTTGTGCTACCACTGGAATTTCAGCAGCAATATTAAAAGGTAAAATGATTCCAAGCTACATTATTAATAGTAGTAAGTATCTTGCATTAACAAGCCTTAAATTATATACGTATATATGTATTTGTGTGTGTGTGTGTACACACACACACAAATACATATATAATTTTGTTTCAGTGGATACCATGATAATATCTTGTGTAACATAATTAGATTGTTTTCATGTCTAGTCAGCAGTCACATAATTTTTAATTGATCCCGTCATAACAAATTCTAATAATTATACATCCCATATAATAGATGAATTCTATGTCTATGTCCATACAAGAGTCACTCTAACAAAGGCATTGTTGTTTTAGTATTTATTACTTTGATCACTTTTTATTTGAACACAATGTAAAATATTTAAAGTATTGACTGGTTTTAAAAGCTCCTGTGTATGTATGGTACATGGGTTAGGACTACAGGATTATGGTAAAGCATGTGCTTCCTATACCAGAGAAAGGGTATGAGACATGATTAATTCTCCCAGAAAATAAAAATTCTTGGTGAACAGTATCCCCTTAAGGACCTTGCATTAAAAGGGCATTATTTAAAAGATATTTTTTGAAAAGTTTAGTCTATAAATTTATTGAACTGTGATTGTTATAGAGTGATCTTTTGATAAAAGTATTGAAAAGCCCCCTTTTTGTGTAATAGCTCTTTATAGAACTGTACAGCTATATTAATTAGCAACAAAATACAGTCTGATTGTTTATTAATGTAACAGAAATCAGTGATAATAGTGTTATGAAATCAACAAATGTATTCACTTAGGATATCCTAAGAAGCTACACAGTCTGTAGCGGTTATCATTTGTCCTATACCATTACTACATACATCAGTGTTTCTCCCCTGCATCAGAATCAACAGATATACTTGTTAAAAATGTTGGCTCCTGAGTCCTGCTCCAAATATTCAGTCAGACTTTCTGATTCAGACTTTATGATTGGGAATCAGAATCTGAAACTTCAAACAAACATCCCAGGTGATTGTGTTGTAGCTGCTTCCTCAGCTACACTTTGAGAAATACTGAACAAGATTCATAAAGCACCCCTTTTCTGTCTCCCAGCTATGTATCAGGCCATATTGTACCATCACGGGTACTAGTTAACAGATTATATAAGTACACTAAGTAACAACATCCTTAAAATCTGAACAATAAAATGTTCTCCAGATTGCCTTTTCTAGAAATGTCATTCCACAAATACATATTTTTCCTTATGAAGTCACACAATGCTGATTAAGAAGTCCTTTTCATATTTAATACAGAAAATAGAAGCCCTTAAAAAGCCTTCACTCCTGTCTTCTTATTCTGATAAGTCCATGCCATTAGTATAGACATATCTGAAACTGTTCTGCTAGCAGAAATTTTCTGGTCATCTTAATACACATTTAGAAGCCAAAAAGCATTAGCATTTTATCAAGTGATGTTGCTTCCTTAGGTCAAACCTGTGAAACTTCTGAAAGTTAAGCTATCCACAGTCTATTGTTGAACAGAATTTTCAGTATCATATCTCTCAGCGTTTCATTTTTCCAAAATTTCAGTTTGTAAAGGTACTTAATTATTCCAACCCTGTGCCCACAAAGAAAAGGCAATGTTTTGTTACCTTTAGGTCCAAACTGAAGCAGTTTACAATTAATAGTAAATTTCCTTTTTTCAATAGTATTTCTCACAGGGAAAAAACATCAGCATTTTTAAGTTCCAATACATTGTCATGCTTGCAACTTAGAGTGTAAGCCTATAGTGCCTTAAGGGCTCTAGACAAATGCTTTCAAGCTACTATATTTGTGTCTATCTGGTAAAGAGCCAGACAGAGAAAATGGAGGAAAGAAAAAAAAAGGTTCCATCATTTGCAATGCTCTGATTTAAGTCAGGCAGGGTCACTTTTCCTGATTATCCCCTACCGAACTTGAGTGGCGTGAATCTGTTCTACAGCTGAACTGCACACCTTAAGTTGCTGTTAGAAAGGATTTGATTCCTAGGAGAAAAATCTAGTACATATGCAGATGAACTCTACCTGGAGAGAAACATCTGAAACATTCTTCTTAGCAGAATTGATACTTAACCTTCCCTTCTCCATCCAAGACATGTTTTCTCAGGCATTTTCACATTTGCACCATCTCTTCCCTTTTTCTAGAAGTTCCCCATCAATCCCTTTTCCTCCCCCATGGCCCTTTTCCTCTTTGAGAACATTTAGACATCCTAAATTTCAAATGCCACCTTCTTTATGAAATTTTTCTTATTCTCCTAGGTAAAATTTAAGGGTGTCCTTTTAATACAGTTCTACTATGATAGTTAAATAGTTCTTTAGCTGCTTCTCATCTCTATATTCCTTGCTTTCAGTAAACATTTAATGTACAGATGAATGAATGAATGAATGAATGAATGATTGGTTGTAAAACAACCAATCTCTAAGTCTTTGCCAAGGTTCACTTCCTCTTTTATTATTAAAACATTCTGATTTTGTTTCTCTGTATTTTGAGATTTTCTCCATTCTTTCTATGTTTCTGATGTACCATTCCTGAATTTAATATTGTGGTTGTTATGCTCTTAGGACTTTGATCTCACATACTGGTGAAAACAGGCACCTTAGGATCAAGATTTGTAGCAATGTGGCAGACTTTAATTCTTCTATCTTTTTGTAGTTCTCTAACTGCCATTTTTACTTTCCTGATTGTTGCTTTTATTTCTGGTTCTATAGCTCCTTCAGCTTGCGAAAACCAAAATATTTTCTTCCATGGGCATCTTCTTCAAAGTTCTTCTCTCTGTCTCTCTCTCTGTCTCTCTCTCTCTCTCTCTCTCTCTCTCTCTCTCTCTCTCTCTGTTTCTCTGCATTTAAATTTAGTTGGCCCCTGGTGACTTTCCTATAGTGCTGCATAGAATAGTTATTGGTATCTTTCTAAAAACTTTATAAAATTAAACTTGTAACAAATTGAACAATCCAGAAGTGTGTTAAAAACTTTTAAATAATCTCTCATCTTTCTGAGATAACCAACCAATGTTAACAGTTTGATGTGTAATCTTTTATATTCTTCTTAGTGCTTTATACATTTCTAAATATATGTATCATTCAGTAACTTGCCTTTTACAGTTAAAGCCATATTAAAGACATTCCTCCAAGCTAGTAGGATAGCATAACTTATTCTTTTGAAAGCTGCAATTTATTTAACCATGTCACTATTAGGCGTCCAAATTATTTCCAGGTTTTTGTTTTGCCACTGTATACGATGGTGTAGGTAACATTCTTGTACATATCTTCTTAGATATGCATACTTTTTTCTAGAATATTGAGATTTACTGAAATGAAATGCTGGCAGAAAGGATATGGGTCTTTTTCATTTTAATGGATGTTGCAAGTTGCATTCCAAAAAAGGTTGTAGCAATTCACATCCCTTCCAGCAAGATATGAAAGTACATGTTTCTTCCTATTTTAGTCAGCATATTTCCCTTTATAGGTATATTTTTTGTTTTTTCTCTTTATGGATTGCCTAGTCATACGTTTCGTGTTTTGCCTTCTTTAAATAAGATTCTGTGTCTTTTCTAGATATTTTATAGGACCTCTCTGTTTGTGTGTGTGTGCATTTCTTTTCCTATATTTACATACATACTCATAAAGAAATAGAGGTTCTATAAATTTTCTAGAAAAGACACACATATAGAGACAGAGGTTACACATACACACACACACACACACACACATTTTCCCAACATGTCATCACACAATTTTCCCAATGTGTCATCTTTTCACTTTGTTTATGTAACTTTCATAACACTTTTATGTAATCAGAAATACTAATTCCTTTAAGGCTCCTGGGTCTTCTGTCTCACTTCAGAAGATCACTCCATCCTATTTTTACATAATATTTTCCTAAATTCTTCTGGCATTTTTACCATTTTTTACATTTTGGTCTCTAAATCATATGGAATTTTAAAATATAAGTTAGGAGTCTTTCCAATTGAGTTGTCAGTTACTAAATACCATTTATGAAGCAAACCACTCATTTCTCCTTCAGTTAAACTACCATCTTTGCTATATATCAAATATTCTTGCATAGTTGGATCTGCTTCTAGACTTACCCTTCTCTTCTACTAATCTGTTTATTCCTGTGCCAATAATAAAACAGTTTGCTGTTTTGAGTACATTTTATTATCTGATAGGGCAACTCTCCCCTCACTGATTCTTAGAATTTCTTGACTTCTCTTTGACATATGCTGTTCCATAGAAACTTTAGATTAATTGTATCTGGTTCTAAAATGAAAACAAGAAGTACAAATGAGATTCATTTTGAAATTATATAATTGCATACTTTACATATAAATTAGGAAAATGTTAAATATTAAGACTTTTCATTTAAGAATATACCTATAAATTTAATCAAATCTTGTTTTATGTTCTCATTATGATTTTATTTAAGCAATATGGGTCTTACACCTTTTATAATACATTTAATTCTGTGTTTTGTAGCTTTGTTTTTATTATGAAAAGGTTTAATGATTATATTTTTAGCTATTTATTGTTACTACAAAGGAGTTATTGGTATTTGCATAGTCTTCTTACCAAATTTTTTTAATCAATTCTAATAGTATTTTTTTTATTAAAGTTGCTTTGACAGTGTACGATCAAAATCTGAAAATACAAATAATTTGATCTTTTTCTATATTTACACTGATTATTCTACTTTCTTGTCCGATTACATCAGCTAGATTTCCAAAATAATATTGTATATGTAACTCCAGGAGAGTTTTTGATCACAAGCACAATCTTCATTACCAGGTAAAACAACCCTACGCCTTTTCCTCTCCTTCTAATCTGGAATAATACAATCTAGAAAGAAACTTGGAGTTTTTTTTTGTTCTCTCTTGAATTTAGGGAACCTAGGATAAATAAGCTGTAAGTAGCCAGCTACCTTCTTTCTTTGGTCTGCACCATTGGTTTCCCTAATTGCCTAATTAAATTGTACCTTTTTCACAGCTTAGAAGACAGAGATTGTGTGGAACTCCTCAATCCACCCCCTGCTGACCCTCCCCTCCAAAAAAAAACCCCTAAGAATGTAAACTTTCAGAGTCAAGTAATCCCACCTAATCAGGGTGAACATATATGCATTGTATGGGCAGAAAGGGGTGATCCCTTTCCTCCCCATCATAAAGGGTTACAGTTGACACCCCTGGTAAAGAAAAACAACAACAACAGGTTAACAACAGAAAAGCATAATAATTTTATTATGTGTACGTGTGTGCACAGGAGCCATACAAAATATGAAAGGGGACAGGTGGTTGAAGCTTAAATACCCTCTTCTTAGGGTAGAGGAATACTAGGGAATGAAGAGGTCCGATGCTCAGACAATGATTGGTAAAGGATTCTCTTTGCATAGTGTCTAGATAAAGTCCCCCAGTTAATCTCTCAGCTGTCCTCAGAAGAACAGAAGAAAAGTCTGTTTGGGTGTGGTGAGGACCCCTAGTCTCTACTTTCTCTGATGGCTCATTTTTTTCTCGTTATTTGTTGAGAGTCCTAGGGAGGGATTCTTGAGACAACTGCATTTCATTTGGAAAGAAGCTTCCTTAGATAAGAAAATTCCAGGGAGAATCCCCCCAGTTGCTTCAGGAAAGAGGATCAGAGAGACAGGGAGGCAGGGGAAGGTCAGAGACAGATTTTGGTTCTGAGGCTTATTTCTGAGACCTTTCAGTTTTCCAAGAATTCATCACGCTGAAGCACCATATTTTGGGGAATTGTTTTCTGTGCCCCAACAGTACCCACCCACACCTTCCTGCATGTCTACATTTCCTTTGTTTTTTTTTCTGGTTTTTAAATAAATCCTCTTCCGTCCCTTCTTTGACATTATCTTATACTTTAAACCCCAGCTCAAGTGTCACTTTCTGAAGGAACTTTTTGAAGAAACTTCTCAAATCTCCTTACAGTTCTCCCTCTGTATCTGTGGGTTCTGCACCCATGGATTCAACCAACCGTGGATAGGAAATATTCAAGAGGAAGAAAGCATCTATATTGAATATACAGAGACATCTTTTGTCATTATTCTCCAAACAATACAGTATACCAATGATTTGCATAACATTTACATTGTATTAGGTATTATAAAATAATCTAGGGATGATTTTATAGAGAGATTATAAAATTAGAGATGATACATGGGAGGATATGTGTCAGTTGTATGTAAATACTGTGTCATTTTACATAAGGGACTTGAGCATCCAACATCCTTATCTCTCTTTCATAATGTGTCACAGGTGAGTTTTCTATTTATTTTCCGTGATTATTTGTATAATATCTTTTTCTCCCGTTGGACTATAAGACCCATAAGGGCAGGTATAGCATTTGGTATTGCTCCTCATTTTATCCCTAGCACTATGCAAATGATGACTTGGAAGATATTTGCTGGCCGACTGCATCACAAAGGCGGAGACTGAACAGGATGTAGCATGTAGGCGTCGATGCTATTTAAGCAATTTCTTGTAGGAACCCTAAATAAAATGCCTCTAGTGGTTTCACTGTATATTCATTATAAGAGGTTTAACTCATTCTTCAGCCTTCCAGTGGATTTTAGAATGACTATATCTTATAATTCATAGGCCTAAAATAACAGAATTTTGTAAATAATCTCAGTTCTTGTCTTGTGAAAACATTTCTGATCAGTCACATTAATACCCTTAGTCATTCAAAAAAATCTATGTTATCTGCATCTTTATGACCTACTGAGTAGGAATTTCACTTTTCAAAGGAATATTATTTAAAAATATAGCAATGATATATGCTGTTTAAAATTGATTCTGTTTAATATGTTCTCATGCATAAGCTTTAGGTATGTAATACATTTTAGCCATACATTGGAAATCTCTATATATTTTAATATATTATTATTGGTTAGTGTACTTCTTGGTTTACTAATGTCCACTGATGTCAGTCTTAGTTATTGTCATTCCTTCCAATCTGGAAGAACGTTTATTTTCTAACACTGACACATTTTGCACAGTGAATCTATAGGAAAATGTGACTGCATAAAGACAGTCTTCATTTCAGTGCTGATGCTCACCATTCTGCATTAACGTGATTCTCTTTCACTTTTTATTTCATCTTCTTGCAAAAACCAATATGCTTTGGAAAGTGTAATAGTACATTTTTTTAGAGAAGTAGCATGAGATTTGTTTCTTTCTCATACAGATCCTGAAATGGAAAATGAAGAACAACCATCCTCTGAAAATGATTCTCAGAATCAGAGTGGTGGACAGATTTCATCAAGTTCTCAGGAGGTTGATTTGGTTGATCAAGAGTCTTCTGAGGAAAATTCTCTAGACTCTCACCCAGAATCATTATCTCCAGCAGATACGGACAATGCTGCAAGCCTTTCCCCTTCTGAACAGACTTCTAATCCCACAGAAAACCATGAGACTACAAATCTTAATGGTGAATGTACAGATTTAGATAACCAGCTTCAAGAACAATCAGAAACTGAGGAAGATTCCAATCCTAATGTTAGCTGGGGTAAAAAGGTCCAGCCTATAGACTCCATATTAGCAGACTGGAATGAAGATATAGAAGCATTTGAAATGATGGAGAAGGATGAGCTATGACTTGCTAAACGATCTGTTGGTAGGTATTTAAAAAGAAAAGGTAAACTGTGTGTGGTTAATAGACACCCTAATACTAAGTAGGCTTTCTAATGGGAGGCTTTAAGTATGGTGATGAAAAACCACGTTCTGACTGGCGTAGTTATCGTAGGAATCTGGAGCATGCTGTGTTAGAATTGACCTTGTTTAAAACTGTCCCATCAAAAATGGAAATCCACAGTTCCCCCTTCAAATGCAGCACTGCACCACCCTGCAACACCTCAGGCCAGGGAAAGATTACTGAGCATTCCTGCGAACCAGATTTCTGTAGTCTCTGGATAGACAAGAAACAACATTCATTTAGTAGTGGAGTGGGGAATAGGAGTTTGGTAGCCTTCTAATTAAAGGAAACTCGCCTTTCTTGGTTTGGGGGTTAGAGGCTCTTTTGGGAAAATGCATCCGAATATTGTGGCATTCTGATTATGCTGCCTTCACAAAACACTCTAAGTGACCTAAGTGTTTATGAAGCAAATGCATTTATGGTGAAAACAGTCTGTGCTCATCGCTTTCTCTTGTTTCATTTAGTGACAAATGATCAAGATGACTTGATTTTTTTTCCTTCTTAACAATGTCTTTTTTATTTAAACCAAAGGTGAAGCCAGTGTACTTTCTCAGTGAGTTCTCTGCATAAAGACTAATCAGTGGGACCAGGTAAAAAGGTCATATAATATATTGTGGAGATTGCTTATTTAATACTTCTGAAAAATGGAGTAAGGGAGAAACTATAATGTTGCAATATGAACCTCCCATTGGGCCTTCCATAGGGAAAGCTGTGACTACTCTGAAATGGAACCTAGCATTATATCCTTGTAGGGTAGATTATAAATCCTTTCCAGTTCATTTCTCTTAGAGGTGATTACCTCTAGCCATCAGCCTTACTCCATCCCATGTTTGGTATGCAATTTGAGCCACAAGGCTCGTATCGCCAACAGCTGTATACATTTTGTTCCATTTTTCTGTCTTACAGAGCCATGATAAAACTGTGGTTAGTGATTTAAAATTCCTGGAGTAACTACTGTTTTTCTCCTTTGAAACTTAGGTTTCTAAAGTTGCACCTAAGTAGTCTGTCACATTTTCTGTTGAATCATGGTTTTTGTTTTTGTTTTTAACAGATATTCCTTCCGATATGGACTTGAAAATTAGTCTATGGTGACCTGTGTTTAAAAAAAAAAAAAAAAGTACAGTAGCAACTACATACAGCCATATAGCTTAATGAGAATTCCACCCCCCCCCCTTTTTTTTTTTTTTTGTTGTTGTTGTTGTTGTTGTAGTCTGGTGCTGGCCACATACAAGTCTTAAAAATTTTTAAATTTTGTTGTTGACGTCTGTAGACAGCCCTGTAGTTGAAATCATGGCTTTATTCATTTTATTTATTTTTTAAACTTGCCTGAATCAGTTCTAAAGTAATATTTAAGAGACGTAATTTTCTTCTCTTTACCATAACATTACACAAAACTTTTTCCTAAAACACGGTTGTGAGGTACTGATGAGCTGTAAGTGGAGCTGTTAAAAACAGCAGTGCTGTATTGTAGTTATGTATATTCGTGTACAGTATGTTTAGATCCCAGGTAAACATATTCTTTTCTGAGAGGATAAATACCTGCATTCAGATATTCCAGGTAAATATAATTGAGGCAGGGAGTAGTAAATCTGATGGAGAATTCACTTCGGGGAGGGGGAAAAAGAATAGTATGCAAGACCCCTATTGGCTTTTAATTATACCTGAAACCAAAATGGATATTTTTAGTCTCTCTGCATGTGAGATTTGGTGTAACAAGATAGAACTATAATATATACAGTATATGGAAGGATAGATACAGTGCTTTGTTCATTTTAATTGCAAAGCTGCCAAAATAGCTGAAGCTTAATTACTTGACTTGCCTTGATTTATAGGACTGGGGCTTGGAGAAAATGAGCAGATGTTCCTTTAAGACATTGATTACAGAAGCCTTATACACATGGATTTGATTTTGTATTTGTAGCTGAAAGTCATTGTTGTCTAAAACTAACTTTTCTAAGTTATCAAAACAACCTAATTTCTTTTCCAACAAGAAGAACTTAATGGCATGAAGGATTGTGTGACACATTGGAAAAGCCAGCTTACTGCCACTCTCTTCCTTTGGCCATTAGAGGGAGGTGTTGCCTTTCATTGACGCTTAGAAGCAAATTGTTCACTTGTTTAGAGAAGTAAATCCTTAAAAAAAGAAAAGGAAAAAATTTAACCACTTTTTCTTGATACCCAGAAGGAATTATACTCAATATTTCCCTAGTTAAGAAAAGAGGATATAATGTTCGTCTAAAAAACTCCGACATTGTAATTGACTCTACATTCATTTACTTACTTGACGTACTGCCACAAAGTAGTTTTTGAGTTCATTAAAAATTCCAAAGGCATTAGTTGTTTTTTTTTTAGTGTTTTGTTTTTTAGTTACCTTTTATAGACATTTTAGTAACTTGCTAAAGATTCAGGGGATTCTATGAAACCCCGAATTTAGAAACATCTGGTCTACCTCAGTTAAATGTTGACTGCTTAGAAATATAGCTGAAGTGATCACCACAGCCATAAAATTGTTTAAGAAAGATTTATATAATGTTTACAAATCTAGAATCAAGTAAGGATTTTAGCTGAAAGTTAAGAGATATTAGAGCAAGTACTTAATTCAGGTATTTTCAAGTTTTAAAACTTAACCTGTTTACCTACTAAAAATAAAATAGCTAGAGTTTTTTTCTGCATATAAAAGTTCATTGAAATGATATGCCCTTATTTGCAATACTTTTCCCATAAAGTTTTAAGTGTGAAAGAATTGTAATTTACTAGATACGTTTGGTATGGGATGCTTTGTTAGGCAAGTTTTCTTTTTTCTTCTTAAATTGCAATAGGCTTCCAAAAAGAGTATAATTGTTTCAGAACAAATTAACTCTTGGCATTATACGTCTCCCTTTTTCTTTACAGTATTAGTAAAATGAAAAATTGTACACTTTCTGATTTTAACTTCACTAATGTAATTACTCTCTCAAGAAGCTTCTAAAATTTAAATTACCATCACACAACCTTTTTATAGTAAAGCCAACATTTGTTCTCTCCCCAAACCCCATGCCAAATTCATCATGAAGAAAGCTCAGCATAAGTAATTCAAATACTGCGTATAATTTTAGAAGGGGGTAGAATTTAGTAAATATTCCAGCCGGTCGTTTTATGCACAAGGCTTCAGTCAGAACATAGAAAAAAAAACATTCTGTGAATGAAATATTGTATGTTCAGATTTTATAAAAGACATTTTTAAAAGCCCAATTTACAGCCGTATATTTTCTTATGATGTAATTTATGAAAAAGATGTCTGTACTAACAGGTGCTGTAACACTACTGTTGTTGGATTTTATTGTTTGGTGATAAATGTATACAATATTTCTAAGGGAAACTATGTACTGTGATGTAAAAGTCTGGGCAAAATGTATATAATCCTGTATATAATTGTGTATTTGATTATAATTACTGATTGTAAAGATTTAATAAAATATGTAAATATTCCAGTTTAGTTTTAATTTGAATTTTTAGAGTCACTGTGCATATCTTTATACTTTTGTCTTGATGTTTATCATTCTGTTTTCCTTTTTGTTTTTTTTGTTTTTTAAACTTTCATTTTATCCTCAGGGGAGTGAATTCTGGGGACATTTTAGGCTGTAGAAACCCAAGCTTGTGGGCTAAAGTAAGGATTTTGGACCTTGTTCTAAGAAATCACTGAAGGATTTTCAACAAGTCAGTAGCATGCACAAAGGTAATGCTAAGTGAATAAAACTCTAGAATTGTATATAAAGTGTGATCCAGTGCTTGTTCACTGTCTCCATACACATATATACATACACACTTTATATATATACACACACACACATATACATTGACTCATTTATTCAACAAAGACTAAGTGCGTGCATGCCTTCTGTATGCCAGGCACTATTATAGGACCTGGGGTTGTAGTGGACAAATGGACAAAATGTAGTAAAGAAGATAGAAAATAAAGTAGTAAATAAAAAGGACAACGAGCTTATGAAGAAAAAATTATGGTGAGGGGATAGAGAGTGATGGAAATCATGGAGTGAGGGTCTAGTTAAATAGCCAAAATACTAACAGTGGTTATCTTGGATTGTAGGCAATTGCTATTTCCTTATTTGTATACGTCAGTATTTTCGTAAGTTTCCAAAATAAGCATTATGCTTTTAAAAATAAGTAGTTTAGGTCAGCGAAAGAAGAGAACATGAAAAATACACACGACGTAGGGCATGGTTGTGCACACCTATAATCCCGTCTCCTCCTCAAGAAGGTGAGGTTGGGAGGATCACTTGTGCCCAGAACTTTGAGACCAGCCTGGGCAACATAGGAGACCCTGTCTCAAAAACAAAACAAAATCACCCCAGAATCCTCCTATCTCGTGTTTCTGCACAATTCAACCAATCCCATGTGTACTGCACACCTACCATGGACATAAGCAGCATTTGGCTGGGACTCAAAACCTTGAGAGGAGATGAGGTTTACCAAGAAAACTGTGGAATAGGGAAGAGAGAAGATCTAAAATAGAGCCCTGAGATTCCTAGAATCTGGGGACAGCAGAGGAGGAAGGACTTTTGTAGAAAGGAATGAAAAAGAGCAGTTGGAGAGGTGGGAGGAAAACAAGGCTGGAGCAGTGTATAAAAACCAAGAAAGCATTTCAAGGAGGGAGTGGCAAATAGCCTGAAACCCCTAAAAAGTAGTTTGTTGGTTTTAGCAACCTTTTCTGAAGTCCCCTACCCCACTAAATATCCACAGGAGACAGGGGGTACTTGGCGCAGGCAGACTGTTGGTATGGAAGAATGTGTGGCTCCATCTTTTAACATTTGAGAAAAACCAGAAATTCAGGTGAAATCTTATTTTAAAACATTGTTCAGGTTAAACAAAATATATGTGACAGCAATGGTCTCCAGTTTGCAGCCTCTGAGCTGTCAGATCCTTACCTCCACATGTGTATGTACAAGGAAGACCCCATTCGTTTTTAGAGGATCATTCACCAATTTCCAGTTCCAAATTTATCATATGCACCACAGACCTTTTTCAACTGTTGAGATTTTCGTATGTCTTAATGGCCCTGGTGGTGATTAAGTGGCTTTTTGAATGTAGATTATTCATTTAATCAAGTAGGTCAATGGAAAGTGGACATCCATTCACTTTCCTACAATTACTCTTTTTAAAAAAATTTTTTGAGACAGGGTCTCACTATGCTGCCCAGGCTAGAGTGCAGTGGCTGTTCACAGGTGAGAACATAGTGCACTGCAGCATTGAACTCCTGGCCTTAAGCAGTCCTTCCACATCAGCCTCCCAAGTAACTGGGATTACGGGCACCTGCCACCACGCCTGGCTTCACCTTTCTACATTTTCTAATGTCAACCTTTGAGACCATCTTTAATCTGAGGCAATGAAAGTTTCTCTCTTGAATCCAGTTCAGGTCGCGCTTCCATCAACTGGTCTGGCCAGACTGCTGACTCAGCTTCACCCCACCTTCTTCCTTCTGTGGTTCCTGGTGGCTCGCTGTCTCCAGGAGCCCCATCCAAGCCACATACTCCCCTAGGGTGTATATAAGCTTCTGCTCAGCTCAACAGTGGTTCCTTCAAGTCCCAGCAACACCTCAAAGAGGACTGGTCCAGGCCAGCTCTCTAATAAGCTATATGAACACTGGTATCATCCTTGCAGTCCTAATAATAAAAAGAACCAACACTTTTTTTCTTTTTTTCGAGACAGAGTTTTACTGTGTCATCCAGGCTGGAGTACAGTGGTGCAATCTCGGGACCCTGCAACTTTTGCCTCCCAGGTTCAAGCAGTTCTCCTGCCTCAGCCATCCTAGTAGTTGGGATTATAGGTGTGCGCCACCATACCCAGCTAATTTTTGTATTTTTAGTAGAGATAGGATTTCGCTATGTTGACCAGGCTGGTCTTGAACTCCTGACCTCAAGTGATCCGACCTCAGCCTCCCAAAGTGCTGGGATTACAGGTGTCAGCTATCGCACCTAGTTAGAACCACCACTTTTTGAACCCTCACTAGGCATTAACATACACTGAGTGCTCTATATATGTGATTCCTTGTCCATATGGCAACCTTGCAAAATATCTATAATTTCATTTAAGTGGCTTGCCCAAAGCCACAGAGCAAGTTAGATGGGCCTGGGATTTGAACCTAGATTAGCCTGATTTCTGCGATACAGACTGACTCTCCTAACTATGCACAATTATCTATTTGAACCAAGTGTGTGTAATATGGCTGCTATGAAGGCTGACTCAGATACCCTTACAAACAACATTCACCTGCCAACCAGCCAGCTACCAAAGGGATCTGGGAGTTGAAGACACTTAAAGGACCTGTGGTGGTTGTAGTGGACAAATGGACAAAATGTAGTAAAGAAGATAGGAAATAAAGTAAATAAAAAGAACAATGAGTTTATGAAGAAAAAATTATGGTGAGGGGCTAGAGAGTGACTCCCCAAAGGGGTGGGAATAGGAGAAAGGACTGCTTACAGCTTCAGGCCTTATGGTCTCTTGAGTGAGAGGATACTTATCAGACTTCAAAATGGTAGATACAAGAGACAAGTCTTCTTGTTTCCAAGGCAACTACCAATTTCTCTGATCCTTGGCGCCAACATTTCATCATCTCCTGCCACAATGGCCCCACCTAGGAAACATCTACAAACCACGCAAGAAACCCATGTATGTGTTTTACCAGCTTATCACTGGCCTGGGAGCCACTTGAGAAAAAGGAAAAGTTTGGCCTCGTCACTATTGTCTCACCTCTGCCAGTGTCTAGCTCTTGAAAGACACTCACTAAGCTCTTGTGGGGTGAATTTAATGAAACACCTGGTTCAGAATGAGGGGATGTTTTCTGTCACTTCCCCAAATCACATTGATCCTGAAAGGGCTAGGATTTGCAATCACTGAGAAATGTCAAAGAAATGATGTGCCAGTTTTGAAGACAGTTGTATGAAGGTAGCCCTAAGAATCTTTTTTTGTTGGAAGTAAACATTGAAGAGAGTGCAATTCATGTGAGGGTCTCAGAATTTTAGAGCCAAAAGATTTTTTAAATTGTCACACCATTGATTCTCCTCATTGGACAGAGAAGAAGACAGACACCAGAGGTGGGAAGTGACTTGACCAAGGTCACACATCTCCAGAACTGATTATGCTCTTAGGCAGCGTGAAGGTTCTGGCACAGCTGCTTCACAGTCGTCCTCAGGCCTTACAGCCTGAGTTCCTCCACTCTGTTCAAGTTAACATTCAGCCAGAGGGATAATTACTAACTTCAGAACTTCAGAGCTGCCCCTGAGATGCCTTGGCAAAACTCCAGGGCTCCACTGAATACAGTGTAAAAACTACTGACTTAGATAATGTATTGTTCCTCATTTAAACTTTTAGCACGTTCAAGCAAAAATGTCTCTTAATTCTCTGAAAACTGGCTATTCTGATTAGCAGCATTTATTCTCTTCCTTTCCTGATGAGTAAACTCATTAATGAAAGAATACATCCTGTACTTTCTTTTGTGTGTTCATCTGAATTAACACAAGTGTGGGCAGAGCTCAAAATGCTGAGACCAAGATACAGATCCTTTGCCGGGTGGGCCCTCTTGTGGGTCTCGAAGCCAAGGGTTCCCAAGCTTTGTGGTAATGGCAAAAATGGCCCTCTTTAGACCAAAATCACTGAATGTGACATTCTAAATTTGAAATTCTGAGTAAGAGCTAAATTTGAAGAGTAAGAATAGGTAACCTGTTTATCTCGGTATTGGTAAGGCAATAATGGAAAATTCTAGGCTAACCAAGTGAGAGGCATCTCATTTTAAGCCAGTACTTTCTAAACCTCTGTGAGGCTGAGCACAGTGGCTCACACCTGCAATCCCAGCACTTTGGGAGGCTGAGGCGGGCGGATCACCTGAGGCCAGGAGTTCAAGACCAGCCTGACCAACATGGTGAAACCTCGTCTCTACAAAAATACAAAAATTAGCCAGGGATGGTGGTGGGCACCTGTAATTCCCAGCTACTCAGGAGGCTGAGGCAGGAGAATTGCTTGAACCCGGGAGGCAGAGGTTGCAGTAAGTCGAGATGACACCACTGCACTCCAGCTTGGGCAACAGGGGTTGTGGGGGGGAAAAAAAACAAAATCAATCCTCTGTGAAACTCTCTACTATCTTTGTAATAATAATGCTCATTTATTGGGTGTTTACATTTATCAGCTACTTAGAACTTACGGTTTTGTAAGACCTTTGTGAGACAGATACCTTTGTTATTCCCATTTTATTGATGAGAAAACAGGCTTAGCAATGGAGTTTTAACTGAAATCAAAGAAATACATTGCTAAATTAAACAGGCAAGTGTGTGAGGGTAGATGCAGGAAAAAGAGAAGGCTCCTGGAGGGTTCTAGTGGTGGTACCAAGGATCTGGGGGAGGGCAGTTGACATTTTCTCAACCTTTATTATACGTAACAGAAGTCACATGTATCCCATAAGTATGAAAATATCGTGTATCACTACAAGAGAAAGAGGACAGACCCTGGAGCCAGACTGCTGAGCTTAAAATCCCAGTTCCAGCCCTTACTCTGTATGACCTTGAAATGGGTCCCTCAGTTTCCTCATCTGTGAAGTGGGGATAAAAATAGAACCTATTTCAAAGGATGGCTGTATTCAAAGCAGGTGGCTCACCGCCAAACTCACTGTGAGAATGCAGCACAATTGCTACCATCGGCTATTGTATAAAGTGCCGCATGCAAATATGTTTTCAGTCCCCTCCTCCTACGGTCCCTCCGGATTGCTGTCCTTGAGTTTCACGTGTAAGTTCTGTGTTAATCAGTTCTGGGTGACTGCCTGAGGCAGTTTGGGCTGGGTGATGTATCCTTTGACTTCTGATAGGTCTGGGTAGAGATGCAGGAAGAGGATCTACCTGCTGAAACTGACCTAATTGTCTCAATCTCTCAAAAGATGGCAGAAAAATAGCCCTTGAAACAATAATGAGCTTTCAGAAGCCAGGCGTTTAGGGAGAGAAAAGATCAAGGAGTGGCCTGAATTGCTTACACAGCTTTTCTGTGACTGTAGTAAGAAATTGACTCTCAGCATGAGACAAAGTACATGTGAGGGAGGGTACGTCCTCAGGACATCAGCCCGTTCTCGTGGTCACCATCCTGAGAATCCCCAGGAGTGGGCCAGCCAAGCGGGGATGCCAGCCAGCTCTCCAGCACAGGGCCGCCAGCTGCCTCCCAATAGCGCTGGCAGAGATGGACAAGGCGACAGCCTGGGCGGCCGGCCAGAGGAGAACCGCCACCATGGAAAGTGTGTGCTTCAGGGTGTGTGGCACATCCAGAGCCTGAGAGACGAGGCTGCAAAGTGCCAGTGTCTTTGTACAATCTCCAAAAACCAGAAAAAGCTCAAAATTGTCAGAGGCTTATGGGAACAGAGGTAAAGCAGACTTTGAATAGAAACAAGACAATTATTCCAATAAAGTGCTGGCTTCACAAGAAAAACAAACAAAACTGCTTTCCTGGGAATTCTAACCTCACCATCAAAAACGGACATTGCACAACTCATCCCTCTGGAACAAGTCGGTAGAGCATCTCCCTGGTGTAGGCTCGGACCACACAGAGCCTTGTAGATTCAGAGTAGGGCATCATTTTTCCTTGGTTCTTGAGGCCTGCATCTTGTTGTTGCTTCTTTATTTTCTCCCAAATTTTCTCTCTCATGTATAAGAACCAGAATTCCTGAGGCTCTAGATACCAGAACTTGATTAAAAAGTATTTGATCTTGTAAATGCAGAATTAGTTACTTGCTGTGTGACTTCAGCAAGTTACCTAACGTCTCTGAGACTCAGTTTTCTCCTCTATAGAATGCTAGTTTTGTCTGCCCAATATGCTTTTCTCTACGTCCTCTGTTACTGGGCCCCACCCCAATGACCACATGAACACCACTGATGAATATGTTAATAGTAAACCATATTTCTTATTAAACGGCTATCATATACGTTACTTCGACAGCCTCCCTTGCAGTCCTGAGACAGGCTCATTGCTTAATTCTGCCAGTCAGATGCACATACCCTGGACTTTGAGTTGAAGCTTTGAATTCGTGGCAGGATCGCACACAATCTGTTCATAAGAGAGTGGTGGTAGCCACTACATTCGGTCTTCAGAGACACAGAAACAACACCTGGGCCCCGGGAGGCTGGGGAAGAGGTGATGCTGAGAGGTCCATGGCGTGTGTGTGTCTGTGTGTGTGTGTGTGTGTGTGTGTGTGTGTGTGTGTGTGTGTTGGAGAGACAGAGACAGAGATGCTTGATTCCTACACCCCGTGTTTCCACAGAGAAGGCCCTCCTTAAGGTAAACCCCTGGCTTGCCTCTCCGTCTGTCGGTTACCTGATTGGTGAGTTGGGAGCCAGCCTACCTGTCTGTGGAAAACACCCTTCCTGGTACTTTTGACTTCGTAGTGAAAGCAGTCTCAGCCCTGGAGGGGAAGGAGTGTGTGGATGAGGGGAAGCCCGGGTTTTCTTGCTCTGCCAGTGCCGAGGTGGGAGTGAGGGTGTAAATCTGCCTAATGTCCGAATGAGGTGTTAGCACTCCTGTATTAGTCCATAAGTCCATCTGCTTTTTTAAAACTTCATTTTATGTCAGAAGGAAACTTTATATGACCATCGTTAATAGAAAAATGGTCTTTGTAACTTCAAGCACAGAATAGTTTTTAAACACACAATTTTTTTTTTTAAATAACGTATTTTTCCATGTACCACTTAAAAGGATCTTCAGACCAGTGGTATATGAATTTTACTTTTGGAAATACTGTGGTACACTCTAAGGCCCCTGGTTGTTTTTGTTTTTTTTGACAGAGATAGCCTATTATTTGTCCTGAGGTAAGAAATGATCGACTACATTAAAATGAACCTTAAAGAGTATTTATACAGTAACATCAGATTAGTAGGTTCTCATGGCAATTATGCAACTTCCACTTTCTCTTGATTACTATAGTTTCTAGTAGGTGTTGAAATCAGGTAGTGTGAGTCCTCCAATTTTGTTATTTTCAGGATTGTTATTTCAAGATTTGTTACTTTCAATCTTGATACCCCTTTTCAGCCTATTATAGTTCCTTTGCATTTCCATGTAAATTTTATAATAGACTTGTCAATTACTTCAAAAAAGCATAGCCAGGCATGGTGGCTTGAGCCTTTAGTTCCAGCTACCAGGGAGACTGAGCGGGGAGGATGGCTTGAGCCCAGAAGTTTGAAGTTGCAGTGTGCTTTTGATCACAACTCCAACCTCAGTGACAGAGCAAAACCCCATCTCTTAAAGAAAAAGAAAACGCCTGATTATATTTTGATTAGAATTGTATTTAATCTAGAACGGACACTTTTTAAAACGTAGAGTCAGCTGGGCATGGTGGCTCATACCTGTAATCCTAGCACTTTGAGAGGCCGAGGTGAGCGGATCACTTGAACTCAAGAGTTCGAGACTAGCCTGGGCAATGTGGCAAAACTTTGTCTCTACAAAAAGTACAACAATTAGCCAGGTATGGTTGTGTGCATCTGTAGTCCCAGCTATTCAGGAGGTTGAGGTGAGAGAATTACTTGAGCCTGGGGAGGTTGAGGCTTGGACCTAGGGATGGAAATGCTTGTCATAGTGTAAAATATAGGATTATTTGTATGTTTTCTTTTGGGAAATGCTTATTCAGATCTTTTGCCCATTCTTTAATCAAATTGTTTTCTTGCTATTGAACTATTTCAGTGAGCTGTATCCTGCAGTGAGCCATGATTGTGCCACTGCACTGCAGCCTGAGTGAAAGAGCAAGACCCTGTCTCAACAAACAAACAAAAAAATGAGTCATCCATTCTATGAACATGATATGTCTGTCCATTTAATTAGGTCTCTAATGTCTCTCAACAATATTTCGAAGCTTCTAATGTAGAGTTTTTGCATATCTTTTGTCGTGAGTATGATCACATGGAATTGTTTTTAAATTTTATTTTCAAATTATTTGTTGATAATATACAGAGCTATAATTAATTTTTATATTGACCTATGTCATACAACTTTGTAAAATTCACTTATTAGTTCTAGTAACTTTTTAGTAAATTCCTTTGGATTTTCTGTATAAAAAATTGTGCTGTCTGTCAAGAAAAGACAGTTTTACTTTTTTACTTCCAGTCTTTATTGATGACTTTATTTCTCTTTTTGGCTTCCTAAAAGAGATGGCTAGGACATCTAGTACAATGTTGAATAGAGGAGGTGAGAGTGAACATTCTTGCCTTATTCATGAAACTAGGGAGAAAGTATTCAATATTTCATTATTATATATGATGTTAATTGTACACTTTTCAGAGATGGCCTTTTTCAGGCTAAGTAACTTCTATTTCTAATTTGCTGAGAATTTGATCATAAATGGCTATTGAATTTTGTCAAATACTTTGATTCATCTATTGCATACATTGTGTAGTTTTTCTCCTTTATACTGTTTACCATAGTGAACTACATTCACTGATTTTCAAATATTAAACCAACCTTGTATTCCTGTGTTGAGGGAAGTCAGGGACCCTGCACGGAGGGACCGGCTGGAGGTGAGGCAGAGGAACATAAATTGTGAAGATTTCGTCTTAATATGGACATTTATCAGTTCCCAAATAATACTTTTATAATTTCTTATGCCTGTCTTTACTTTAATCTCTTAATCCTGTGATTTTCATAAGCTGAGGGTGTACGTCACCTCAGGACCACTGTGATAATTGTGTTAACTGTACAAATTGATTGTAAAATGTGTGTTTGAACAATGTGAAATCAGTGCACCTTGAAAAAGAACAGAATATTAGCAATTTTTAGGGAACAAGGGAAGACAACCATAAGGTCCGACTGCCTGCGGGGTCGAGGAAAAAGAGCCATATTTTTCTTTTTGCAGAGAGCCTATAAATGGATATGTAAGTAGGAGAGATATCACTAAATTCTTTTCCTAGCAAGGAATATTAATATTAATACCCTGGGAAAGGAATGCATTCCTGGGGTGAGGTCTACAAACAGCCGCTCTGGGAATGTCTGTCTTGTGCAGTTGAGATAAGGACTGAGATACGCCCTGGTCTCCTGCAGAACCCTCAGGCTTACCAGGGTGGGGAAAAACTCTGCCCTGGTAAATTTGCAGTCAGACGGGTTCTCTGCTCTCAAACCCTGTTTTCTGTTGTTTAAGATGTTTATCAAGACAATACGTGCACTGCTGAACATAGACCCTTATCAGTAGTTCTGCTTTTGCCCTTTGTCCTGTTCCCTCAGAAGCATGTGATCTTTGTTAGACCCTTAGTAGTAGTTCTGCTTTTTGCCCTCAGAAGCATTTGATCTTTGTACCTACTCCCTGTTCTTACACCCCCTCCCCTTTTGAAACCCTTAATAAAAACTTGTTGGTCTGAGACTCAGGTGGGCATCACAGTCCTACTGATATGTGATGTCAGCCCTGGCAGCCCAGCTGTAAAATTCCTCTCTTTGTACTGTCTCTCTTTATTCTCAGCCGTCTGACACTTACGGAAAATAGAAAGAACCTACTTTGAAATATTGGGGGTGGGTTCCCCCAATATTCCTGGGATAAACCTTACTTGGTAATGATGTATTTTGGTTTTTAATATATTGCTGAATTTTAGTCGCTAATATTTTTGTTAATATTGATATGGGATATGTTTGATTTTCTTTTCTTGTAATATCTTTATCAGTCTTTGGTATTAGGGCTATGCTGGCCTCAAAGCAAGCTGGGAAATGTCTCCTCCTCTATTTTCGGAAAGAATATAAGATTGGTGTTATTTCTTCCTTAAATGTTTGATAGAATTGACTAGTGAAGCCATTTGAACCTTGAATTCTTTTTGTAGGAAAGTTTGATAACAAATTCAATTTTAAAAATAGGTAAATGGTTATTCAGATTTCCCATTTCTTTTGTCAGTTTTGGCAAGTTGTGTTTTTCAAGGAATTTGTGCATTTCATTTAAAGTGTTGAATTTATTTATATAAAGTTGTTTATAATAATTCTTTATTATCTTTTTATTGTCAAAAAATCTCTAACGATACTCTTCTTTTATTTCCAAAATTGATAGGTTGTGTTTCCTCTCTTTTTCTCATCAGTTTAGCTAGGAATTTAACAATTTTTTCAATAAACAAATTTTGGCCTTTGTTAATATTTCTTCCTACAGTTTGTTTACTATTTCATTGATTTCTGTTCTTATCTCTATTATTTCCCCCCTACACCTTTAATTTACTTATATTTTTTTCTTGTTTTTTAAGGTAAGAGCTTTGATTATTGACTTTAAATATTTCTCTCCCAGTTTCTCCCTGCTTTTAGTTGATCTCTGTTTCCTTTCAAATAATTGGGTAAAATATTTTGTGTACAGCTTACAATCATTATGTGCAGATAGTCTAATATGTCATTCCACTATTATTGGAACTGGAATTCAGAAGATTTGCCTTTTCTTCTAAGCTTTAAGCTTTAGGCTGGTGTGGTGGCTTATGCCTGCAATCCCAGCACTTTGGGAGGCCGAGACGATGGATCACCTGAGGTCGGGAGTTCAAGACCAGCCTGGCCAACATGGTGAAATCTTCTCTCTACTAAAAATACAAAAATTAGCCAGGAGTGGCGGCGGGCACTTGTAATCCCAGCTACTTGGGAGGCTGAGTCAGGCGAATCACTTGAACCCAGGAGGTGGAGTTTGCAGTGAGCCAAGATCAAACCACTGCACTCCAGCCTGGGTGACAGAGTGAGACTCCATCTCAAAAAAAGACAAAAAGATAAAAAATAAAGGTAAAAAATAAAATACAATAAGTTTTAAGCTTTATAAGCTTGCCTAAGTATTCTAATTTGTGTCAACCTCCTCATCTGTAAAGTAGGGGTTATATAATAACAAATATCTTAGATGATTGTTTGTCATGGAGAGTAAATGAAATAATGCATATGGAAACACTTTTAAAGGAATAACATGATATATAAATTTTATTTGTTTTCATTAATGCAACAAAAAGAATAGCTCCCATGGCACACACTTATATTTCCTTTAAAAGTTAAGACACAATACTGAGTCATTTAATTTTCATAGCCTGGCAGATGAGGAAGATAGTCCTTTATCATCTTCTAAAATATTTTAAGTAACCTTGTAATTATATGCATTCACAGTCAATGGATATTGATTAAATGTCTATTACATGTATATTAAGCACTTTTATGTGCAATATATTGGAAAACACGTTTTCAATTTATTTCTCATATAAAAATGGTGCCCTTCAATTTATCAATATGTAACAATAACTTAAAATTTTTTCACACCTTTATTCCACTCTTAAAAATGTATCCTAAGTACATCATCAAAGATGACACCCATATTTATTGTGCAAACTGCTTATTGCAGGCTTATTCATAATAACAAAAAATTGAAACAACCAGAAGAAATGTATACAAAGGATTAGTCAAAAAAATTATCATGCATATGTAAAATGTAATACAACTCAGCTATTAGAAACATATTTTCAAAGATTATTTTATCATGTGGAAAAATAGACGCAATGTTAAGTTTAAATAATAAGACTACTGTTTAAATGTCATGATTATACTTTTGTTCAAAAATATGAATTAGAAAAAATACCAAAATGTTAACACTGATTATCTCTGGGTAGACACAATTAGAGATGAGTTTTTCTTCACATACTTTGCTAGGGTGCTACATTGTTCACAATTAATGCATAGGTTTTCCTTTTCGTTTTTCCTTTGGACTCCAGACACACTCAGAATTGAATTAATCATAATTGGTAGTTTAATAAGGAGTCTACTTGTTGGTCCATGCATAGCCATTATTTATTAATTTGTTTATTATAATACATACTCATAAACCTGTTGGTTAATACGAAAGCTAAGACTCACACAAAAGTGGTGGAATATATTTGGATTATATTTACATCTAGCTATGAATTCTCCTTCAGCCCATTCACCACTTTTTTCTACCCAAGGTAAACATCATCCCAAATCTTGTCATTCCCTTGTTTTCCTTTTAACGAAGTTGTAACTGTTTGATATATAGTCCTAAAACACTTATTTTTTAATGTTGGTGTTTTAATTTTAGGGAAGGCAGCATGCTATATATTAACTTCCGGAATGCACTTCTTTTCATTTGATATTGTATTGCTAAGATTCATCCCTACTGATGTATGCAACTGTAGTTCATTTATTTTGATGACTATGTAATATTCCACTTTGTGAATATGTTATTGTTTATTCTGTATTTAGGCTATTTCTGGCTTTTGCTGTTACAAATGGCACTGCTGTAAACATCCTTATACATGTGTCCCAGAGTTCCTTTGTAACAATTCCTTTTGTATGTAAACCTGGGGATGGAAATGCTTGTCATAGTGTAAAATATAGGATTATTTTTGTGTCTTCTTTTGAGAAATGCTTATTCAGGTCCTTTGCCTATTCTTTAACCAGATTGTTTTCTCGCTATTGAGCTATTTCAGTTCCTTATATATTTTGGATATTAACATCTTATCAGATGTATGGTTTGCAAATATTTTCTTTTTAAAAAATTGACATATAATAATTATACGTATTCATGGGGTACATAGTGATGCTTTCATATATATTTTATGATCAGATCAGAGTAATTAGCATATCCATCATCTCAAACATTTATCATTTCTTTGTGTTGGGAACATCCAATATCCTCCTAGCTATTTGAAACTATACAATATATTATTATTATTATTATTAACTCTAGTCATCCTGTAGTGGCATAGAACACTGGAAGTTATTCTCCTAGCTGTAATTTTGTATCCTTTAATAAATCTCTCCCTATCCCCTCCTTCCTCCTATCCTTCCCAGCCTCTAGTATCCTCTGTTCTACATTTTATTTCTATGAGATCAACTTTTTTGAGCTTCCACATGTGAAGACAACATGCGGTGTTTAACTTTCTGTTCTTGGCTTATTTCATTTAACATAATGTCCTCCAGTTCCACCCATGTCGTTGTGAATGACAGGATTTTATTCTTTTTATGGCCGAATTATGTTCCGTTATGTATATATACCACATTTTCTTTATCCATTCATCTGTTGTTGGCCACTTACATTGATTCCATATCTTGGCTATTGTGAATAGTGCTGCAATAAACATGGAGGTAAAGATGTTTCTTCAATATCCTGATTTCCTTTCCTTTGGATACATGCCCAGTCGTGGGACTGCTGGATCATATGGTGATTCTATTTGTAGTTTTTGAGGAACTGTATACTGTTTTCCACAGGGGTTATACTAGTTTACATTCCCACCAACAGTGTATAAGAGTTTCCATTTCCCCACATCCTCCCCAGCATTTGTTATTTTTTGTCTTTTTGGTACTAACCATCCTAACTGGAGTGAGATATCTCATTATGTTTCTAATTTGCATTTCCCTGATGATTAGTGTTGTTGAGCATTTTTTTTTTCCACTTATTTGTTGGCCATTTGTATGTCTTCCTTCGAGAAATGTCTGTTCAAATCATTTGCCCCTTTTAAAATTGGAATATTTGGGGCCGGGTGCGGTGGCTCACGCTTGTAATCCCAGCACTTTGGGAGGCGGAGGCAGGCAGATCACAGGGTCAGGAAATCGAGACCATCCTGGCTAACACGGTGAAACCCTGTCTCTACTAAAAATACAAAAAATTAACCAGGCGGTGGCGGGCACCTGTAGTCCCAGCTACTAGAGAGGCTGAGGCAGGAGAATGGCGTGAACTCTGGAGGCAGAGCTTGCAGTGAGCCGAGATCACACCACTGCACTCCAGCCTGGGCGACAGAGTGAGACTCCGTCTCAAAAAAAAAAAAAAAAAAAAATTGGATTATTTGGCTGGGTGCACGGCGGCTCATGCCTGTAATCCCAGCACTTTGGGAGGACAAGGCAGGTGGATCACTTGAGGTCAAGAGTTTGTGACCAGTCTGGCCAACATGGTAAAACCCCATCTCTACTAAAAATATAAAAATCAGCCAGGTGTGGTCGTGCACACCTGTAATCCCAGCTACTTAGGAGGCTGAGGTAGGAGAATCGTTTGATCCCAGGAGGTGGTGGTTGGGATGATCCGAGGTCATGCCACTGCACTCCGGCCTGGGTGACAGAGCAAGACTCCATCTCAAAAAAAAAAAAAAAAATTGGATTATTTAACTTGTTCTCAGTTGCTTATATATTTGGATATTAAACCCTTGGCAGATGAATAGCTTACAAATATTTTCTCCCATTCTTTAGATTGTCTTTTCCCCTTGCTGATTGTTTCCTTTGCTGTGCAGAGCCTTTTAGTTGATATAATCCTACTTGTTTGTTTTTGCTTTTATTGCCTGTACTTTTGAGATTTTATTCATAAAGTCTTTTCCAGACCAATGTGCTGAAGCATTTCCCCTATATTTCCTTCTATTAGTTTTGTAGTTTGGGGTCTTACATTTGGTCTTTGATCCATTTTGAGTTGATTTTTGTATAGGATGAGAGGTGGTTTCAGTCTTCTCTTTATGGATATCCAGTTTTCCCAGCATCTTTTATTGAAGAAATTATCCTTTCACCAATGAATGCTGTTAGCATTTTTGTCAAAAATCGGTTGGCTGTAGATATGGGAATTAATTTCTGGGTTCTCTTTTCTGTTCCATTGGTCTTTGTGTCTGTTTTTATGCCAGTGCCATATTGTTTTGGTTACCACAGCTTTGTAGTATATTTTGAAGTCTGATGGTACAATGCTTCTAGGTTTGTTCTTTTTGCTCAGGATTGCTTTGACTATTTGGGGTCTTAAAAAAATTTTAAGATTTTTTTTTGGTCTATTTCTGTGAAGAATGTTATTTATTTATTCATTTATTTTTTTGACAGAGTCTCACTCTGTCACCCAGGCTGGAGTGCAGTGGCACAATCTTGGCTCACTGCAGCCTCCACCTCCTGGGTTCAAATGATTCTTGTGCATCAGTCTCCTGCATAGCAGGGATTACAGGCATGCATCACACCTGGCAAATTTTTTTTTTTTTTTTTTTTTTTTTTTTTTAGTAGAGATAGGGTTTCACCACGTTGGCCAAGCTGGTCTTGAACTCCTGGCTTCAAGTGATCCATCCACCTTGGCCTCCCAAAGTGCTAGGATTACAGGTGTGAGCCGCCACGCCCAGCCAGTATTTTGATGGGGATTGCATTGACCCTGGATTGCTTTGGGTAGTAACAAATCTTTTATTCCAATCCACAGTTTGTCTCTTCACTCTGCTAATTGTTTTCTTGGCTGTGCAGAATCTCTTTGGTTTGATGCAATCCCCTTAACAGATACATGAAAATATACTCAACATTACTAACTATTAGAGAAATTACAAATTAAAACCACAATATCAGCTCACACCTGTCAAGGTGAAAGATAAGTGTCAGCAAGGATGTAGAGAAAAGGGAACTTCGTATACTACTGGTAGGAATGTAAGTTAATACAGCCACTATGGAAAACGGTATAGAGGTTCCTTAAGAAACTAAAAATAGAACAGCCATATGATCTAGCAATTCTACTGTTGGGTATATATCCAAAAGATTTGAAATCAGTATGTTGAAAAGATGTCTGCACTCCCACGTTTATGGCAACATTGTTCACAATAGCTAAGATACGGATTCAACCACAGTGCCCATCAACAGATGAATGGAGTGTAAAATGTGGCAAATCTACACAAGGAAATACCACTCAGCTTTGAAAAAGAAGAACATTCTGTCATTTGTGACAACATGGATGGACCTGGAGGACATTACGTTAAGTGAAATAAGCCATGCACAAAAAGACAAACATTGTATGATCTCACTTATATGTGGAATCTAAAACAAACTCAGTGAAACAGACAGTAGAATGGTTGTTACCAGAAGCTGGGGGCTGGGGAAATGGGGAGATGTTAGTCAAAAGGTACAAAGTTTCAGTTAGGAGGGATATGTTCTTTGAGGTCAATTGCACCATATGGTGACTATAGTCAACATAATGTGTACTTGAAAATTCCTAAGAGAGTGGATTTTAAGTGTTTTTGTAACTGCCCAACAGGTTCACCTTGCCCGCTGCCTAGACAGAGCGGATTTATCAAGACAGGGGAGTTGCAACAGCGAAAAAGTAATGAACAGGCAACCTACAGAAGGAAAAATTTTGCAACTACATCTGACAAAGGCTAATATCAGAATCTATAACAACTCAAAAAATTTCAAGAAAAAACAAACAACCATCAAAAAGTGGCAGAGACATGAACAACACTTCTCAAAAGAAACATTTATGCAGCCAGAAAACACATGAAGAAATGCTCATCACATGCCATCAGAGAAAGCAAATCAAAACACAGTGAATACATCTCACACCAGTTAGAATGGCATCATTAAAAAATCAGAAACAACAGGTGCTGAGAGGATTGGAGAAATAGGAACACTTTACACTGTTGGGATTGTAAACTAGTTCAACCATGTGGAAGTCAGTGTGCGATTCCTCAGGATCTCGAACTAGAAATACATTTGACCCAGCCATCCCATTACTGGGTATATACCCAAAGGACTATAAATCATGCTGCTATAAAGACACATGCACACGTATGTTTATTGCAGCACTATTCACAATAGCAAAGAGTTGGAACCAACCCAAATGTCCAACAACGATAGACTGGATTAAGAAAATGTGGCACATATACACCATGGAATACTATGCAGCCATAAAAAATGATGAGTTCGTGTCCTTTGTAGGGACATGGATGAAACTGGAAAACATCATTCTCAGTAAACTATCGCAAGGACAAAAAACCAAACACCGCATGTTCTCACTCATAGGTGGGAATTGAACAATGAGAACTCATGGACACAGGAAGGGGAACATCACACTCCGGGGACTGTTGTGGGGTAGGGGGAGGGGGAGGGACAGCATTAGGAGATACACCTAATGCTAAATGACGAGTTAATGGGTGCAGGAAATCAACATGGCACATGGATACATATGTAACAAACCTGCACATTGTGCACATGTACCTAAACCTAAAGTATAATAAAAAAAAAAAAAAAAAAAAAAAAAAAAAATTCACACAGAGCTGGCCATGCAGGAGACCAGAGTTTTATTATTACTCAAATCAGTATCCCCATGGGGGATCTGAATTTTTAAGGATAATTTGGTGGGTGGGGGCAGTGAGTTGGGAGTGCTGATTGGCTGGGTTGGAGATGAAGTCACAGGGAGTCGAAGCTGTCCTCTTGCCCTGAGTCAGTTCCTGGGTAGGGGGCCACAAGATCAGATGAGCCAGTTTTTCAGTCTGGGTGGTGCCAGCTGATTCATCAGGTGTGGGGTCTGCAAAATATCTCAAGCACTGGTCTTAGGTTTTACAATAGTGATTTTATCCCCAGGAGAAATGTGGGGAGGGCTCAGAATCTTGTAGCCTCCAGCAGCATGACTCCTAAACCATAATTTCTAACCTTTTGATTAATTTGTTAGTCCTACACAGGCAGTCTAGACCCCATGCAAGAAAGAGGTTTGTTTTGGGAAAGGGCTGTTGTCATTTTTGTTTTAAACTATAAACTAAGTTCTTCCCAAAGTTAGTTTGGCCTATGCCAAGGAATGAATAGGGACAGCTTGGAAGTTAGAAGCAAGATGGAGTTGTTTAGGTCAGATATCTTTCCCTGTTTCAGTTATAATTTTGTAATGGCAGTGTCATTTTCACCGTTAAAAAAGTATTTGAAGTGCTGGATATATTAATTCACTTGATTTAATCATCTCACATTGTATACATATATCAGAACATCATATCATACCCCATAAATACATACAATTATGATTTGTCAATTAATAATAAAAAGAAAGTGTTTTCCCAAAGTTGTTGCATTAATCAATACATAGTCCCATTAGCAATGTGTAAGAGATCCTATGTCTCCATATCCTTACCAGGCATTGTCAGATGTATTACTTTTATATTCAGAAAAAGAAGAATGCTCTTCAAAACAAACAAACAACAGTAATAACAAAACTGCCTTGTCCTCTCTTCCCCTAGATTCTGGGAAAGATTTGAGGCACAGGAGGTGATATGTAAAAAAACGACTCCTCCACCAACAGCTTCTCAAAACTCTCCAGTTCTAGACAGCCTCTCCTAGCAATGGAGTGGAAACAGTGTGGAGGCGTGAGAAGGTAGGGAAACTGCAGAATTTTGTGTCACGGGGACTCTTTCCAGCAGATGGTGAAATTATACTGCAGGTCTGAATTAGAAACACCTCTTTCTCTTTCTCTCCCTCTCTCCCTCCCTCCCTCCGTCTCCCACCCTCCAGAAATACAAACACTGGACCAGCCGATTTTTGTTCTGTGCAATATGTGCTCAAGCTATTCTCTTTGTAACCCTCTTTACAAGTATCTGAGATCTGACCTGTTTATCTTTCTTTTTTACTTGACTGTGGGGTAAGAACCTGCTGTTTACATTAAGTGAGGTGTGGAGCTCTCTACACAAGCCCTGCTGAGAAAAAGAAATTCAGTCTTAACAATTCCAACCGGAAAGCCTGTTTCGACAATGGCACCTCGCTTGCCTCTCCTTTCAAAACTGAGTCCTAGTTTTGATCACTTTGCAGTAGCCTCGGACACAATACAGAGCACCAGATGGACATGAGGATGTGTGAGATTTTGCTCATCGATTCTGAAAAAGGTAGGCAGCCCTTTTAAAAATGTACAGAAAAACAATGAGGAACAGTGCTGTTAAGTTTGAGGGCCAAATTGACTCTCAGCCCAGCCCCGGATTTATCATTCAGCCTAGAGTGTGGGCCCCCAGAGGCCAAGCTCCAGGTAAGTCAGTTCTCCAGGGAAGAGTGTTTTAAAGTAGGCTTGGCAGGGTTCTCTCAGAGCTCTGGACAAAGTAGGAAACTCAGGGAGGCAGTTAGCATTACATCCTGTTTTGGATAGAAATAGAGTAGCTTCAATAAAATTGGTTTCCAAATCAATTTTCTTTTGAAGAAATAATACTGTTTTAAAGGAAATTTGGAAACCAGTAATAGTACTTTGAACCTTAATGGGAGAAAGGGTAAGAGGGTAGATCTGAAATACCTTTGGGACAGCAGAGCTGAGTAGAACGAGGTTAGATGTGGATTCTGTGTTGCCAAGAGCCGGGTCCACATGATTTCAAAAGCAACTAAATGGGAAAATAAGACTTGAATCTTCGGATAAAAAGTAAGAAGCCAAAACCCAATACTCTTGTTCCAATATGATGTAAGAGTAATGAGGGGAAGAACTGTGCAACTTTTGTTCATCATTCTATTCTCGTGCCTAGAAGGTGCTAAAGAAAGAAAAAGGGGGATGGAGGGAGACATACCGCGTGGGCAGGGTTAGGAGCTTCTTTACAAGATACTTTTGAGACTTTTTCCAAAAATAACCACACACACACACACACGCGTGCACGCGCGCACACACACACACTCACACACACACACAGGAAATTCCCGTTTTTCACCAGAGAGCATAACGAAGAAAAATTAAGCATAATAGTTAGCAAACATTTATCTCATCTACAGAAAAATTCTAACAACATACTTGCAACGTATCACATTTAAATGGCATGGGTTTCTTTGAACCCTTCAGTGACCATTGCTTGTGGAATGAATCTCTGTGAAATAGAATGAGCTCACTTGCTGCCTAGAGTGTAAACAGACTAATCACATTTTTAGGAACATATGCCAAAAAGTGATTTTGGCTTAGCAGTAATTCATCCTAAGCCATTGTATCTGAAGGTAGAGAGGGAAACTCTCTGCTTTTGCTCTCTGACCATGGAGAGGACTAGCTTTTCCACCCACAAAAGCAGGAAGGGTTGGGTCGATGGAAATACAAGCATTCTTTGCAAAGATCAAAAAGGGACTATAAATCATTAGCATACATTTTAAACAAAAGGCACAAAACATGCCCTATTTGGCACTCCTCTGTGACTCCCTCCAAAAAATTATGTATATTTTTAAGAAAACCATACTTAACTGACCCCGGATCTGAAGGCAGCATAAAATGCTGGTCCATTTATGAAGCAGGGACAGTTACTGATTGAGCTTTTATTTTGAGCATTAGCAGCTAAATCCAAAATTGGCTTTAATCCACAGAATGAAAGGTTGAGGAAAGCTCAGCACAGGACAACAGGTGATCTTGCTGTTTATTCATGAGAGATGCCTGCATAAGTTGATAAAGAGCTATCAAGGGCTGGGCACGGTGGCTCAGGCCTGAAATCCCAGCACTTTGGGAGGATGAGGTGGGTGGATCACCTGAGGTCAGGAGTTCGAGACCAGCCTGGCCAACATGGTGAAACCCCATCTCTACTAAAAATACAAAACTTAGCTGGGTGTGGTGGCACGTGCCTGTAAACCCAGCTACTTTGGAGGCTGAGGCAGGAGAATCACTTGAACCTGGGAGGCGGAGGTTGCAGTGAGTGAAGATTGAGCCACTGGACTCCAGCCTGGGCAACAGAGCGAGATTCTGCCTCAAAAAAAAAAAGAAGCTATCATTGCACCATGGGCCTGGAACATAACTGAGGACCACTGAATTCTCAGGCAGAGTAGCTTTGGAAACCTCAGGCTGGCCCTTATCAAGAAGGAAATGAGCGTAGCGTTTAGTTACATATCCAGTAAACTGATAAGGCAATAATTTGAAGGAGATAGACTGTATTTACTGCAATTCCTGATGAGCTCAAAGAGGTGAGCAAATTGCCTGAGACCCCTACCAGTCAGAGCAGACCACAAACAGATCTTCAGGGAAGAGGTCTTCATTAGGTGATTAATTTTGTTGAGGCATTAAATTATACTCAATGAGAAGACATGACCAGAGTCCAAGCAGACAGGAGCCTGTGATATACGCACATTTGTTCTGTGCAAGTTGTCAGATACAAAATGGAGTCACTGATATTTTTTTAAAAATCCTGACTGACAGGGCCAGGAAAGGCAGTGAAGAGAGAATTCTCATGCTTGTATGCTTGGTGACAAAAACTATCACAAAAGCTCAGCAAAGTGCACAACTTTGCACAAAGGCTGTCACAACCCTACACAAAAAATACTTGTGCCAGGGAATCTGCCCAACAATGGCCTGTCCAAATTCAGATTGGTGTCACCCTTGTTATTGATCTTTGTAGCCAAGACCTCAAAACAATTGCATTAATCGTCCTTGTTTTTTCCTTTAAAAATGTTTGTCTTGCTTTACCTCTCTGAGTATGCACATAGTTTACTAGGGCATACCTATTCCCATTGCAATGCCTTACTCATGAATAAGTATCTTTTTCGTTTGGAGAGCCTTTCTCTGTTTGTTATTTAGGTTGACATAAATGGTGTCAGAAAATGGGACCTGAAGAAAGCTCGCTCTCAGAAGAATCAGTGGTTCTTGACTTCGGCGTGCAGTCCTCACTTGAGCCCTCTGAGATCCCTGCCTCAGCGGCTAGCCTTTTCGGCCCTGGAGTCTTGTCTTAGGCTGAGCTTATTTCTTTTTGTCAGAGCATTTTTGATATTATTTGGGATCTGGTTTGGTTATAAGGCTGCCTTAAATGAAGGATCTTACATCTCTTCCGGGATGATAAAAGACTGTATGTCTTTTCTGGTAAGTCCTTTCTGGTATAAAAACAAGTGTCTTTCTGTTTGAGTGCTCTGATTTCTACAGAATTTGCAGTCTGTCTCTGAGACATGTTTTTTTTTTTTTTTTTTTTTTTCTGGTGAATTCTCTTTTGGTCTGCATGCCTAATATTTTATCTGATTAATATGCCTGATAATTTAAACGATGGTGACTACCCTAACGGCTTTCAATTAGTCATCCTGCATCCACTATTGAGTATTTTTTGCTTCTTTGATTTTTGTTTTGTTTTGCTTGGCTCTCGGAAGATTTTCAGAAACACGCAAGGGGAAAGAGCCAAATCAGGTGCATGTCGTCCAAATAAAACTAAGATAAAAGTGTTCACAAACATTTTAACCTAGGCATGTTAATCCTAGAGAAGACTACACGGCCAAAAAGGCAAGCTGCTGAGGGAGGAATCTCAGAGAGCTTTACAGAAGTTTGTGTGTGTGTGTGTGTGTGTGTGTGTAAGATTGTGATGGCCTTCGTGCAAGGTTGTGGTTTTTGCAGAGTCTTTTGTGATAGTTTTTGTTATCAGGCACACAAGCATGCAAACCTGCTCTTCACAGCCTTTTCCAACCCTATTTGTCAAGCTTTTTTTTTTTTAAATACTGGTGACTCCATTTTGATTCTGAGAACTTTCACATTTTCCACCTTTGATCAAGATCTTTCTCTGAAAGCATCACTGATTATCCTGTAGTTGGATTTGATGGCCCTTGGTCCCAGTTGCTGGTCTCATCCCACCTTGTGGGGAGTGAATGGCGGCTAAGAGTCAGTGTCAAAATCCTTTCAGCCACATTTGAACAATAAGGGAGATTTGAAGAAAGTGGTTCTCATGCTAATTCTACCTGGAGTCTATTATTAAGTTCAATTTTGTCTGTTCCATAGTCTTTTGTTATCATCTCAAAGTGCTGGGCTAGTATTATCCTATTAGGGTTGTGTTTCTGCAAAAATTTTAATAAGTAATAGATACAAAGTTTTTGCTTGGTTTTGAGATGGGGTCTCTGTCACCCAGGTTGGAGTACAGTAGTAGTGTGATACGGGGTCACCACAACGTCTGCCTCCCAGGCTCAAGCAGTCCTCCCACCTCAGCCCCTGGAGTAGCTGGGACCACAGGGCTTGCAGATACAAAGTTTAAAAAGGGAAAATACAAAGTAAAAATATCAAGGCTTCAGTGAGCCATGACCTGTGGTGCCACTGCACTCCAGCCTGGGTGACAGTGTAAGACTCTGTCTCAGACAACAACAACAGCAACAACAAAGTGAAAATAATAGTAGTGTGAAAATCCCAGGTTAAATAATGGTTTTGAGCCATACACTGAGGCTTAAAGATAAACAATTGAAGACATCAAATGACGAAAGAGAATTAAGTGAGAGCTGTTATTACCATGTGGCCTGTTTTCCTATTTAACCAATGGATATTAAAGGATCTCTTAGTCAAGTTTCCAGCAGGAGCTACTGATTATGAAATTTCAATTACATTATTATCTTGCCAAGTGAAAAAGTAGGCATTAAAAGGGGTAAGAGTCTCATGATGTGGAGTCTTTCAATGTCTTAAGAAAAGCATGGAAACATCAACTCTCCTGGTTTGCAGTCTGAACTTCTCTGGTCATGACATTAGGCAGCATGATGGACTTCTTGTTTGGCCCATACATCAGGTATGAGACTTGTTCCTTTCTATCTTATTTCACTAGTATTAAAGAAAAAAAATACTTGACAAATAGGGTTGGGGAAGGCTATGAAGAGCGGGTTCGCTTGCTTGTGTGCCTGATAACAAAAAATATCACAAAAGACTGTAAAAACCACAACCTTGCACGAAGGCCACACAATCTTATACACACACACACACACACACACGAATACTTCTGTAAAGATATCTGCCCAGTAATTGCTTGTCCAACCTTGTACTGGCATCACCCTTTCTATTGATCTTTGTAGCAAGGATAATTATCTCCAAACAATTATGTAATCCATCTCATTTTTCCTTTAAACATTTTTGTCTTTCTTTACCTCTCTTAGTATGCACATAGTTTACTATGGCACGCATATTTCTATTGCAATGCCTTTCTCGTGAATAAATATAATTTTTATTTTAGAGAGCCCCTCTTCTGTTTGTTATTTAAGTTGACAAGTGCTGAGATTGAAGAGCTGACAAAAGAAAGATGTTAGTCTGAATTTGAACTTTCGAGTTCATATTCAACCAATTCAGGCCTGGTTACGTATGTCCCAAAACCTTACCTCGTTCACCATTGTAATGGCCAAACCATGAGTCTTCCACAAATAATGGAGTCTTTTGGATCCAGTAAGAAGTTTATATAAGATTTGAAGCTGATAAATCCTAAAGTGACCTCTTCCCAAATCTATTAATTCATGGCCTCTGAAGCTTAGCCAAAGTCTTTGTTACTATTACATGTTCCAGGAACACGTGGGTACAGCCTACATTGACCCACACATGAAACAGATAGAACTACTCATTCATTCCACACATATTTGTGAGTTATATCCCAGGCACTTTTCGAGGTCCTGGGGAAACAACAATGAACAAAGTAAAGTTCTAGACCCCATATAGCCTCTCTTCCAATTTGAATCAACAATTAATTGATAGAGGCTAGAGAGAAGCCAAATGGGATCAGAAATGGTGCTTTAAAAGACATTCATTCAGCAAAAAGATCACCGAGAAGTTTAGATAATCTCTTCCGCATCTCATCTCAACCACTCAATCCCAGGTGTGGCCACAAATAGGCCTAGCACAACTATAACAAGGGTTAAAGGGAGGGGGACATTATTTATCTGAACCTACATCTTTATCTTAGGTAAAGATGGATTAATTATAATATGATGCTGACACCAACTGTAGTGATAAAATTTCCCCCATAGAGTCCCCCATTTGCAGGTACTGTTCATTAATAGATTGTCTATGGAGGAGGGATTTTAGCTGTAAAATTTGCAAATAAGGCATTCCCCAGGGAGTGTTTCAGATTGGAAGTTTCCAGCAGTTAGTGTCTAACCATGCAAGTGGAATAGAGAGCTCTCTAAACTAAAACTGAGAAAGCCTTCTTTGGGCGTTGGCCAGTAGAAGTTCACTGGTGACATAGGAAAGAATAGTTTCAGCCAAGGGCTGGAAGGAATGACACCAACACTGTCTTTGTCTTGGGTGGATTTCTAAGTCCCCAAATGGAAGCTGATGATAATCTACAGTTTTCCTTTGTGAAATGTCTCAGCAACTTGAAAGAAAGAATCTCTGCATAAATCTAGCACTCTGTTGTTGCTTAGTCACTGTCAACCTGTTTTATTTTGGTGGTTTGAGTTACTTTAATGTTTCCTCATTATAAATAGATAAGTTCAACTGACATCAAGATCTCTGACTGCAGTAGGATTCTGTGGGGGATCTGGAAGCACTACCATTTAGCACGTTACTAAGACGTAACACATGCCCCATCCCCTGTCAGACCTCTGACTTGTGCATCGAATCCCCAGAATCCCCAGAACAATAATAGACTTTGCTTTGTGATTCCTCTGGTGACACATTTATTTTAGTTCTTCTGGCAGAGCTGGAGATTCGCACGACAAATTCACTCTGACGTTGTTTGCTAATTAGGTGTCTTGACACAGCAGGCATTCCAGTCTCCAACATTTCTTTTGTTTGTCTAATGTGCCAGAAAGCTGTCTGCTTTTTAGCCACCTGATCTTTCAGAAATGTTACCTGCCCTGTAAAATGAGTCAACACATGGAAGGCACCTGGCCCGGTCCGTGGCACCTGAGAGATTCTTGAGAAGTGTTCATTCCATTGCCCTGTTTCCTCTCTCCGCCTTCATACCTTCTGGTGCTTTAGTGAACCTCAAAGATAAAAATATTCCCGTTGTAAGGTTTACATTTTTCTTCATCCCAAAATAGAACTCAGTAACTCTATAAGCAGATACTATATGGATTCCACATTTTATTTCCTCTTATTCTCACAGGGTACCTTACAAGTTAGAAATTTTTATTGTCTCTGCTTTTTGGAGAAAGAAATCTTAACTTTTCTCAAGTAACCGAGGTTGCAGAGTGGGTCAATAAGGAACGTGGGACAAGAACCCGCATGCGCCTCTCTCCAAATATCTTCATCCTCAACCCCTGCACCAGACTGTCTTCCACACACGGGCTCTGAGCGGCCAGCACTGTATCTGGAGAAGCCACCACTCTGTCCTGTCCTCCAGGCAGAACGGAAGTGTGCCTGATCCCAGCTATAAGCGCCCGCCCTCTGTGGCCCCGAAAGAATCCAGTCGCAGGGCTTGGCCCTTTCCCATCCCCTCCTCTGGGCAGCCCGCGTTGAGTCCCATCTGGAACGTGCAGGAAGAAGGCCCTGTAGCAAAAGCACAGCTCGACCCCCTCCCTCCCTGCCAGGCCTCCCTCGCCAACTCCATGCCCAATTTCAGCCCTGAGGGGCGAGAACAGCAGGTGCTCGGGCCGCCCTCGCCCTTGGTGTGCTGGGAGCCCATTGTCTAATTTTGCTCGGGCCTGGCCTGCTTCCTTTTTAGTCCTGGGCATGTGGGCAGAGTACAAGCTAATTGGCAGGGCTGTTCCAAATCCTAAAGAACGCAGGCGCTGCCTGCTCGCCAGCGGGAGGGCCGTGTGCCCAGGTTGCGCCCTGACATTTTCCGAGGCCTGGGCGAGGCCACCTGCCTGAGGAAGGCTTATCAGGGAAAATCAGGTCCTGACAGCCTGACAGGGACAACCGCCCAGAGGAGGGAGATTCATCTGCTCGCGATGCCTGGTCAGCAAGGAGGAGACTAGACCTGGGACGAGGAAGAGGCCTTGAAGGGATAGAGGAGAGCGCATCCTCCATCCCCCGGCCAGGGAGAAGCCACGCGGACCCCCAGGTTGCTGGGCGACGATGGGGGGAAGAGGAGACCACCCCCAGCTCCGCAGCGAGCGCCCTCACTTCGGTGAGACAGAGGCGTCGATCCCTCCTGCGGACGGCTGGGGGCGCTGCGCTTCAACCTAAGGCAGAGATCCTGGACCGGGCGAGGCAACGCCTCCAGGAGGAGAGGAACTCTGAGTGGGGAAAACAGCTCTGCAGAGTGTAGAGGAGCCGGACTTTGCAGCCAGGTACCTCTGTGCAAGTCTCAGCTGTGCCTCTGAAGTAGCTAGCCGTTACCCAGCACTGTGCTAAGGTCTTTTCATCACTGTGTCATTGAAGGCTCACAGCCACCCTTTAAGGAAAACGATCTTGCGGTCATTATTTTATAAGAAATGGAAGCTCAGTGCCACCCCTAGCCCATGGACACATTCCCAGAGAGCGGTAGTGTGTCTGGCCTGGAACTTAATGAATTCTGTCGGACAGAAGTCCATGCTCTTAACCATTAGGCCTCCCATACAAAAACACTTTGTACGGGGACGTGAGACACAGCCTAATAGCACAGAAACTCACAGAGGACGAGTTTCTCAGTTTTGTTATCTCTGAAATGGGAATAATAATGTTACTCCCATCTTGCAAGGCTTTGGGAAAGATTAGAGAGAATGTAAGGTCCATGTGAGAGGTCCTTGTGGGTTAAGGTGTGGGAGGAGTCCCCAGCCCCTCCCCGGGCACTCAGAGGGATGTGGGAAGACTGTGGAGCCCATGCTTATTGATGCTGTTTCTTTTCAATTAAACCTCCGTCAGAAACATCCATGACATCAAAATGGAAGAGATGTTGAGTCTAAACGGTGAGGTCATAGATTTTGTTTTTATTTCTATATTTTCCAAATAAAAATATGTATCATGTTTTCTCATCATAATTGTAATATGTGATGATGTATCAATTATGGAAAATACAGAAACTGTAAAAGAGGAAACCCTTTGCTTCTCACTGTTCACAGATAACTACTGTTCAAAATTATGGATAACAACTCTGGAGGCTGAGGTAGGAGGACTGCTTGAGTCCAAGAGTTTGAGGCTGCAGTGAACTATGATTGCACCATTGCACTCCAGTCTGGGTGACCAGCAAGATCCTGTCTCTAAAAAAAATAAAAATAATAAAAATTTTTAAAATATTTGATTAAAAAATTATAATGAACAGTAATTTATTGTATATTTCAAAACAATTACAAGGAAAGAATTATAATGTTCATGACACAAAAAAGATAAATGTTTGAGGTGACAGACACCCCAATTACCCTGACTTGATCATTACATGTTGTATACATGTATCAAAATATCATATGTACCCCAAAAATATATAACCATGATCTATCAATTAAAACATGCTAAAAAAGAGAGATAATTACTCATTTTTCCTTTACTTAGAGTGTTTCATTAATACACTTACTGTTTTACAGAATTCGTATCACATTGTAGGTTACTAGACTACACTTTTAAAATGTAATATTTCATAAACATTTTACCATGACATCAAATAATCTTAACACTTATAAGAATTAATGGTTGTCTTCCAATTTTCTTTGCAAAGTGATTCATTACTTTTGTCATGGAAAAATAAATTTATGCTTGAAAGAACTTTATTATGTCAAAAAAAATACTTGTAAGAGGGCTGCACTGCTTTGCCCAACAATGCAGTGTGTTATGTTTTATGTGTAGTGCAGGTCTGATGAAAGGTGATAAGCCTCCAGTAGTAACCATGATACGTGAAATGGAGATAAAGATGGTTGATTTTGTGAGGATTAAATGAGATCAGATAGGCAATGTGTCTCTAAGGCAGTGGGGACCATGGTGAATGCTGTCATGACAAAATTAAGTTAGTCAAGGACAATGCTAAGAGAATAAGATGGGTGCTGGTTGGGGGTGACCTGGAGAATTGGGGGATAGCCCTGCCAGTGGCTGCTGTAGCCAGCTCCTACAGGATATCAAAAGCCAATGTTAAATACCCAGGAACTTTACAAGCTGGTTGTAAAAGCCTGTGAAATTTCACTGGTAGCTTGAAATCTGTTATGGTGTGAGCATTTACACCACCAAAATTGGAAATCAGCAAATGCTATATTATTCTTTATGTATGTATGTACTTTTCAGAGAGCTGATTTTACCACCACGCCACTAGCAGGGATAATTCAAAAGCTTTGCTGCTTCTCAAAGTGGTGGAGCCTGCAGGAAATGCTTATGAGGGCTTGTAAAGCATTAGTAGATTTTGTTGAGATGGTGTGTGATAAACATGAGCTGAAATCTTGGTCTGATTGCTCTTGCTCTAACTGGAGGAAAGAATAGGGAAGCATAAGCTTTGGGGAAGCTAAAAGGGCAAACCAGGGGAGTTATTGTTTATGCTCCAAAAACAGAAATAACTGGATTAGAGGATAAGACTGCAGGAGATGGGAAGCCTTGTCACTTGGAGTGACAAAGACCTATTAGTAAATGGGAAGCTCAGGGCTGAAGAGACATTCTTGGCCAAGAGAAACTTGTGGGAAGGAGTTTAATCGATGAACAAACACAGCAGTCTGTTTTGTCATAGAAAGCAGGTGGCAAGGATCAGAGTCAGAGGGTCCGTGTGCTAGAAGGGTTCACAGATCACTGGTCCGTCTTCTTCATCTGACCCTGTCAATTACTTCTGAGATCCCCCACACCCACCTCCAGGTGCTCAGGTGCAGGCTATAGTCTTCTTCTCCCACTTCTCTGTTCTGTCAGCACACCACTGCTTCTGTGCCCTTTGCCCTTGCAGTTTGGGTTTCCAAAGGCAGAAGCAAGGACAGCGTTCTTCAAGAGGACTTCACGGTGTTTTAGAGACCAACACCTTGGAAAGGAAGAAAAGAAAGAGAGTAGGGCCTGGGAAGACAGCTTCAATGCAGACCCAGTAAAGCTTCCGGCAACCAGGTGAGGAATCTCTGGAGAGACCATTGCCCTTCAAATGTTCTGTGCCACCTGGGCCAGGATTTTTTTTTTTTTTTTTTTTTTTTTTTTTTTTTTTTTTTTTTTTTTTGAGACGGAGTCTCGCTCTGTCACCCAGGCTGGAGTGCAGTGGTGCAATCTCGGCTCACTGCAAGCCCCGCCTCCCGGGTTCAGGCCATTCTCCTGCCTCAGCCTCTCGAGTAGCTGGGACTACAGGCACCCGCCACCACGCCCGGCTAATTTTTTGTATTTTTAGTAGAAACGGGGTTTCACCGTGGTCTCGATCTCCTGACCTCGTGATCCGCCCACCTCGGCCTCCCAAAGTGCTGGAGTTACAAGAGTGAGCCACCGCGCACGGCCAGGGACAGGATTTTATAAGCTGCTTTGCTCAGTCTCCATATGAGAGCTGCCCAGGAAGGGAATGTCGGGGGCAAGGAGACTGCCTGCAACTGAGGCACACCCTGGAGGGATAGAGGCAGGGGACTAACTACACTCCCACAGTGATCTGCTTTTGGGGAGGTGAGGTGGCAGAGAAGACACAGCTTTCTTCCTCCTCCACAGTGAGGGAGCAGCCTCCTTCACCACCCTCAGTATTGGTGCTCTTTAGAGGAATTTTCTGAAGGGCTGGGGACATCAAAAAGGAAGTAGGACAGAGTAGAGAATAGGTCATAACTAATGTTAGAGGTGGCCAGTGTCAGGGCTCACAGGTCCAGGTGGGCCTGTCCTTGGCCTCTGCAGAGGGTTTTGGGGCCAGGCTCCACTGGCTGGGCCTGCTCACCCCTGCATCATGAGTTCCTGTCCAGACCCAAATGCCCAAGGTCAGGAGAGAAGAAAATGCTCTCTGCCTCAGCCCAACTCAGTGCCTGGCTTCCCAGGCTCCATTTCTTGTACTAGGATCTACCCTTTCTCAGCAGTTTTCAAATGGGGAATGACTACCTCTTTCTTGGGGAATGCCATTTTACACCCACAGGTGGGGACGGGGTGGGACAGCCACCTCCTGCTGGTTTCTCCTCAGCAGATTCTGGGTGGCCTAATCTTACAAAATAGTTTAGGCTGAGCTGCCCTCGGCCAGTCCATTTCTTTCTTACTGTGTCATACATGGGATTTGGTCCTGTAGCACTTCTTACCAGCTCCCTACATCTTGCAAATTATGCTTTAAAAATCCTCATGAGTTTGATACAGGATGCATTCTAAATCATTCAGAAAAGGAAAACGTTTCTCCGATTTTTCTCTTTCCCTCCCTCCTCACCATAAAACAAACATGAAATGCTCCATACAGAAGAAAATATAACCTAGTCTACAGAAATCTGAGCTCTGGCACAAGCAGACACGTGTTAGCATCACCCTGCAGAACACTCAGCTTCTGAGGCAAAAATATTTCTTTTGGGATAGGGATGATTTTACTATGTTTTTTTTCTGAATAAACTTTATGAAACCACACGGTTTCTTCATATGGTTTTCCCAGAATAAAAGGACAGTCTACCAAAAGTGAATCTGAGTTTCAGTCTTTTCAGGAAACAGTGGCTTGCATTTTAAAATCACGGTTTTCTTCAGCTTTTAAATTAGTTAAAAATTAGTTAAAAAACGAATTAGGAAGAAAATTCTAGCTACAGGATTCCATAAGAGACACATATAACTTCGAAAATAAGAAAAAAATTCCCTACGAATAAATTGAGAATAACTTGAGTGAGAAAGCTTTAAAAAGTTTAAAACAGAAGAAAACTATCACCCAAGCATACTAATACATATTATTGCAAAAATGTTTAAGAAAGAATGAGCAAAGAGAACAGTGTATCATAATAGTAATAATATTTGACCAAGGAGGGCTTATTCTAAAAATACAAGAATATAATGGTTCAATATTAATAAATATATTAATGAAATTCATTGTCAGTATATTAAAGCACATTATTAGTCAAAAAACTAAAGATATAAATAGAAAAATATGAAAATATGATAAAGATGAACAAATATCAATAGCAAACATCATTATAAATAATGAAATGAGAATACCATTTTCATTAAGATCAAGAACAGAAAAGACATGCTCATTTTCCCCAAAATTCAACATTAGTTAATTCTAGTAAATGCAAGAAGGCAAAAATTGAAATATTTTGCATAAATATGGAAAAAGAAGAGATGAAATATCATACTTTAGTAATGTAATTTTATACCTAGAAAATTCAAGAAATATCATAATATTAGAATTAGCATGAAAATTTTACAGGATATAAATATAGATCAGAAAGGCACAGGAGCCATATGAAGTTAGCTATAATATTTTATCAAATGATCTAAAGCAAGATCAGAAAAGTAATCAAAAGATATAGTATGGAAAGGAAAACTTCACACCATAAAAGTGTCATTTTCCTCAATAATAACATGTATAATTAATGGAATTTTAATTTAAGTAAGGTTTTTATTTAATTGGAGACAGAATTTTTTAAGATTCATGTGGAAGACTATATATGTCCAAGAATACACATAAAATAATAAGGAAAGAGTAGCAAAGGAGGACTTTCCTACCAGTTCAACTACTGGAAGTCTGTTCTATAGAAATAAAGCCACCAGTATAAGGATATTCACTGCAGCATTGCTTGGTGGCAAACATCAAGAAACAAACTGAGAATTCATCGAAAGGGGAATGGGTAAAATCATGGCATATTCTCAACCATGTAACGTTGGGCACTATTTAAATAGAGCTTTACCAATTGATTCGGAGAGATTTTCACAAAATATTAAGTGATAGAAGCAAACTTCGAGAATGTATGGGGGAAAAACATTTTTGTAAAACAAATATTGACAACCCTTAAATACATGTATACATGTTTTTATATTGTTATATGAACACAAGAATGTTAGGAAAACTACACACGGGGTTATTAATTGAGCATCTGACCTTATTGCATGTTCTAATTATATATATATATACACACACATATATTCAAACACAAAAAAGTATAGAGAAAGAGACAGATAATCTGAAATCCCACTACCTGGAGATAATCAACATGAGTATTTTAGAGTTCATCTTTCCTACATCTCTTTGTGCATATTCACAATTTTATGCGGACAGAGTGAATGCTGTTTTTTAAATCACGAATTCCTTTACATATAAAGAAAATAAAATAAATCTAGTTTCATTTGGGGGAGTAAATTCCAACAAACTCTCACACTGAGTGAGATTCTACTATGTGAGTAGAATTCTGGAGTAAAAGGAGATGCTGAGAAGTGATGGCTCTTGTCAGTTAATTACGTACATTTGAGCAAGTCATGTCAATTCTCTGGGCTCCCATTCCTCCTGTAAAATGAAGGTGAAGTGGATGAGCTCTTAGCTTCCTTTCTGTTCCATCCAGTACAGGAATATCTGATGCTCCTATGTTATTAGCTGTGAGAAAATCAGAACGATGGACAGGAGGGAAAACACAGGCTCTAGAATCAGCACTGAGGTGAAATACCAAGTTTGTTATGATGGCACGTCCTTGGGCTAGAGAGGTAAATTCTCTAATGAGGCTCTTTGCTTGAAAAATGGAGAACTAACAATTGCATTATAGAATTGTAAGGATTGACTGGAAAATATACATGAAGTATTAAGCATATATTATATATATATCATGCTTAGTGCTTTATGTATATGTTCCATGCTTAGTGCTTTATGTATGCACATATATACATGTGTGTATATATGTAAATATACATAGCATATAAACATTTATATATAATTATTATATATTATCTAAGTTATATAATATATAATGTACAATGCTTATATATTACATGCATAGCAAGAAATATACATAACATATATATACATATGTCTATACATATGTAAATAAACATAGCAGCACTCTTTTGGATCTAATACTAATTAAGGGACTAAATAATTTTTAATAAACAAATTAAAATAATAGACTTTACATATAATTTCCAAAGGGCTGCTTTGTCACTTAAGGTGAAACATAGTTTAAAAATAGGACACGGAACTCCATGGGGGGAAAATAAGCAAGGATGAAACAGCAGAATAACTTTGCAGCTCTTTCAGCGGGCTCATTTCTGAGCATGGTCTATTTCCTAAACAGTTTACTAATGGAACGTTTGTATTTTGGAGATGCTTGTTGAAGTCCACCCAGACAGGTGCTACTGAATAAAGCCTTCCTGGGTTTAAGCAAAATGAAAAGAGGCTGTATTTTCTTCCCTGTGTGAATGCTTCACATTTTCCATAAAATCAAAAGGGAAAAAAAAGTTGTGAGTGAAATTTCATTAACCAGGACATTTTAGAAATGCAGAACCTGGACTTTTGATTGCACACCACAGATAAAAATGCAGGAAACCATAGTTTCCAACTCATGGCACCATCATTTTGTATCTTTGGGAAGCCTGGGAAGAGCTATTTCATTTCTCAACAATTCTAACACTTCCTCTGAGGAATCCCAGTTACTACTGAGAATGAGTCCAAGAACGTCCTTCAATGTTAAGTCAGTGATCCAGTCAGAATCAGAAATATTCTTTCAGAGTAAAACAATCATTAGAAAGTTTCAGGCCGGGTGTGGTGGCTCACGTCTCTAATCCCAGCACTTTGGGAGGCCAAGGTGGGTGGATCACCTGAGGTCAAGAGTTCGAGACCAGCCTGGCCAACATAGTCAAACCCTGTCTCTATTAAAAGTACAAAATTTAGCCAGGCCTGGTGGTGCAGGCCTGTAATCCCACCTACCTGGGAAGCTGAGACACGAGAATCGCTTGAACCTGGGAGGTGGAGGTTGCAGTGAGCCGAGATGGTGCCACTGCACTCCAGCCTGGGTGACAGAGCCAGACTGTCTCAAAAAAAAAAAAGTTTCATCATGCAGACTCCATATTGGACCTTTAGCTTCACTGTATCATGAAAGATACAATTCTTTCAAAATTAGAAACACTAATTCTTTCAAAATTAGAAACCTTTCAAATGAAAGGTTTCTTTGAACTGGCTGAGTAGGAGAGTCATGGCTTGGATAAAGTCCAAAGAGGAAAATAAGCAAATGGGGTGGAAGAATTTGGGGAGTGATCTTTTCTCATGACATAAATTTATATTATTTATTATGCGCAGAAGACAGGAAGGTGTTGTCTGGGCCAGAATCACTTTATCTCACCAGCTACCAGACTCAGAAGTAAAAAAGAAGCATTCGATCCAGAAAGAGAGCTGCTCTGGATGGATTGGGATGTTTTCTAGTCCCTAAAGAGTTGTGTCTTAGGACTGTCTGTATGGGATTTGCTGTACTGGAATTCAGCTTTCTCCAGTGAATTTCTCCTCTCTTAGTAGTCTCCTTTTGTCTTGTGCTGTTTTTAATTTGACCACCAGCCTTTGGCACTGAATGAAAGGCTTCAAACTCATTCAACCAGAGGTTTGCTGTGTAGAAGAACAAACAATTTGTTTGGTTTTAATTGATTTCTCTTCCCGACCCAAATACTAAATTGAAATGACATTGAAAGTATCAATCTGAAGGATGGGAAAGAGAATTCAAGGGATTTGCTCCATTTGGAAAATGTGTCATTACTACAAAGTCTAAGGGCAAGCAGAACCATGGCGAGTCCAGAACAGATAACCAGGTGATTAAAACCTTTTCAGGTTTGACTTCTGGTTTTGTTTTAGTTTACAATAGTAATAGCTGACTCATATGCCAAGTTATAATTTATACATTGTTTCAGAGTGCATAGATTACCTAATTTGATTCTCAAAGCAGCATAATGATAGAGACACCATCATTATCTCCATTTTACAGATAAGAGGACCAAGGCTCTGAGAAAGTAAATGATGTATTTTCCTTGTTCTTATTGTTCCTTTTTTTTTTAAAGAAGAACTAAAACTATGGACTCCTTGAACTGAAAGAGACCTTAGAGATCTTTTAGGTCAGCATTTGCTAGTGCTGCAGGATGTGAACACATTCTTCAACAATACAAAGTTTGGGCAATGCCAGATGAAAGGATGTTAAATAGATTTCTTGACTACAGAATGTCCCAGGGCCTTTATTATGCTAATAGATCTTGGTGGCCTTTCTGATCTTATTTGGCTATGGACTTCTTTTTGGGGAGTGTCCATCTAAGAAACACATCCTTGGCTCCCAGGCCACTGAGATGCCTTTGTGGTCTTTTGTGTGAGCCCCAGAGCTAGCAGAACTAGGACAACACTATAGTTTTAGACAAAACGATGAGAGGTAATGGGAGTTTCCTCTGGTTCTTGAGACCCTTCTCGTTTCTGCTGCTTGTCATCCTGGGGCTCCTCAATTAATACAGGCCACCGCCCAGCAGGCCCTGCTGGAGAGCCTCATCCCTGCCTTCCAGGTGTCCTCACCCACCTCCACTTGCGTCTCAGTCCCCAGTATTCCAGGCTCACAGTGAGAACTTTCAGAGGACAGACTCTAGATTGCCCAGATTTAGATCCGGACTCTTCTGCTCACAATCTGTGCGATCCGGAGTCTCTGTGTGTCAGTTTCCCCCTCTGAAAGTGGAGTTAATTATTGTATTAATCTCACAGGATTTTGTCAAGATTGAATTAGATCATGCATGGAGAGCATCAAGTTTATTGCCTGATACCTAGTAAGTGTTCAAAAAATGCATACTATTGTTCTTACCATCTTAATTTGGATACTAGGTAAGTATTACCAAAAGACATGTAGGCTGTCTTCCATATACTCTTCTAGATATGCCAAGCAGACGTGACCCGGGCAGAATTGCCATTATCGAGTGGCAGCTTTAAGATCATGCCCTCTGCATGCTCATAGGATGCCATAGGCTTTAAAAAATAGTGATTATAGCTCCCCTAGGGATAGTCTTACATCTTCCTGGGTGTTTTATGGTGACTTTCTCATGAGACATTCCCTTTAAAATTAAGCTCTAGAAAAAGTACTTAGTATCTCCTTGTGACCCTGATCGTGATTCTCTGTTCATTTTGGCTTAGAGCCCAAAATTTTGTCTCAGATTATTTTTATTTTCCTCCTCACTTTAGTCTTTTTTCTCTTTTCATTTGTGCTTTGCATATTTCTGGGTTTCTGTTTTTCACAGCATACTTTAAAATTTTTTCTTCCTTTCCTTTACTTTTTTTTTCTTTTTCTTTTTTTAAGATAACATCTTGTTCTGTCACCCAGGCTGGAGTGCAGTGGCACAATCATAGCTCATGGTAACCTTGAATTCCTGGGTTCAAGTGATCCTCCCACTTCAGCCTTCCACTAGGACTACAGATGCACACCACCATGCTTGACTATTTATTTAATTCTTAGAGATGGGGTCTTACTATGTTGTCCAGGCTGGCCTCAAATTCCTGGGCTCAAGTGGTCCTCCCACCTTGGCCTCTTAAAGTGCTGGTATTACAGGCATGAACCACTGCACATGGCCATAACATTTTGCTTCCAATGACTTTATTCTGCAATTCGTTAAAAAAAAATAGAGATGGAGTCTTGCAATATTGCCCAGGCTGGGCTTGAGTTCCTGGGTTCAAGGGATCCACTTGCTTCAGCCTCCTGAGTAGCTGAGACTACAGGCACACACCACAACACCCAGCTGAGATTGGCATTTTTTTTTTTTGGACACAGGGTTTTGCTCTATTGTCCAGGATGGAGTGCAGGATGCAATCATAGCTCACTGTAGCCTCAAACTGGGCTCAGGTGATCCTTCTACCTCAGCCTTCCATGTAGCTGGAGCTACAGGTACTTGCACCATGCCCAGCTAATTTTTGTGTTTTTTGTGGAGATGAGGGCTCCCTACGTTGTCCAGGCTGGTCTCAAATTCCTGGACTCAAGCAATCCTCCCGTCTCAGCCTCTCAAAGTGCTGGGATTATAGGTGTGAGCCACCATGCCTGGCTGCAACTGGTATTTTTGTAAGCCATTTAAATGTTATTGGAGAACTAGGGGCACAGGGTAAACACACACACACACACACACACACATACACACATGTACACATAAATATCCCAGATGGATAAGCTGAGTATCAAACCAAAATTACTATATTAGATACACATCTACTGCCATTTATGTGGCATATCTTAAGTAATACTCTTTAGTGGTTTATCCATTTTCCTACAGTGTACAGTATACCCATTTATAATTCTTCAAAAATTAAGGATTCACAGAGGTGTCATGGCACAATTTAATAAGACCTACCATTTCTTGAGTATTTATTGTGTGCCCAGAGAGCTTGACATGGATCTTCTCTATTTCTCATAGTATTTCAGCAAAATAAGTAATATTATCTCCATCTTAAACAAGGGAAAACTGAAGCCCAGAGAAGGTAAACGTCTTCTTTGAATTCATGCAGCTGGTAAGTGATGGGTTTGAGATGTGAGTCCTGGAATGTCTAATTCCTCATCCAGGATCTTCTCTGTGCATCATGCTTCCTCTAACACAGAACCTCTCTGCCTGGTAATGGCTATTGCACATATTTCTCCTGCTGAGACCACTTTCTTCACATTAGCCAGTGTGCTGCTTTTAAAATATGTCTACAAATTCTTTAATTCTTCTTTAAGAGATGGAGCTTAATTTTTCTTCACTTGAATATGGCTTGAAATTAGCAACTCACTTTCAACAAATAGAACATAGTGGAAGAGACTGACTTCTGAGACGAGGCCATAAAGGCATTGAGGCTTCTCTTTTGCTCACTCTCTCGGGTCACTTGCTCTGGGGGAATCCAGCTGTCATGTCATAAAGACCCTCAAGTGGCCTTATGGAGAGGCCCTGGTGGTGAGGAGAATAAGTGAGAAACTGTCAGCAGGCACGTGAGTGAGCCACCTTGAGTCTCCATCCCCAGTCAAGCCTTTGGATGACAGCAGCCCTGGCCGATATCTCAACATCAACCTGGTGACAGACCCTGAGCCAGAACCACCCAGCTAAGCTGCCCTCAAATTCCTGACCCACGGAGACTATGGGATGATACATGTTGGTCATTTTAAGCTGCTAAGCTTTGGGGATAATTTGTTATGCAGCAACAGACAACTAATACAGATTATATATCATACAGATACAGAATTTAAGGCATTACAGATTATAGAATTTAAAGCATTATTCCAGGAACTTGTGTGAGTTCCAGACAGTGTTCAGAGTTCTCTTACAGGAGGCACTGGCTCTGCCTGTAGTTACTCCAGTTGCCCTTGTTCCTACTGAAGTTAGTTCTCTTTTTCAGAGGATGAGGTGATGAGGCTGTAAATCCAGCTCTTAAGCATCTGCAGGTGAGTGGCACTTTGCCTTGTTGTCCGGTAGCTAAACCAGAAGGTTCACATTTTAAGCAGTCTTGAAGAGCTGTACTTGGAGTAATTGCTGGGAAGTCCAATTAACAGCAGACCCTGAGTGAAAGAAGACTTGCCAAATCTCACTTAGGCTCCTGATGTTTGAGACAGATGACAGACCCAGGAACTTGTTAATGCAACCCATTTATAGATCCTCCACTTTCTATCCCTGTATGAAATTGTATTATAAGAAATCAAAGTACCTGGAACATGTTATATCATACTCATCAGAGAGTCTTCATAATTACAGGAATCTTCTTTTAAAACAGTGTTTCTGTCACTTCCAAAAATCCTGCTTGAAAATGTCCTCGATTCGCAATTCAGCTAATATATATTTAATGCTTGCTAGATACCAAATGCTAATCTAGGACCTGGTAATACAGCAATGAACCAAACAGACAAAATCCCTGCCCTCATGAGGCTTATAATCTAGTGAAGGAGACAGAAAACAAGCAGGCAAACACCTAAGTAAAGGACCTGGATGAGTGGAGTGTAAATGCAATGGAGAGAAATAAAGGAAGGCAAAGTGTGGTTTGAGTGTGGTGCCAGGAGTGGGTGCTGGGGAGCAGGATGGCTGCTCTGAGGGGACACTTGAGCAGAGAGGCGAATGTCAAGAAGCTCTGCCAAACATTTCAGGAGATGGACGAGTCCTGTGGCAGAAGTCAGTGTGGCTTATTTGAGGAACAGCTAAATGACACTTTAGGACAGGGGTGTCCAATCTTTTGACTTCCCTGGGCTACACTGGAAGAAGAATTGTCTCGGGCCACACATAAAATACACTAACAATAGCAGAAATTGCAAAAGAACTCATAATGTTTTAAGAAAGTTTACAAATTTGTGTTGGGCCACACTCAAAGCCGTCCTGGGCTGCATGCGACCCGTGAGCTGTGAGTTGGACAAGCTTGCTTTAGGATTTCTGGGTTTTGTTTTTTTTTTTTTGAGACAGAGTCTTGTTGTATCGCCCAGGCTGGATGGAGTGCAGTGGCGCCATCTTGGCTCATTGCAACCTCCACCTCCCAGGTTCAAGTGATTCTTCTGCCTCAGCCTCCTGAGTAGCTGGGACTACAGATGCCCACCACCATGTCCAGCTAATTGCTTTAGGATTTCACTGTAAGGATTCACATACCAAATCACTCTTGAGTTAGAGAGTTTTGGAAAAACTTTGTCTCTGCAGACTGATCTGTGATCTTTTGGCTGAGTAAATTATAACCATGTTGCCTACAATGTCTTCCTTTTGGCCTGGGCTTCCAGGAAGCTCAGAGCCAAAATCTGTGCCCGCTGATGGTAGGTAATCAATTTATCTTGGGGTCTGGGAGCAGCTGCCCCCTCTGCTTCTTTACAGAAAGAGATGATGGAATAAATGTTTATTTATAAACATTATACTTTCTCCATGTAAACTGTTTTCACCCACATGCTACCTCGAGTTGACTTGGAAGGGGCAGAAGGATTAATTGTCATTAAACAGGTTTGCCATTTCAAACAAGGAAGTTGTAACAAGTGGCAGATGTCATTGCCTTGCTGTTGGTTCATTGCACAAACATTTATTAAGTGCCCAGCAGATTCCAGCTGGGCGGGGACCTGTATAGAAAGATGGAGTAGATGGTTCCTGCCCTCTAGAATGTGTTCCCTCACATTCTAGAATACAGTGCAATAAAAAATCAAATAATTACAAACATCTGATGTAAACTGGCACAGGAGGGGAGCCCAAAGAGAGTGACAGCTAGTCCTGGGAGGTTTTGATGGAGGAGGAGGGGACTGGTGCATGGAACCCCCTTCTGTCTGCGTGGTAGGAGAAAGGCCACATCAGCCCCTACACACAGCACCCATCTGAGGACGGTGGTGACCAGCTTCCCAGCCTGCCCTCCTCACCTTCCAGAATCCATCCCAGCCCCAAGGCACCCCGGTCTGAGCTATGCAGCAAGAATTTTCCAGACAGAAAGAAAAAATAGGTTAAAAATATCTGAGCCCCACATGTCCTATTTTTAATTGATATGCACACAAACTCTTCCATCACAGTATTAATATTTAATTGTCCTGTCAGGTCAGATCCTTCCCAGTCAGACAGTTAAAAATGGCTTGGGACAGAGGAGGAAATGAGGGGCTGGGGTGGCATGAAATGAGGAAAGTGAGGTGCCTGCCCTGAGGGGATTAGGCTCTGAGGGACAAGGAGGAGCAGACCCTGGCTCTAGGGTCCTGGGAGAAATAACATCTCACTTGTTTTCTCTCTGTCCCCGTCCCCTCATTACACACATGTGGAAGCACAACAGCATTTTCCCCAAAAAGCCATTAAAGAAACCATGTAAGAGTTGAGACAACACCAAGGTCTGTGGAGACAATGAGGTGCTACTTCAAGGAGACACCAGGAGGCTGGTCTCTGGGGGAGAGTCCAGAGGATGAAGTGTTCATGCCCTCAGTGTTTTTAAGTTTGTGAGGGGCCAATTGGTGTTTTGACTCTGGGCCCCGGCCCAGCCCGCCCAGGTGAAACCTGATTGACATGCATGTTTCTTCTTCGAGAAACGGCGCCTGTGTTGGCTGCCCCAGCGTCACAGCAGCATAGAAACATGGCTTGGGAATTATTTTGGGTAAAAGCACTCTCAGAGACAGCCAATAAATGTCTCAATGTGACTCATTCAAAGAGGTTATTAATAGGAGATGTGAGGGACAGGAGAACTGAATTTCATTCAGTTTCAGCCTCGTGCTTTATTTGTTCTTCATTTTTAGAAACAGAAATCAGGAAGTGAAGTTTATCTTGTCAGGTTTGAGTGGGGTGGGGAGGAAGGGCTTGTCTGCCGAGCAGCCATCTACCTCCTCCTCTTCTCCCAGGGTCCAGAGTGGGAAAAGCCAGCGGGACACTCACCTTGGAGGCTACTACAGTCTTTTCTGCTCATTGCTGATTCCTTTGCTTAAGAAAAAGCCTAACAAGTCTGGATAGTCACAGGAAATCATGTTGAAGTGATGTCTCATTCTCTTTGAGGTCTGAGGAAAATCTTGGAGTCCTATCCAATATCCCCATTCACCTCTCTGTGTGTCTTCTTGGTTTGGTGCAGTGATTCTCATTGGGAAAGCATCTGTGGGGGTGAATCTGGTTGTCTTAATCGTTGAGTTGGGATGGTCTCGCCATTTAATGGGAAAAGGCAGAAATGCTAGATAGCCTGCAATGCTCTGAGTGATGGCTCCCAAGGAAGGACTGCTCTTGTCCTGCGTAATGGCTGGGTGCCCACTGTGCATTCTTTTTTTTTTTTTTTTTAGACAGAGTCTCGCTCTGTTGCCCAGGCTGGAGTGCGGAGGCACGATCCCGGCTCACTGCAACCTCCACCTCCCTGTTTCAAGCGATTCCCCCACCTCAGCCTCCCAAGTAGTTCTAGCTGGGATTGTAGCTGCGTGCCACTATATCTGGCTAATTTTTTTTTTTTGTATTTTTAGTAGATATGGGGTTTCACCATGTTGGCCAGACTGGTCTTGAACTCTTGACCTCAGGCAATCTGCCTGCCTCAGCCTCCCAAAGTGCTGAGATTACAGGTGTGAGCCACCACATCCAGGCCAATGTGCATTCTTGAGTGGAGAACATGTTCAGAATAATCTGAGCCTAAAATCAAATTCCATTTGACTCATGACCATGGAGTATTAGTTGCATGTTTTTAAATGCATGAAGTTTTTCCAGGAATGCAACTGTTGTGAGAATCAGGGATAAACTAGATTTTGTGTTGTTCACCTTTTGGAAAAATCACATCCCTAACGCCAATGCCACTTGTGGTATTTGAGTTACCCAAACCACACACACCTGTACCAATCTGCATTTTTGCAGCTATCAGATTTGCGATGGTGCTTTTTCTGCAAGCAAGCATCTGACTGTTTCCTGCTGGCTGCTAAGGTAGTTGCACCAAACTTTAACATATTGAAACACTTATGATGTCATCATAAATGACTTTTACTTCTGTTTTATATTTCAATTAGGGCATTATACTGATTTTTAAAATTGTGTGTGTATGTGGGTAATATTAATTTAATTTCAGGGATGTAAAGTGGACACACAGAATATTTGTTAGGCACTGGGTCTGATCTAGGTCCTAAACCAGGATTGAAAGAACTGATGTGGGTGTTTTCTGTTGTTTTGTTGTTTTGTTTTTTCTTTTGAGACAGTCTTGCTCTATCGCCCAGGCTGGAGTGCAGTAGTGTGATCTCGGCTCACTGCAACTTCTGCCTCCCAGGTTCAAGCAGTTCTCCTGCCTCAGCCTCCAGAGTAGCTGGGATTACAGGCATGCGCCACCACGCCCGGCTAATTTTTATATTTTTGGTAAAGACAGGATTTTGCCATGTTGGCCAGGCTGGTCTCGAACTCCTGGCCTCAAGTGATCTGCCAGCTTGGCCTCCCAAAGTGCTGGGATTATAGGCATAAGCCACTGTGCCAAGCCTAGGTATGGGTTTTTAAGTGGCACAAAGTTCTGAGAGAAGAGCCAGGCAAGAGGTTCACCAGCAGCTGGATTCCCTGAGTCATGTTCTACTCAGAGGCTCAAATGCTTCAAATAAGCTGCAGGGCTGTTTTTAAATTACAATTGTCTGCAGGAATCAGTCAGTTTATAGAAAAGGGTGAAGGGTCACAAAAGCAACAGTTCAAGGGCTGTGGCAGGGACACCAGACCTCAGATCACCAGGCACGGCTGGGTCTGTGGCAAACTGACTCGGTGCCTGCTGACTGCTGCCCTGCAGGACTGTGGACGTAGTGTTGCTAGATCTTCCACTTTTTTGGTGGATGCTGGAAATCTGAAATCTGACACGTTGGCAACTGTATTCATTGAGATAAGCCTGTGCTGCCGTGCCAACGATGCAGTGGCTTAAGGGACCAGGACGGTGGTGTCTTTTGCATGCCTTGGTCATAATATGAAAGGTCATGATCAAGGCTGGGTCACCACCTGCCCAGGTGTCAGCAGGGGGAATAGAGGAAAGGGCAGTGGAGGGGGGGCACATGCAGCATTGCGAAAGCCCAGCCTTGGAAGTGGCCCACCTCAGCTTCATGCATGTCCCATGACTGGTGAGGAAATGTCATCCTTAGTGGGATGGCCACGGCCTGGCTACAGCCCTGACGGTCTCTGCCAGAGCACCTAATTCAAACCTTTAAAATACATCATGTGGGCCCATCTTGTGTTGACCGTGGGGCTGGACTTGGCTGAAGGACTGCTGGTCCTGCCCTGCTGGAGTTTCAGTCCCACACATGGAGAAAGGATTCAGGACTGAGGAGTGGGAGGAAGGCAAGTGGGCAGGGTGTTTAAGTTGGCTAAGGAGTGCCTTACTCAGAGCCAACACTCAGAGTGGGGACAGCTTGGAGGAAAAGGGGCCTAGACCTTGAGTGCAGACAAGGGAGTTTCTGCCCAGATTAGCTGTCCCACCCCAGGAAACCTTTCCCCACTCAGGTGAGGTGCTTGTGACACCTCTACGTGACACCTCCCTGACACCCCTACATACTTCCTAGGACAGCGCTCATCACATCACTGTTTTGCTCGCCTGTGTGGCTCTTCCCATCTACACTGCAATTCGATTCTGCTCACGGCTGTATCCTCGGGGTCTTGCAGAGTAATTGGTATACGGTAGGTCCTCAACAAGTACTTGATGAATGACGAAAGAATCCTATGAACAGTGGAAAATTAATGGCTGTTTTTGAGTCAGTGCAGGGCACAATCACAGTGCTTTGTTAGGAAGATGAATCTGGTTCCCATGTGCAGAAGACCAGAGTAAGCGGCAAAAAGACAGGCAGGGTTGCCTGTGAAATCCTCTGCAAGCAAGGGAAGAGAGATCCTGCAAGAAAGAATGGGCTCAGAAAGTGTGATGTATTGCAGGGTTCTGGGTGGGGAGAGGAGAATCAAAGACCCTGGCTCTGGGATGTTTCAGACCACATCTAGTCAAGTGCTAACAGAGTTAGCTGCAGTACCAGTGGCTCAGAGAAGTCTGGCCATTAGGAGACAACTGTGAGCAGTAAGCCCTCAGGGTTCTCTGTGCCACCTAACTTAATTAAAATAGAAATTGTAGGAGGGGCTTCCTGAATGAGGGAGCATTTATCATGGGCTTTGAGGCATGGGGAAAGTGAGTGTTCTAGAAAAGCATGTCAGCTTCTTTAATGTTCCAAAAATAGAGTGAAATCCAGTAAATTTTTTTTTTTTTTGAGATGGAGTCTGGCTCTGTCACCCAGGCTGGAGTGCAGTGGTGCAGTCTCGGCTCACTGCAACCACCGCCTCCGGAGTTCAAGTGATTATTCTGCCTCAGCCTCCTGAGTAGTTGGGACTACGGGCATGCACCACCACGCTCGCCTAATTTTTGTATTTTTAGTAGAGACGGGGTTTCATCATGTTGGCCAGGATGGTCTTGATCTCCTGACTTCATGATCCACCCACCTCAGCCCCCAAAGTGCTGGGATTACAGGCGTGAGCCACTGCTCCCGACCTCCTATATATATATATATATATTTGTGTGTATATATATGTGTGTGTGTTTGTGTGTGTGTATATATATATGTGTGTATATATATGTATATACATATATATATTTTTTTGAGACGGAGTCTCGCTCTGTTGCCCAGGCTGGAGTGCAATGGCGTGATCTTGGCTCACTGCAAGCTCTGCCTCCCAGGTTCACGCCATTCTCCTGCCTCAGCCTCCAGAGTAGCTGGGACTACAGGCGCCCACCACTACACCCGGCTAATTTTTTGTATTTTTAATAGAGATGCGGTTTTGCCATGTTAGCCAGGATGGTCTTGATCTCTTGACCTCATGATCCACCAGCCTTGGCCACCCAAAATGCTGGGATTACAGGCATGAGACACCATGCCCGGCCTCCACTAAATATTTTTATGAGTGAAAGAATACAAGAAGAAATGGCTTGCTGGATATGGTTTGTACTAGACTATTTGGGAAAATGATCAGTAAGACAATTGAGGTTCTTCTCAAGTTAGGTTTTGTTCACCATGTCAGGCTTAGCCACTCAAACCCATCAAAGAAAGCTGTCATCTCTGAGGAACAGGGTTCCTCTGGAGGGGTGGCAGGGGGTTTGGGGAGAAGTTGAGTCACTTGCTACCTGAGCCCGTGATCTAAGATATACCACGCAGGTGCTGCCTCTGCAGCCCAGGATCCTACCAGCTACAGAACTCGCGAGTCATGCCAGCTGGGCTCCGAAGACTCCCTCAGCCCCTGGGGCCAGTGGACAGCGCCCACATCCTCTGCAGCCCCCTCGCAGCTGTAGAAGACAGGCACAGGTCTTCTGTTGTGTGCAGGTGAGTGGGGCTGTGGTCGTGGGCCTCGGACAGCTGAGGGGTATGAGGGGAGGCAGGCTCCACCGTCAAACAAAGGCTTGGTTGTGTTAGACGATCCCTTAGGGAGTCAAACATTTAGATTATTGGGCTTGGATTAAGGAAAGGGCATTCTCTGCAAATAGCATAGGTGCCTGGAAGTCACAGTGCCAACTCAAGATGCTTGTGGGAGGCAAGATTGAAAGGTTCAGTGAGGCCAGTGGCCAAGGTCATGATATTACCAACAAGCCTTGGGAGCTGGGTGAGGGAGGGTTGGGGCTTGGCTCTGGGTCTGGGAGAAGGAGGCTTTGAATGTGGTTGGAGGGGAAGGGGAGACGGGATGATTATATCGAAGGGGAACTAAACTGGAATTCAGAACACTTGGATTTCATATTCTAGCACGGCCAACTAGCTGTTAACTATGAGTACATCATTGTCCTTCTTTGTGCCCTATTTTCTGGATCTGTCCTGCTTCTGGCCAGAGTTTTTGGGGGTGCAGGAGCAGATGGATGTGCTTGGAAAAGGCACAATGTCCCGCAGCACTGTGAATGGCTAATGGATCAGTGTTTCCGATTTCTCTGCACCTTACAAGGACATCACGGTGCTCAGTAAGTATAAAACAACAACAGTAGTTTCAGGCTTACAGATACTAACCTGAAATATTCTCTACTAAAGTCAAGCGGGTTTCAAATAACCTTAAGGAGGAATGATTTCCCCTTCCATAGCTCCCAGGATCAATTCGAAATAATAAAATTTGGGGGCCCAAGAATTAAAAATTGGGATGGATCTAAAGTACTTCATCTCAAATATCTCATTCTTCCAGAGGATGATCCAAATTACCTGATTCCGAATGAGACTAAAAAATTTACTTTGGGAAAGAGATTGGATTCCTTTGCTGAACTTACATCCAGTGTTTTTGAAATGACTAAGAACAAGAAAGATAAAATATCCAAGCTTACCTCATGAATTAATCAATCAAGGAAACAGACATTTCCATTATCCAAGATAAGTTAGCAAGCCTTGAAATGTAAACTTCTGAGAAATACCAGACTGTCCTATTTGGAAGGGACTTTTAAAGACGAATTTAGCCCAGCATACTCACTTTACAGATGAAGGAACTGAGCCCCAGAGAAGAGGCTAGTGTAAGACAAAAAGTACATATATAAAGTTTACCTCCTCCTCTGCTGAATGAGGACAGCTGGACATGACTACAGTGTGTCCCAACATGGTACCTGGCTGCTTGGGATGTGTGCATGGCTGATGTGGTGGGATCTGTGGTTTTATTTTTCCCCAGCATCTCTTCCTTTGGGGGAACACTCCTCTCTTTCTCTTGAGTCTGTCAGTCATGGTGCTGTCCATCATGGGAAGGCACATGACCCAGGCTGGCCAATATTTGCAGAGATTGATCTGGAGTGGGCATATGATCAACCAGAACCAATCAAAATCCTCTCCTGGGTTTTTTTCTTTTCTTTTTGACAGTCTCACTCTGTCACCCAGGCTGGAGTGCAGTGGTACGATCTCGGCTCACTGCAACCTCCGCCTCCTAGACTCAAGCGATTCTCATGCCTTAGCCTCCCAAGTAGCTGGGATTACAGGTGCACACCACCACACCTGGCTAATTTTTGTATTTTTGGTAGAGATGGGATTCCACCATATTGGCCAGGCTGGTCTCGAACTCCTGACCTCAAGTGATCTGGTTGCCTCAGCCTCCCAAGATGTTGGGATTACAGGCTGAGCCACTACATCCTGCCCTCTCCTAGTATTTTTATTTGGATAAGAGTGCTTCCAACACTGTGGGGGCCATGCAAACCTGTTCCCCTGGTTGCAAAGAGGAAGCTGTTTAAGTGGGAGAGAATGAGGTTACTTCAGAAGGAAGTAAACTCAAGATTAGAGAGAGATAGATATACAGACATACACACATGTGTACATAGAAACATAGATAAATAGCAAGAACCATCTCCTACACCTGCTTACTTTTTAGCTTGAGGAGTTTGAAGTTTCTGTTGCTTGCAAACAAAAAGATTGAGGTTAATATGGTGGAAATATGAAGTCCTTGTGACTTTGTTAACAATCTAAAGGAGATAAGTTGATGGTAGAAGGGAAAGAAGTGAGAAAAGCTAGGTTGTCTTCTGCCACTTTCCTGTAAATCTTCGATTAAACTCATTTTTCAGACAGAATGTTGGGCCACTTCCAACAAGCCACTGTTCCCTGGAAGCTCCACACTTTCTTCTGCCTTTGCAAATGCCATCCTCTGTGCTCTTGGGATTGCTTGCCCCTTTCCTTTTATGTTTCGTTTCTGGTTAACCCGTCTTCATCCTTCAAAGCATTGTGCAAGTTATTCATTCATTCATTCATTCATTATTCATTCATTTTTTAGCAAGAATTTGTTGATTCAAAGGCTGTTCTAGGAGCTGGGGATATGACAAGGAAGATGACATTTATTTATCCATTCAACAGCTATCTTGAATGCCTGGTATGTACAAGAGGAGGGAATCCAGTGGTGAGTGAGCAAGACAAGGTCCCTACCCAGTGGGGGTTATTCTATTGGGAGATAAAAGAATAATTTAGGAGTGGGATGTGTATTCTGCAACTTATCTCAATCCTCCTCAATAGCTATTTCTTGCATTTTTAAAGAAACTATAAGAAACGTGAGGAGAGAGACTGTGTCCTTCATCTCCTGTCTCCACAAGTGGCACAGGTCCAAGGAAAGGTGGCCTGGTTTGAGCCCAGCAGGGCTTCATTATTCATAGAGGTTGCTGCCTAGTTTTGGCAGGGAGGAGGGGCTGCCTATGGGAGGAGGGACGGGGCTTCCCAGAGGCCTGGTGGACTCCTCTCCAGAAGTGGGTGGGAAGAGGAATTTAATGAGCTTTTAAAGAAGACAATAAAGAAGATTCAAAGACCTGGCCATCTGGACTTCTGCTCTTAATGAGAAAGTAATCCTGGCTCCAGAAAACAGCTGGTTAAACTTAGAAGAGAAGCCAAGTACGTTTAATTTCCATTGAAAGCTGTTTGGTAAGCTCCATGGGCCAGGCTGTGACAGTCAGTGCCACTTAATGAGGTTGCCATGGGCTTCTCCAGCCCAGGGAGAGGGAAGTCAGGGGACCAGGGAGGTAAGTTCAGGGCAGGGAAAATGCTAGAGGCCCTGGGAGGTGATTCCCTGGGTGCAGAGATGGGGCCAAGACTCCTATAGTCAGGAGACCTATAGTGCCCTTAGAGTCAGAGCTGAAGGAACTGTGGAGTTCATCTGGCCCAACCCCTTTATTAGATGATAAAGCCGAGGCCCATAGAGGTTAGACAGCCTGATCAAGGTCAGACAGCTAGGTGGTGACAAAGCCAGGAGTTAGCCCTGAGTTCTCCCTACTCAGCAGGAAGCCAAGACCCCTCAAGTAGGATATGGGAAACTTGGCTGCTACCCCACCATCTACAGACATGTTTCAAGATTAGTATCTGCTCCTCCATCCTTTCTCTCTCCCTCCCAAGAAGAACTGAATGCCTGTATGCTCCAGGGACTGGGATAGGTGCTGAGGAGAGAGACACCCAGGTATGGTTGCAGCCCTGAGGAGGTCACAGGCTACAGGGGAGGAAGACGTAATAACCGCTAGGCAATTGCAGTTTGGTGTGGTCACGCAGGACACTTAATGACCTTTAAGTTCACAGGGCCCTCCTGGCTGAGCCTGGGAACTTCAGGGACCACCTTCTGGAGGACAGGATGCCTGTGCTGAGTCTTGAAGAAGGAGAGGGATTCCAGCATGGGACAGGCTTTGAGAAGGCAAAGGAGATCCTGAGAATTTCATTTCAGACAAGTGACTGGTGATGGTGTGAAGGGTGAATCTCAGAGGAGCAGAGGCTGGCAAGGGAGACCTGTGAGAAGACAGTCATCTAAGGAAGAGATTATGAGGACATATGGTTGCAAGTGGTAGGCAGGAAGGAAAAGATTTAAGAATACATAAAAGGTAGCATCAGCACACCTGCCAATTGGTGAAGAGGGGGAGTGAGGCAGAAGGAGGAGCCAGGCTGAGTCCTCAGGCTCTCCTTCCCCAGCCAGAGTCCTGATGGCTCCCTTCCACAGCTCCAGGCTGCTGGCTGGACATCTCCATGCATACAGCCTTCTGGCCCCTCAAACCCAAAGCTCCACTGGATTCTGCACAAAATCATCTCCACCTCTTCATTTTCTGGTTTCAGTCAATGGTCCCCTACTCTCCTTTCCGTCAAGTCCCATTTCCAGCTTTTTGCTCCCCTTGTCGCCAGGGCCACCCTGTCCTTACCTTGGCTGAGCAGAGGACACCTCTCAGAGCAGCCCAGTGTGCCTGGCTCTCCCAGAGGCTGAGTTTTAAACGTGCATTTAATCACTTCCCCAAGTGGCTGCCTTTTACTCTGAGCAGTTGATTTATCTAAAATTTAGTTCTAAGTCCAAAACACATTTACCAAAAATTCACTATTTGCTAAGTCCTCAGAATCTAAAGATGAGCACGAGGTCAGTTTCTGCCCTCCAGGTAATGCTGAGAATATAAAGAGATCCTTCTCCACTTCTGAACTGCAAGACCCTCAACTCCGGGTTGCTTTCTTCACCTGGTTTTGGTAGAATGGCCAAAAAAAAAGAAAAAAAAATTAAATCTGATGTAAAAAACAAAATAAATGAACAACACAAACCCCCCACCCCACTTTTTTTTTTTTTTGAGACAAAGTCTTGCTCCGTTGTCGGGGCTAGAGTGCAGTGGCGTGATCTTGGCTCACTGCAAGCTCCGCCTCCCAGGTTCACGCCACTCTCCTGCCTCAGCCTCCCGAGTAGCTGGGACTATAGGCGTCCGCCACCACACCTGGCTAATTTTTTGTATTTTTAGTAGAGATGGGGTTTCACTGTGTTAGCCAGGATGGTCTCGATCTCCTGACCTTGTGATCCACCTGCCTCAGCCTCCCAAAGTGCTGGGATTACAGGCATGAGCCACTGCGCCCGGCCAAGCCCCTTTGTTTTAATGGGCCAGAAGTTAGAACAACTTAGTATCTGTGATAAATCTGTCGGAGAGAAAAAAATTTTGGCTTTTGGCTTTATTATAGGTGCTTGATAAATATTTGCAGAATGAATGAACATCGGGGCTAACACAGCATTCACTGCACAGGTCCTGTAAGACCTGCCTGAGAGCAGGACCAGGAGCCATCCCTTGGCATACTCTACACCTGTCACTGGGCCCAGCAATCACAGAACTCAGGGCATGGTGGGTGGGTAAGCTCTCAGTTCTTGTGATCACATTCACAGTTTGTAAAAATCAGTGATATTTATTTGCCCTGGAAAATAGCTGGATATTTAAAGTAGGTCCCTGCATCCTGAAATCTTTAATTATTCAAATCAATTCAACATTTACTAAGTAAGCGCAGTGCAGCTTGTTCAGAGACATGAGAGAACCAGTTCTGAGCCCCTGAGAATTGCAATCTAGATGGTGGGGGGCTGGGGGTACAGCATGTGGCAGAAGTGTGAGCTCTGGGTGTCAGACAGGCCCGTGTCTCACCCCAGGTTGCCCCCCAGCCACTGCAGTTTGGGCAGGCTACCGACACTGCCAGAGCTTTGGGCTTTTTTCCCCTGCCTATCTCACCTTAGTGTGTTGGGAGGACTGTAAGAGACTGTATCAGAGCTGGATTAGGGCTGCCATAACAAAATACCGCAGACCAAGGAACGTAAATGACAGATACTTATTTTCTCCCACTTTTGGAGGGCAGAAGTCTAAGATCAGGGCATTGGCAGGGTCGATTTCCTCTGAGGCCTCTTTCCTGGGGTTGCAGATGGCCATCTTCTCACCGTGTCTTCACATAGTCCTTCCCCCGTGCACCCCTGGTGTCTCTTTTTGTGCTCTAATTGCACCTTTTAAGGACACCAGTCAGACTGGATTAGACCCACCCTAACAATCTCATTTTATCTTAATCACCTCTTTAAAGGCCCCGATCTCCAAATACTGTTCTAAGGTACTGGGGGTTAGGACTTCAACATATACATTTTGGGGAACACAATTTTGCCCATAACAAAGACCAGATAAAATCAGTATACCATACCACACCATACTGTACCATACCATACTGTACGGTACCATATCCTACTATACTAGATTGTGCTATAGTACAAAATGCCTAGTATGATGCCAGCCTGGTACATAGTAATTTGAATCTTTCTCCTCCTTCCCCTAGTGGGATAATAAAAATTCACAGTAGGCCAGGTGCGGTGGCTCATGCCTGTAATCCCAGCACTTTGGGAGGCCAAGGTGGGCAGATCACCTGAGGTCAGGAGTTCAAGACCAGCCTGGTCAACATGGTGAAACCCCGTCTCTGCTAAAAATACAAAATTAGCCAGGCATGGTGGTGGGTGCCTGTGATCCAAGCTACTCAGGAGGCTGAGGCATGAGAATCACTTGAACCTGGGAGATGGAGGTTGCAGTGAGCCAAAATCACGCCACTGCACACCATCCTGGGAAACAGAGTGAGACTCTGTCTCCAAAAAGAAAAAAAAAAGTTAACAATAACAACTTTTAGATAGAGGAAATGTAAAATTTGGCCCCTGTGGGTATAAATTGTCACTAAAATGTGAATAAAGGGGATCCACATTAATGAGTTTCCATTATCCAACTAGTTTGGAGATTCATTTTTTTTTTGAAAGTTAGATTTATTGAGGTATAATTACATACCATATAATTCACCCCTTTAAAGTGTTCAATTTGTTTAAGGAGTTTTAACAAATGTGGATAGTCATGTAACTACGACACGATCAAGAGGGGCCTTCATGTTCTTTTGCGATTTCCTTCCCACTCTTGGCCTTTTGCAACATTGGTCTGTTTTCTGTCCCTACAGTTTTGGCTTTTCCACTATGTCATATAAATGGAATTATATGGGACACAGTCATTTGTAATTAACTTCTTTCACTGAGCAAAATGCTTTTGAGATTCATCCATGTTGCTGCATCTGTGAGTTGGTTTTCGTTTGTATCACTTTTTGTTATCAAGTAGTATTCCATTATATAGATATACCACAATTTGTTAAATAATTTGCTGGTTGATGAACATTTGAGTGGTTTCTACTTTTTGATTATTATGAACAGAGCTGTTATGAATATTAAAATACAAGTCTTTTGTGGACACATGTTTTTCTTTGTCTTGGATAAATATCTAAGAATTGTGTTGCTGGTTGACTAAGGAAATACTGAACTTTTTCACAAACTGCCAACTGTATACCATTTTTGCACCTGCCATTGGCAAAATATGAATGTTCCAATAGTTTCACATCCTTGCACTTAGTACTTTTAGTCTTTTTTAGTGTTAGCCATTCTAGTGAGTGTGGAGTGGTATTTCACTGTGGTTTGGCTTATATTTCCCTAAGGGCTAATGATGTTGGGCATACTTATCAAATATGTGCAAACATATATACACCTGTGTCAGATATATGCTTTGCACATGTCTATCACAGTCTGTAAAATTTTTCTCGACAGTATCTTTGAAGAGCAGAAGTTTTAAGTTTTGGCGAAGTCTAATTTGCTAATTTTTACTTCTATGATTCATGATTTTTGTCTGCTATCTAAACATCTTTACTTAATCCCGGGTCACAAAGGCTTTGTCTTCTGTGTTTTCTTCCAGAAATTTTAGATTTTAGTCTTTACATTTAGTACTATGATCCATTTCAGGTTAATTTTGGTGTGTGGTTTGAGGTAAGGGTCAAGGTTCACTTTATACATATGAATGTCCAATTATACCAGCAGAATTTTTTTAAAAAGGCAATCCTTTCCCTCACTGAATTACTTTGCCACTTTTGTCTAAAATCAGTTGACCATATATGTGTCGGCCTATTTCTGGATGCTTATTCTGTTCCATTAGTTTGTCTATACTGATTGTAACATCATATTTTTTTGATTGTTGTAGCCTTGTAGTAAGTCTTCAAATCAGGTAGTGCCAGTCTTCCAAATTTGTTCTTCTTTTTCAAAATTTTTCTTGCCATTATAGTTCCTTTTCATTTCTCCATAAATTCTAGAATCAGTTTGCCAATTCCTACACAAAACCAATCAGGATTTTTATTGAGATTACTTGTTATCTATGAGGAAATTCAGTTTTTATAAATTAGATGAATGCCATTCCAAATTGCGGATAATCTTTGAAAACAAGCTTTTGGTATTTCAGTAAACTGGTTATTTTTAATTAGGTTGAATATTTACAAACCTGTGATTGACACCTTGCCTTTTGATCCTAGGATGCAATGAAATAAATAAAACCTCTGTCATTCCCTGGTGCTGACAACATCCTGGAATGTATCTACAGCTCCAGGGATGCCATTTTGTCCTGAGAGGAAGCCAGCTTCTTCCCTCAGGTGAACTCTGTGTATGTCTGTGACGGTGAGGGAAAACCTAACAACTCAGGCCCAGGAGAATCTGTCTGAGGCCCTCCCAAATACTCACCCTTCTCTCATTTGTCCAGAGCAAAGTTCATACGGTTTATGAAAAGTGGTCTCCCTCGCAGCACAAGAACACCGCAGGCCCCTGGAGGAAAGTCTTCTGGGAAGAGGTTAAGGAGAGGCTGAGAAAAAGCCAGGACAGAGGCGTGATATTCTGGAATCATTGCCACCACTAGTGCAGGGTCTTCCAGGGCAGGGGCCAGAATTGCCACACAGCCAGCTCCCCTGGGGCTACTCTCAGAAAGCCGGCATTTCGGCAGTAGAACTGTTGCCTGTTTTTCATACTGTGAATTGTTAGCAGGTTCTAAATAGACCATTCATGTTTTCCCTTTAGCACAGAAGGGGCTTACAACTCCAAATACCACCATGGGTCTGACTGTTTCAAGTCAAAACATGCCCCAAACCACAGCCCTTGGGTGAGAGGAAGGGCTAGCCGAGGGCTTTGGAGGAAAAATAACCACCCACCAGCCTGGAAATTAGGGGGTTCACAGGAGGCTGAGTTGCCTTGCTCACAGATGCTGTGAGACTGAGGATTTTTACGCATCAGAGTTAATCTGACAGTCACCTTCCCAACCAGTGCTTGCCTCCACCTCCCCTTTGCTCCAGGAAGGAAACCCAGGCCAAGAGGATGGAATGGTTACTCATGTCATGCGTGCTCAGTGGCTGCCCATCTCAGCATCAGCGGTAGGAACAGAGCACTCCGGAGGGGCAGGGAGAGATGGCTTTGTGGGTAGTGGGATGCCACCTTCACTGTCCTTCAGTCCAATAGGACATGTAGCAAATGTAAATAAATCCAGTGACAACACATGAACAAGTCTTTGGCAAACGAAGTTCCTTTGACACAAAGCAGGAGGCTGCTGAGAGCTGTGGGAAGACCTGGGCTGATGGGCCAGGATGCCACAGTGACTCACGGGAACAGGTCTCTCTGGAGTGGCTTGGAGAGAAAAGGGCAGAACTCATGACCAATAGGGACTATCTCCAGGTCATCTGGGTGATGACTAGAAAAGCTCCAGAAGATAGCAGAAAGCTTGAGAAGGCAGCGTGGGAGAAAGAAGAAGGAGGAAGGATCTCCATGTGGTAGCTGCTGGGAGGAAGGTCTGCCTGGGTCCAGGCTGGCCGGGGCGGGGACTGGCTGCTTCTGCTCACACTCTCGGCAGTGCTCTTCCACTAGTGAGAGGTTGTTGGTGAGATTTGGTCCAGGAGGGACAAATTTAGGACAGATGTTTTGGTTGAACAAAGGAAGGCTAGGCCATACTGGATGGGAGGTGGAGAAGGTGTCAGTGGTGATGCTGGCAAAGGGTATAACCAAAGTGTGATGATGATGGCATGGTGACCCAAGGCACATGTGTGAGTGGCACTGAATGGTTATGTGCCTGGGGACCTGAGTTGGTATCATGGCTCCATCATTTCCTGCTGTGTGACCTTGGGGACGATACTCAACCTCTCTGAGGCTGTTTCCCCCAGCCATAAATGAGTGATCAGCATCCATTTATAAGGGATTGTCGGGATTACATCAGAGAACATTTAGTCACTGCTCAATAAGTAGCGGAGACTGTTATGAGAATGGATCGATTGGGGACCCAACAATGGCCTTGATGCCACATTTCACCTGAAGGATGAGGACTTTGCCACAGTTTGGCAGACTTGGCTTCTGCTAAGAAGACCATCTCACTGGTAACTTGAGGGCAGGAACTCAGGGCTGACCATGTTTCAATGTGGGAAGAGGCCTCAGTGTGCCCTGGGGTCTTCTTACTTATCCTGAGGACTCTACTTCTTTCTATTTTGGAGGCTACTCAAGCTTTTCTTTTCCAATTACGTCTAAAGGGGAAAGGGGGAGACAGGTGTTTGAAGCCACTTCTGTGGCTTGTAGCAGGAACCAGATAGGGCCCAGGGCACCCAAATCCCACTGTATTGGCAGAAACACAAATACACAAATACCAGATGGATAATCTCAAGGATAAAAGAGGATTTAGGGTGACCTGATTTAAAGCTTCCCTTTTTCCTTTTTTGGGCAAAGCCTGGGAGTAGGGGGTGGGAACTCAAGGCAGAGCCTTGTTAGAGTCTTGAATTTTCACTTGTAGAGTGATGGAGCTTTGGGAAGGGGTTTCTCCTTCATGTTTGATGGCATCACATGCCATCAAACCTGATCTTTATATCTAAAACCCAATTTGTATTCCAGTCTGATCATGGGAGACTTGCTTGCCTGTGGGCCCCAGCTTGAGTTTGTGATTGACAAGAAATGTCCAGAGGAGTCTTCAGTGGACACAAAAAGCCTCTGGGAAATCAGCCAGCACTCTGTCCAGCATCCCCACCCCCTAGATGGGCCACTAGGGAGCAGGATGGTGGCAGATCAGTCTCTACAATGGCTTTTTATTGGATTTTCTCTGTTGGTTGTATTCCAAGCTATCAGTCCCTGATAGGACAGCAAGCCACGAGAACCTAGCGTCAAGTTGATGGCCAAGTGCCGAGCATACCAATGACCAGAACTCTGCAAACAATTGGAGCAAGTGCTTGAAATTCCAGCCATGAGCCTGGCTGCACCACATGAGAGGATGCTTATGTCTTGGGTAACATACCAGTTGGCAATTACCAAACTCATCGGGATGATCTTTTACCAGGAATCCAACCACTGCAGCCCCCATTATAGTAACAACCCCTAATCCCCCTTCCAAAGGCATCAAGTATGTAAGTCCTGCTTTTTCTGTTTATTCAGTGGAGGCGACCCTGCAGAGAGGACAAGCAGCTACTGTCCTCAGCCCCTTTAAGCCAGGGATCCCTCCTTCATACAAAGGCGTTCCTGGGGATTTGCTTTCCTTGCGGTTTGTTGGTCATGTCTTATAGGGAAGGGGCTCATTGCCTGGATGGCTGTTCTAGCTTGAATGTGTCTCCCACAGTCAGTGTGGTCTGAGGGATGGGGGGCAGCTGGTTCAGGAAAGGGTAGGACAGGAGCAGGTCTGGGCTGTTGCCTGAGGTTAGCTCAGAGGGATAAAACTCCTGCACAGTAAAGGAGTTCTCAGCAGAGGTTAGCAGGTCCCCTGTCAAGATAGCTTCAAGAATTCTTTCTTCAAAATGGCTTGAGCAAAAGCATATCTGGGAGCCAGATGAATTGAGGCCTTTCCCTAGCCTGAACTCTTGGTCTTGTAGGGGTTGGTTCACTCTCTTGTGCCATTTCAACAAGAGGGACGCTCCTTCATGCATCACCGGGGAGTCCCTGCACAGAACCTACCCATTCGTGGCTGCCATTCTCACCGCCTTCTCCTGAAGGATTCTTTTGAGTTCCTTTCCTGGGCTCTTGCAGCCCGTTGGAGTACGTGTTTGCAAACCTGCACCCTACCATCCCCAAGTTCTTCAGAGGCAGGCTTTAGTCTGTTCAACTTTGTTTGCCGGTGCCCAACTCAGTGGCATGCAGGGTGGACAAGTTGTTCTCAAACACTCCCTGTGGCTCGGTTGCCTGAGGTGAGATGATATTTACAATGCCAATGCCGGGCCCCATGCCCAGAGATTCTGACTCAACTGACCTGAGGTCTGGACATGGGCCGTCTAAGCTCCCCAGGTGATTCGAGTGTGCAGCCATGACAGAGGCCCAAAGGAAACCATCAATGAATCAACAAGGTGGCTCTGACCAAGTGACACCTCCTTTTTTATTTCTTTTTCTGGTGGTGAGGAAGCAGATTCTCAACCTCTATTCATCCTTAGCATTTACCCATGGTTAATACCATTTGTTTGAGCCATACAACTCTTGGAGAACCAAGTTCTGGAGGGAGAGCTATTGGCAGGCATGTCTGGAACTGCACTGAAGAACTCACTTAGTCTTATGAAATCCCTGTCTGCAACAGACTGCGTGCTCTCATTCTCCTCCAGCTCTACTCTGTACCTGCCACTGTTTACTACACTGTAGATCCCGGCTCCCAAACTTGGTACTTGTCAGAATCCCCCACTCTAGTAGTTACAAATCAGACCTTTTGAGGGGTCAGATGTCAGAGGCGGTGTGTGTGTGTGTGTGTGTGCACGCACGTGTGTATTTAAAGCCTCCTCAGTGATTCTTCTTAAGCATTTGCAGAGTGGGACCTGCTGTCCCAGGTCATCTCAGCCAGTCAGTCAATGTTGCTCAAAACTCTGGGGGGTGCTCTCCCCTGAGGGACTCTGAGTCCTTGTGGAAAGAGCTGTGGCAAGTCCTAAAGGGCTGTGTGTGAGGGTCTGGTGGGTGGGGGGCAGACAGCCCTGGGGGGAACATACATGTGGACAAGGTGTTTTGTGCCAAATTGTAACACACCCAAGAAGACTGAATAGAGCCTCATCCAGGGCAAAGATGATGAGTGAGATCTGATCCGAAAGCAATTGTTGAGGTCCAGTCCCACATGCAGCATACTAAAGCTGTGGGACTTCAGAGGAAGAGACAGTCTGGGACTTTGGATTAGTAACATGATGTGAGCGGAGGAAGTTAAAGCTTTGTCTCCTTCTTCCCATGTCATCTACATAGGAAAACTAGAGACAAGGACATAGAAATAGGAGATGAAGCAAATTTGAAAAGCCACCAGAGCTCTGAGAGGAGTGGTGCCCATTCCCTGTCACACCGTCACCATTCTCACCTGTGGCTGACTGCAGCACCCAAAGCTCAACCAGCTGCAGTCTGTCACCAACATGAAGTTGCTCCTAGAGCACTCTGTTCCTTTAAAAACGATAAAATAGTACAAGCACGCAGGAGTATAGAGAATATTGTCCCTATGTCTCCATATTTGCTTCAGCTGGTTTTAAAAGACTAGAACAGTGTTAACCCTCACCTGTGCCATTTCCTGCCCTCTCCCTGCTCTTCTGAAATTGGTATTTATGTTTCCCATGTATGTTTTTATGCTTTTACTATACATGTAAGTATCCACACATAATAGATACGGTTTTGCAAGCTTTCAAACTTTATATAAATGGTGTCATACTATATCCTTTGCATGTGTTTCATTCACTGTTGTGTTTGAGGTTTATCCCTGTTGATACAAGATCAACTTCATTATTATTTATTTATTCATTCTTTTTCTGATGGGTGCTAAGATTGTGTCCCATTTTTTACTGTTAGAAATAATGCTACAACATTATTTACAATGTATGTTCTGTAGCCATGTCCTTAAACACAGGTGTTCCACTCTCTGTGATCATCGCAGCTCTCAGACCTGCTCCTCGCCTGGACTAGGCTCTGCTCTGGGGTCACCCTTCCTCAGCATGGCAACTTGGCTCTTGAAGACCAAGTTGCACTTGAAGATCAGGTCTTACTCACCAGAATTCTCCCTGGATCATCCTTGTCAGGGACTCCTACCCCACCTTGCCACCCACACCCGGCCCCTCCTAAAGGGAATGTTTCTTGGCAGGAACAAAGGGCATATGTTAGGTCATAGGGTGAGAAGACTTTGTGTGAGTGCTCAATATTAACTGGAACTCAGAGGAGGCTCGGTTCCCAGTGGGGAGGAGAAATGGGAGAGTTTCCTTGGTGAAGGGACAGCAAGAGCCAGCATAGGCAAAGGAACGTGACAGTGGCAGGAGAGGACCAGGCAAAGAGCTGGCCAGCAGATAGAAGCTGAGTGCTGCTGGAGAGTAGAAGGCTGGATTAGTAACATGATGTGAACTGAGGAAGTTGAAGGTTTGTGTCCTCCACCAGATTACTGCATTTCAGCTTTGTAGAAGGAAGTGGCAGGTTGGGCAGTGCCAGTGGCAGGGGTGATGGTGGCCTGGAGACCCCTGAGGAGCAGAAACAGTGGCTTACTCTGTGGTCTGTTTCTTCACTTTTCCCCATCCATCAAGTGTTGAGGTTCGGTGGAGTTGAGCTTCCTTTTCCTTCCATCACTCACATCCCACTTCCCATCACCTGCTTCCAAGCAAGAGAACTCCAGGTTACTGGCCTCCGGCAGCAGTCCAGCTGTTACCAGTAAACTGGAAGCTGACGTCACTAACAAGCATTTAGGGAGCACCAAGAAGCAGACCAGAGGTCTCCTAAGCTTGACTCCTCTTCGGCATGAGACTAAGGAAGCTCCCCAAGTTCCAGTCAGAGGTGCGGTAGACCAGCTTTTTATGTGTGTGTGTGTGTTGTGTGGTGTGTGTGTGTGGTGTGTGAGAGAGAGAGAGAGAGAGAGAGAGAGAGAGAGACAGGGGAAGGTAGGTGGAGTTAGGGAGCTTTCAGCTTGGCTGTCCTTTGTGATTTCAAGTGAGCCTCTGCTGGGAGAAACAGGTTTGTTGTTACTGAAAGAACAAGTTTGGGTCCCAAGTTTCCTTTTGCCTTATTTGACAGCTCATAAAACTCAGCAGCAAATCTGAACTTCCAGCTCCATGGCTTGGAGGAAGAAGCCTAGGAATAGTTATCAACTCCTTCCCCTGTCCTTGGCTTGACCTCCCTCCCTCCCTCCTTCTCACCACACCAGTTGGAAATCATGAAGACAATCTGTTCCCAAGAGCAAGGGTGGAGGGCGGAAGGCTGGCTGGGCTGATGGGACCAGCGCTTGTCAGAAATAAACAGGCTCATGCGACAGTGAAGACAGAGCAGAGGGAAACAGCTTTTGGCTTCATGCTTTGACAAAGTGCCCTGAGACTTTGTGTGCATGTGTGTGTGTATTTCTGTTTGGTAAATCCTGGAAGGCCAGTGCGTGGGAGAATCCATATGTTTTCAGCCTCCAAAATGTGCCAGGTAGTTATAGTTGACTGTGGGGTATGTGAGAAACTATATGGTACTGGCCTCATTCTTCATGCTGCCACTCTGGCCTTTGACCTTGGAGTGTGGAATTCCTTAAATTCACACATTCCTGAGCCCCTTTGTGGGTGACCCAGGCCCTGGCATACACTGTGCAATTAACAAATGTCAGCTGAATGGGTAGAATGAATAAACAAAAAAGAGTCATTGTGTAACAGAAGGTTGTTCATTAAGCACTTCCTGTGGGATCTCCTCAAGTGAAACTCATGAGAAAACGATTGTTTTTAGTAGGCTCCGGAAGGTTAAATGACTTGTCCAAGGTCTCATAGACAGGACCGTGTGTGTGCACATGGCGTGTGTGTGCGTGTCTGTGTGTGGTGGGGAGTGAGCAGGAGAGAAGGTTCATGGTGTTATTTTATGCATTGCCCATTCTTGCACCTTCATCAAGTCTGAATTTGTGAATTTGCTGAGGCTGATAGGACAGTGTGGGCTGTCCCTGGAAGTTGGAGGAGGTGACAACAAGGTTGGGGGCCTTCCATGTGGGTGCCTGCTGTACCACATATCCAGTAAAAACAGAACATTTACGAATGGTAAGAGAAGCCCTTATGTACACGAAATAGGGAAGACAAAAGAGAGGAGGGACAAGGACACCAACAGGGTCTTTTGCAGATATTTACAATGGCCTCCTCCATGAGAAAGGAAAGAAGAAAGACATAAAAGAGAACAAAGCCAGGCCAATTTTTAAAAATTATTTAATAGAAAGTCCAATGTCAAAATGTAACAATAAACAAAAATACACATGTATAAATATGTATATATAATTAGACCTGTACACTTTCTCAGACCCTTTTCAAAATGGAATAGAATCATCATTACATCTTGGTGGTCAAATCAAAAATAATATTCAAGCGACATGGGCCCACTGCTACGTGGGGGGTAGTACTGCTGGAGCACTTCGAGGGTTCAAAGAATTCCAATCAGGAGAGAGCTGGGGATATTGCCAGTGTCCTTTTCTGGAGACCCAGAGAGGGAAGATGAACAATCGCATGGCTCTGTCCAGTGTACCTGACCGTTGCTTAGCACCTGTAGCCACCACTGTCTAGGGACAGCTCTCCTTTAGGGTTCTGAATTATTTACATTTATGTTGTTTGTGAGTGAGTTTTCTTGCCTCATCTCCCAGATTTGAAGTTCCTGGAGATTCTGCCTTAGGACTTTCTTATTCTGCAGGCCAAATGTTGCACAGTGGTTTGGGATGCTATTTAGGTGTGCTGATTTGCACTAAAGCAAGGGTGTTCAAAGTGGGGTGTTCACATACCAGGAGGTACCCAAGGTCCCCCTCAGGAGTTCAGAGAGAAAATGCCAGAGCCTCTGTTTATATTTTGTGTCTTATTCATTTAAAGTTTCTATGCTGTATACTTTTTATAATGTGCCTAATATAGTAGTACAAAAGTAAAGGGAAATATGCTTTAAATAATAAACGTAGAGAGAGAGTGCATCTCACGAAGTTTTTGCTGACAGGCATGTGTAATTGAAACAGATGGGGGCCCACTGCTTTGCAGAATTCATGTGCAGGCAGAGTGGTTACGGAGGCTACCCTTCCGGGCTCCCACACTCACCTGAGGAAGCTTCTGCAGGTGTTCAGAAGAGCAGTGCCCCAAGATACCTCCCAGACCTGATTGAGAGGTGATGCCTCGTAATCTTGATGCTAGATTTTCCTTGAATATAAGGCCATGTTCCTAAATAAAATGCAAATACCCTTGGGAAGGGCAAATATGCAGCCATTAACAACTGGCATGGAGGCATTTTGATCCCTTCCTGGCAATGAGGTGGAGGTGAGTGGGAAGTGGGCCAGGGCAGAAAATGGGGAGAGGTACCCTAAGGCAAACTTGGCTTATATTCCATGAACACATGGCCCTAAGGGGACCTTCCAGGGGCTCTAGTTTTTAAATAGGTGAATGTGAGGCCAAATGTTTGTTGGTTTCCAGCATCAGGATTACTGCTGGACAAATTCTAATCTAAACACCTGGGCCTGTGGAATATCCGAGTGGGAATCGCTAGCCTCAGAATTACAAATTCCTCAGTGAAGAGCAAGAGGAAGATCTGGAAAAAGTGGGTGTTTGAGCTAACACCTTTCCAAGGGTCCAGAAAGCTGGCATTGCTGTTGAGTACACCAGGAGGGCACGGGTGGGGGTTTTGCAAAAAAGTTCAGCCCCAAGGTGCAGCAAGGCCCAGTGCCCCTTAGCTAGGAAAACTGCCTTCAGCCCCAACTCCTCCAGCCTCTCAGGGGAACTGTCTTCTGAGCTTTTTCTTGAGTTTCTGGAAACAGTGTTGGCTTATAGCTGGTATTCTGATGCATCTAATTCTTTTCCTTTCTCCTAAACATTTTTCTAATTATTTTTCTGGGGGTGGGGAGGGGGAGAAAAAAACCCAATGCTCTAAACTCTGAGGTTATTTGGAAAACCTAAAAGGCACTGCGAGTTGTCTCCATAGAGAGATTCCGCTTGTCTCTGAGCCTTCCCTGACTCATACCTGCAGAGCTCCCAGCACTGGCAGCCTCCAGGTACCCATGAGGTCTTCCCTCCACAGCTGTCTAGGCCTATGGGTATTTTCCACTTGCATACAATTTGTCTGTGCTTTTCACAAATCTCCTTTCTTTGGCAGGACTCGGGTGTGTATTTGGGACCCAGCAGAGGCTTGGCCACCAGGTGTATGTGACCTAATCCATGGGAAGGCTGTCCAAGAGAGCTGCCTTTAGTTAGGATCACACACTAGACAGGGAAGCCCTCTGCTGCTTCCCGTATATTTATTTTAGGGTGCATTCTCATCCCTGGGTCTAGGCCAGCCTGGTCCCAAAAGGTATTTTTAGCCTTAGTGGCTCTAAAGAAGGTCATGCTGACCCAGAGCTGTCCCCTTTATGTCTCCAAACCAGATCCGGCCCAGGTTAAAGTCCTTGAATTCAAATAGCTTTTGGCAGAGGAAGAGGAGTTGGGGCTGGGTAAGGGACAGAGGACACCCTGGGATGAATCATCTCAGCAAGCACCCCTGCACTGCCGCAGTGAGGAGGGAAACCTCGGCCCTGATTGTGACCACATCTTACCTGTCTGGAGGACCTCAGCAGTGGGCTGCAGAGGACACAGCACCACCTAAAGCTCTTATTTATGCTCCTTGAATCCCCAGCAAAGCCCCGGGAACCCTCTGTGGCTAGCCGGGCTCACTGCCCCATCCACATCCCTTGCTCTTCTCTCTCCCTCTACAAGTCCAAGCTCCAGCCTCTGTACTGCAGGCCGGCCCTGGACAGTCCACACTGGCCCTCCTTTGGGCTGAGTCCTATGCTGTCCTCTCAGCCTGAAAGTCCTTTAGTAACACTCTCCCTCAGTCCTCTGACACATCCGGGCTTTGATGTCACCTCTTTCAGGAAGCCCCTGATTGCCAAAACTGGGCTGGCTGCCACAGTGAGATGCTCCACAGCACTCAGGACTGTCCTCTGTAGGGTTACTTCCATGCTGCCTCCCTCGTTATGGCTAGGTTCCTTGAAGGTGGATTTAGTTCAACTGTGCTTTGTGGCAATTAGCACAGTGCCTGGAGTGTACCAGGGGCTCCAGAAATAAATAAGTTCAATGAATGAATCATCAAGACTGGAAAGGCAATGCTAAAAATGCTATACCTGGGTCAACCTAGATGAAGGGACCCCAACTCCACACACTGGGGTTAGAGCATCCCAGTGGAGCTGCTGAAATGCCACAGTCAAGTCCACATGGATGAGGGGGACGGTGTGTGAGACATGTGGTGGTTGTATGTGGCTGGACCAGGCACAGGCCGTTAGGGATGTGTCCTTTATGTGTGTAAGGCCGGGAAAGGATGTCAGCCACAACACCCTGGCTAGCAGCCCAGACGAGTCAAGCAGATGTAGTAGGGCATCCAGGCACAGATGGGGCACAAAGCGAGATGAGTAGCAGACCTCGATTCTCCCATGTGAGTTGAACTCAAACTTTCTCAAGAGTGATGGCTGGTTTTTCCTGTTTCAGTATCCCTATAGTTATACCATTACTTTCCTAGACATTATCTTGGAGATTACAGAAAGGCAAAATCCAGCTCTTTCTTGAAGTATTTCAATGATAAGAGTAAATTTCCTTTCTCCATGTATCTCTCTGTATATGTATGTATGCGTGTGTATGTGTATGTGTGTTAAGAAAATGGATCCGAATCTAAAGTTCTAATAAGGCAGCTGCCTGGATCTATTCCAGGAAAAGAGTAATTTTATGAATTTGCATCTTGGTTTGAATGGAAAAACTGGCTTGAAATCTATTGCAAAACTTCCTTTGTTTGCTTGCCTGTCAAGAGAGAACAGTCTCTGAAGGTCTAGACTGAAATGCCAGGACACAGGGGCTATTCTCTCCCTTTAGAGTCAATGCCAAGAGGTTCCCCTAACGTTCTAGAATTATTTTCAACCCTAGAGACCCTAAGGGACTTCTGCCTGAGTTTATGGTGTTCTTTATACTGCCTCTAAGTCTTACTCAATCAAATTCAAAGCCTTGGGCTAAAAATGGAAGCAAAGAAGGGCGAAATCAGGGTAGAGAGGGCAGACACTATCAGAATGAAGCCTTCAGTTTAGAGGTGAATCTTCCCGAAATATAGCAATTTCTGTGGTTCCCAAGTTATAAGGGCCATTTCCCACATCATCTTGAAGGGACGTGACAGCTGCCAGGTTAGAAAGAAGCAGGATCTTGGGGGCCTGATTTCAAAGGAAAACTGGACATGACAGCCCCTTTACACAAGGGAATTCTTTTGGTTCCTTTGAGCCAAGTAAGTAAAGGTGGGAGCGGGTCCCCTCTAGGCAGCACCTTTAACAGTTGCTATGGAGACGTGAGTCATCTTTAGAGGATGTGATTCAAGAAGCAAGAAGAGGAACTCTGAGGAGTTCTTTGGCTCTTCCGACCTTGGAACAAGTTATTTAAATGTCTATCCAAGTCATTACATGACTGTCTAAAACATGTAAGGTCTTGAAAGAGATTCGCATCTAGTTTCAGTGCTTAAATGGACCTGGAAGATGCAGATCCCCAGTCCAAAGATGAAAAAGAGACATCAAATCCTAGCCCACAAGAAAGGATTTCAATACAAGTCAGTGGTCCAGGCATTGCCTTTCCTCCATGCTTGGAGATCAGATTGTCCCAGACCCCCATGAAGGTCAAGACTTTTAACCTTAAAAAGATACAGCTTGTGATGAAACAACAAGCCTTGGGAACCCAGGAAAGAAATCACAGCACTCGAAAGCCTGTTCTGGTTGCATCTGGTATCTAACTGCAGAAATACCAGGTTCCTTTTCCATATGCTAGAAGTATTACAAGGGGAGAAATGTGTGCCTAAATTCCCAAAGCCTTTTCCTCAGGGCACTGAAGTCCTCCTGTTAGCCAATGGCCTCTCCTGGTGTGTGTGCAGCTCAGATAGGGGAGGCCAAATAAAACACTCCCCATGAGGAAACCAAGCTGGTGAGAAGCCAGAGAGAGATTCTGGAAGGCAGATGCCCACAGGGGTTGTTTTCACAGTGTTGTGAAGGGCATAGTCATAATAAAAAGAATTTGAAAAATAATTGAATGACATCTTTCCTTCTTTCAACATGGGCATTTATGTTGGATAGATGCATTCCACACTTAAGATCTATTATTTAGAACGTGGGGTATTGTAATAGATCCACTTCACAGGATTATCATGAGGATGACATAAAACAATTATAAAATGCCTAGCACAGTATCTGGCACAGAGTGAGTATAAATGACAAAAATTAGCTCCTTTTTCCTCTTCTCCCAAGATTAGATTCCAGATAAGGTACCAGAGTCTCCTGAGAAACATGGCATAGCTTGTGAGTCCAAAGGTTTGTCCCAGAGGTATTCACTCATAAGCCTCATCTTTACCATACTTTTTTGACCCCTTTCCAGAGACACACAAAAAGGTGACTGCTGAAGTCAAGGATACTATTCCCCCCTTGGAAAAATACATCCATTCACTGGCAAAAGGCAATTCATAGACCTCGTTCATGAAATTCCAAAAGGTTTATTGCAGGCACATGTGAGTGTGACAGCCGACTGCCTAACCCAGCTCCTTACAGGCACACTGGAGTCCAGGCATCCACCCACGACACCATGAGGCCAAAGTTCCTGCTTCGAGCCACCTTTTTATTATGCCCCTAAATACACATTCCCTCCCCACCAATCAAGCCTTATTATTTTTTTGTTGGGGTTTTAAACAACAAAAAGTCCAATCTCTGAGAGGTACGAAGACATAAAGCTCTGAGAATGCCTTCCAGCAGGGAAGTGTGGAAGGCAGATCTTATGTAAAATTATAGTGTGCAATCTAATATCCTTTTCCTTTAGGGGAGGCAGGAAGGAGAGAACTTTAGATACCAATTATTTTGCCTTTCACAAAGAATGTATCAGAGTCCCGAAGTCTAAGATTCCAACTCAGTATTTTCTTGGATTAAGAATTTGAAAATATTTCTTCCTTTAAAACTCAACATGTTTAACGATGTTTCTTTTCTATGACTAGTAGAGATAGAACACTCTTAAATTCTTGCCCAGTGTCAAAGCAGGACTTGTAATCCACATGCCAACCTGCTTCACAGGCTATGAGGTAAAGTTTGTAAGAGGTTATCATCTCTGTTTTTTAGCAGGCTTATGGAAGAGTCTTGCCCTAAGAGAAAAACAGGGATGAGGCTGGGAAGAGGATAAAGTTATAGCAGGATAAAGCTATAAGAAGATAACAATGCAGGATGACGTCACATGGGACCAAGAAGGGGGCTGCATCATCCCTGGACCTGCACCTGGGGGCTGTCGGATTGTGGGCGTGGCCGCTTTAGATGCCCATGTAAGCCCTGACACAGAGATGCTTCCTCACATTACAGTGAGGAGAGGATGGGGCCAGTACAAAGACTGAAGAACCAGCACTCCTCCTGGGTCCGTCTTTGCTAAGTTGAGTCATCCCAGCCCAGGCTCAGATCATGGGCACTGTGGACGGAGAGAGACCTGTCTTCCAGCAGGCTTCTGTGTGTGTGGCTGCTGCAGTTTCTGAGGGCTGACCTATTTTCTCGTCTCTGGACTTTATACCTTCTTTGTCCCTAAATAGACCACAACACCACTCTGTGTTCTCTGCAAGCCTGGGGCTAGGAAGCATCGCTGAGGTAAAGGCCTTTTTTAAGGTTCTCTGCCAATAACAAACACATCTTCAATTATGAGAGCAGTACTCCATGATCCTGAATGTCTGCCACCCAAAAGAGAGCTGTGCACACACTGCTGAACTTTTACAACTCTACAACTCAGAGGACATAAGGCGTGTGTAAGCCAGCTGTAAATCTCGTTGACAGTCTTGCCCCACCCACTGGCCACTAGGCAGCTGGATTTCCAATTTCACCCCGGACACGGCCAGCCTATCAACCCTCTCTGCTTAGTGCTCTCAGTTCATTTCTCATCATTTTTCTACCTCCACTCACCAGGCCACTTACCCTCCCTTCCTCCTTCCAGCTTCCTGAGCCCCACAGAGATAACAACTAGCAGAGTGCGCCAGCACGTACACCGGATTATTCTTTTCATTGTGTCTGAGCCAATCTGCTTAATGTTCAGATACACATGGGGAAAAAAAGGGAAAATATTTTTGCTTTAGATCCTTTCAGAAGGCATAAAAAAATAAAGTACAAACACGAATCACTTGACAATTTTATGATTAAAACCAACAAATGGAAAACATACAGTGTTGGGTGTTGCTGACATAATCAAGCATTTCATGCGGACCCACTCAACCACCCCATTTCTTGGATCTATTTCTGGATGTACCAAATGTGTCTGAAGATGAACTCACTTTTCCACGTCAAAGATGTATCCAGTGTTAAACACCGGCGCCAGAACCCGGGTGAAAAGCTGCTGGTTCAGGGCAACACCGCTTCCAGCTTTATTAAACACACAAAAGTCAGGTTCCCAAGAAACGCTTGGATCTATGCACATGTGTAACATGTCAAAAGTGTTAAATGTGACCATGAGAAAAATGACATGAGCATGTTTCATCTTTGGGTAGTGGGTGGTGGTTTTCTGGGAAGACACTGTCTGAGACACCGAGTAGAGAAGTCAAATGGAAGACGTTTAGCATGTGCTTAATTCTTGCTTGATAAGAACAAGAAATCCCGGAAAAGGTCACCCACAGAACAGTGAGCAAAGTCCCCAGTGAACAAGTTTGAGGTGGGGCTTAGCAGTTCGTTTACAGTTGTGGAAAACTGTTTTAGTCACTTGGCCAAAAACCATATGAGGGGAGGCAACCTGAAACCCTAGACTACTTGACTCTCCCTGCATTTTTCTGCTTGAAGCAGGATAAAAAGCCTAAAATTTTGGCTGCATCTCTATTTATGTAACAGCCACAGCTGCTCCCCAAAATAGCTGCTGTTGGCCAAAACAATTACGGGATTTTGTTGCTAATATGTGAATCTGTTGTCCATTAAGACTCTGCTAAGTTTCCTTCCCTTCCCTTTTGCCGTCCCAGGTCTAAAAGGAGATAGGGAATCTCACTATTTGCACATCAATGGTGCCATCAGTTACGTGGATAGATTTTAAAATCGAGGCTCATCTTTTCGGCAAGAGCAAATTGACACAGAACATCTTAACTCTCCACCTTCTGCGGGTGGCAGTGCAGCTAATATTGAGGGCCTTCAAAGTCACAACCCCAAAAGAGAGAAACATAACAGTGCTCCTGTGTTTTTGTGGGACAAACCCAGACCCGGACTGCTGGCGTGGCATTTAATAGGATGCCCTCCCCTGAAAGTAACAAAGAGAACCCTCGTCAAAGCTATCGAACACATTAAAAAAATACAAAAGTTATTTTCTCCGTTTGATTGCTATTTACTTGTGACAATATTTGTTAAAAATATCACTTCTGTCTTTGAGAAGAGATCATTCTCTTCATATAGTATGGAAAAATAAACTCTGCTGAACACTCAGTCAACATTCCCCATCATTGCCAGGGGTTTTTGGCTTTCACATCTCCAAATATCATTATCAGCATAAAAGTATGTTTTTGAGTAGGCAAACACTTTTCCTATGTCTAGTGTGCTGAAAGTAAGAGAAAAAGGAAGTGGCAAGTCTCATGTAGCATTTTGAAGGGGGAGAGTTACGAAACAGGATGGTTTATTTGCTAACAAAATGAAAGGTAACAAGGTGGTTTCAGGCCCTCCTAAAAAGTCATAGGATGTCCCCTCACCTCTTCAGACCACTTTCAGCCTTGCTAATGCTTGGTAGGTTCTTAATGGAAGGGTAGGGAGCCCTTTAGCTAATTATCAGTGTCAATGCAAAGGAGGGCTCAACTTCTGCACCCAGGATCATCTTAAAACACTGAGCTGGATGAATGGGAGAAGACAAGGATCCATAAAAACAGTAAAATGTTTATTTTCTTAGAAAAAAAAGTGAGGAAGAGGGATTCAAAATGATTGTGATCACACTTCCATCTGCATCTGAGCAAAGCCAATGTTGCAAGCTTAATTCTTGATTAAGATATCTATTAAATCAAACAACCTGCCACTCACTCCTCCATCACTTCCAGGAGTCACATCACAGCATGCTTTTAACTGATAATAGCTTCTCTACTTCTTCTGAGCAGAGAAACAAGGCTTGGCATAGCAACCATCCCATCTCCAAAGCTCAACACTGCCAGTGAGAAGCAAGGCTCAGTCCATCTCTAGACTGCGTGCGAGAGATGGGGAGGAAGGAGAGAGGGCAGGAGATGCTTGTCTTAGAAGCAGAACCAGTTTAGAAGAGAAGTTTGATATCTGAGTTCACCACTACCTCATCTTATAGAAAATAGGTTGGAGAGCATCTGTAAAACCAACAGTATCTTTAAGGTGAAATTGCAGAATTTTGCTGCATACCTGGACACAAGAGAAGTGAAAAGTTGCAACAAGTTTTAACTAGCAGCAACAAAGAAAGTTCGATAACAGTTTTTTTGTTTGTTTTTAGCAATATTCCTTTGCAAGTTCATTGAGAAACACTGTAATTTAATGGGGCGTACAATATGGAACGATCTTCTTTTGCTATAGTGCTGTTCGCTGAATAGAACCGACCTTTGCAAAGATTTCAACTGGGGTGTAACCTATTTACACAGTAGTAGCTCCTGGTTTGAGTGGTAAAATTGGTGCTATGTGATATCCTCTTCTTCCGAACAGTAATCCCGACCCTTGGAGGGAAAAAGAAAAAAGAGCATGTGAATGAGAAATTCAAAGCAGAGCCTGAAATAGTTACTTGTAATCAATTTTCTCTCAATATATGTCTCCTTGCAACAGAATCCAGGCTTTGTCAGTGATAGCTGGCACAGGGGTAGCTACGTCATAAATACATGTTAGCCAATTTATAAGCTATATCTACTTCAAGGCATGACAGTTTTACCAAGCCCCAAATAAGCCCTTACATTTGGTAAGAATTTATATTATAATAGCCGTATTCAAGAGTTAGCCTTTCACTAAGAAATTACCAAATGGCCAATCCATTCAGGAGATCAATTTCTTATCAGGAAGAATGAACAAGCCACATTCTACAGCTACATCCCCGTGCCTGAAACTCAACATTCTCCAGAGAGCATACAATCCAGGGATGTCTGAGTTTAATTCACTCTAAAACGGATTACAAAAAACAACAAACAAGAATCCTTAAACACGCATAACAGGTCTATGCTTGGTATGTGTGGGATGCGCAAGAAAGGCAAAGATGCTTCTGATTCATTTGCTAACAAAACAGGTTATCTGAAGCTCTAAGGACTATGTACAATGGTTACCTGTGAACATATTTTATCCTCTCTCCTCTAGGTCATAAACTCAATGAAGATATGATTGGGGCTGGGCTTTAAGGATCCACATTTAACTGAGCCAGCTTGTCTTGGTCAAAACACATGACTCTCTTGGTCTGTAACCCATCACAGATAGTAAACAACAAAGGCACCTGCCCTGCCTGTGTCCGATGTCATAGACAAGGGTTTTGTAAAAAGTCAGGTGTTATTATTATTTGTTTCCTTCAACTTTTTCTTTTAAAATACACACTACATGTTTCATTTTTTTTTGGGAGGGGGAATGTTCTTTTAAAAGCAGAACTTATTTCTAAAAGTACCAATACTTAATGATAATAATAATTTTGCATATAACTATTTCTCAGATGTATTACATGTTTTTTGGTCACATTATCTATATAACAGAAATGTTTTACATTTTCGTAATATTTAAGCATTATCAAAATGGATTATTTTGTGCCATGTGGCTGGGTGCTAATCTTGACTCTGTGACTTCCTAGCTCTGGGATCCTGGTAAAATTACCTCTCTGTGTCTCAGTTTCTTCATCTGTAAAATGAAGAGAACAAGAGTACCTATTACACAGAACAGTTGAAGATTAAATGAGTTAATAGTAATAAAGTGATTAAATCATTTATGGCACATACTTTTACACATGATGTATATGTGCCCATGCCCGTGTGTGTTTGGCAAAATACTGCTGGCTGGACACGGTGGCTCACGCCTGTAATCCCACACTTTGGGAGGCCGAGGAGGGTGGATCACCTGAGATCAGGAATTCCAGGCCAGCCTGCCCAACATGGTGAAACCCCATCTCTACTAAAAACACAAAAACTAGCTGGGCATGGTGGCAGGCACCTGTAGTCCCAGTTATTTGGGAGGCTAAGGCAGGAGAATCGCTTGAACCTGGGAGGCGGAGATTGCAGTGAGCCAAGATCGCACCATTACACTGCAGCCTGGGTAACAGAGTCAGACTCTGTCTCAAAATAAAACAAAACAAAACAAACTGCCACACAATGAAGTCTTCAGGCCTGTGGAAGCAGGCAGGGCTGCTCACTCCCATGCCAACTGGCCCCAGATTGCTTGCTCCCTTAGAATGGGATTCACCCCTTAGCATGTTTTGGTTTCCTCCACCATCAGATTGCTAACTCCCACCCCTACCACTTACAGAGTGTCTGAGTCTAGTGTCATCTCTAGGCTTGTTTTACTTGCTGCACAAAACCTCTCCTGAGCAGAGAAGCTGGGTAACCAGTCTTCCTGACATGAGGAGTGTGTACTTGGCAGTCATCCCATGGGCAGCCTCCCTGGTGACACTGCCCAAGCAGATGCCATCCCTAGCCTTGGCCCAGACCACTCAGGAGACATGCTCTGAGTCACACACTGGAGAGCTGGAAAAAACTTCAAGGTCCCTGGCCACTGGGGGTGTATTTTTTAATCTGGGGAACAAGACACAAATGTATCCACACAATGCCATAAATGTCAAATGATGCTCTCCACAGATCCCCAACTCATGAGGCTCAGAGAGGAAACTTACAAACGGACCCAAGTATTCAGGTGGAGAGGAAAGGTAGGGCTCATGGAGTTTTCCTGAAGGTTTTATTAGGAAAGGAAAGTGGACATCTCCAGTGTATATATGTACATATACACTGTTGTTTGACAGCGCGCAAATTGCTGGGCTTTGGTTTCCTGGGGATAATCACGGTCTCCATCCCATAGGGTTATGGTCAGGATTAAATGGAAAAAAATGTAGTGTCTGGCAAGTAGTCAATAAATGTTAGCTAATGCTACTATTACTACTACTGCTACTATTATTGTAATTGTTGTTATTATAAACCCTGTGTTTGTTCAGTCCCCCTGGCAGGGGAATAGGGACCTCCTCCCTTTAGTGGCTGTCAGGTGAGTAAGGACTGTGACCATAAGCTGTCATCTGATTGGTGTCAGGGAACTCTTCCTCCCACCTCAGCTTTGCACTCCAGACAGGCCAGAAACCGATGTACATGAATAAAACTTCTACGGCAGAAACCGAAGTCCCTCTACTACCTATGACTAAATGAGGCCTCAAATCAAAGCAAAGTCTCAGCCAGCCAATGTGGAGTTTAGAGGGTGCTTCATCCATGAGGAAGAACTTGGAAGGAATGGCAGACAGATACACACACACACACGCATGCACAAACACGTGTGCACACACACACATACACATGTGTGCACACACAAGCACACACACGTGCACACATGCACACACATGCATACATGAAAGGTGGTGTTCTCATTGTCTTTAATTTGGTAAATGAGTTTCTGGGTTATGCAGTAGAAGGACCATTTCAAACCACAGTAAAGGCTCCCCAACCCCACCTTTTGAGGGACAAATACAATATAAAGAAACCTTCTTTGTAAACACAAGACTCTACAACTTTCATTTCCCAAGCATTGGCTACTCTGAAATTATTATCATTACTATACAAAGGAGCAAGAAAACAGCATTAGCTGCTTTGCGGATATTATTTCACGTACTATTTATATCAGTCCTACAAGGCAAAGAGTGAAGCCCTGATGCTTGTGGGGGAAGCTCAGAGAAGTGCAAGCCCACAGGGCTGCTCCTTGCCTTTGTTACAACTGCAGTGATTTGATAACTACATTCAAATTCAATTCAGCTTCATTTTTATTATCACCTGTTTCAGCAGCACTGAGAAGCAACTGCTTTGGTAGCAAACTTTGAAATCAAAACACACTGAAAGTAAGATATGGCCATAAGCCATACGGCCATCCAGTGCCGTTCTAAGAAAGGAGACCTGAGAATGGTGATTACCAGAGGTGATTACCTTGTGCAAAGGATAGTAGGCTTGGGGCAAGGATGAAGAGAGGCTGGTTAAGAAGGAATAAATTCTAGTGTTCAACAGCACAGTAAGGTGACTAGAGTTAATAGCAATATATTGTATATTTCAAAGTAGTGAGAAGATTTGAAATGTTTCCAACACAAAGAAGTAACTCTTTGATGTGATACATATACTAAGTACCCTGATTTGACCATTACACACTGTATGCATGTATCAAAATATCACATGTACCCTATAAATACGTAGGATTACTATATGCCATTTCAAAAATAAATAAGTAAATAAAAAGAAAGGGGATTTGAGAGAATTGTCATTGGGGGGGCCCCATCTCAGCATCACAGGGGACCCCATCTGCACACTGGCCCTACTGGGCAGGACAGGGAGCCTGCTTCTGTAGCATGACTTCATGTCTCATTTAATTTTTAAAGAATGTGCTAAAAAGAGAACCTGAAGACCTTCAGCTGTCAGAAAGCAGGAAGTGGGAGCCGGGTTTGGGAGATACACAGCACTTCTTCGCTGAAGTATGCCCTTCCCTCTTAAAGGAACTCCAAATGGAAGTCTTTGTCAGGATGCGTTACTCAATTAGAACTGGAGGCTCTTAGTCACAATCCCACCCTTGTGCAAAGGACACACTGAAAGCTGCAGAGAGCAAGATCCCCAGGAGGCCCTCGAAAGCTGGAAGAACAGAAACTCCTAGTGATGGTGACAAAGAAGGGTTGTTTGAAAGAACCATGAGTGCCTTCGGGTGCAGACTCAAAAAACCCCAAGGAACCTTTGCCTACCAAAATTTTTCCGAACACACCCTACTCTGTGTAGAGGCTTCCACGTCTTCTTCAGTTATCTGTATTATTATCCTCCTGGAAGTGTAAGTTGATGTCAATGCAGAACACACATTTCTAAGGTTCTAGAGTAAGGGGTTTTTGTTTGCTGAAGTGTCTGTAAGAATTAGAAGTATTAAGGAAAGGACATCATCCTAATTTTAAATCCTGCTAGTTTAAAGAGCAACAGCTCAAAGAGTGACTTTAAGAACCTGTTCCTCCAACGTGCCTAACATACTTTTCCTCCACAGGTTTAAAATAGACAAATAGTCTAGGCCAGGGGTCCCCAGTCCCCAAGCCATGGACCGCTGTTGGTCCATGGCCTGTTAGGAATTAGGCCACACAGCAGGAGGTGAGCGGCAGGCAAGTGAGTGAAGCTGAGCTCTGCCTCCTGTCAGATCAGCAGCAGCATCAGATTCTCATAGGAGCATGAACCCTACTGTGAACCGTGCATGTGAGGGATCTAGGTTGTGTGCTCCTTATGAGAATCCAATGCCTGATGATCTGTCATTGTCTCCCACCATCCCCAGATGGGACCATCTTGTTGCAGGAAAACAAGCTCAAGGCTCCCACTGATTCTACATTATGGTGAATATGTAATAATAGAAATAAAGTGCACAATAAATGTAATGTGCTTGAATCATCCTGAAACCACCCCCACCGTGCCCCACCCAACTCCTCATCCATGGAAAAATTGTCGTCCACAAAACCAGTCCCTGGTGCCAAAAAGGTTGGGGACTGCTGGTCTAGGCCTTGCCATTCAGTGTCAGGTATGATTCATCATATATGTTTTTAGTATGTTTCTGTAGACATGTATGCATTCAGCCCAATACACACACCCCTCAGACATGTAACAATCAGTGTGAACTGAGTATTCTCCCACCGGAGTAGACTAGATGAAAGTGACTGAGAGGAAGTGTTGAATCTGTTTCTGCATCTGTAAAATGGGGACAATAAAACCTAACTTGCAGAGTTGTGGGAATTAAACATATACATGAAAGTGTTTAGCAAAGCTAGGCACATGGTGGGTCCTTAATAAATTATAGCTCTTATGATGATACTGAAAAATGAGACCAACTGGTCCAACAGGAAATAAAACTGTCTAGGTGAGAAATGGGGCCTACATCTCAATCAGTCAGTTCACATTCAGATCCTCAAACAAGCCAAGTACCAGAGGGCCTCGGTGCTTCTCACTCTGTCCTGGCTGGCTTCTCCTGCTCCCATCTCTTTATTTTTGTTTCTTCAGAGAGAGTCTTGCTCTGTTACCCAGGGTGCAGTGCAGTGGCACGATCTCAGCTCACTGCAACCTCCACCTCCCGGGTTCAAGCAATTTTCCTTCCTCAGCCTCCCAAGTAGCTGGGATTTCCCCGTAGTTGCCCTAGGGAGAAATAGTCTCTTCCCTTCTCAGTGGTCCTTCCATCGCACCACCATGTTGCATAGAATTTTAGGCAAAATGTTTGCCTCCCTTACTGAGGGGGAAAACATGTTGCTTGTCAAAATCTTTGTATTTTGGGTACCTAATGGAATCCTTGTGTGGCCCATATCCAAGGGTTGAGAACACTCTGGCTTTGGAGGGAAGCAGTGCTGGGGTGTGGGGGTAGCAGGGTGGAGGCTGTTAAATGGTATTACACAGAAAGTGTCCTGGTCCTTTAGTAAGGGAAGAAAACCATCAACGTTTTGCACATCATAATGGAAAATGCAGCCTTTTTAAACAACACAACTGATAATAAGTTTTGAGCAAAACTATGCACACAGAATAGGGCATAGGCCCTGTTACAAGAATAGCTTGGAACTTAGGAGGGGAGCAACAGGACTGCAAAGAGAGGCAACCGAAGTTGATACTAGAATCCCACTGTCCATTATTCTTTATTTGTATTTATTTAAGTACAGTTGTCTCCGCTTACCCATGGGGGATTTGCTCCCAAATCACCAGTGGATGCCTGGAACCTCAGAGAGTACTGAACTCTACATATACTATATTCTTCCTACACATACCTACCTACCTATATAAATTAGGCTCACGCCTGTAAGCCCAGCACTTTGGGAGGCCGAGGTGGGGGGATCACTTGAGGTCAGGAATTCGAGACCAGCCTGACCAACATGGTGAAACCCCATCTCTACTAAAAATACAAAAATTAGCTGGGCATGGTGGTGTGCGCCTGTAATCCCAGCTACTCGGGAGGCTGAGACTGCAGATCACTTGAACTCAGGAGGTGGAGGTTGCAGAGAGCCAAGATCGAACCACTGCACTCCAGACTGGGTGACAGAGTGAAACTCTGTCTCCAAAAAAAAAGGAAGGAAAAGAAAAAAGAATTAGGCACAGCAAGAGAGTATCAACAATAACAACTAATAATAGAACAATTATAATAATATACTGTAATAAAAGTTATGTGAATGTGTTCTCTCTCTCAAAATATCTTAGTGTACTATACTCACCCTTCTTCTTGTTGACTCTGGGTAATTGAAACAGTGGATAAAGGGGACTACTAATACCCACATAAATCACATGTGGAATCAGGTCCAGTTCTCTTTCCATAATGTTCAGCCAGCTTTGTTTTTTTTTTTTGAGATGGAGTCTGGCTCTGTTGCCTAGGCTGGAGTGCAGTGGCACAATCTTGGCTCACTGCAACCTTCGCCTCCCGAGTAGCATGCACCACCACGCCTGGCTAATTTTTGTATTTTTAGCAGAGACAAGGTTTCATCATGTTGGCCAGGCCGGTCTCGAACTCCTGACCTCAGCTGATCCGCCTGCCTTGGCCTCCCAAAGTGCTGGGATTACAGGTGTGAGTCACCACACCCGGCCTCAGCCAGGCATCTTAAACTCTGTCTTTTGCTTTCATCAAAAAGTTCTGATTTAAAGAACCTCACGGGTAGAGCAATGGAGTTAGCAAACAAGTCCGATCAAGACTCTTGGGTTTGTAGAAAGCAAACATGAAGTTTTGTAATAAAGGCTCATGACAGAAGTTCATTTTAATGAGGCTTCTTTCTGTCTGGAAGTGTAAGCTATTATGCTTGTCATAAAGCAGGCTCTTGTTGCTTGGTGACTAGCTGAATGATCACCTGAAGAATTTTTCCTCTGCTCCTTTACCTGTCTGGATGACACTGGGAATCTCTGTTAGTTGCTGGACTGTGCATTATCACTAAACTATATTTCTAATAACACAGTCACTGAGATAATGCCTTTCGTTGATAATTTCCTCATTCAGTAAGGCTTTTAAAAAATTACAAATTTTTTTATTTCAATAGCTTTTGGGGTACAAGTGGTTTTTGGTTACCTGATAAATGACGCAGTGGTGAATTCTGAGATTTCAGTGCACCCATCACCCAAGCAGTGTACATTGTACCAATATGCAGTTTTTTACTCCACATCCTCCTCCCATCCTCCCGGTTCTGAGTCTCCCAAGTCTATTATATCCTGAGTCTCAGTTTCTTGACTTACTGTTATTCTTCCTTGACAGCCTTTATCCTGTACTGTGGGACTTAACTGCCTTCTGAGTGGCAAAGAGCATCTTGATTAATGAAGCACAATTGCCCCATCTGCATTCTGGTGCATAAATTTAATAGGCATCTCCCTCCTCTGTCCACCTAACACTTTATCCCCTAACCCCTTCCTCCATGTTTTACCATCCAGAGGCAACCTCAGATCCAAGTTTCCATAAGAATCTGTATATTTCAGCTCTGTCCTTGAACCAGGACTGCAGGAGCAGATAACCACATTCTGCAGCTTGAGCATCTGTGCACGACTATCTAGAATCCAGAATACACAGGAAGAGCAGGCTGGAAAAGTGAAAGGAAGGCTATCCCCGGGGCTGCTGGGCTTCAACCTCCGCCTGCAGGGCTCAGGGCCCTCCTCCTGTAGGAAGCAGGTGCCTTCCACCCCTTTCTCAGGGCTGGACGTGTCAGAGCCTCTTTAATCACAGAGCACTTTTCAGCAGCATTTTCGTTTATAGCCAAACAACAAGTCGTAAGAACAGTTTTAAATGCCAAAGACATACTGAAGAAAAGCAAAAAATAATTAGCTGTGCTATTAAAGTCTCCTCCCCCGGCTTACTTCATTAGAAAAATCAATCGAGGCATTAATGGCTTTCTCCGTCTCTAATGAGCTTTATTCTAATTAGACTCACATGTTATTATTTCAGCTGGAAAAAGTCTCGTTTGTAATGAGCAGCGGAGTGTGACAGCCTCTGACTGTTTCTTTGGCCATATATAGGAAAGATCACCATGATAATAACAGCAGTGACAACAATCCTGGGATATTGGGCTTTTCATTTCCGAGAGAGCAAGCATTAACTAAACAGCTTCGAAACTCCCATGAAGTGTTTATTATACCCGAATCCCCATTTCACCAACAGTAAGGAGGATATTTTAGAAGCTTTTTTATTTTTTTTTATTTTTTTGAGTCAGAGTCTTGCTCTCTCACCCAGGCTGGAGTGCAGTGGGCGATCTCAGCTCACTACAAGCTCCGCCTCCCGGGTTCACGCCATTCTCCTGCCTCAACCTCCCGAGTACCTGGGACTACAGGCGCCCGCCATCACGCCCAGCTAATTTTTTTGTATTTTTAGTAGAGATGGGATTTCATCGTGTTAGCCAGGATGATCTTGATCTCCTGACCTCGTGATCCACCTGCCTTGGCCTCCCAAAGTGCTGGGATTACAGGCGTGAGCCACCTCGCCCGGCCTAGAAGCTTTAAGCCACATACTTTTCAAGCTTTATCTGAGGCTGGCACTTGGATGACTTCAATGATGTTCTTTCCCCACAAGGAGGCGAGCAGGAGTGAGGATAAAGACATGGAGAGAGAATGCAGACGACCACGTTCTCTTGGCCATACTGAACTGATGTCCAAGAGCAGGCCTTGGCAAACTTCCTCTGGGAAGGGCCACAGTAAATATTTTAGGCCTTCCATTCCATATGGTCTCATTGCGATTCAACTCTGCCATTGTAAGCTTGAAAGCGGCCATAGATAAAAGTAAATGAATGAGTATGGCTGAGTTCCAATAAAACTTTATTTATGGACACTGAAATTTGAATTTCATGCCATTTTTCACGTCACAAAATAGTCTGCTTTTATCTTCTCCCAACCATTTAAATGTGTAAAAACCATTCTTGTCTCGCAGGCTGGATGTGGCCTATGGGCCATAGTTTGCCTGCCCTGCCCCAGAGAACAGAATTAAACACCAGTAGCATCAGAGGCTAACACCGTTCAAGGGTTTTACCCTCTTTAGAGGTCAAACAGCAGGGATAATTTCCACCTTGAGAGACATCTCTCCAGAGCTCTTCTGCAAAAACTGTTCTTATTTTACAAACATGAAAACATTGAAAATCAAAATTAAATGGAAAAATTCATCTCCAACAGCATCTCTTCCCAATCAGTCTTCAAATTTCATTTCAATCTTTGTCCATATGCATGACATTTTTATACCATTTCAATCCTATTATAGACACAGTGTTTTATTTTGCTTTTTTCCCTTAACATTATCTTATAAAATTCTTCCCTGTTGTGACTGATTTCTTCTAATCAGACATATCATAATTTTTTGTGGATTTTTTTGTGGAAGATTTCCATGCTATTTGTTGGACTTAATTAAAAGGGATGTCTTACTGTCTTCTCAAGTGTAAGAGTTAAGATTCAAATGCTACCACCTTGCCCTCAAGCCAGGAAACCTGGGAAAACCCACTTGGTAGACTGGAGCCTCACACACCTCCCCCAGGATTCACTTCCTTTTGGACAATGGCTTTAGCAAATCTGGCATTTTAATTCATTTGCCTCTCGACAAAGATGTGCCTTCCAGACAAACTCTTTAGAGCTCTTTGTTCTGAAAGAGCTCTCTGTTCCACATACACCCTAGAATTTATACTGAACTTGGATGGAGGTTTGGGGAGACTAATCACACATCTCCTTTCATTACAGTTTTTAACCAGGAAATACCAGAAGGAGTTAGATGAGGATCAGTTTTCTTGCTGGATTAGAGAACTTGGTAGGTCCCCATTAGTTCCTTGCCTCACACCTGCTGAGACCCTCTGGATGGTGACTGACTCATCCAGTCACATGTGGAGAAAGGAGAAGAGGTTGGGTTTGCCCCTTCACCGTTCCATGGGCTGGGCCCCTGGAGAGGGAGAGGTGAGGAACATACTTTAAGTTGGTTCCTTTCTTTCCTCTCCACAAAGGGGGGTGACGCTGTTTGAGGGACCACAGGGCTCACCTTCCCTTCCTTTCTCTTTGCTTTCAGAATAGGAAGCACATGCATTTGGCCAGGAAGAGGACTTCAGCTATTGATGGGAGGGCCCTCTCTCTAGAAGGCAGAGAACAATGGACTAGCCAGACAGGAAGGAAAGAGGCCCAGAGGGCAGTAAGGAGTGGGCATCTGAGGCCCAGGGTTGGGGAGAACACTTCTGTTTGGCTTCCTTCCTCTTCTAGGGCATGGCTAAGGTGGCCAACCTGCATGCACCCCAGAAGAGGAAGATAAGTAGGCCCATGGGACTTTATTATGGAGCCTGAGGCTTTCACTGGCTCATTTTCTGGGAATGAGAACTTTGGGAGGACAACAATCGAAGGAGCCCCACAGGACACGTGACAGAGTGGGGCCATCAGAACTACTGATCCGTGGGGACTATCCGGCTTATTGAATTATGAAACACAGGTTAAATTAAGGGTTGTCACACATTTGGCTAATTGGCCAATAAGAACAGCAATTAATAGAGGTCAGGCAATTCAACTGCATCTGTGGCCATGACTATCAGAGCCCTTGGAAACAGCAGTGATTTCAAGTGAAATCTAAATCAGCAGTGTTTCAGGTGACCTAAAGCAGGGCCCATGGCCCTTATGTTAGCACTTCCTGAAGGTTTTCTTCCACCCAAATCCACATGTTGGGACCCAGGGGAAGGTGTAGCAAAGTCGGTGACCACTGTGTAATCTGCTTTGTTTTTTCTATTTGACACTTTGTCAAAAAACACATTCCTGTTTTCATAGACTTCTTTTGATTTTGAGAAATTTAAAAGATACAGAAAAGTATGAAGAATGTAAATACACTATATTCCCACCACTAAACATAAGAACTAATAATATTTTGTACCATCTCCTGCTAGCCTCTGCCCTCCTTCTAAGAAATGAAACTACCACCCATTTCTCATCCCCCATCCCTGGGCACAGCAATGTTCATGGGTTTGGTCGGTTTGTATGTTTGGTATCATTTTAGATACTTTGATATTCATGTTATATTGATATAACAAATATACTACACTTTTATGTGTATATGAATATTTAAATATATAACAGATATAAACACATGCCATTTGTAAATATGCCATGTAAAAACTAATGGTGCTTAATATTTGTTGAATGTCCATCTATAAACAATGTATTTGTGTGTTTTTAATGTACATGGTACCATACAATTTTTATCATTCTGCATAATCCTCTCTTCACTTAATAATTGTATTTGGCTGGGCACGGTGGCTCACGCCTGTAATCCCAGCACTCTGGGAGGCCGAGGCTGGTGGATCATGAGGTCAGGAGATGGAGACCACGGTGAAACCCCGTCTCTATTAAAAATACAAAAAATTAGCTGGGCGCAGTGGCGGGCGCCTATAGTCCCAGCTACTCGGGAGGCTGAGGCAGGAGAATGGCGTGAACCCAGGAGGTGGAGCTTGCAGTGAGCCGAGATCACGCCACTGCACTCCAGCCTGGGCGACAGTGAGACTCCATCTCAAAAAAAAAAAAAAATTGTATTTGAAATCTATAATTGTGACTCTCTCTCTCTCTCTCTCTCTCTCTCTCTATATATATATATATATATATGCTTGGTTTATGTCTCTTAACTGCTGCATAATATTGCACTGTACGAATATGGAGGATTTTAATTATTCGTTTCTCCATGGGTGGATACTTAGCTTTCTTCCAGTTTTTTGGCTATTGAATAAAGAATGCTGCAGTGAACTTTATTGTAGTTTTACTGGTTTGTACTAATATTACTTCTTTATATATTACGCCTACAAATCATTTGATGTTTTAAGTGTTATGAATATATTCCAAACTCGCTCTGGATCCACACCTGGGAATCATTCGGCCCATTAATAAGGTAGATACTGACCATGATACTCATCTGGCTCCCTGTGCCTGTTTTCAATTTGTAAGAAACCCAGAAGAGAGGCAGGGTATGATTATGCATCTCTAAGCAAGCCTCCAACAATCAATTTTGTAAATATGAGCTTACAATTTTTTGGTACTCCTTTTTGAATCAACTTAGAAAAATGGAATTGAAGTGAGGGGAGTCTAGAAGTGTCTGCTCCAAGAATGCTTTCTCTAGAAACAGAGCAGAATGTGCCTGCACTCGAAAGAATTGTGAAAGAGAGGAATAAAGTGCACCAGAAATAACATGATACTTCAGAATAAATTTTTCAAGCAATGTTCAGAACATAATATGCCTCATCATTCCTTCCCAGCTGATATAAACGGGAATGTCTCATTCTTTGGTATGGAGGGTACTGTTTAGTGGGAGATGAAAAGTTGAGGGTAAATTGGATAAGACATTCTCTAAAGTTCCGTCCAATGCAAAACGTTATTCTTCCAGATTTGAGGCTCCCTAAAGACAAGAATCCTATTTTCTAATTCCTCATTATGTGCCTCTCATGGCCCTGGCTTATTTCCAGGTCCAGAGAGCATGTTCATGTCAAGCTTATTAAATGGATCAAAGAAGTCAGTCTTAAAATTTCTATGATTTTGTTTGGAGCCCCTTTCCTAAATTTTTGTTGTTGTTGTTACAAGCATATTTAGGCTGATATTAATACTTTTTTGTTTTTTAAGAGACAAAGTCTTGCTCTGTCACCCAGGCTGGAGTGCAGTGGCACAATCACAGCTCACTGCAGCCTCAAATTCCTGGGCTCAAGTGATCCTCCCGCCTCAGCCTCTCAAGTAACTGGGACTACAGGTGAATGCCACCATGCCTGGCTAATTTTTATTTTTTGTAGAGACAGGGTCTCGCAATGTTGCCCAGGCTGGTCTCAAACTCCTGGCCTCAAGTGATCTTCCCACCTCAGCCTCTCAAAGTGTTGGGATTACAGGCATGAGCCACTACATCTGGCCAATGAATATCTTTTAAAAGGCTTATAAAAGCCTTTCAAATGAGACACAACAATTAAGAGTAAAACTTCCAAACAGAAAAAAATATATAGGGATTCAGCTGTAGCTGTACCCATGCCACTGACTCACTGACTCATTCTGTAATCACAGCTCGAAAGTTAGCACAGGTTATTTAATGGCTCTGTAAGTGTTCACAAGAATCTAACTCCTGAACATGTTTATTATACCACATAGGAGGGAGGTGGATGAATACACTGAAAGTGTGCGATTCTAATACTCTTTCTACAGGGAGATATTTGTACCATAGGAAGGCACTTGCTCACGCAGGATCCAAGTTTCTAAGTTCCGCATTTTCAGGTTCAGTCTTAGCACCACCCCCCAACCCCATCCCAAATCCTTCCTGTATAAATGGCCTTGATGGTACAAATACAGGCGACTTCAACCAAAATGAAGGCTACCAATTACAGAGCACATACAACATATCAAACACTACTGGAGACTCTATATGTATTTTCTTTAATATCCCAGACAAGTTAGTATTATTTCTCAAATTTTATTGGTGAGGAAACTGAGAATCAGAGAGTTTAACTTAACCTGGGGTCACACAGCTGCTGCCAGAGCCAATCCTTGGCTTTGGCCCAGGTTTGAAGCATGGGCTCTTTCTCTTGCACCGTGCTGCCTCCTTCCCTAGGCCTCTATCAATCCAATTATCTGGCACTGTGCTTGCTCTATACCTGCTATGCTGCTCCAAGTAGAGAGGTCTACTCTAGGAGCCTTCCAGGTCACATTTCCTGCCTTTGTATGCTTCTGTCTCCATTTGAAGCCCAGTGTTCTTATCTGCACCATTCACTCATTCAACAAATTTCTTAAGCATCTGTTTTGTCCCAAGCCCTGTGCTAGGTTCTGAGGAAACAAAGACAAATGAGACCCAAATCTTATCCTTAGGGAGCTGTCAGTCTAAGGTGAGTCCTTTTAGATGTTCTTGAATAACAATGCAGTAGTTACCAAGACTGGTACCTTTCTCTCCCTGTGTGTTCTCTGCAGGGCTGAAGCAACATCCATGACTGCCAAACCCAATGAATGGAAAGGTAATGGGCAGGAAGAGAAAAGGATAGCTGAAGAGAAGACAGGGCAAGGAGAAGCTGAATGAGAACTAGTCAAGGGAATAAGACACACCAACATTCCTGTCTCTGTTACTGTCAGTGGTATCTTGGGTTTCTTTCCTTGTCCAAATACTTGCATCCATGGCAAAATGATACCATTCACTGATTGTGCCTCACACTGCTATTGAGTTCAGAGCATTGTTGGCCACACCTGATGCACAGAAATGGCATGGTTTTTATTTGGACTCATGACTATGTTGCATTAGAAACTGAACTCTCCTCTTCTTCTTGCTCCCTAAAGAGCTGGGCTGAGAGATCCTCAATAATTTTCTGAAAATCAAGCCCTCCAGAAAAAAGAAAGTGTGTTGCATTTCTTTTCAGCTTGTTGCCTGATTCATTTTCCTTGACAGACTCATCTACTAATGTTAGCTGGATGGGCATGCAGGATCCTAAAGCCCAGAGTATGCACACACTTCACCAGTGGTTGCTACACCAGCGTCATCATCATGACGATTAAGAAGTCATCTGCATAAAACTATACAGTAGAGATAAAACCAAAACAGACTGAGTCACATCCTTGCCTGTTGTAATTATAGCTCTAATTTGGCTGAAGAATGAGGAAAGGTACACTCAGAAGAGAGAGATGGCAAGGCAAGGTGATGAAGGGAGAGGAGACAAAAACAGACTTGGTTATGAGCAAAGCAACTTGGTTAAAATATGTTTACCACGGAGCAAGAAATTGTTTCATGGAATGACGATGGCAGCCCTGCCCACTGCTAAACTACATATGCCAGCAAGAGTATCTCTCTGGCAGTGCTGAAGGCTTTGGTTGCTACTGAAAGTGACAACCTGCTGGGTGGGAGGAACACACCATGACTTTCTCTGCACAAGTGGGGCAGGCCATGTTACATTGTTTAGGTTTTGATGTGACAGTCCCAGGTTTTCTTATCATTGGTGGGCACTAAGCAGGCCTTTACACACACAGTTAAAAAATCAAACTCATCCTCATATCCTCCACATCTGCCAAACATTATATTTGGTTCTGTAACAACTCTGAGGTTAAACAGACTACAGAAATCATTTATATGTAGAACCCAACATCCTAGTTCACAACTATGTGCACGTCACTCTCTTCCCTGGATGAAAAGCAAATGTCTTCTGATCTCTGACACACCGACTCATAACATGGATCAGACTGATCTGATGTACTGTCAAGAGACAATTCTCGAAAAAAATTTACGAATGCAGATTTACCATGACCTTTCTCACCAACCAGGTTGGTTCTGAGGCCATGGAAATCATGCCACTTCAAGAACTCAAACATTTTGTAAGTGTAAATGACTGTTCAATAGCTGTAGAGGTCTACAGACAAACAAATATCTTTTATTTATTTTTATTTACTTTTTTGACACGGAGTCTTGCTCTGTCACCTAGGCTGGAGGGCAGTGGCGTGGTCTCTGCTCAACTGTAACCTCCACCTCCCAGGTTCAAGCGATTCTCATGCCTCAGCCTCCCGAATAGCTGGGATTACAGGCGTGTACCATCAGGCCTGGCTAATTTTTGTATTTTTAGTATAGACAGGGTTTTACCATGTTGGCTAGGCTGGCCTTGAACTCCTGACCTCAGGTGATCCACCAGCCTCGGCCTCCCAAAGTGTTGGGATTATAGGTGTGAGCCACTGCACCCAGCCAAACAAATATCTGTTAAAATCAGCTGATTTAAGTCCACATACTGCTCTTTCTCAGACTTTTCTGAAATGTCACATTGAATAATATCAATCAACAGAGCCAGAATCTCAAGATCACACAGGAATACGTGAGATGCACTCGGCATGCTCATGGCTGTCCCTCAGAAACTGTGAACTATTTTTATAGAGAGGAAGGAGGGGATGTAAGAAAGGAAGAAGAATGAGTTTGCATGGTGTCATCTGCACTCAGTTCCCTAATCCTCTTTAAAGTCACAACTATCTATGGATAGGGTCGCCGGCTAGGCTCATGCACGCTCATGACTGCAGCTGGGCCCTGGATCTGATGGAAGCACATCAGCAAAATACGTAAGAAAGAAATCCAAAGTTTCTTTGCCTGTGGCCCATGGCCAGGCTCCATGGAGTCTTAAAACCCAGAAATTATACTTAAAAGTTTTGTGTATATGATTTGTGCATTTTCATAGGGAGAGTCTTTGTAACTTTTACAAGACTCCAAAAAGATGTACAAGGCCCAACAAAGTTTAAGAAGCCGTTCATCAGAAACAGTAACCAGGTGCAAATGGCACTGTACTAAGATACTCTTTATTTAATATTCAGGATCCTCTTTGAGGAAGCCAAGGACTCCCTGGTCATCAGCCAGGGTCTTACATCTTCATAAAGCAAAATATAAATCCCTGTTTTTGCCTGTAGAAGATACTATTATTGCAGATACCTAAAAAATTTATTTACTTTTTCTGCTTTTTACAAACAAACTGGAATGTATAGTGGAAAGCATATCTTAACATCTGATGTCACCTGTATTTGGCACTATATTCAGAAACTCCTCCACAGGCTACTTTAATCTAGATACCGTCTTCCCTCTCTAGGTACAGTGAGAAAATGAAGTTTAAAATCACTATTTTGTTCCACAGAAAACTGTCATTTTCTTAAAGCTGCAAAGTTAGGCAAATGCTAACACTTCAAGTAAGATTCTAGGAGCCTGTGAATCATGAGGTACAATAGTAACTATAGATTCCAATGGAATAACGATGGTTAGATAGCAGAGTAAAAAATAATGAGGTGAACAGAAATGAGGTGGCTCCCACTGCTTCACAGTGTTTTTACTCTCCAAAAGGAAAAGCAAAAGTAAATCAGATTACAAGCTTCTTTGAACTTTTACTGCACTCCTGACAATCTGTCTCTCTTGGTCATCTCCGGTCGCAGCAGAGTGTTGTGGCCTCCCACCACCAGCATAGTGAAATGGTACCAAGTCCCAAATCCCTGGTTAAAGGACCTGAAGTTTCAACCCCTGAACCAGCTTAGAAGGCAAATAGTTGTGTTCCATGGAGGAGAACCTCACTCTCAGTGACAACAGCAGGGTGAGGGTGAGGATGGTGGTGGCGGTGATGGGTGAAGTACTCCTTAATCAGAAAAATAATTAGATTTTTTAAAAATTCACTTTTAAAATTGAACTTGTCAAAGCAATGGACTGTTTACTATTTATTTATGTTGTACTCTATAATTCCTATCTAATTTTGTATCCTCAGTAACTAGCATAATGCTTAGTATAGTATTCAGTAGGTGCTGAATCTTATTTTATTTTTTTTTTGAGATGGAGTCTTGCTCTGTCACCCAGGCTGGAGTGCAGTGGCAGGATCTCGGCTTACCTCAACTTCTACCTCCCAGGTTCGAGTGATTTTCCTACCTCAGCCTCCTGAGTAGCTGAGACTACAGGCGTGTGCCACCACACCCGGCTAATTTTTGTACTTTCAGTAGAGATGAGGTTTCACCATGTTGGCCAGGCTGGTCTCGAACTCCTGACCTCACAATCCGCCCACCTTGGCCTCCCAAAGTGCTGGGATTACAGGCGTGAGCCACCGTGCCTGGCAGAATCATTTTTTTAAATTGCATTTTTGCTACTTGCTTTTTCTTGGTCACCATAACTTCTTAGAAAACCACTTGTTCAGCTGTGGTGCAAAGGTAAACAGCAGCTCTCTGCACTGTGACAATCTCTGAATTAGAGTAGTACAAAATGTGCAAATTAAGTTTTACTATAAATATGAAACCACCTTTCAGTCCCGGTTTCTGTATACTAATGGGGCTTTTACATCTGTTTTGAGGTAGACAGAGCAGAAATTTGTTTTTTGGTATCCAACAACAAATTAGGTTAGAAGGCAAATTCAAGCCATGCCCTAAAGACATCCAATAAAGGCAAAGGCTGCATCAAGGAAGGGCATGTTTTACATCTCCATAGGTTTAGTCAATTTTGTTTCTTATTAATTTAAGGGAGAAAAAAAAAATTACTGGTCATTTCTGGGAGAGGTGAAATCTTAAACTCAAGGTCTCTCAGCATGACTCAATCTCTCAACATGAAGCTCTAGGTGAGTTTAATCTTCTGTTTTTAATCAACTCTGTAAAATCTAAATAGATTTGACTTGCATTTATGGTTGTCCTCATGCTAGCCTGGACCAAATAAATATTTAGCAACGGTAAATGCCCAGGAAAACAATTTGGAAGAAATTTGGAAGAATCCAGCTTTCAATTTTGGTTATATAAACGATGGCGAAGATTACATTAAGCAAACACATATATTAAGGAGGAGCATTTTAATTTTTGGAGGCTTAATGTTTAAACGACACATAAGATAGCATATTCAAAATATCTGGAAGGATGAGCTTTAAGAGAGGAGAGGCAGGAAAGCATGGCTCAGAGAGGATAGAAAATTGCCTGTAAGTATCTACAGCTGGGTACCTGTCATGGCTGATATAGGAGCTCTTCTTCCAATGTAAATGTATTCAATAGTGGAAACAGTGTTTATGTTGAATCTACCAATGCTCTTTTGTCCAGGGAAGCTTCCATCCAATAAATGATCAAGTTATAAACTTTATTTTTGTTTTACTCTACATTCTGGGTTACTCTTTATTTTGTTGTACTCTACATTCTGGATGCAAAAGCAAAAGGGGATCTCAGATTTCAGGTGGGAGCAATGAACTTCAATTCTGAGTAAAAGGAGGTAGAATTTAAATTACCAAAACACACTGGGCCAGGCACGGTGGCTCAACGCCCATAATCCCAGCACTTTGGGAGGCCGAGGCGGGTGGATCACCTGATGTCAGGAGTTCGAGACCAGCCTGGCTGACACAGTGAAACCCTGTTTCTACTAAAAATACAAAAATTAGCTGGGCATGGTGACACACACCTGTGATCCCAGCTACTCAGGAGGCTGAGGCAGGAGAATTGCTTGAACCTGGGAGGCAGAGGCTGCGGTGAGCTGAGATTGCACCACTGCACTCCAGCCTGGGTGACAAGTGAGACCTTGTCTCAAAAAAAAAAAACAAAAAACCTCACACTGGATATAGATTATATCATTTTAAGTGTTTGTAAGTGTTGTTTAAAAAGATAACTTAAAATTCAGGTTTCAAGTTTTACCATCTACCCCTAACTGCTACGCAAATCTTTTTCTTGCCAAAAAGCTAGTGGGGGGAAGTCCAAATAAAGAAAGGAAGAAAAGATCTTCATCGTTTCAGTGGGAAGAAAATACAGGTTGAGTATTCCTTATCTGAAATGCCTGGGGCCAGAAGTGTTTTGAATTTCGAACGTTTCCGAATTTTGGAATATTTGTGTTATATATACTTACTGGTTGAACAACCCTAGTCCAGAAATCGAAAATGCTCTGAGCATCATGTCTGCACTCAAAAAGTTACAGATTTTGGAGCATTCTGGATTTCGATTTAGGGATACTTAACCTGTATTTCTTTTTATGCTTCTCTTTACTAAAAAAGGTTATTGACAAATTGAACAGCTTTTGAACCAGTATGTGAAACTTGGCAACTGTTCCTGGATGAAGTTTCCAACTTAAAAAGTCATTCATAAGCCACAATTCCACTGAAAATAAAAAAAAAATTATTATACTTTAATAAGTATTTATTTATTTACATCCAGGGAACATCATAGATTTAACGCTCATTTTAATTCATTATCCATCTCTATTTTTCGCATTGGTGACCTTCGCTGGTCTTTTAATGGTGGCTTAGAAGATTATACAATTATTCTCTCAGAGGGTCCACGTCAAAGTGGGATCTGCTGCTAAATAATACTAACGAATTTAAGACCTTCCTCATTATCTTCTGTTGAGTGATATACATCATAACTTAGAAATTCACAAATAAATACTAAAATAAAAGGGCAACACAAAGTAAAAAACAAATACAAATTAAAACTGAAAGATTTCAAAGGCAAAAACCAGCCTGTCACGCCTTAACCATAATGTGATATGTTCTGAACTTAGAATTTCACTCTTCTTTAGAATAAAAAAATTATAATACTCGGATTTGTATCTTTAACATTTAGGATTCACCCCTTTGAAGAGATGAATTTAAATTCTATAAGTATGTAAACTCTTAATTATGACAGATCAACTTTGTATCTTACTGTCAATATAAATCCCCACACACTACCAGAGAAGCAACTTGGAGACACTGCTTTGGAGTCAGACAGACCTGGGCTGGAATTCCAACTTGTCCACTATTAGCCTTGCAAATCAAGCATTCTGAGCCTGTTTCCTTCTGTAAAATGTAGATAATACCTGTCTCAATGCCATTCTCCTGAGATAAGTATAAATTGAATTAGGTATAACATGCTTGCAAAGAACTCAGATCAGTGCCATGCATAGGCCCTCGATAGGTTTCAGCAGGTACTATGGACCCCCTTGCAGTCGGAGGTTAGTGCAGGGCACTGGGTGCAAAATGACATGCAGTGGTCAGAATGCTCCGTCTAGAAAAAAAGACTGCTTATTGCTTTCCAACTGACTTTACATACTTTAATAAGCAAGGACAGTCCTGGACCCTGGGAGTCTCTACTATACATTAAACATTCTCACATGCACTTAATTTTGGAAGGGCGGTGACTTTTATTTAATTCTCAACCCAAACCTTCACAAAAATAGCTTTATGACATAGAAACAAGAATGTTATTGCCCTCACATATGAAGCCATTACTATACTTCCCTTGAAATACGTAGGTTATTTATTTCACTTCTTACCTTTTCAATTTTTTCATCCAGCATTCTGAAGAATTCTTGTTGGCTTTCAGAGATGTGCATGCTGAAAAACAAAGGGTAGTTAAGTGCATATTTTAGTGCTTTGCTAAACCTGGTCCCCGCAAAGGAAAAATGCTGAGTCCCCAAACTTTGGGGAAGACATTTATTTATTGCAGACTTTTCCACTGAAATACTCTGAAGTTACATTAAGGATAAACAGTACAGTAATCCTGCAAATGTGTTTCATAATTGTCTATCAGTGCCTATGACTTAAAGGAAGACAATTTCCTTTCAATGTACAGATGCTATTTATAGTAATGTTTCCTGGGAGCTGTATGCCAAATTCTTTCTTCAGATACACATTTGTGATTTAAAAAAAAAGCATGAGCAAGCAGCACATGGCATATTTCAACAGTATATTGAAAAAAAATAAAAAAAGAAAATGTATCCTAGTTATTGTATTGAAATATATATTTTACAAAAGTTGTCAGTATCAGCATGATCTCCAGCTGACTATGGGTGTGGGCTGGTGGCAAACAAGCTGAGGACATACAGATGTCCTGATGTTACTCCTGAGCACTTTCTGCACTGGTGGCAGCAGATGCACCTCTGAAAACACAATTCCACTGGAACGTGGGAGGACGCATGTTTGAGTAGCACTTGCTCTGTGTTTCCTGTCCTGTGACATTTAACAGCCTTCTTAGTGAGACGGCTGACAAGGCTGGTGGGGACAAAATAAGACGGTAAGGAGAGCAGGGATGAATTACAGATGGGAAGGGCATGGGGCAGTATAGGACTTAGTCTTAATGAGCCATGGTCTTAATGACAGTTGTTTCTACCTAGCAGATAGCTGTGGGTGTTCCAAGGAGGTGAAGGATGCTGGATAAGAGACGTTATCACACAGAGTTTCCTTTAGTTACTATCAGTGCCTACTGCTTGTCCTGTCTGAGGGAGGGGGTTGGGGGTGGGCTCAGGAATGGCTTCTTCCCTTCATATCCAAGTGTGGCGAAAAGCCCATCGGATGTACCCTTTAGCATCATGCCTTATCCTTTAGGGGCCACAAGGAGAGGCACAAGTGACCTGAAACCCTCCAGGCCTCCTGTGACAGACAGTGGGGCATGAGGCTCAGAGGAGGTTCTCCCCTCTGTATAAAAGCAACATTAAAATCTGTGAGCAATGACATTAACTCGGCTATCAAAGGAAAACAATGTACATATCTGATTCCATTAATCAACTTCCATGGTTTACAAAGCACTTTCACATATATCACGTAATTTTACTGCCCTTTATCTGATCATTCAAATAAGGTAAACGTTTTGTTTGGGAAACACGCCCTCTCTTATTGCAGGTTTGAAAGGCAGAACAGAATCTGGGATGATGAGAGTACATTAAACTGTCTCCTCTCTGTAGGATCCTGGGCAGAAAAGCCAGTTTGCATAGCTGAGTTTTCCCAGGTTCCTCATGTTTTCACCGTCTCAAGTACCAAAACGTTTTTTATTTGAGCCATGTTGGATGCAAATCTTTCTAAATTTCATATTCTTATAATAGAGGATCTCTCTCATAAACACTTCTTTCTTTTCTTTTCTTTTCTTTCTTTTTTTTTGAGACGGAGTCTCGCACTTTCGCCCAGGCTAGAGTACCGTGGTGTGATCCCGGCTCACTGCAACTTCCGCCTCTTGGGTTCAAGCAATTCTCCTGCCTCAGCCTCCCGAGTAGTTGGGACTACAGGCGTGAGCCACCACGTACAGCTAATTTTTTGTATTTTTAGTATAGATGAGGTTTCACCATGTTGGCCAGGCTAGTCTTGAACACCTGACCTCAGGTGATCCACTCACCTCGGCCTCCTAAAGTGCTTGGATTAACAGGCATGAGCCACTGCGCCGGGCCAGATCTCTTTCTCTTAATATAGGTAACTGGATAGATAACTGTATGTATATGTTGCCCCAGAAATGTTGCCCCTAGAAAATATTCCAGAGACCTCATAAAAAACGGCATTTTTAGGATTTGACGTTCATTGTGGAAACTCTCTGGTTGGAGTTTTTAGCATATATTGCCTTGAATATAGCAGGAGGGCAAAAAATATTTCTTAATTAATTGACAGAGTCCCCCTATTTAAGTTCATGTGATTCACGACCCCTTGCTGAAGCAGCAGAGTTTGTCAGCATGGGTGATGTGCAGGGCCTGAGTCCCCATCTATAAAACCAGGGCTGGTCACTGATATCCTTTCTACTGTCTATAATTGTCACTACTTCCATTAGCTCCTTTATTTAAATACCACAACATGAAAACTGCGACGTTTGGTCAGTACTCATACATATGCACATGAGAGGGACAAGAGGGGGCATTTTTAAACAAAAGTAATTCTGCAAATGTATCTGCAACCTCTGTGATCAAGAACGCACTTATCACAGGGTCAGGATCCCTATCAGGAGCAGTGGTGGCTAAGGACCTCAGGATGCTTATGTGGGAAAGCGACCACAAAACTCTCAGTGATTTCAGTTTTGTGTTGTCCCATGATATAGAAATGCTGCCTGCTTTTTCTTTGTCTAAGAACATTAGAACATGCCTGCCTGCCTTTGCCACATTTTGTAACTCACGAAGAAGAGTCACACACCAGACTGAGTCACTCTCTTGACAACTTGAAGTACAGTGCATGGGTTGTGTTAGAAAAGACTGAATGGAAGGGAGCCTGATGCACCAGACAGGCTCCTCCAGATAACCTGCATTGTCACTGGAAGTGTGTCAGACATTGCTAGGGGAGCAAATGCCCACACAGGTCACCTGTGCATCGTCTCAGATCTGGTGTCATCCGAAAGCATGAGGCCTACTCTGCTGTTCTCCATTGGATTGTTTCAGACAGAAGAAGAGAAATTTCTTCAATGGGGCAGAGACAGAATTTTTATTCTGATGAAATAAAAATTTCCCCATATCAACAGATTCCCGTCTAGATAAACACGGGTCCCCTCTTCCCATGTGGAATAAACTTATCCACACAGCGCCATGAATATGTGTTTACCTTCAAGAGTACAAACTGCACTGTAGAAAACAGCTCCTGCATAAAGACTTGATTCTAAAATCCTTTCTGATACACAATTTGATGACTGTGAGTGGGGGAGATGAGGAGGAAAAGCTCACTGGCTTTTCTATCTTTTTTCAAGATACTAGAAAGGGATCACTGAATTGTTTATGACTTAAGTTTATAAAGGATGAATAATTGATTTTAAGATTCACTTACAAAAGATTCACTACAATTCACTTACAAAAGCCTGCACATTGGTACCTGACTTAACCAATAAGGCTCAATAATTTTAGTAATTCCTATTTCTCTCTCGTAACTAAAACTCAACCTTGGAAAACTCAATGCAGCACTGGAGCACTCCCTGTGCCCTTAGTTAGTGCTGGCAAAGCTCTTGTGAATTAACTCTGCACCCTCAAACACTCTTCTTCCTGAGACTTCTCAGCTTTATGGGACCAGGGATGACAATACAATGGCATCTTAATGCAAAGTAAACCAGTTAGTGAACGGTGGGCAAAACGGGCTCTAGAGCTAAAAGATATGGGGCTTTCGCTTTTAGTGTCTTAAAAAAATAAAATCTGCAAATGATAAAAAGCTAAGCCCAAAAGTATGAGGAGGCAAAGTCCTAATTCCCTAATACCTCACCCGTGAAGCCTGGCAGAATAAGCCACCCTAAAATACGCTCACTTTGGCATAAGGACTATTTTGAGCTAAAGACAACTGAAAACAGCAGGTGCAGGAGGGGAATTCTGACCTCTTTTCTTCCTGAAAGAAGGAGATGAAAATCCCATGTGAATAATGCCCTCCCCACCCAAGGAGGAAAGAAACATTCTCCATCACCAGAGACAGGGAGTCAAGGCAAAGAGAATTCTGTACTAAGAGACTTTGTTAAAATAATTCCTTTCTTCCTTTAGTCTCCTCACATATTTCAGGTGCTTTTCCATAACTGTCTCTGTTTGTTCAACCTAGTATACAAATATGTGGGTTTTGTCACTTCTTGGGTCTTCATTTTCTTATAGGGGCTCCCATGTACATGTAGAAATTGATATATATTCTCCTGTTAAATCTGTCTCATGTCAATTTAACTCTCAGGCCCAGCCAGAATTCCTGAGAGGGTCGGGGTAAAGTTCTGCCTCCCCTGCAAAAATGAAATTCAATTACCAGGTGGGTTCCTGGTAAACCTTGGCCTGAACACAGTTTTTCCTTCATGATCATCATTTTTCAATTGGACCTCGGGGAAGTAGATTCATCCTAACCCTCATTCTGTGACGGACCCCTACTAGTAATTCATGCATAGCTCACTTTTATTTATTTTGTTAATTTTTTTAAAGTAGTATAATAAACACCTGTGAAACCAAAATAAAAAACAAAAGCGAGGACCTTGATAACCACCCATAGCTGATTCCATGTGAGCTCCCATCTGCGTGTGTGTTCCCACAACCCAATGTAACTATCACTCCCTCACTTTGCTTTTATATAGTTTTAATGCATCTCTTTGTGTGCCTTTAAAAGACAGATTATTTCAGTTGTTTTTAACTTTATAGAGTGCATCATGTTCTATGTAATCTTTCAGGACTTATTCTTTTCTTGTAATATTAGACTGCTAGGGCCCATCCAATATTGTGGATTGCTGCTGTGCCTTTGTTTGAACTGCTGACTAACATCCCACTGTATGACTATAGTGTAGTGCATTCAGGCAACCTCCTGTTAAAGGCATTTGGGTTGTTTCTAATATTGAAGGCATTTTTACCAAGTGCCAGACAATGCCATAAGCAGTGGGTATACCCTATTTCATTTGTTCTCCAGCTCAAGACAAGATCTTTCACTTCCATTTCTCTCTGAGAAAACTGAAGCTCAAAGACAGTAGGTCACTTGCCTGATATCAAATTAAAGCATTAAATGAAGGTATGAGGATGACATGCCTTCGTGGTGGTATGAGGATGATCTGCCTTTATGCTATGGGATTGTCCTTGCACTCATGGGGAAGAAGAAGCCTCATCTTATTTTATGCATCAATATAGTAAATTGATCCTATATGTCAGCAAGTAGGAAAAGTAAAACTCTTCTCTTGGTCCTCCAGAAAGATTTCTTAATTGAATTCCAGGAATCCAATGTTCTGTTCACAGTTTGAAATACATACACACATGTGTGTACACACACACACACACACACACACAAGCATGCTGCTGTGGGGAAAACAGAATTTTCTCCTCTGAAAGCTTCAGCACACGCCAGTCTGTAAGTGTGCTGCTTCAGGGTGTCAATGTTAAGTAAGTATTCTTTCAAACAGAAAAGAGAAATTCTCCTCCATTCGATCTTCTTTATAACTCTGAGATAAGGGAAGCATTTTAAAATAGCATTTTTCAGACATCCTGGACGATAAGGTGGTTTGGCTGTGTTATCAGATATCTGCTGTCCCCAAAAGCAGATAAAGTGGATGAAAGTGATCAGCAGTAAGGTGGGCTAGCGAGGCTGTGGCCATAACACAACATTTACCTGAGGGTGAAAACATCAGCCGCGTCATTACACTGACATTGCAAATGGTAAGTGGATTTTAACATGTCCAGTTTTCTTTGAAAGTAAAAATTAAATGATAGAGCCCATTATCTACCCCCGAGGTCTCCTAACTGTGACACCACAGTGGTCATAGCTGCAGCGATTCCACAGACACTGAGCCAGGGTAAAGTGATTATGAGTTAGGTAATTTTTGTCACAATTTTCTGGAAGAACCAGAGATAACAGACCTTCTTCTGCTTATGGTTTTGATTTATGGGGCTATCAATACACATATGTAATAGTCAAATTTATTTTGGGTTAGGGGTGACTGTGTCAAATGTACCAGTGTCATCGGTACTCTCAGGAAATTTGTCTCCATTTAGGTGAAACACTAATAGAGATTTGTAGCCTCTGGGATAACACGGCCTCTTTGAAGGAGAGGACAGCTTCAAAGTCATACAAAGTACATTTTATCATTAAGGCTAGAGTCAGTTGTAGAACAATCTAGAAAACTACTCATTATTGTTTTTTAACTTTTGAACATGCAATGACCTTTTAAATGAAACATTTAGGGATAGTCATCTGTTGGTAATCAACAATCATATTTTCAAGTTTCTACTATAAGTGGGAAAATGTATTAGGCACTCTATAGATCCTCATGTGATATAATCTTTTTCTTCAAGATAATTTTTTTCTTTTCTTTTTAACTTTCCAATTGTGATATACCTAACACACAGAGGACATATAATGTTATTTGTACATTTTTTTTTTTTGCAAAATAACAATTGAACATTCATGTAATTACCACCCAGATTAAGAAATGGAGCCTCTGGTTCCATTGTCCTCCATTTGGTCAGAAATAACTAATATTCTGAACTTAATGCCTTTTCATTTCCTTATATCTCTTTGTTGTTTTACCATATACTAACAGACAACCTATGCCTTAGTCTGTTTTTTGACTTCATGTGAATGAAACCACATGTAGGCATGTATCGCTGCTTACTCTACTGCCTCATCCTTATGAGATTCCTCCATCATGATATGTGTACCTATAGACACTCATTTTCACTGATGGATAGTATTCCCACAGTTTGGATGCCACGGTTCAGTTACCCATTATATTTTCTTTTTTTCCTTGAGACAGAGTCTCGCTCTGTCGCCCAGGCTGGAGTGCAGTGGCGCGATTTCTGCTCACTACAAGCTCCACCTCCAGGGTTCACGCCATTCTCCTGCTTCAGCCTCCCGAGTAGCTGGGACTACAGGAGCCCGCCACCATGCCCGGCTAATTTTTTGTGTTTTTAGTAGAGACGGGGTTTCATTGTGTTAGCCAGGATGGTCTTGATCTCCTGACCTCGTGATCCTCCCGCCTTAGCCTCCCAAAGTGCTGGGATTACAGGCTTGAGCCACCGCGCCTGACCTATATTTTCTTTTTTTTTTTTTTTTTTTTTTTTTTTTTTTTTTTTTTTGAGACAGATTCTTGCTCTGTCGCCCAAGCTGGAGTGCAGTGGTGCAATCTCGGCTCACTGCAAGCTCCGCCTCCCGGGTTCACGCCATTCTCCTGCCTCAGCCTCTCCGAGTAGCTGGGACTACAGGCGCCCGCCACCACGCCCGGCTAATTTTTTATATTTTTAGTAGAGACGGGGTTTCACCGTGGTCTCGATCTCCTGACCTCGTGATTCGCCCGCCTCGGCCTCCCAAAGTGCTGGGATTACAAGCGTGAGCCACCGCGCCCGGCCCGACCTATATTTTCAACGGACATTTGGGTTTTACCTTTAAGAGCTTCTTAATTTTAATGCAGTCATATTAATTAATGATTATCCTTAAGAACTACATCCTTTGTGTCTTATTCAAATTCTTCCCTACCTCATGGTCATAGTGATAGTCTTCTCTGTTTTCTTCTAACTGGCCTACAAAGTCAGCTTTGTCATGTATTGTAGGTCTGTTTTCATTATTCTGTTCTGTTACATCAAACCACACTTTCTCAATTACTAAAGCTTTATATTAGATCTTGATTATCTGGTAGGCAAAATGGAACTCCCTCTGAAAACATTTTTAGCTTTAAAAACAATGCAGTTGTTCCTTGGTATCTGTGGCAGATTGGTTCCATGACCTCCCTGCAGATAGAGACCAAAATCTGCAGATGCTCAAATCCCTGATATAAAATGGTATAGTATTTGCATAACCCCCACACATCCTCCCATATACTCTAAATCATCTCTAGATTACTTATAATACCTAATGAAGTGCCTACACATCACTTCATTCACATGAATTCAACATAGTACTTGGTGTGTGGCAAGTTCAAATTTTGTTTTTTGGAACTTTGTAGAATTATTATTTTTTGAATATTTTTGATCCATGGGTAGTTGAATCCACAGATGCAGAATCCATGGATATGGAAGGCCGACTATATAAGGAAAACAGAAACTAGAACTTACTTTGCTCTGGGTTGATGAACTAATCCCGGAACCTCTTTATTAGTTTTAAGTCTTACATTTGAGCTGGCACTTTTTTCCTGAAACACATAAACACACACATGTAAAAGACAGGATTAGAATCCACAATTAAACAAGTGTATGAGTTTTCATCACGGAAAGGTTCAATCTGTTTGGGGCCCTATACTATGGCTGGTTACCTCACAAGGGCAAAAGTCCTTGCAAAGATGACACACAGAACAGGTAGAACCTGCCAAACAGGGAGCATTGCTATGAAAAGAGAAATTAGCTTTATAACAACTGTGACTCTGTTTAGAAAACAATGTACAGTTAATATTTAATTCTTTAACACTAATAGTAATGAATCAAAGAACAGAAGATCTAGTGTCAAGAGAAACAGCAGCAATACAATCACAGCCTTTGTTCACTTGCTCAGGTTAACTGACTTCCGTGCAATTTATTTGTCAAAGACAACTGCACTTACTGAGATGTAAAGTTTGTTGAAGGCCCTAGCCGTGACAGGAACAGGAACATGACTAAAACCCACGACAAATGCTGAGATTGAATTCAATTGAATTACTACAATTCAATCCTAGCCTGTATTCAAGAAACACTTCTTTGGCTTTTAGCCTGACCTAATTTCTTATTCCCAATAACTAGCCACATGGGAAGGAAATACTCTCAAATCTTAAAATGCTAGTATATCAGTAAGGACACGATCTCAATAATACCACTGCTCTGTGTTTTTCAACATTATCTTAAAAAGATATTCAAGGTGCTTTATAATTTGCTCACAAAACATACCCCTGAAATGAAAGGAAAGACCACTCTGAACCTATGTAACAGGTGACTATATACACTCGAGGAACTTGAGGTAAGGCCACAATTAAAGGCCAAATCTAGAGTGAGGAATAAAAACTGCCATGGGCCAATGCAACATTCTCATCACATGCAGAGTGATGTGGGATGACACATAAAACAGATGGTTCCCCAAATGAGCTCTTTTTGAGGTCGTATTTCTCCTAGGACAGCAGAAGCCACTTAAGTCAGTGAAACTCCAATGACTTACATATTCTGGTTGTTTGTTATTAACCATCAAACATGAGCTTATGTGCCTATCATCAGTACTCCAAAAAATATGTGATTTTGTTTGTTTTCTTTTAGGAAAAGAAACAATCATAAGTTTCTTGCAGTCTATCTTACCTTCTTTACCTTATACTAACTTAAGAGAATGTTTACATGAACATTTAAGAAGGATAAAACATATTGTTCTGTCTGCTGACGTATGTCAGGAAACAGCAGATGAACACTCCTAATCTTTTACAAAGCAGGTGGGAAAAATTAGAAAACCTGAATGCACTCACACCAGAAGGGCAGGGCCCACGTCCTTTCTTTACTACATGGGGTAAGCGGCCTGGCACTTCATGGGAGGCACTCAGCAAATACTGGTGAATGAATGAACGATGTCAACAAGTCATTCACATGTTTTTAAAAGTTAGAGGTTAAGAATAGCTCAAATGTAGTCTCTTTGTAGGACTGAAGTTGTAATTTCCTTCCAAGTTGGTCCTTTTCTCCTTTAAATCTTATGTTGTCTTAAACACTGAAAATGAACAAGACCTTATCCGCTTTCTCTTTCACGTAGTTTCCGCAACTCTTTGAGCTTAAAAGAAATGCACTATAATTTTAAACATTGCTGAGGCAGGAAAGTGACTTCTAATTCTAAAAATGCAAAGGATATACAGTGGTATGTTGTTTATATTCCATTTATTTAACTGTACCCTTGAAAATTATGTTGCCTCAGCAAGTCTTTCTTAAAAACCCATTCTGTGGTTGCTAAGTAAGGAAGGATCTCCCCAAACAACAGAGGCTCAATGGACGGGCAGGACTGAGAAGAAGCCGGCCCTCAGTAACGCATCACTCCCAGGAGTGCGCTTCCAGGGCCAAAAGTGAGACAGAGGCAACAGGAAGAAAAGCAGTTTAGGATTTCCCATATAATTCCAAAAAAACTTTCTTCTACTATGTATTTACAATGTGTTTGCTCAGTTTTACAAATTTTCACTCACCAAGACCAATAATAACCACTCACTGAGCACTTACTGTTAAGTCAGGCATTATTCTAAGCACTTCCAAATATTAATTCATTTTAACATTCACTAATATTTATATATATTAACTCACTGTTATGCCTACAATACCTCTCATGGATGGGTACCATTATTATCCCCATTTTACAGATGAGGAAGCTCAGGCATACAGCGGTAAAGCACTTACCTGAGACCATACAAGTAATAAGCAGTAGCACGGGGATCTGAACCCAAGCAGTCTGGCCCCAAACTCCAGTTTATTCGCTACTAGGCCAGCATTTCTCAAACTTTTTAGTATCAAGACCCTTTTACCTATAATTTCCAAATTTTGACACATTTCATTGTACAACATAAAAAAATCCCATTTGTTAAAATCACCATCAATCTCATCAGAAAACCATTGACTGAAGCTGTCAAGCTCATGGTAGTGAATATAAGTTTTCCAAACTTCTAGATTTTGTTTAAAGTTTGAATTTTATCACTGGCAAGAGATACTATCAGTTATTTTTCTTGAAGTGTCAGGCTCTCTTATTCTTTTTTAAGAAAATGATTTACCAAATACCAGGTCTGAATATGCATAATTTATCTGCCAGAGATATATATTTTTAAAATAGAGATGTCCCATAAAAAACAACTCCTAGTTCAGCTTTCAACTCAATCAACTACAGAGATGCTTTTCTCCATGATAACCATCTAACTTGGACATGCAGAAGAAATGCTTTATGCATACTTCCCATTTCATCACACAGGCTATTAAAAAGATATGCATCCAAAGTCTCAGGATACAAAATCAATGTACAAAATCAATGTATACCATGGCTGGGCACAGTGGCTCATGCTTGCAATCCTAGCAATTTAGGAGGCTGAGGCAGGCAGATTATGCGAGGTCAGGAGCTCCAGACCAGCCTGGCCAACATGATGAAACCCCATTTCTACACAAATATAAAAATTAGCCAGGCATGGTGGTGTGTGCTTCTAATCCCAGCTACTCGGGAGGCTAAGGCAGGAGAATCGATTATGACCTGCAATCCAGCCTGGGCAACAGAGCAAGACTCCGTCTCAAAAAAAAAAAAAAAACCCGTACAAAAAACAAAAATCACTAGCACTCCTATACACCAACAACAGTCATGCCAAGAGCTAAATTAGGAATGCAGTCCCATTCACAATACACACACACACACACACACACAATTTCTAGGAATACAGGTAAGCAGGGAGGTGAAAGATCTCTACGAGAACTACAAAACACTGCTCAAAGAAATGAGAGATGACACAAGTGGAAAAAACATTCCACACTTATGGATAGGAAGAATCAATATTGTTAAAAAGGCCATACTACCCAAAGCAATTTATAGATTCAATGCTATTTCTATTAAACTACCAATGTCTTCACAGAGCTAGAAAAAAACCATTTTAAAATTCATATGGAACCAAAAAAAAAAAAAAAGGCCAAATAGCCAAGGCTGTCCTAAGGAAAAAGAACAAAGCTGGAGGCATCATGCTACCTGACTTTATGCTACAGGACTACAGCAACCAAAACAGCATGGTACTGGTACAAAAACAGACACATAGACCAACGGAACAAAATAGGAACCCAGAAATAAGCCTGCACACCTACAACTATCTGATCTTTGACAAACCTGACAATAACAAGCAATGAGGAAAGGATTCCCTATTCAATAAATGGTGCTGGAATACCTGGCTAGCCATATGCAGAAGCTTGAAACTGGACCCCTTCCTTACACGATATACAAAAATTAAGTCAAGATGGATTAAAGACTTAAATGTAAAACCCAAAACTATAAAAACCCTGGAAGACAACCTAGGCAATAGCCCTCTGGACATAAGAATGGACAAAGATTTCATGACAAAGACCAAAAACAACTGCAACAAGAGCAAAAATTGACAAATGGGATCTAATTAAACTAAAGAGATTCTGCTCAGCAAAAAACAAACAAACAAACAAAAAACTGTCATCAGAGTAAACACACAACCTACAGAACAGGAGAAAAATTTTGCAAACTATGCATTTGACAAGGTCTAATATCCAGCATCAACAAGGAACTTAAACAAATTTACAAGAAAAAACCCCCAAACAACCCCCATTTAAAAGTGGACAAAAGACACGAACAAACACTTCTCAAAAGAAGACAGACATGCAGCCAACAATCATACGAAAACAGTTTAACATCACTGATCATTAGGAAATGCAAATCAAAACCACAATGAGATACCATCTCATATCAGTCAGAATGGCTATTAAAAAGTCAAAAAATAACAGATGCTATTGAGGTTGTGGAGAAAAAGGAACACTTATACACTGTTGGTGGGAGTGTAAATTAATTCAACCATTGTGAAAGACAGTGTAGCGATTCCTCAAAGATCTAAAAACAGAACTACCATTTGACCCAGTAATCCCATTACTGATTATATACCCAAAGGAATATATATTGTTCTATCATACAGACACATGCATGCACATGTACACTGCAGCACTACTCACAATAGCAAAGACATGGAATCAACCCAAATGCCCATCAGTGGTAGACTGAATAAAGAAAATGTGGTACACAAACACCACGGAATACCATGCAGCCATAAAAAAGAATGAGGTCATGTCCTTTGCAGGAACATGGATGGAACTGAAGGCCATTATCCTTAGCAAAATAACAGAGGAACAAAAACCAAGTATCACACGTTCTTAATTATAAGTGGGAGCTAAAAAATGAGCACACATGGACACATAGAGGGGAACATCACACACTAGGACCTATTAGAAGGTGGAAGGTGGGAGGTGGGAGAGGATCAGGAAAAATAACTAATGAGTATTAGGCTTAAGACCTGGGTGATGAAATAATCTGTACAACAAACCGCTATGACACGCATTTACCTATGTAACAAATCTGCATGTGTCCCCCTGAACTGAAAATAAACGTTAAATAAAGGTATGCACACAAGCCACAACATTTTATAAAATTAAATAATTTTTACTGCTTCATTGAGAGCATTCTTAAGTGAAAACAGCAGTGGAGAATATAATGTCTACTAATAAGGTTTGATGCCAATGCCTTGGTTTAGGCTAAGGCACCAGCAGTTTACCTTACTGTTGCTGTTTTAGCATCAGTGCACATGTCAACACCATGAAAAAAGCAAACAGCCTCTTAGTATCATCAGGAAAATGGCTTCAAGAACTCCCTGAGAAAGTCTCAGGGACCCCCAGACCACACTTTGACCATAGCGCCTCTCTATTTCTTTTGCACAGAAAAGAACTATTAATTATTTAATTATGCTATATGCCTTATTTTTAAAAACAAATATTTAACAGCCTTATGGGGGTAAAATTTACATTCTATAAAATTCCCCCACTACAACCACATGATTAAATAATTTTAGTAAATTTATAGAGCTATGCAGTCATCACCACAATCCAGTTTCAACATAGAGCCATCATCCCAGAAAGTTTCTTTATCACCATTTACAGGTGTTCTCTGCTCTCATTCACAGTGCTGGGCAACCACAGATCTGCTTTCGGTCTCCAGAAATTTGCCTTTTCTAGATTCATATCATGAATTCACACAATATTTAGCCTTTTGTGCCTAGCATTTTTCACTTGGCATAATGTTTTTGAGATTCATCCAAATTGTAGCATATAACAGTAGTTTATTTTCACTGCTAAATAATATTCCAATGTATGGATACACCACATTTTGTTCATCTCCCTATCCCTTGATGGACACTGATATTGTGTTCAGTTTGTGGTTATTATGAATAGCAATGCTATGAACATTCAGATAGAAGTCTTTTTGTAGACATGTTTTCATTTCTCTTAGGTAGATTCCTAGGAGTAGAACTGCTAGATTACATAGTAAGTTTATGTTTCATTATTTAAGACATTCCAAACTGTTTTCCAAGGTGGCTGCCCCATTTTACATTCCCATCAACAATGCACAAGGGCTGTAGTTTCTCCACATCTGCACCACCAACACCTGGCATTGTCTTTCCAACTATTGTCATTCTAGGTAGTGTGTAGTGGAATCTCACTGTGGGTTTTATTTACTTGAAAAACATGATTTTTTAAGGCTTGTTATATTGGTGTATTCTCCAGAAAATCCACCTTGGGAGCATGTGTATACTTAACTTACTGGTTGGCATATTTGCATAAAGAAGTCAGTTTTATATTTGTTTATAAACATTTAACTTCTACTTTGGGATTTGTGTGTTGGGAAAGGGTAGGTTTAAAGAGATCTGCTTTCTTAAAAAAAAAAAAGAAGAAGAACAAGCAAACAAACCAACAGGGCTGGAAGGAGGAGGAAGGAGAAAGTGGTGGGAGCAGTGAGACACGTGGTTCTCTATCAGCAGCAGCTCAGATGAAGCAGACCCAGCAGAGGGGGCTGAGAGCCATGCAATATCTGAGGTGCTCCAGAAATAAGAAAAGAGAATAAATACGAGATGACAGATGAAGCAACTAAGATATTGTTTCTCTTAGCAAGAAAAAACTATTTTGATGGTATTTGACGCCTGTGAACTAAGTATGCTCCCTAAAACAAACTGAGACCAACTGCGACTAAGATAAAGGCTTTTGACAGGGTCTCCACAGGCAGTTCGTTTTTCATCAGCCATCCACAGTTGAATCAGAATCATCTGGGATGTGTGTTAAAATAGTTTCCCAGGCCCCACTCAAGACATCCCAAGTGGGAGTCTGTGGAAGTGAAGCCCAGGAATCTGCATTTTAAACAAGAGTCTTAGGTTATTCTTCACTGAAAAAAGTTTGAGAACGTCTATTTCAGCGGAAAGATCCTTTACACTTAGTATTTCCCCATTTGGCTCTCTACAGAGCCAGCTTTCAACCTAAGCCTTGGGGCTCCGTGGAGCTGTCTCAGGGTCGACAGGGAGACCCACCAGACCAGCAAACTCTTAACTTTTTTTATTATTAATATTTAGGGGCTCCATCAGTTGGGAAAAACATCCATTTCTCAAAAATGTTTGCAAACTACTGTCAGGTAGTGACAGATTTATTTAAAAAGCAAATCAAACAATTTTTTCCTTTGCTTGAAGTAATTTTATTTATGAATAGAATACACTTGTCAGTGTCTAGAGTAAACTGATCATTCTCTTCTTAGTCTCTCTGCTGCTGAAGACCGTCAAACTCACTATACTTATGCTGTTGTCGCAAGCTTCCCAATCCCTTATTCCCTTTGGTATCTCCCAAAGGGAAAGTGAAAATACCAAGAGGATCTTCTTTAAAACATTCCCGGCCGGGCACAGTGGCTCACGCCTGTAATCCCAGCACTCTGGGAGGCCGAGGCAGGCGGATCACCTGAGGTCAGAAGTTTGAGACCAGCCTGGCCAACATGGTGAAACCCCTTCTCTACTAAAAGTACAAAATTTAGCCAGGCGTGGTGGCATGTGCCTGTAATCCCAGCTACTTGGGAGGCTGAGACAGGAGAATCTCTTGAAACCGGGAGGTGGAGGTTGCAGTGAGCTGTGATCAAGCCATGGGACTCCAGTCTGGGTGACAGAGCAAGATTCCGCCTCAAAAAACAAAACAAACAAACAAAAAAATTTCCCTCAAACCTCACCTTCTTAATTCTGAAGGGAACAACACCCATGTTCAGGATGCCGACTGAAAGCAATTGTCTGCAATGAATGGAACTGCTTTTCTCCTGTCACCTCTTTACCTTTTTTATCCCACTTAGTCTAAGAAAGCTGCTGCCCTGTAAGGTTCCCTTTGCAAATTGGTTCTGAATTGATAGTGTGGAGAGGGATCTCATTTTCTTTTTCTGGGTCCAGCAATAGTTAGTCTGTCTTACAGAGAAATCTCAGGGGCCAGATAGATGTTGGAGGCCTAGAGAAAAGTAGTGGGGATTAGAGTATCGGCTCCTGGGACTGCTGATGAGTGCCCTACACAGAGAGGAGACACAGAAGCACTAAATTGGGACTCTCAAAGGGTGTGCCCTGCACACAGACTGTGAGCATGTGTGTGTGTACATTTGGACAACTGCATTTCAGAAGCACATGAAAACCAGAAAAAATAATTTGACAATTAGAAGCAAGAGGTTTGTGGGGAAGTACACACACATTTTAAAAATTTGGCTATAAAATAAATAATAATTCTAGCTTTTGGGGAGTAACCCATAGGATGTAATCGCTAAGAAAACAATCCCATTTGATGTCTTATACTTGATTTCTCAAGTGGTATTAACATGAGAAAGGACACTGTCTCCTTCAAATACAAAGGAATTTTATCTTGTCTTCTGAATGATGGTGATCAGAGAAGCCACCTTGACTCTCAGAATTTCGGGATGTTTACAAATGAAAAGGCCCAAGCTGCCAGATTCAACTATTAACTCAAGCCACCAGTATCAATACAATTACCTGAAGTCAACACTTCCATTACAATTACCTGTCCACAGAGATTATTAGAGTTATTAGTATTTTGTTACAATTATTTAGTAGTAATAAAGTTGGCATGTAAAGTCTCGGCTTTTTGGAAGTCATTTTTCTACAAATTAAAATACAGCCATGTATCTCATTTGATATCAAACAAACATGAAGTGGGGCAAATCAGTTTTAAAGCCCCTAACATTTTTCACAAAGTTGCTTTTCAAGGTAGACTGCAAACATTTACAGTCTTAAAAAAGTAAACAGAGTTGTAAAAAATTGCTCAGAACAGATTTGATTGCATACCAACAAATTTTTTAAAAGTCATTAAGTTACCATGTCAATAATTAAAATAAGCTATGATATAAATTCCACTGGGAATTATAAGTTAAGGCTGTTTTAAAAAGATAATATATCTCCAAGTTTTTCAAAAAAGCATTATATACACACACAGAAAATCAATGAACTTGGAAGAACCACATTCAGTTTTATCAGTCAGAATAGGGTAGGTTATGCTGTAGTAAAAAATGACCCTCAGTATTAATTTTTTTTTTTTGAGACAGGGTCTCCCTCTGTCACTCAGGCTGGAGTGCAGTGGCACGATCTCGGCTCATGGCAACCTCCGCCTCCCAGGTTCAAGTGATTCTCCCACCTCAGCCTCCTCCTGAGTGGCTGAGATTACAGATGCATGCCACCATGCCTGGTTAATTTTTGTATTTTCAGTAGAGATGGGGTTTCACCATATTGGTCAGGCTGGTCTGGAACTCCTAATCTCAGGTGATCCACCTGCCTTGGCTTCCCAAAGTGCTGGGATTACAGGCGTGAGCCACCGCGCCCAGCCAATATGAATTGTTTATCTCCTGCACACACTACACGACCAGCACAGGATGCAGGATGGCTCTGCTTAATCTAATCACCCAGTGACTTGGGTCAATGGAGGCCCCATGTCAACAGGTGCTTTTATAATCATCAAGGCGGGAGCTCGGCAAGGGTTAGATGTTCCTACTTACTTGGCCAAAGCATGTCACAGGACCACATCTAAATTCAAGAGACAGGAAAAAATATATAAGGGGTTTTCAAAAAAGTTCATGGAAAATATGTATTATGAAAAAATCATGCATGGATTTCAAAATTTTTTCTACCAAAATAAATTTGTACTGACTAGTTATAACATGTTTGAACAGAATCTAGTTCAAGGCACTAAGAAGGATAAGATATCAGTTTGAAAACAGCCCCTAACAGAGCAATATGAATTTTACTAAAACTGAAGCAAGAACAATTTATGGTGAAGCTTGAGTGAAAGAATGGTGAAATCATTGACGCTTGATGAAAAGTTTATGGGGACAATGTCCCAAAGAAATCAGCAGGTTACAAGTGGATAATTCATATTAAGAAGGGATGAGATGATGTTGAAGATGAGGCCCACAGGGGCAGACCATCCACATCAATATGCAAGGAAAAAATCAATCTTTTTCATATTTGAGGAGGACCAATGATTAACAGCAGAAACAATAGTCAACATCATAGACATCTCAATTGGTTCAGCTTATGTAAGTCTGACTAAAAAATTCAAGTTGAGTAGACTTTCTATTTGATGGGTGCCAAAACTGTTGCACCCAGATTAGCTGCAGACAAGAGCAGAGCTTTCAATGAAAACTTTAAATAAGTGAGATCAAGAACCTGATCCGCATTTCCCCAAAGGATTGTAACAGGAGATGAAACGTGGCTTTACCAGTACAATCCTGAAGACAAAGCACAATCAAAGTGATGGCTACCAAGAGGAGGAAGTGGTCTACATAAAGCAAAAGTGAACCAGTCAAGAGTCAAGGTCATGGCAAAAATTTTTAGGGATGTTCAAGACATTTTGCTTGTTGACTTTCTGGAGGGCCAAAGAATGATAACACCTGATTATTAGGAGAGTGTTTTGAGATTGTTTTGAGATTGTTTTTCTCCAATGCTTTTGGAGAAAAATGCCCCAGAAAACTTCACTAGAGAGTCCTTCTCCACCATGACAAGGCTCCTTCTCATTCCTCTCATCAAGCAAGGGCAATTTTGCAAGAGTTTTGATGGGAAATCATTAGGCATCCACCCTACAGTCCTGATTTGGCTCCTTCTGACTTTTTGTTTCCTAATTTAAAAAAATCTTTCACACGAGGGGTAATCTCTACTTTAAGAAAATCTTGGGCTGGGCTCAGTGGCTCATGCCTGTAATCCCAGCACTTTGGCAGGCTGAGGTGGGTGGATCACAAGGTCAGGAGTTAGAGACCAGCCTGACCAACATGGTGAAACCCTGTCTCTACTAAAAATACAAAAATTAGCCAGCTGTGGTGGTGCGTGCCTGTAATCCCAGCTACATGGGAGGCTGAGGCAGGAGAATCACTTGAACCTGGGAGGTGGAGGTTGCAGTGAGCTGAGATCGTACCACTGCACTCCAGCCTGGGCGACAAGAGCGAAACCCCATCTTAAAAAAAAAAAAAAGAAAGAAAAGAAAAAAAAGAAAATCCTGACGGGATGCTGAAGTGGGAGGATTGCTTGAGCCCAGGAGTTCAAGACCAGACTGGGCAACATGGTGAGACCTCGTCTCAAAAGAAAAAAACAAAAAAAACCCCAGCTTATATCAAAAAAAGTATCTTTAGGTCAGGTGCAGTAATTCATGCCTATAATCCCAGCACTTCGGGAGGCCGAGGGGGGGAGATCACTTGAGGCCAGGAGTTTGAGACCAGCCTGGCCAACATGGTGGAACCCTATCTCTACTAAAAATACCAAAAAAAAAATTAGCCAGGCATGGTGGTGCACTCCTGTAGTCCCAGCTACTCAGGAGGCTGAAGCACAAGAATTGTTTGAACCCAGGAGATGGAGGTTGCAATGAGTCGAGATGGAGCCACTGCACGCCAGCCTGGGCAATGGAGTGACTCTGTCTCGAAAAAAAAAAAAAGAACTTTAAAGGGCACCCATTTTTATTCAGCTAATATGTTAAAAAAAACTGCATTGATATAGTTAAATCACCAAGACCCTCAGTTCTTTTTTTTTTTTTTTTTTAACCTTCACAAGAGGATGGATGCCAGGTCCTCAGTTCTTTAGTGATGGACTAAATGACGGATATCATTGCTTACAAAACTCTCAAACGTGACAGAGTTTATGTTGAGAAAGTTTATATTTTTATTTTTTAATTCCCTTTATACAATCCTACTCTTGTGCTTGGAAGGAGAATTGGAATATTTATGGATAGCCTTAATAACTACCATAATGCTAATTAATAAAATATGTATGTATTCTTGATCACAGAACTACCTAACTAACTAAGATTAATCATAGAGGTCTCCTCTTCTTGGTAGTCTGATATGCAACTCTGTCAAGTATCTTATTTGTTACAAACATATGTGTATTTCACAGAAATATAGAAAAAACTGTATTGATGATTTAAATTGGCCCAAAATGCCATTTGGAGCTTAAACTTCAAAACAAACTAAAAGTACTTGATTAGCTTACTGTAGTGGATCAGGACTAGTCAATTATGCTAAATGCCACTTGGACACAATAAAATGGAAGAGAGACAAAATCTGTGGTTTATACCCCAGAAAGCTGCATACATACAACCCTACCTTGTTTTCTCCATTTCTAATTTCTCCTCTCTGATTATCAAACGAGACAAAACACATGTGAATGGGAATCACATTCACTGTGATCCAAAATAAGACCAAAGATGTTAGAAATTGAACTACTAACTATGCCTGTTGCCTGGTCCCCAGGACCTGCACTTAAGACCTGACTACTGGCCAGGTGTGGTGGCTTACACCTGTAATCCTAACACTCTGGGAGGCTAAGGTGGGTGGATCACGAGGTCAGGAGTTCAAGACCAGCCTGAACAACACAGTGAAATTCTACCTCTACTAAAAATAAAAAAAATTGGCCGGGTGTGGTGGCAGGCGCCTGTAATCTCAGCTACTCGGGAGGCTGAGGCAGGAGAATTGCCTGAACCCAGGAGGTGGAGGTTGCAGTGAGCTGAGATGGCGCCACTGCACTCCAGCCTGGGTGACAGTGTGAGACTCTGTCTCAAAACAAACAAACAAACAAACAAAAACAAAAAAACCTGACTACCACAGAATAAACATGCTTTAAAACTAGATTTTTCTGGTGGGTAAAAATATAGGCAGAAAAATAAAATTACATTGATAAAAGTTAACAAAATATTATAACAATGAAATGTATCATCCATCATCTTTGATATTTTAACAAATAAAAACCCACCATTTGTGCAGAATTGCTAAACTTTTTCTGTGACTAACCAAAACCGTGCCAGTTTTTTTTTTTTCCCACTAAATTGAGAAACTGCATATGTCAAAGCTAAAAACAAAAAGTTAAATGATCTAGTTTTTCTTACAGGCAGATCATTTTTCTCACACTCATTGTGCCATAGAAGCCAGCCAAAAATTAAAATCAGACTCCAGCCTTCCTGAACAAGCTGGACACACCCACAACTCTCTTTAATTCCAAAACTGTCAGTGCCCAGAACATCTGCTATATTATTTTCCTATTGCTGCTTTAACAAATTAACACACACTCAGTGGCTTAAAATGACATCGATTTATGACGTGACACTTTTGGAGGGCCGCCTTCCTTCTGAAGGCAACAGGAGAGAACCTGTTTCATTGCCTTTCTAGCTTCTACACGTCACTGACCCGCCTCGGTTCATAGCTCCTTTCTCCATCTTCAATGCCAGCAGTGTAATATATCTTCTATCTCCAATCTCTGATTCTGTTATTACATCTTCTTTCTCTAACTCTGATTCTCTTGCTTCCTTCTTGTAAGAATCCTTGTGATTATACTGTGTCCACTCAAAGCATTCGAGATAAAGCCAAGATCCCTAATTTCATCACATCTGTAAAGTCTCTTTAACCATGTAAAATAACATATTTATAGGTTCTGTGGATTTGGATGTGGACATCATTCTTCAGCTTACCACAGTGTGCCCTCTGGGCTGTAAAGATTCACACCCACCCCACATGCAAAATGCATTCATCCATCCCAAGGTCCCCAAAAGTCTCAACCCATTTAACAGCATCGGCTTGGCTCCTGGCTGGAGTGCAGAGTGCAGGCCGGCGGGGGATAAAGCTGAGCCGTGCGCCTCTGCCAGATCCCCAGGGCCTTGCAAGACAAATTAAGGATTTGGGGTTTTATTCCAAAAGTCATGGGGAGAGCCTCTGAAGGGTTTTAAGCAGGAAAGTCACAAGAGTGGATCTGAATTCTCGAAAGACCACTCTGGCAGCAGCACCCATGAGAACTGGAGGTAGGGAGGCTGCTTAGGAGCCTGCTGCAGTAATCCTGGGGAGGAAAACAGGGCGGTCAGTTTAGTTGAGCATTGCCATAGACTGTGACTGCACAAGGGTGGGCCTGAAGCTGGGTGGTAGTGGAGGCTTGAGAGGACCCTGGAAAATAGAGGGAGAAGAAATTTCAGTTGGCCAGGGCAATGCAGAGGGCAGTGCCAATGAGGACAGAGCAGAGGACCTGGCAAGACAGTAAGAGGATAGAAGGTTCTGACAACTGTCTGTTCTGTAGCAGTTAGGACTCCTTCCCTCAAAGGCCACAGAGGCCGGGCATGGTGGCTCACGCCAGTAATCCCAGCACTTTGGAAGGCCCAGGTGGGCGGATCACCTGAGGTCAGGAGTTCGAGATCAGCCTGGCCAACATGGTGAAACCCTGTCTCTACTAAAAATACAAAAAGTAGCTGGATGTGGTGGTGCATGCCTATAATTCCAGCTACTCAGGAGGCTGAGGCAGGAGAATTGCTTGAACCCAAGAGGCGGAGGCTGCAGTGAGCTGAGATTGTGCTACTGCACTCCAGCCTGGGTGACAGAGTGAGACTCTGTCAAAAAAAAAAAAAAAGTGACAGAAACTCAACTTGATTTACCTCTGCAGAAAAGTGATACGTTGGTTTACCTAACAGGAATGAAGCTGATCAGGCTTGGGCCTGACTGGATTCAGGGAGTCAAGCAATGCCCTCTGTCTCCCTGTCTCCCATTTTTGCTTGTCACCTTGGTTTCATTTTTTTTTCATGACCTCCTGGCAACCCCAGATTCAATCCTTCCACCTCTGTGGCCCGACAGGCAAGAGGGTCTTCCTGTTTGTATCAATTACAAGCATCCCAGGGAAACACTGGTTAGCCTACCTTTAGTCAGGTGCCTACGCTGTGTTAAGGGGTTGGGGGGTCTCTTAGCAGGGGTCAGGGGGTTTGCTAGGAGAAGAGAAGCCATAGCTAAAACCTCTCTAATTCATCTGGTATGAACTCTTTGTACTAAATTTTTTTCTATTAGTATACATAGATATAAAATGTATGGATTCTGTTGCATGTACTATGATTTTTTTAAAGTTCTTTTTTTTTTTTACCTTTTTGTGTTTTCACATACAGGGGGTTTTAAGTTTTTCACTAATGGAAAAAATGGATTGTTTTCATTTATTACTACTTCTAGCACTTCTATGATTAGTCCTGGTTAATTGTAAATTTAGGTCCTTACTCATACACCCTCTTCCATACCCCTCTGCAACCTCTTCCCATCAGAAGTCAGAGTAAATGAGGGGAAGTCAATATTTTAACAGTGCACCCCTTCACCTTCTTGGCCTTTTAACTAATACAAGAGTCATCTCTGTTGTGCTATAATTATTTTACAATGTGGAGCCAGTCACTAGATTTCTATACACAATCTGAACAGTCAATAATCAAATCTGGCATTGCTCTATTTCTGAGGTACTTTTAGTCCAAGGTTCTTAGGAGGAGACTGGTTGTAGCTACAATTTGGGTTAAAAATGTTCCTCAAAATTCAAATACGGTATTTAGGCAATAGAGACTCAGCGCCATTCTTTTCTTCTCCCTTCTTTCCTTTTTGAGAAATGTACTGCTAGAAATATCTTCATTCTAAACTCTGCAAACAGAATTGATCCTGTAGTCCTTTAAAGTGGTGTGTTGAGCCCCGAGTTTCTTCACTTGGGTATCTTTTCAGCCTTTTAGAAGCTTTCTTAAAAACTCCCATACTATCTTTCTTCACACTTGCCCTCAAATTTGGTGTGCATTCCCCTAAGACACCCGAGCTGAGCTCATCCTGTGGATGCGGGATAGTGACAGGACTGGGCCCTCCGCAGCCCGACAGGGACAACAGCTGGTCAGGGAGAAAGAGTGAGAACAAATGACCCATGTCCCCTGCTGCTCTTACGGCTCTTCCCTCTGAGGCTCTTTCACTAGGAAGCTTTCAAATTAAGGGTTCATTAAAGATATAATAAGCACATTCTCTCCATTCTTTTCACACCCTCTAGGTCCTGCTAGCCAAGTCAGTCTTAAGAGCCAGTTTCCTTTTGCCCTTATTCCTTGCCTCTCCACTTAAGTGAAAATCTTTTCCTACTTGAGTAAAAGGCAAAGAAAAAAAAAGTTAAAGAACATGATTAAGAGCTTTAATGAATCATATAGGTCTGAATGTAAAGTGGTTTCTGTCTTTCCAATGAGATCCTCAGAAATGTGTCTTGGCAAACATAAATACATAATCCTTTAGGGATGTGGTTGAAACCTTCAGCTGACTACTTATATGGTTTGTTAATTCAGTGACATATATATTTAAGTTCACATATTATGTAAAAATCATATTTAGAAGTATTACTTTTTCCATATGCACATTTCATGAAACAATTTAAATTTTTCAGATGCATCTGACATCAGAGTTTTCACAATCACTTAGAATCACAAAATGTTTGAGTCTTCTGATGTTTCCAAGGTATAAATTATCTTCACTTCTTCTTCTTCTTTTTTTTTTTTTTTTTTTTTTAAGACAGAGTCTTGCTCCGTTACCCAGGCTGGAGTGTAGTGGCACGATCTCAGCTCACTGCAATCTCCACCTCCTGAGTTCAAGCGATTCTCCTGTATCAGCCTCCCGAGTAGCTGGGATTACAGGCATGTACCACCACGCCCAGCTAATTTTTGTATTTTTTTTCTTTAAGTAGAGATGGGGTTTCGCCATGTTGGCTAGGATGGTCTCGAACTCCTGACCTCAGGAGATCTGCCTGCCTTGGCCTCCCAAAGTGCTGGGATTACAGGCATGAGCCACGGCGCCCAGCCTATCTTCATTTCTACTTTGAAGTAAAAGGCGGTTTGAATTTTGTATTTATTTTATTTTTAATTTTTTAAAGATTTCAACTTTTAATTTATGTTCAGGGGGTACATGTGTAGGTTTGTACCAAGGATATATTGCTTGATACTGAGGTTTGGGGTATGAATGAACCTATCATCCAGGTTGAATTTTTAATTCCAGGCCACCAATACTCCACATTATTCACCACTTATCATATTATTTTTTCAAAATAACTGTTAATGCTTTTCCTGTGTAGAAAAAAAAAGTGAAGCTCGCTGCCAGCACTGATTTAATTTTACGTAAACATGCTCTTTGAGGCTGAAGCAAATCTGACTTTCAATGTGAAAATAAAATATACAAACCGTTTTTGGAGTTATTTCTAAACAGAACTAACATCAGAATCGTCTGATCACCAGAAACGTCTATTTCGGAAAAATCAGATTCATCAAATGAATCTTCGGCCAAGAACTCTTCGAGAATGATGTTAATATCACGCGTAGGAATGTTACGTTTTCTACGACTTGACATTTTCAGTGATTGAGAATTATTGTATTTTGTAAATGGAAACACCACTACTAAAAACAGAATGCTATGAATAGAATGATGTCTTTTGTTTCCAAAGTCGATATACTAGAGTGATGTGAAAATAATATTAAAAGAGATTTTGCATGGTGAAAGTTATCTCGGGGTAAACGCTGCAGCTGCAAGTGCCATCAGTGAGTATTCTCAGGGCAAATGGCAAAGGGTTAAAAGGCTGTTTACAATGACACACAGCAATAATGACTACATTAAAATAGTTTTTTTTCCTCTATTAGAAACAGAGTTGGTTCTGACAGAAGATCTTTGCAAGCATCCAGAGTGATCATGGGCTGAGAGAGTACCTGCACCATGAGACTTACATACAAGGTGGCATCCACTTGACTGAAGTGGATTTTTTTTTTTTTTTTTTTTTTTTAGAAGGAGTCTCGCTCTGTCTCCCAGGCTAGAGTGCAGTGGCGTGATCTTGACTCACTGCAACCTCTGCCTCCTGGTTCAAGTGATTCTCCTGCTTCAGCCTCCTGAGTAGCTGAGATTACAGCTGCATGCCACCACATCTGGCTGATTTTTGTATTTTCAGGAAAGACGGGGTTTCACCACCTTGGTCAGGCTGGTCTCAAACTCCTCACCTCATGATTCACCTGCCTTGGCCTTCCAAAGTGCTGGGATTACAGGCGTGAGCCACCACACCCAGCCTGAAGCATAATTTTTTTAAAAAAAATCTTGCTTGGATCCTGGCTTATACCATAATGCAGTAGAAACTTTTACCGATGATCATCTTCAACAATGACTTTACCAAACTCCAGGGTTTTCTGATTGATAGAACTTACTAGAAATGTTAGAGACTTTATCCCATTTCTCTAAATTTCACTTCAGTAAACTGCTGAAATGAAAACTCAACAAATGTGAGTGCTACATCTGCTGTCTAACGGTCATTTTCCAGAAAACATGATTACAAAACAGAACAGAACAGCATGTATACTGGTCCATTTACCTACATGCATGTTCTTGCTCCCTCACTCCTTCTTCCTACACCTCCTTTCTCAAAGAGTTGTATGTTGTAAATGATAAACTGCTAGAATACAGACACAATCGTGCTTAATTTGTTCCTTACATGAGGTCTTATGTATATTCTTCACTGATGTTCCCTTGATAATCCGATAATGGAGAAACACAGCTTTTGATTCCTTGTCTCTTATGGTCTCTTGTAATCATAAACACAATAACAACAAAAATAATAGCTCTCACTGACAGCACCCTTCCCAAGAGCCAGACACCTGACTAAGGCCTGTGGGCATTAACTGAGTTAATGCAGATGAAATGCCAGGCACAAGTCCTGCCATGTGGTAAGAGCCCAATAGATGCCAGCCATTACTATTACTGCTGTTATCTGTATTAACTGTTATCATTCAATCCTCATAACAACTATACGAGGTAAGCATTCCCACAGTTGAGAACATTAAGAAGAACATCAAGGAAACAAGGCCATAGAGTTACTGGCCAACGGGATAGAAACTCTGCATGTCCATCTTTTTCAATAAATATTTTACATTCTTAAAAAGGCCAAATCTATATAAATTAAAGAGGATGAGGAAAAGAGCAGTCCACATATTTTTAAATTCCCCCCTTATGTTCCAATATCTAATGATGAGAGAGGTCTGGAAGGGACACACAATTTTAATGACAGGGCAAGAACCCTGGAAATCCCCCAATGGCCATAGATGAGAAACAGCAGCTGCCTCTTCCAGCCCAAAGCAAGTCAAAGCCAGGCAAGTCATGGAAAGGGATGAAGTGTCTCCAGCAAATAACAGGGGGTAGAGGGACCAGGTATAACTGGTAAGATAAAGCCCACTTGAAAGGCAATCAAAATTCTTCTGAAAGGTCATTCAAGTTGACCAAGTAATACATATAGCCGGCGTTGATACCAGGGAGAGCCAGTTGTTAAACACAGTTACATGCTGCATAACAGCATTTCGGTCACCGATGAACTGCATATATGACAAGGGTCTCGTTAAGATTATAATACTGTATTTTTACTGTACCTTTTCTATGCTTAGAGATGTTTAGATGGACAAATACTTATCATTGTGTATAAATGCTTGGAAGATTCAGCTCAGTGACATGCTGTGCAGGTTTGTAGCCTAGGAGCAACAGGCTATACCATAGAGCCTAAGTGTGTAGAACCTGTGTAAGTTCACTCTATGAGGTTCACATGACGACAAAAATCACCTAAGGATGCATTTCTTAGAACGCTTCCCGGTCGTTAAGCAACCCAGGACTGTGAATACACCACCTTCATTACATCTGGCAAGATGTTCTGCCTTAGCACTCGGTTGCATTATTTTCCTTTTCTTTCCTGTTCACTATGCTTTAATTCTGAGGACCATAGGAGGGTAGAATATTACTTTTTAAAAACTTTAAAAATGTGTCTAAGCATACCCTTTTCTTAAATTGATGACCTGATGTTAAAATATTATTTTTCATGTCATTTATAATCTTATCAGAATCCATTGAATGAAGTTTGGTTAGACTTCAGTGAAAATTATCTTCTAGAGTTGTTTTCCCTGCCTGGGATACAGGGGTAACTTTACTACAATTAGTATGTATAGTGCAGAATTTCACGCAAGGGGGCTGTGGCAGCAGTGTGATAATTTAAACAAAATTATAATTTAAACATATTTAACAAATTAAACATAAACATTTAACACATTTCAGCATATTTAACATAATTTAAACTTATTAAACATTATTTAAACATTCAAACAAACAAAACAAAAAGGATATACGCACAAACTTGCAGCTACTTAGATTACTGCAGCTTCTAGGATCCAGTGTCTTTCACTGATTTAAAAACACGGCGAAAATAAAAAAATAAAGTTGTGCCTGAAAAATATATATTTAAATCTTATTTAATATAGTATAAAATTTGTTTGCCACCTCTACCTAATTCCTTGTTCTAGGGTGACCAAGGCAGAATGATACTACATAACTAAGTGGCAGCTTTTCCCTCAAATAAATATCCTTTATTTATTTGCAGTCAAGAGGAAACTGCAGTTTCGAGGACGATTTGGATAGACCAGACTGCAGTGTCCATGCTACTTTTTGAAGACTCAGTTAAAGGGCCCTAAATTCTTGGCTTCTGTAGGCTTTGGCTTAGGACATATGGCTATGCCATAGTCCTCTCCGCAGCACGGTAACCTCTTCCTGAACTGACAACAGTAAGTCCTTTACCAACCCTAGCTCACTGTTCTGACAACCCTGGCCCCAATCTTCAAAATAGTACCACCCTGTCACAACCAGTTTCTATCATCATTCTGTCCGGTACAAAGTTTTATTATCTATTTTATTTTTTAGAGATGGAAGTCTTGGTATATTGCCCAGGCTGTCCTCGAACTCCTGGCCTCAGGTGATTCTCCATCCTTGGCCTCCCAAGTAGCTTGGACCAGAGGCACCTGCCATTGCACCCAGTCTGCAGTTTAATTTTATTTTTTCCTCCAAATTAAGTAGTTGTCTATTTAGGTAATTTATTTGAAAGGAGAATACTGTAATCCAGAAATGAATGAGTATTTCCTCGTTTAACCTTCCAAAGAAAAGTTCAGCCTCTAACAAAGTGTAAGGCAAGTAACAGAATTTAGCTTATCTGTATACAAAAGGACTTTCAACCACGCTCTAGAAAATGTGCACACTTTCATTTAATGACCACTGATGATGGAAATGAGAAGCAAGTGGCAATGGGAACTGCTGCTTCCTTGTCCAAATTAGCAAACCACCACCTGCTCTACTGCTCTGTATCACTGGAACAACTCCAGTTCCTCCAGAGACTATGAAAAGGAACTGCAGAAGCTAGTCAAGGTAGCATGGTACACTCCATCAGGCTTGTGAAGAAAAGCAAAAGAAAACACCATGCTGATGCCCTCTTGTCCTGGCTAGAACCACTGTCACCCTCCCTATTATTGGCAGAGACTTATCCCAATGCCTTGGCTTATCTGTTTACATATCTGTCTCTTCTTACTACAGGCTCCTTTAAATGCTTCAACCTAATAAAATGCAAGCCCCTAAAGACGGTGTTCATGTCTTATTCATCTTTGTATATAGTAGGTAATGCGGTAGGCACTCAATAAAGGTTTGTTGGAAGAAAGAACGAATGAACATTTGTCTTCCTTTACTTGTGTGCTACACGGTTCAGCAACATTAATCCCACTCAGAATGAAGCTGGGCACAGAAAGGGCAGAATGACCTTTGGAGCTGAGGCACAAGAATGGAGGACCATCAAAGGGAAGGAGTGGTGCTTTCATTGTAACCTTGACTAAAATTGTGATTGTGGCTCCATGGGAGAAAAAGAGAGCAAGAAACAGCAGTCACCCCAGTGCATGGGCACTATCACTTTTAAGCTGAGTTATAAGAACCTCAGGGTGTTTTTTAAAAAATAGGTTTTAAGTTACTTCAAGGAGGAAAAAGAGCTTAACATGCATCATTTTACTCTAAATAGCTTTGAAATGTTTTGAAATGTTTTCACCATAAGACTTTCAGGTTGTAATGCTAATAAATATCTTATAATACTCATAGTATCATTTAAGAACTTCTCTAAAACGCACAGCAGCCTGGAGTAGTCAAATTCATGGAGACAGAAAGTAGCATGGTGGTTGCCAGTGACCGGGGACAGGGAGGAAGGAGGACTTAGTGTTTAATGGGTACAAAGTTTAAGTTTTGCAAGATGAAAAAAGTCCTGGAGATGGATGGTGGCGATGGTTGCACAACAATATGAATGTACTTAATGCCACTGAACTATATTCTCAAAAATGATTAAGAGGATAAATTTTATATTATGTATATTTTACCACAATTTTTGTGTGTGTGTATGTGGTAAAAGGAAAGTCGCTGTCAAATGCTGGCAGATAGGAGAATGCCTGGGCTCTAGCCTCAAGGGAATCACTTCAAACTTTAGGCTAGAGAGAGGGTTTTAAAATGGTGAACATGGAATGGGAGGTGTGCAGGAGTGTGCTGAGTACAAGGTCTGGGTGTCTTGTTCTGGTGGCTGTCTTCAGTCACGGTGCACCTGGAGTGCAGCTGGGTGCCATCTCAACAATGGCTGGGTTGTGGATTAACTGCCTTGAGGTCATCTCTGGAATTTCAAAGCTCAGTCTTCATGCCTGGTTGTCTCAAGATTAGCCCCTGGAACTTTCAGTGTAGTTCATTCCTTGTGGTTTCATCATGGGGCTTGCAGGAAACAAAAGCTAGTATGCGGAGGGCCTTGAAGTTTCAAATGGCTTGAACTTCCTTGTAATGCAGTTCAGCATGGGCTGGGTTCACATAGCAACAATTAACTGTACATCTTCCTTTGACTTTAGCAGCCCTGGAAAAATCTCTGCTTGACCAGTATGAAACTCAAAGCTGGTGATGCCACTGTAGGCTGCAGTCTGCCTGGCATCCTCCACTGCCTGCCCCACCAACAAAATCCCAAGGACCTGCGATGTAGCTGAGCCAGAGGGAGGCTGATCACACCGGTTCCACAGCAGATGTCGAGGAGGATGGTGTTAGAGTTCACTCCACTCAGCTTCCCCACAATCCAATATAGCATCTCTGCACCAGCAGTGTTAATCTGGAAAAAGGCATCTGGAGAGATGCAGACCTTCAAGCCCAGGAGATCTTTAAAGATATGAGGTTCTCCAAATAAGAGCTGGTAGGCGGACTGATGATGGCTGAAACGGGTCCTGCTTTCCTGGAAGTCAAGTGAAGTCAAGTCACAGACTGCTCCAGGACCTTTAATGAAAAATTCCTTTACAGTCTCCTTCTGAACATGGAGCTCCTCTGGACTTAATTCCTGGGGATGGAATGTGATGACAGCCATTGTGTGCCTTAGGCTATTGGTGCGGACTGTGAGCTCACACCAGTATCGACCTTCACGAAGCAGAAGGCAGGGCTCTGTTGGAGACTGTGGAAGGAATACTTCATAGTACTGTGCCACCTGATTGTGTTTCTCAGGGATGTTTTTCAGATGGTTAGACTGTACACAGACGATATTCCCATCTCTTCAAGTTCCCAGGTCATATTCCACAGTCTTTGGATTGCCATCTGGACACTGATTCACAGAGAAGGTGGACTTATTTCTGCAGCCACTGACAACAGGAGATGGTATAATAGGATGGAGAAGACAAGACAGCCCCTCAGATTTGGGTGCAGCTGTTGTCACATTGACTTCATCGAGCATTTGGATGTGAGACTCTAGTCTTTGTAAAATTTCACCTTGAGCTGTTCATAGCTCAGCCTCCAGAGCAGCATCACAACACCAGCCAGCCTTTCCTGCCAGGAATCATCTAGTAGTCCCAGATGGCTTGGTTTCTTCTGACTTTTTGTCCTTTTTAACACTTCTTGGCTACCACATGGGTGAAATTTCCCTTACATACTATGCCCCAAAAGAGCTGTGACCAACCTGGTGGTTTTACGGCACACCAGGGAAGCAGTCTTGATTTGCAGAAGAAACCCACCATGGAGAGGAAGCACCTGAGGCTGTGTGTTAGAACTCTTCTCTTAATGCCTGCCATCCAAAGACACACTGACATCCACCTCTCAGGGCTGAGGTGAGAACAACAAGTTCATATATATGGCACGCCCTGGACTGTGCTGAACACAGCAGATGTTTGACATGTGTCACTACCCTTCCTTAGGCTCTGAATTGAAGTGTGTCACTTGGTTTCTTCACACCTTAATGTCTCCAACCTGCAAAATCGAGGCAGCAAACCAAAAGGGCAGCAGATGGCCCATACTGTGGCAGGGAAAGAGTCATTTCCTGTTGAGCAGGGAACTTCTACTACTCCCTGGCATATGCAGCCAACCTGGGGGCAGGGGTGGCAGAACGTGGGGCTCCTCCCAGTGCCAGTATAGCAGCTGGCCTGGGCACCTCAGCTCCTCTCGGGGAGTACCCTTCCCTACTTTGCTGGGGGATCTTCTCTTGAGAACTTCCTCAAAAGCATTCATAACCCTAATCCACAATTTTAAACAATGTACAACAAAAGTTGGAAGGAGTTCTCACCCCCAGCCTCCCCTAAGCTTCCCCTCCCCTTTTAATATATCTCTTTCATTCCATCTATTAAATGTCCTCTCCTTATTTTTATGCTCCAAAATCAACATTAAACAGAAAATTTACAGACACAGATTGGTTAAAATATTTACTTGTAGATTTATAAATAGTCTGCAGTCCCAAAGACAATTGGCCACATAATTTACTGAACAACAGTGATCCGTGTAAGTTTGGTCACAATGGAAAACTACAGATCCTGCGAAGGTTTAATATGCAGGACCTTAATAATGTATAATTTCGGTGGGTGAAGCCAAGATGGCCAAATAGGAACAGCTCCGGTCTACAGCTCCCAGCGTGAGTGACGCAGAAGATGGGTGATTTCTGCATTTCCATCTGAGGTACTGGGTTCATCTCACTAGGGAGTGCCAAACAGTGGGTGCAGGACAGTCGGTTTAGCGCACTGTGCACGAGCTGAGCCGAAGCAGGGCAAAGCATTGTCTCACTTGGGAAGCGCAAGGGGTCAGGGAGCTCCCTTTCCTAGTCAAAGAAAGGGGTGACAGATGGCGCCTGGAAATTCGGGTCACTCCCACCCTAATACTGCACTTTTCCAACGGGCTTGGAAAACGGCACACCAGGAGAGTGTGTCCCGCACCTGGCTCGGAGGGTCCTACGCCCACGGAGTCTCACTGATTGCTAGCACAGCAGTCTGAGATCAAACTGCAAGGCGGCAGCCAGGCTGGGGGAGGGGCGCCCGCCATTGCCCAGGCTTGCTTAGGTAAACAAAGCAGCCAGGAAGCTCGAACAGGGAGGCCTGCCTGCCTCTGTAGGCTCCACCTCTGGGGGCAGGGCACAGACAAACAAAAAGTCAGCAGTAACCTCTGCAGACTTAAATGTCCCTGTCTGACAGCTTTTAAGAGAGTAGTGGTTCTCCCAGCATGCAGCTGGAGATCTGAGAACAGGCAGACTGCCTCCTCAAGTGGGTCCCTGACCCCCGAGCAGCCTAACTGGGAGGCACCCCCCAGTAGGGACAGACTGACACCTCACTCGGCTGGGTACTCCTCTGAAACAAAACTTCCAGAGGAACGATCAGGCAGCAGCATTCGTGGCTCACGAAAATCCGCTGTTCTGCAGCCACCGCTGCTGACACGCAGGCAAACAGGGTCTGGAGGGGACCTCTAGCAAACTCCAACAGACCTGCAGCTGAGGGTCCTGTCTGTTAGAAGGAAAACTAACAAACAGAAAGGACACCCACACCAAAAACCCATCTGTACATCACCATCATCAAAGACCAAAAGTAGAAAAAACTACAAAGATGGGGAGAAAATGGGGCAGAAAAACTGGAAACTCTAAAAAGCAGAGCACCTCTCCTCCTCCAAAGGAACGCAGTTCCTCACCAGCAATGGAACAAAGCTGGATGGAGAATGACTTTGACGAGTTGAGAGAAGAAGGCTTCAGACGATCAAATTACTCTGAGCTACAGGAGGAAATTCAAACCAATGGCAAAGAAGTTAAAAATTTTGAAAAAAAATTAGACAAATGTACAACTAAAATGACCAATGCAGAGAAGTGCTTAAAGGAGCTGATGGAGCTGAAAGCCAAGTTTCGAGAACTACGTGAAGAATACAGAAGCCTCAGTAGCCGATGCGACTAACTGGAAGAAAGGGTATCAGTGATGGAAGATGAAATGAATGAAATGAAGCAAGAAGGGAAGTTTAGAGAAAAAAGAATAAAAAGAAATGAACAAAGCCTCCAAGAAATATGGGACTATGTGAAAAGACCAAACCTAAGTCTGATTGGTGTACCTGAAAGTGATGGGGAGAATGGAACCAAGTTGGAAAACACTCTGCAAGATATTATCCAGGAGAACTTCCCTAATCTAGCAAGGCAGGCCAACATTCAGATTCAGGAAATACAGAGAACGCCACAAAGATACTCCTCGAGAAGAGCAACCCCAAGACACATAATTATCAGATTCACCAAAGTTGAAATGTAGGAAAAAATGTTAAGAGCGGCCAGAGAGAAAGGTTGGGTTACCCACAAAAGGAAGCCCATCAGACTAACAGCGGATCTTTCGGCAGAAACTCTACAAGCCAGAAGAGAGTGGGGGCCGATATTCAACATTCTTAAAGAAAAGAATTTTCAACCCAGAATTTCATATCCAGCCAAACTAAGCTTCATAAGTGAAAGAGAAATAAAATACTTTACAGACAAGCAAATGCTGAGAGATTTTGTCACCACCAGGCCTGCCCTACAAGAGCTCCTGAAGGAAGCACTAAACATGGAAAGGAACAACCAGTACCAGCCCCTGCAAAAACATGCCAAATTGTAAAGACCATCGAGGCTAGGAAGAAACTGCATCAACTAACGAGCAAAATAACCAGCTAACGTCACAATGACAGGATCAAATTCACACATAACAATATTAACTTTAAATGTAAATGGGCTAAATGCTCCAATTAAAAGACACAGACTGGCAAATTGGATAAGGAGTCAAGACCCATCAGTGTGCTGTATTCAGGAAACCCATCTCACGTGCAGAGACACACATAGACTCAAAATAAAGGGATGGAGGAAATCAAAAACAAAAAAAGGCAGGCGTTGCAATCCTAGTCTCTGATAAAATAGACTTTAAACCAACAAAGATCAAAAGAGACAAAGAAGGCCATTACATAATGGTAAAGGGATCAATTCAACAAGAAGAGCTAACTATCCTAAATATATATGCACCCAATACAGGAGCACCCAGATTCATAAAGCAAGTCCTGAGTGACCTACAAAGAGACTTAAACTCCCACACAATAATAATGGGAGATTTTAACACCCCACTGTCAACATTAGACAGATCAACGAGACAGAAAATTAACAAGGATACCCAGGAATTGAACTCAGCTCTGCACCAAGAGGACCTAATAGACATCTACAGAACTCTTCACCCCAAATCAACAGAATATACATTTTTTTCAGCACCACACCACACCTATTCCAAAATTGACCATATAGTTGGAAGTAAAGCTCTCCTCAGCAAATGTAAAAGAACAGAAATTATAAAAAACTGTCTGTCAGACCACGGTGCAATCAAACTAGAACTCAGGATTAAGAAACTCACTCAAAACCGCTCAACTACATGGAAACTGAACAACCTGCTCCTGAATGACTACTGGGTACATAACAAGATGAAGGCAGAAATAAAGATGTTCTTTGAAACCAATGAGAACAAAGACACAACATACCAGAATCTCTGGGACACATTCAAAGCAGTGTGTAGAGGGAAATTTATAGCACTAAATGCCCACAAGAGAAAGCAGGAAAGATCCAAAATTAACACCCTAACATCACAACTAAAAGAACTAGAAAAGCAAGAGCAAACATATTCAAAAGCTAGCAGAAGGCAAGAAATAACTAAAATCAGAGCAGAACTGAAGGAAACAGAGACACAAAAAACCCTTCAAAAAATTAATGAATCCAGGAGCTGGTTTTTTGAAACGATCAACAAAATTGATAGACCACTAGCAAGCCTAAAAAAAAAGGGAGAAGAATCAAAAAGATGCAATAAAAAATGATAAAGGTGATATCACCACCAATTCCACAGAAATACAATCTACTATCAGAGAATACTACAAACACCTCTATGCAAATAAACTAGAAAATCTAGAAGAAATGGTTAAATTCCTCGACAAATACACCCTCCCAAGACTAAACCAGGAAGAAGTTGAATCTCTGAATAGACCAATAACAGGCTCTGAAATTGTGGCAATAATCAATAGCTTACCAACCAAAAAGAGTCCAGGACCTGATGGATTCACAGCCGAATTCTACCAGAGGTACAAGGAGGAACTGGTACCATTCCTTCTGAAACTATTCCAATCGATAGAAAAAGAGGGAATCCCCCCTAACACATTTTATGAAGCCAGCATCATCCTGATACCAAAGCCTGGCAGAGACACAACCAAAAAAGAGAATTTCAGACCAATATCCCTGATGAACATTGATGCAAAAATCCTCAATAAAATACTGGCAAACCGAATCCAGCAGCACATCAAAAATCTTATCCACCATGATCAAGTGGGCTTCATCCCTGGGATGCAAGGCTGGTTCAACATATGCAAATCAATAAATGTAATCCAGCATATAAACAGAACCAAAGACAAAAACCACATGATTATCTCAACAGATGCAGAAAAGGCCTTTGACAAAATTCAACAATGCTTCATGCTAAAAACTCTCAATAAATTAGGTATTGATGGGACGTATCTCAAAATAATAAGAGCTATCTATGACAAACCCACAGCCAATATCATACTGAATGGGCAAAAACTGGAAGCATTCCCTTTGAAAACTGGCACAGGACAGGGATGCCCTCTCTCATCACTCCTATTCAACATAGTGCTGGAAGTTCTGGTCAGGGCAATCAGGCAGGAGAAGGAAATAAAGGATATTCAATTAGGAAAAGAGGAAGTCAAATTGTCCCTGTTGCAGATGACATGATTGTATATCTAGAAAACCCCATTGTCTCATCCCAAAATCTCCTTAAGCACATAAGCAACTTCAGCAAAGTCTCAGGATACAAAATCAATGTGCAAAAATCACAAGCATTCTTGTACACAAATCACAGACAAACAGAGAGCCAAATCATGAGTGAACTCCCATTCACAATTGCTTCAAAGAGAATAATATACCTAGGAATCCAACTTACAAGGGATGTGAAGGACCTCTTCAAGGAGAACTACAAACCACTGCTCAATGAAATAAAAGAGGATACAAACAAATGGAAGAACATCCCATGCTCATGGGTTGGAAGAATCAATATCGTGAAAATGGCTGCACTGTCCAAGGTAATTTATAGATTCAATGCCATCCCCATCAAGCTACCAAAGACTTTCTTCACAGAATTGGAAAAAACTACTGTAACGTTCATATGGAACCAAAAAAGAGCCCGCATCGCCAAGTCAATCCTAAGCCAAAAGAACAAAGCTGGAGGCATCACGCTACCTGACTTCAAACTATACTACAAGGCTACAGTAACCAAACAGCATGGTACTGGTACCAAAACAGAGACATAGATCAATGGAACAGAACAGAGCCCTCAGAAATAATGCTGCATATCTACAACTATCTGATCTTTGACAAACCTGATAAAAAAAAGAAATGGGATAAGGATTCCCTATTTAATAAATGGTGCTGGGAAAACTGGCTAGCCATATGTAGAAAGCTGAAACTGGGTCCCTTCCTTACACCTTATACAAAAATTAATTCAAGATGAATTAAAGACTTACATGTTAGACCTAAAACCATAAAAACCCTAGAAGAAAACCTAGGCAATACCATTCAGGACATAGGCATGGGCAAGGACTTCATGTCTAAAACACCAAAAGCAATGGCAACAAAAGCCAAAATTGACAAATGGGATCTAATTAAACTAAAGAGCTTCTGCACAGCAAAAGAAACTACCATCAGAGTGAACAGGCAACCTACAAAATGGGAGAAGATTTTCGCAACCTACTCATCTGACAAAGGGCTAATATCCGGAATCTACAATGAACTCAAACAAATTTACAAGAAAAAAACAAACAATCCCATCAAAAAGTGGGTGAAGGACATGAACAGACACTTCTTAAAAGAAGACATTTATGCAGCCAAAAAACACATGAAAAAATGCTCATCATCACTGGCCATCAGAGAAATGCAAATCAAAACCACAGTGAGATACCATCTCACACCAGTTAGAATGGCCATCATTAAAAAGTCAGGAAACAACAGGTGCTGGAGAGGATGTGGAGAAATAGGAACACTTTTACACTGTTAGTGGGACTGTAAACTAGTTCAACCATTGTGGAAGTCAGTGTGGCGATTCCTCAGGGATCTAGATCTAGAAATACCATTTGACCCAGCCATCCCATTACTGGGTATATACACAAAGGACTATAAATCATGCTGCTATAAAGACACATGCACATGTATGTTTATTGTGGCACTATTCACAATAGCAAAGACTTGGAACCAACCCAAATGTCCAACAACGATAGACTGGATTAAGAAAATGTGGCACATATACACCATGAAATACTATGCAGCCATAAAAAAGGATGAGTTCATGTCCTTTGTAGGGACATGGATGAAACTGGAAACCATCATTCTCAGTAAACTGTCGCAAGGACAAAAAACCAAACACTGCATGTTCTCACTCACAGGTGGGAATTGAACAATGAGAACACATGGACACAGGAAGGGGAACATCACACTCCGGGGACTGTTGTGGGGTGGGGGAAGGGGGGAGGGACAGCTTTAGGAGATATACCTAATGCTAAATGACGAGTTAATGGGTGCAGCACACCAACATGGCACATGGATACATATGTAACAAACCTGCACATTGTGCACATGTACCCTAAAACTTGAAGTATAATAATAATAATAATAAAAACAAGAAAATGTGGCACATATACACCATGGAATACTATGCAGTCATAAAAAATGAAGAGTTCATGTCCTTTGTAGGGACATGGATGAAGCTGGAAACCATCATTCTCAGTAAACTATCGCAAGGACAAAAAACCAAACACCACATGTTCTCACTCATAGGTGGGAATTGAACAATGAGAACACATGGACACAGGAAGGGGAACATCACACACCAGGGACTATTGTGGGGTGGGAGGAGGGGGGAGAGATAGCATTAGGAGATATACCTAACACTAAATGACGAGTTAATGGGTGCAGCACACCAACATGGCACATGTATACATATGTAACACACCTGCACATTGTGCACATGTACCCTAAAACTTAAAGTATAATAATAATAAAATTTAAAAAAAGAATGGGGAAAAAAATAATGTGCAATTTCACACATGCAGGGCCTTTTATATGCCTGTGGACTTTGAGAATTGAGAACAAACCAACTTTTTGAGAGAAATATGGTACTTGGCTTGTTTATAACTCCAATGCCAATCCACTTTACAGGGGGACACCCCACTTAATTTGCCAGTTGGAGGTAATAAAGTCATACTACAAACTGAAAGCAACCATAGGAACTGGAATGAGCATGATGATCTTTCTGGAGAAGCACCAGAGTTCAGAAAAGAGGTGCATGGTGAGGTCTAGATAACCAGGGCTCTGAAGGTGGCCAGATCTTTAAAAGCTAGACTCTGCCACGCAATGTTTGTAAAGTCTGTAAGTAACTTAAACTCTTAGAGCCTTAGTTTCTTAATCTGTAGACTGAAGATAACAGAATCTCTCTCATAAAACACTATTATTATGTCAAATGAGATTAAGTAAGATAGTGCAAGCACCTGGAACATGGTGGATATTCAATAATTCTTAGATACTATTAATTATCCTCATGAATAATATCAGAATATAATATTGTTCTGTTCTAAATTTATTATATGTGTGCATACGTGTGTGCACACAGTTCTGAAAAGTAACCAGGTCAACCTCAGAGTCTTGTCCTGAAATACTTTTTTGTTTTAACATCATGAGGTTTGACAGCAAGGATGGCACTTTTCAGGGTAGTCTAGTCTAGCCCTTCATTTTACATCAGTGGTAACTAACGTCTAGAGAGAGTAAAGGACTTGATGAAGCTCATACTGTTAGTGGCATAATTAAAGCCTATCCTTTGATCCAGGTCTCCTTCCTTTCTACTGTGGAACTTCTGTAGGCAGTAGAATGAAAACAGGTGAATTTTCAAACCTCACCTAATTCTGGACTGTGTGCCATGTAAGCAGCAGGTGAAACATGGCAGAGGTGACTTGCTGTGTCCTGTGATGGCCGAATTAGAAAAGACCCCAGCTAAGGTTTCCAGAGATCCCTAGTGCTAGCAATTCCTGAGCCTCTGGTTCATTCTATGTATAACTGGCTTTCTTGAGTTTGCTAAGAAATGCAACACTTCACTCTCTCAGCTTTCCAATTTACAGAATGTTATAGTATTATTGTCTCCTGTTCTCTTAGCCTTAGAGAATTATTATTATTAGGCCAGGTGTGGTGGCTCACACCTGTAATCCCAGCACTTTGGGAGACTGAGGCCAGATCACTTGAGGTCAGGAGTTCAAGACCAACCTGGCCAATATGGTGAAACCTGGTCTCTACTAAAAATACAAAAATTACCCGGGCGTGGTGGTGCATTCCTGTAGTCCCAACTACTTGGGAGGCTGAGGCAGGAGATCACTTGAACCTGGGAGGCGCAGGTTGCAGTGAGCTGAGATCACGCCATTGCTCTCCAGCCTGGGCATCAGAGCAAGACTCTGTTTCAAAACAAATAAATAAGTAAATAAAGGGAATTATTATTATTATTCTGTAAGACCAACAGCTGTGTTTTATCTCTTCTACCTAGTCCAGTCTAGGTACTTTGCATATATATTCTAATTCTAGAGTAGTAAGCAGTAGTTGTTATTATTACTTCTAGTTAGAAATGAGGAAGCCAAGTTTCAGCAATTTGCCCAAGGTCTCTCAGAGGGTTTGAATTCAGGTATCTCCAATGTCAGAGCCCAGGTTGTAGATCCTGACCTCATTCAAGCATCCACAGTGAAATAATGCTAACAATGACTGTTGATCACCTCTGAGGATTCGCTTTGCGCACATTAACCACAACAGCCTTATGATACAAATACTATGACCATTTCTCGATTTTATAGGGGAGGAAACTAAGTCAAAGACTGGTTAAACTGCTCAAGATCCCAAACCCTTGAGACAGTGTTCCTAAAGTTCACCAGACAGTTAAATATTCTCCGTCCACCTTGTAGATTTCCACAATCTTCTTTAAGAACTTCTCCCAACCTTGTATTTTCTTTCCTAGATGGCTTGTTCCAAAAGAAAACAGAAATCTCCTTGAACCAGCCAACCAAAGCAGAGACAATGGATAGAGGATAGCCAGAGTTCAATAAAATCATTTTGAAAATATTTTCACAAGAAATCATTTTGCTAGATTACACTATTCTCTGCTTATAATTACCTTCAGACATTCAATTCAGGAATAATGTCAAGAAGGTGCCCATGTAACTAGACATGTAAAAAATGACAACTCGAATTTGCTTTCTAGTCTGACAGCCTGAAATTATGTATGCTAGGGGGAGCTGTTGAACAATTTTAAGGTTTTCATCCGTTTGGTATTTTTAGAGTTGCATGTGGTAGTGCTTTGGGGTAGGGTGAGCTTGTAATTTTTAATTAAAACCCATTTAACCTGAGCCTGGTAACTTTTAACCAACACAATGTTTTGCTGCTGAAGACATTTTAAAATAAGTTGTATTCATTATATGTGCAGTTAATTTTTATTCATGCAGAAGCATTTATCACCCATTGTTTTTTCTCCTATCACATTTAAGAACTTGATTAAAAGATAACACAACGTAGGTGTTAAATCTAAAGAAAGAGGCAGTGTCTCTAGAGCATTATTGATGATGGTAAGATGTGCATGTCATAGTAGTTAACAGAATCTCTAATATGTAGGAAGCAAAGAACCAAAACCTTGGCAATCAGGAAATCTTAGCCTAACTCTCTTGCTCCACAATTCAGCTAAATGACCTAAGTACTTGTTAATAAATCATGAGGCAGGAAATACACAGGCCTAGGAAGGTTAGAAAGCAGAGCACCACTTATGCTGAACTGACACAATTTTGGTCACGTAGGCTCAGTCAGAAATAGAAAATGTGATGTAGTTAAACATAAAAGGTCACACAATAGGCAGAACTACCCCAAAGTCTATATAATTAGGAATTAAGCACACGTACAAATATATATCCTTCTCTGAAATTTCATTAGTGGTCTACAAAATTATTTGTTGTAGAACAGTGCCTACATCTACACAAAATAATTTTAGTAGTAAATGCTTAATTTTTTTTAATGAATAAAGATGATCAAGTCCAGCAGTTACAAGTTTGCAGCACTTTTAATACTTGCTTCTTAAAAGAAAATGAAGGAGAATCATTCGTGTGTGCTGAAAGGCGCTGTGTAGACAAATGACAACTTACCAAGATATCACTATGTTGCCTTAATTATTCCCTCAATGCTTCATACATTGCTTCTCCCATATGGGGCGAATGACTTGAAGTAGGAGGCAATGTCTTTACATGCTGCGCAGATATTTTATGCAGCTGCTAGGGCTGTGCTAGGCAAAAGGAACTCAGCGAACACTTGTTGACTGATAAACTGTGCAGATGAAAATGTGAGCTACTTCCTATGTAGTTTATCCAAGTTTATGGGAACATTCCTGTGGTACAGGGAGAGCTACTGCTACATAACTACTGCTTAAAAGGTGGAGTGAACAACCTAACACCATTTATTATAATTTACTCTTTGAAAATTACTAAGTCAAATATAATTTTTTTCTTTCCATTCTCAAGTCCAGGATAATTGTTGCTTATGAATAGAAGATCTGACAGCTGCTGGAACACTGGGGCAAAGGGGTTTTCCTGCTTTCCATGAAAATATGTGAGTTACTCCATGTACTAGTTTTCCAGAATCATTTAGTTCGTTCTTAGAAATAGCTTACAGCAGCATCCACAACGACTAGGTCCTTTTGCAGTTGGCAACATTGAAACTACTATTCTGGTACACGGGCTAAAAAAAGAAAACCTAAAAAAGGCCTTTGGGTGGGTGAAAAATGATCTTAGATGATTTAAAAAAAGAAAGAAAGAAAACTGGGGGCAGGGGGAAGCACCCAAAGGAACATGTTTTAAAAAACCCCACTTTGGGAGGCCAAGGTGGGCAGATCATGAGGTCAGGAGTTCGAGACCAGCCTGGCCAATATGGTGAAACCCCATCTCTACTAAAAATACAAAAATTAGCCAGGTGTGATGGTGGGCGCCTGTAATCCCAGCTACTTGGGAGGCTGAGGCAGAAGAATTACTTGAACCCAGAAGGTGGAGTTTGCAGTGAGCCGAACATCACACCATCGCACTCCAGCCTGGGCAACAGAGCCATATTCTGACTCAAAACAAACAAACAAACAAACAACCCTAGAAACATACCTGTTCAACAAAGTCAGACTTTTGGAGTCAAAAGTTGCTTTTCAGGGAGCAACTTAAAAAGATTCAGGAGAGAAAACACTTTGAGAGGTACTGGGGCTAAGGCACATGATCTGATTATGTCCTTTGATTCAAATCTACTGATCCTAAAATGCCAGGTCTTGGCTTCATCTCATCACTAACAGTACACTGTCATCCAGATAAAGTCTATCTATTGGATTATACCAGCCCAGGGGCCTATAGCCCTGCTCAAGGTGGTTTGGCAAAGTTCAGCAGGTATCCTTCCCCCGCTCCACCCTGAAGCCTTAAAATTAGGAGGAGGAGGGAGCTGTACACCAGAGTGTCTTTGAGGAGGGCAGTGGGTTGGGTGAGAGAACCAGCTCTGCAACACATTAAAATGCGTTCTTGCTGTGGCACTGGCAGGCTTAGGTTCGGCTAGGCAAACCCACTGCCCTGCAATTTATTCTAAATATGGTAAATGCCCTTGTCAAGATGATCTTGCTAAAACTGGATTATTCCACAAAGGCTGGAAATATACCTCTACTTAGCAAAGGATTTCTCATAGAGAACACAACAGCATTGTAAACAAGAGTCTTAACAGAATTAAGAAAATAAATCTTTCAAGAAGCCTTAAGCACATCAGAGAGCATCATTTACATACAGATAATTGGCGTACTAATTAAAAATAATTCCTTTTGATTCATTAAAACAGGCAATTTCAGGGCTGCCATTAGTCACCATCTCATTAATCCATGATCAAAGAATCATTCAAGGTAAAGTGAAGAATTAATTTCATAGGGGCATCTTTGCCAGGGACAGATACCTTTTAGAGGTGGTAAGCTGGGGAGCATGCCTGTCACATTGGAGGATTCTGGAGAGCCTGCTCTTGGGGCCTCCAGACTTGCTGGTCTGGAGTGTTTGCGGTCAATGGCTGGGAAGAAGCTGATCGTCCCCCCTACACTCCACTTGAGGTGTTTCTCTACCTGCAGAAAAGGTACCTAACAATGATTCTTTCAGCTAGTTAGGTTTTACAAGAAAGGGGTGGGGGGAGGATATTGTAATATTTGGAATGAAAAGTTTGAATTTTCTTAAAAAATATTCTGATTTGCCTTTTCTTCTGGCTCATATGAACCAGTGCGGTTTTGCTGTCATTGAAATTACTAGAAATTTGGAGTTGACACACATCATCTTATTCATTCTAGTGGGTTATTGTAAAAGATTTTCAATCTCTAGATTTGCAAAGATCTTACGATGGCTTTTCTTTGGTTTTTAGAATTTCCAAACCTGAATTACTCTCCAAAGTCATCTAATATGTACTAATGTGACAGGCACACGGCTATGATGTCTTAAGCAAGCATATCCTTTTTCTAATCTCTTCAACTAAGCATGTGACTAATCATAATTGTTTAATGTGCATCTACTCTGTACCAGGCATCTTACATGAATTTTTGCTTACCCCTTAAATAACCTGGCATGTTACTGATTGCTTGCTACATGTATTAGGCCATTCTTGCATTGCTATAGAGAAACCCGAGGGCTGGGCACGGTGGCTTATGCCTGTAATCCCAGCACTTTGGGAGGTCAAGGCGGGATGATTGCTTGAGCTCAGGAGTCCGAGACCAGCCTGAGGAACATAGTGAGACCCTGTGTCTACAAAAAATACAAAAATCAGCCAGCAATGGTGGCTCACGCCTGTAATCCTAGCACTTTGGGAGGCTGAGGCGGTGGATAACTTCAGCTCAGGAGTTAGAGACCAGCCTGGGCAACATGGTGAAACCTCATCTTTAAAAGAATTACAAAAAGTTGCTGGGCATGGTGGCATACACCTGTGGTCCCAGCTGCTCAGGAGGCTGAGACAGGAGGATCACTTGAGCTCAGGTTGTAGTGAGCCATATTGGATTGTGCCACTGCACTTTAGTCTGGGTGACAGAACATGTGAAAGAAAGGAAAGAAAGGAAGGGAAGGAGGGAGGGAGGGAGGGAGGAAGGAAGGAAGGAAGGGAGGGAGGGAGGGAGGGAGGGAAGAAGGAAGGAAGGAAGGAAGGAAGGAAGGAAGGAAGAAAGGGAGGGAGGGAGGGGAAGAAAGAGAGAGAAGGAAAGAAAGAAAGAAAAAGAAAGAAAGAAGAAAGAAAGAAAAGAAAGAAAGAAAGAAAGAAAGAAAGAAAGAAAGAAAGAGAAAGAAAGAAAGAAAGACAGACAGACAGACCTGACACTAGGTAATTTATTTAAAAAGAGGTTTAATCAGCTCATGGTTCTGCAGGCTTTACAGGAAGCACAGCTGCATCTGCTTCTGGGGAGGCCTCAGGGAGCTTTTACTCATGGCAGAAGGTGAGGCAGGAATAGGCACTTCACATGGTGAAAGCAGGAGCAGGAGAGAGAGTGGGGGTGGGAGGAGGTGCCACACACTTTTAAGTGACCAGATCTTGCAATAACTCACTATTGCGAAGATAGCACCAAGCCACGAGGGATCCTCCCCCATGATCCAAACACCTCCTACCAGGCCTGACCTTCAGCACTGGAGATTACAATTCAACACTAGATTTGGGCGGAGATAAATATCCAAACTATATCACTACAGCAAGTACATACTAGGAATGGACTTCCTATCCTCATTTTACAGTCAAGGAAACTCAAGCTCAGAAAATATCAAGCAACTTAACTTCCATGTTCACAGGACTAGGTATTGACAAATTCTGGACTCATATCTTGTCAGTCTGACTCAGGTCTATCTGCTTTCTTCTACTCTATAATTCTGCCTACAGGGCCAGTATTACCAACTAGCAGGGACTGAGCATGTGGCTCTTGCCAGGCATTGTCCAAATGGTTTTGCATGTATCAACTATTTATCACTCACAACAATTCTATGAGGAAATACTATTAGTATTACTAGTGCTATTATTGCTATTGCTACTATTACTATTATTATCACTATTTCAGAGAAAGAAACAGAGTAAGAAGCTAGCCCAAGTTTACTCGAAGGATCCCAGATGGCCAACAACCAAGGTGGGCAGCCTGGTGACCCGAGAGTTCCCTCTCTCATCAGGAGTGGCCGTCTGCAGCCAAAGGACTCTATGTCTGGGATGCTGGAAAAGGGAGTCTATATTGGATAGATGGCTGCATTTGACCTCCAAACTTCTTTCTAAAGATTCCTAGATGCTTACAATCTAATGGTTTATGTACATTTTGACTTTGGAATTCCTGGCATATAAGATAGGTGTGCTTAAAAAAATCCTAGCAACTACTCTAGAAAACTTTTTTAAAACAGCACGATTTTTCACCTTGTCAAGATCAAATGTTCTGAAAGCATTAGCAGTCATTACACAAATCAGGGCCATAGAAATCATGAATAATTCACTGATGAACATTAAGATTTTATATTCTGTGACATACATGGTAGAAGCTTGCTGGTGAGTATTGAAGGAGATGTGAAGAGGCTGCTGGTGGGAAAGGGAAACAGAAAGCTAAGGTGACTTCTACTGTACTGGCTGCTAATGAATTAATAAGAAGTGGTGAGAAAGAGGAGACAGAAAATCAGCTGGAGAAACTAAGCCTGTAGATAGCCACCCTTTGCTCTTACCATGTTGAAAACCAAAATGGTAAAGCAGGATATAAATGAGACTTTGCATACAGACATGTGCCTGAATTCATACAAAAGACAGGGGTTTATCGCAATGAAACCTGTTAAGGGCAACTGCATATGCCAGTCAAGTTCCACAGGAATTTCCCACTTCACATCTGCAGAGCTGTGCCCAAATCACAGTAATTTTATCTAGAATGAATGGCTCCATCAGCTACATTATCTGGTAGTACTGCCAACCAGTTGGTGGTGGTATTTTATGTTAAAACAAAATAACTGAAAATAACTAATATATAACCAAAGATCACCAAAATCAATCTAAGTACTTCCTAAATGGAAACTGAAACTTGAAGGGAATGAGGTTTTAAATTGAGCTTCTCACACAATTAGCAATTGCAAAAATATGGAACCAGCCCAAATGCCCATCAATCAACAGTGGATAAAGAAAATGTAGTATGTATATACCATGGAATACTACTCAGCCATAAAAAGGAACGAAATAATGGCATTCACATCAACCTGGATGGAACTGGAGACCATTATTCTAAGTGAAGTAACTCAAGAATGCAAAACCAAACATTGTAAGTTCTCACTCAGAAGTGGGAGCTAAGCTATGAGGACGCAAAGGCATGGGAATGATACAATGGACTTTGGGGATTCGGAGGAAAGGGTGGGAGTGGGGCGAGGAATAAAAGACTACACAATGGGTACAGCGTACACTGCTCGGGTGATGGGTGCACCAAAATCTCAGAAATTACCACTAAAGAACTTATCCATGTAAGTTAACACCACCTGTTCCCACAAAACCTATTGAAATAAAAAAAAAAAACACATACACACAAATTGAGCTTCTGAGGCTAACTAAACACTACAAGAACAATAATGGCACAGTTCATGGCTCCCACATTGACATTCATGAGCATCAGGAGGCTAAGACATATACGTGGAAAATTCCATCTGATAGTGCAAAGGTGGGAGCAGAGAGCAGCTCACACGCATGCAAACGAATCAGCAATAATTCATGAGTTGATAGACTGTATGTCAATGAGAAGAAACTACATATTGTTTGGAGCAAGATAAAAACGAATATAAAAAAATACCAGCCATTTTGGGAACAGAGTGGGAGGGGAAATGACATAAAGGTTAGTTAAGTCTTGTGATGCTCAGGCCGCTTTTATCAGAGTGATTCAGTTGGACAAAAAATAGAAATGAGTTTTCAAAGCCAAGACAGTCTTCCATTCATCTTTTCCTTTCTAAAATTATAGTCACCCTCCTTAACAATAAGGATCAGATTTTCAAAAAGTGAGTGTGGCTCATGTGTTTTTCCCCAGGCTTGGTCATATGATACAGATATCACCTTTCCACTCTTTAGAAGTCTGATTCTGTTTCCCCTTCCTTCATTCTTCCTCAACATGTGGAATAGTTCCAAAATAAAACATATTATCTTTAAGATTTTCCATTTAAAATCATTATTTGACCACATAAATCTGAAAACATAATGGGCAGTGGTCACAATGGTGGCCAAGACAGTGGAGGGTTCCTTCCTTCCTGTTTTGTGTTTAAATAATCAGGAGACTGTCCTCTGATTCCTGTTCTTTGGCTTGGCCTGGCTTCTGGCAGAGGCTCCTGTTCTCCTCTGCCTGGGTCCATGACAGACACAGCCTTCTGGAACAGAACTTCCTTCACCAGCAGAGGCTCTCTGATTCTTTTTGCTCTGGAAGCAAGAATGGGTTTTTGGATATGCTTTGATAATATGCAAGGAGTATACCTGGTATGAGGGCATGTCAACAGGCACTGCCGGTTCCTTTTCTAAAACTGGGAGCCTGACTCACATAGCCTGCTACTGACCCACCCCACAGTGTTATCCAACAAGTACCTGCATCAGCTTATTTGGCCAAGAAGCCAAATAAAACCCCGTGAGAATCCATACCGTGGTGAACCCTGTGGAGCCTCCCAGTGTGTGTATGTGTGTGTGTTTAGGGTGGGGGGGCGGGCTGGTGAGGGAGAGGAGAGAGCAATTACCCATTAGGACATTTCTTACAGATCGTTCTAGAGTACAGTTCAGAACAAAGAAGAAGGGAAGTGGTAAAGCTTTATCTCCGTCTAGCAGGAGTCCTAGCCTGTGGCCACAGTGAGATCCCCTCAGGGATCCCTTTTGTCCAGATGGCCTGGAGGGCCAGTGGGCGGACCCTCACAGAGGTAATTGGCATAAGGTACCACATTGTGCCAGGGAAATTATTTTTCCTGCCAGAAGCTTGTTTAGCTAAGTCAGAAGAATGCCTCTGTGTTGGAGGGGAGCCTTCCTCACTCGGAACTTCAGATTTAGTTAAGCCTCCCACCCCACCTCCAGTCCTCCCTCCCCCAACTCCTTGCCCTGCTCCTGAGAGTAAAGCCAGAAAGTGAGTTTCACCAAAAGAAAAAAAATGGGGGCACAAGGCTGCTCTGGCCCAAGGGTCTGGGTAAAGAAGGTAACAGGTGTTTGTGCATATGTGTGTGACTGTGTGTGTGTGTGTATGTGTGAGGGTGTGTGGGGGGGTGTGTGCTATTCCCACATCATAGCACAGTTTTACAGAAGAGTGAACTTTGGTGAAGATCCTTCCATGACAGAAGCAGCAGCATCTGGCTGTGAACATACATCAGTGACCTTAGCTTGGGATCTGAGGGGCTGCCTCAGTACAGACATTGGCAGCAGCTCATAGGAGCCTCTCCCTACCACCCATGGTTTCTTGGGTGTCAGAGGTCCAGCAGAAGATGCCAGTCCCTGAGATTCCAGGAATAACTTAGGGAGCTCATAATGGAGGGGAGATGTCTGGTTCCACACAGCTGATAAGAGGCAGAAAACTGATTTATTTGTTTATTCATTCATTCCATATAAATGAAAATGAGGGCTAGTTACAGGCTAGACATTGTTCTAGGTGCTGAGCAGGAAAAATGGCAAAAACTTATGCCGTGACAGAGCTGCCATTCCAGTGAAGGCAAAGGGAAAGGAGAAATGAGCAAAAACATAACTAATATCAAGTCAGGTGGTGAGAAGTATGAAGAGGAAATTACAACAGAATAATAGAGACTGGGGGCTGATAGGGGCTACTCTAGCCAGCTGGATAAAGGGCTGTCTCTGGAATCAGAGAAATGTGTATATTCGTGTTACACACATGTGCACACACTTTTGAACTATAAACAATAGAAAGCTTAAATTTTTACTTCTATTTTCAAGAATCTTCCAACCATCAAATTAAAAGAACCCTATCACATACCAATAAGTTGTAAGAAATTTTTAAGAGACTGTCCCTAATTTTTATTTACTTAGATTTTATTCTGTAAATTAGAAAACAAAGGACAGGTCATAAAGTTTACAAACATTTGTTATACAGATTTCCTTGAATTGGTGTTTGTTTTATTCATTGAATGAATGAATGAATGAGGCACTATAAGCTAGTCAGAGATGAGGTTAAAACCATCATTTATTTTTTTAAAGGCACTGAAATATGTCAATTTTATTGTTTGGCTATACAAACATTTCTTTGCTACTGAAAACTGAAATAACACAGCAAAATTTCCTTTTATTGTAATTCAAATGTTTGGAAACCAAAATATCCAATTAATTACTATGCTCCAGCCAAACCACCCAATGGTTTCTTTACCTTCTTTCTCCATACCTTAATTTGCTTCAAATTCTTGACATTGGGTTTCATCTCACTGATTTAAGGCTTCTAAAACACAGGGGAATGCCTGAGACCTACTGGTGCTTCCTTGGGTCACATCAAAAAGTAGAACTAAAGTATTATTGAAGTCACTCAAATACATTCAAACTATATAGATCCCTTATAAATTACTGGTATCAAGGTAGGAAGGAAAAGATACAAGAAGAAAAAGACATCACAGAACTCATTATAGGTTATCAAAATTATTGGTATACAGTCTATCTTAGAATAAAGTAGCTTTCTCAACCTGCTGCATAAAATTACCAGTAAGAAAGGAAGGTATAGGAATAAGGTTTATGACTGAACAGGCTCTGTGCCATAATTCTCCATTGTGGCATTGTCAGAAGGATCCCATTAATGCAGAAACTGTAGCTACATTGGAATGGTTCACGTCTTGATTTATTCTTAACTCCCTTAAGCCTAGCGTCTGTTAATTCTCTTGCAAGCCGAGAAAATCAGTTGAGCAAGATGTAACCGAGTTTTACCATCTTTTCTTTCTGAACAAATAACAACAGTGACCTTGTTCCTCTCCTCTTGTGCGGCATGCCATCTCTGATGTCCTGGAAGATCTTTTCTCTTCTACCCTGCCATTGGGGTAGACCTTCTGGCAGAGGGGAAAGGGATTTAGTACCAGGGTTGAGAGTCAAGTTATGCTTTGTGATGAGTACATTGGTGATCTAGCTACAGCTCTAAGCTGCTCCGGATCTTTGGGTCTCAGCAGAACATGACACTGGACTCACAAATTGCTACAAGGTAGCCTGGAATAAAGTCTATAGCCCAGAAAGAGCCTGAAAACCTGAATTCCAACAAACGGTGCCCAAAGAGCCAATCCATCACTCATTAACTTGACTTCTAAGCCTACTTCTGTAAAACAGGAATAAGAACCTTAACCATCAGATTGTAAAGATAGGGTAAGATAGTCCAATCAGCGTTTATGGTGCAGAACCAGGAAAAACAGTAAGCAGGCACTCACTTCTGTAGGTTAAAAAAAAATAGAATGAAACTTACGTGAGTTCTAAATTAGTTTAAAAAATCATTTAAAGACAACCTATGAAATAACTTCTTTGCCTAGGGTTATTAATGGAAATCCAGCAGATATTCTCAAGAAAAAAATGGAATTAGTTTTTCCCTCCCTTGGACTTATGAATAAACAGTGTTAGAACTAAATGGCTTTTTTCCTATTCTAAAATCAAAAACATACACCATCCCTCATCCTCGTATCTGTGACAAGTCGTACCCAGATTGTAGTAAGAATTGAAAAGCCATCCTCATCAGACTTGAGGGCCTTGTAGACATGCACAACAGACATTTATTGAGTACCTATTATGACCACCAGGAGTAGACCAAGAGCTTTAGATGGATTCCCTGAGTCCTTCTTAACCAATATGCCAGAATTCATGGAAATAACTTCATTGTTGAGCAGACATGTCTCTTCTCTAGGCCAAATGACAAAAATGTACATTTTGCTTGGTATAAATACCAAGTATGTTGTTGCTGTTGTTTTTCTTATAACCAAAGCAATATTTCATTGTAGAAAATAAATCATCTGTTATCCTACCAATTGAGTGCCATTAAAATTTGGAATGTTTCCTATGTCAGTTTTTTCTCCCTCTGCTGTTTATCTACAAAATTGGAATTACGTAATCAAACATTCTTTGAGCAAATGCTTTTTTGGTGGTTTATACTATCTCATTATATGGATAAGCCATTAATTAACTATCCCGGTAATATTGGGAAATTTGGTTGTTCCCTTTTTTTCACCATGACAAATAAAGCTGTAGTAACCGTCTTTGTACATCTCTTTGATTTCGCTCTTCCTAGGAAAATAATTATTAATTTGAACATGACCATCTTTTGGGCTTGCAATATCTTCATCCTGAAAGGTTGTGCCTATTTACACTCTCAGCAGCAGTATATGAATATGAGTGCCTGACTCCTCTACTTTTGTCAGAATTGACAGTGTGATTTTAAAAACACACAAAAAAGTTTACAAAAAAGTTGCCAATTTCCTAGGAAAAAAAGTATCTGATTGTTTTCTTAAATCTGCATTTTTCAACTATATACTATAAGGTTATTCTTCTACCTTCCTTCCATACAGGCTATTTTCTTTTTTCTGCAAATTATCTATTCCTATCCTTTGCCCATTTAAAAATCTGTGTTAAGGATATCCTTCTTGTCTGACAAAAACCGTTTCTATGTTGAAAGTATTAATTTTTTTCCTGTAATATTTGTTGCAGTTACTACAGTATTGCAACAGTATTCCTGGGCAGTATTTATCTTTTAAATGTTTACTGTACTATTTCATGTAAAAAGTTTCAAATCTGTGTATACAAATGAATCATCCATGGCCTGCCCAAAGCCCTCGTTTTCTTTCTGTTTCAAAAAAAACTTTAATTCTATCACCTCAAGGTTCCTTTTTTTTTTTTTTTTTTTTTTTTTTTTAGACAGGGTCTCTCTCTGTCACCCAGGCTCAATTACAGTGGTGTAACCATAGCCAGGTCTACAGGCACATGCCACCACACCCGGCTAATTTTATTTTTTGCAGTGATGTGGTCTTACCACATTGTCCAGGCTGGTCTCAAACTCCTAGCCTCGAGTGATGCTCCCACCTCAGCCTCCAAAAGTGCTGGGATTATAGGCATGAGCCACTGCACCCTGGACCCCCAAAGCCCCTTTCTGTCCAATTTATTTCTGTCCAGAGGAGGCGATGGATCCACCCTCCTGCCAAACACGGTAGATTGGTACGGGGAGGAGCAGCTAACCAGAAAGATGCAGACGCAGGTGATGTAACAAAACTACATTAATGATGAGCCCAGTGAGGGAAGATCCTCAGATCCAGTGCCCAGACCCTGGTCCTTCCTGAATCTAGCTTTGCTTCTCTACCTCAGCCTTGAGAAGGTCCAGCCCAATGAGAGTCCCTGCTCTGAGGTTAATCCAAGATCACTTTACAGTAAACTCTCCATTTACCTGTGGTAATTTGAGTTGGTTTTGTTCCTCACACTCAAATTTATCTTCACCAAAACATGACAAATAATTATTTCCCTTGTGGTTTCTTCCATTGCTTTTATATTTAAAAATACTTCCCCATCCCATTATTAGTTAGGTAGTCATTTTTTTCTCCTGGATTTTTTAAAAACATGATTAAAAAAAATACACACATAGTTCTGTAAATAATTCATCTGGAGTTTATTTTGGTGTAGTTTGCTGAATAATCTACCTCTTCCCCATGGGATTGCTGTATTCCAGGGATCATATGTATCTGTATGTTGTCTGTCTGTGCATTTCGGGGCTATTTATCCTGTTCTATGTGATTCCTATGCTGGCACTAAACTGTTTTTAGCTTTACTATATATTTTACATTTGAAATAGCAAGTTTCTCTTCATTGCTCTTTTAAAATGTTTCCTAGCTATCCTCTCTAAAACCATTTTGTTATCAGAAAATTCTTTTTTATTTCATCATGTCACTGACTGAACTATCTCAACCTCTAGACAGCCAGTTATGGCTTAACCAAGTCCAGGAAATCCATCTTTACAAAACCAGAAGAGAGCCGGGTGCGGCAACTCACGCCTGTAATCCCAGCACTTTGGGAGGCTGAGGCTGAAGGATCACTTGAGCCCAGGAGTTTGAGACCAGCCTGGGCAACATAGTGAAGCCCCATCTCCACAAACAATATGGAAAAATTAGCCAGGCTAGGTGGCATGCACCTGAAGTCCCAGCTACTCAGGAGGCTGAGGTCGGAGGATCGTTTGAGCCCAGGAGGTCAAGGCTGCAGTGAGCCATGATTGTACCACTGCACTCCACCCTGGGTAACAGAATGAGATCCTGTCTCAAAAAACAAACAAACAAACAAACAAACAAAACAAAACAAAATCCCCACAACTTGAAGAGATGAAATCACTTCACGACAGCCAGGTCTACTGCTCTAACTCCTGTCTTGCAGCCCTGCCAGATAAAATTAAGAAGGCAGCAAAGAGAAAGTTAGCAAATGTGTTCTAAATAGTATTATAATTTGCCTCTTTTTTTCTTGTATTGGGTGAAGAAAACTGAGGAGCCCATGAAATTAAAACAAATTAATTTACTTTCCTGCTAAAAGGTTTTTAAAAATAGACAATAACAACCTTTACAATCTCATCTAGCACTATATGCGTTCCTTGATATTAAATCTTTTTTATTCTTAAACACTTATACTATTTGTTTTTACAAAACAAGATTCAATAGTCATTGGGACTTTAAGGAAGAATATCTATAACAACCCCAACCAACTACTACATTTTGTCACATCATGACTTAAACTAGCTTACCTTAAACGTGCTGAGAACACTGACGTTAGCCTATAGTTGGGCAAAATCAGGTAACACAAAGCCTATTTTAAAATTAAGTGCTGATATCTCAGGTAATTTATTGAATATTGTGCTGAATGTGAAAAATAGAATGATTCCACACCATCGTAAAGTTGAAAAATCATAAATCAAACCATCGTATGCCAGACAGTCTGTGTATGACTGGATATTTTCAGTGAAATATAAAAACATTTATACATTATCTAAATCTAGTATTTATGTATATTATTTGTATACATAAAAATAAATAGGAAAATTACTCATATTGGGACTGTAGTGATGAATTTTTCATTAAAAGGAAAAGTGATAGACTAGAGAAAAAACACCTGCCAGGAATGTTCCAGAACTGCCTGGTTGGCAGTCCCTTCCTTCCCTGCTGCTCCACTCCTGAATTTTTACACATCACAAAAACTATCAAACAAAAAGAAAAAAAAAAAAAACTCCAAAGATGTTATATCATAGGGAAAAGTATGAGTAAGGAATACAATGTTATCTCCTTGCCAGAAAACTAGACACTAGAAAATATTTTAAAATGCAACAACTAAAAAGGTAAAAATGTTAGTGTATGTAACATGTTTTTACTTTATATATTTAATACATATATTTAAATATAAATTTAGTATATTTTACAACACTGCTGTTGACTGAGAAGACAAATGCAAATAAACAGATTTGAAGATTTCAGGTGATTTCTTAATGATTCTACTTCATTAATTTAAAAGCAAAGTACTTTAAAGAAGGCGTCACACTTTTTAATGTAAACAGAGGAAGAAGAAGTCATCCCTTGACTGAGATTCTCATCCACTTCACCAAAATCATCACTCATCTTAAACCATTTTGCAGATGACAAAGCTGAGTCTCAGATGTTGCTATTCTAAAGTTCCATGGCTAGGAGACTGAGCAGGACTTGAGCCCACCACCCCAGGAGCTCTTTAGCTTTTTTGTGCCATGTACTCCTCTGACAGTCTGGTAAAACCTATGTACCTCTTCTCAGAATAGTATTTTTAAATTCCTAAAACAAATACATAGCATTAGAAAGGACAAAAAATATAAAGAAATAATTATCAAAATATTTTTAGGAAAAAAATTGTGATAGAGTAATATATGTTCTTTATTAATGTATTAAATAAGAAGATATACTAGTGGGTCTGATAACTATGGTAATTTTAAAGGCGTCATGAGCATTAATATTTCAACAACTTTAACGTAGTATGAAAACAACTGTGACTTTTATTGTTGAAAAGTCACAGGTACTGCTATTACTACTGGCTTGTTGCCTACATTCATAATTAGTGTGTCATTTGCTGAATACTTTAGTTCCTTCTCCAAAGGAAAGTACCCTGCAAATTTGTCCAAATCAAAAGTCTAAAATTTCCATTAAAGGTTAGTGAAAATAAAGATGTAATTTTTTTTTTTCTCATGGAAGTTCACAGACTCCCTGAATTCTGTCTACAGACCTCTTGGGAACTGCCCATTCTGGCTAAGCGCTTAGTGTAGATTCCAGGTAGACTTCTCTGAGGAGTCTGCAATGGGGAGAATGGTGTGAACCCGGGAGGCAGAGCTTGTAGTGAGTGGAGATCGCGCCACTGTGCTCTAGCCTGGGCAACAGAGCGAGACTCCGTCTCAAAAAAAAAAAAAAAAAAAGAGTCTGCAATGGGTATAAAACGAATGAATAAATGCAAGTTCCCACTAAAACACTGAGGTGGGTCAGGCACCACTGCCAGACGGTTCACTTCCTCTTTCAGGGCCAATTTAACCAGCCCATGCTCCCTAACTACAGTGTGAGAGTGCGTGCACGCGCGCGTGTGTGTGTGTGTGTGTGTGTGTGTGTGTGTTGGGGATTTGAGATATGGATTACTATGCTTCCTAGAGGTACCTTCATTTACCTGCCTAACCAGTATCTTGTATCACCTGATTCTCATTTTCTAAGATCACACAGCCTGAGGTACCAGAAGGTATAATCAGGTCTTTGGGAAACAGATCAGGTTGTGAGGCCCAGTAGAGAGTAAAAGCCTCAGCTAGTCTGCAGCAGCTTCTGCTATGGTCAGGAGGAGCAGGAGATGGTCAGGTGGGTACTGATGGGACAGCAGCCAGTGCCGCCGTGGCCACAGCAGCTATCCATTTCCAATGGTATAACTTGTCTGCCTTGGAGCAGCACATTTCTGATGCCCTGGATCAACATTTCAGATTGTTATGAATGTCAAACAACTGTTACTGAGATTCTTGTCTGATATTCCCTACACCTTCTTTCTAGAGAGGAGCATACTCCACTATTTTGATTATTCTCTTCATAAAGGATGGGATATGCTCATTTCATCTATTCAAATTTTTAGATTAACTTAAGATAGCTAAAAATTTAAATATCTAAAATGCTGCCAAAATAAAAGAGAAAAACACATTTGACTTTATTCTCTCAACTTTGTATGTGAGAGAGAACATTCCTGTGTTCATGTGCATGTGCGTGCACACGTGTACACTGCTTCGTGGGGAAGGAACAGAGCTTCCCTGTGATTTCCTAGATTTCCTCCCTGTGGTTTTCAGAAACCATGTTCCCAGCAGCAAATCCAAAGACTCGCCTTGAGCATGCATGCCATTTTTGCAAAGAGACCAAAAAAAAAAGTCTGGATGTATCTTTAAATGGCAAGGAAGTAGGATCATAAACACAAATTTAAATAAGCAAAGAATGATTAAACTTCAAAGCAAAAAAGGAAACAGAATAACTCAGACCCTGATATAAATAAAAGAACGATACTCTAGTTCAAATTCCCTAGCTTGGCATTCAAGACCATGCTCAATCCAGCCCTACTGACTTGTCCTCAGAGGTCCTGCCCTGCATGGTCTGGCCTCTTCTGGCTGCTCTGGCTTTGTATCAACCTACTCTTGCCCTCATTCTCCTTCTCTAGACTCAGTTCCTGGAATACCCCAGGCTCTCTCCTACTTTAGTGACTTTTAACATGCAGTTTTATCTGCCTGAAGGCTCTTGATGGTCTTGCCCATCGCCCTTCTCCCATTTTTTAGTTACTGCTGTTCATTCTTCAGGTTTCATCTCAGGCCTTCACTGATCCTCCAGATCAGCCAGATTTCCAAGGCCTGTGCATTAGATTGGGTCAACTGTGCTCTAAATCAGGGTTTAGAGTCAAGTATGGGGATGGCGAGGCTGCCCTACTGGCCAAGCCATGCACCTCACTGCTGGCCTTTGTCCAACTGGACACTTTTTCCAGTCCTTTATGTGAACTGGAAAAGACTCCACTGGCTTGCCAAACCATGTGCCTAGAGGTTTTCATATACCTGGGGGTTGCCTTTTGTTTTGTCCTCTGAGAGCCGATGGCTTTTTCTAATGTGCACAAAGGCATGCATATCATATCATTGACCCTACAAATCTCCCTGATTTACATATGCAATTGGCCTTTTTATTCATAGACTTAACAGTCTGTGGTCTGTAGTCATTGACGTGTATGTGTAAATGAGTGGTATCAGAGTTTCCCATTAGACGGTAAGATCCATTAGGGCAGGAACCATGGGTTTTTGCTCACAATTATCCCCAGTCCCTAACACAGTGTCTGGCACAGAATAGATGCTAAATGCATTTTTTTGTTTGTTTTTGAGATGGAGTCTTGCTCCTTCACCCAGGCTGGAGTGCAGCAGCGCAATCTCGGCTCACTGCAGCCTCTGCCTCCCAGGTTCAAGCAATCTTCCCGTCTCAGCCTCCCAAGTAGCTGGGACTACAGGTGTGCACCACCATGCCCAGTTAATTTTTATATTTTTAGTAGAGACAGGGTTTCGCCATGGTGGCCAGGCTCGTCTTGAACTCCTGGCCTCAAGTGATACGCCCACCTTGGCCTCTCGAAGTGCTAGGATTACAGGCGTAAGCCACTGTGCCCAGCCTGCTAAATGCATGTTTATGAAGTGAATTAATGAAGAAGAAAGCCATAGATATGCTGTAATAAAAGAAATAACCAGACTTAGGGCAAGATGGAGGTGTCTAGCAGATTTACTTATACTTACTGAATAAATGAGGATTTGACAGATAGTAAGAAGCAAAAGTTGGCAGACCAAAGGACAGACTTTGCAACTTCATAATCGAAGTAGAATTTCCACTGAAGCATTTCACCCTAGGGCTAGGAAGAAACATGCTGCTTCTAGAAGAAAGCAGAGTCAGGCTGGTAGTGCCTCAAGAGCCTGCTTGGGAACAAAGGGAGTTTTAAATAGGATAGCAAGCTGGGAGGGAACCTAAGTGAGACAAAAATCTAATGATTCATGAGATTCCAGGCAGACCAAGCACCCTGGAACTTGCAAAACTTGTTGCAACAAGAATTCTTGCTCAGTTGGCTGAAGACACTGAGGCAGAAAGCCTCTGTGTGTCACTTAGTGCACTGCGCAACAGGAAAACCAGCTTCAAGTGAAGATCTGAGGCGAGCATAGGAGCAGTTATGGCCCGAACAGCCCTGAGACTTGGAAAATAAAGATCTGTATAGTTCCCTGAAGACAGGCAGGGAACACGAGCATCGGTACAGACTTAGGTGCCTCAATTCTAAATTTCTAAAAATTTCTCCCTATGGAAAGGGAGAGAGGGAAAAATGCAAAACGCTTTTTCATTCTAGAAAAAAAATTATATGCTACACCAGATTACACGTATATATTTTAAATTTATCTAAAATATATCAAGCTATATAGCACTATTATAAATTCTTTCTTAATAGTATAACTTAAAGATCTTTTTGTATCTGCACATACAGATTTTTTATTCTTTTTAACAGGTGCAACACATTCCACAGTATGATGGATCATTCTTTAGCATAAAGAGGGTCATTCAGCTTGGTGATATAGCTCAGGCTTTTGTGTTTTTAGAGTAGCCTCATGGGGTAGGAAGACTCCAAGATGGCCTGCAAGGACCCCAGCTTCTAAGATTCACACCCTTGCATAATCCCTTCCCACACTGTACCTGTACCAGGGTTGGTCTATATGATCAATAATCTACAGCAGAAATAACGGTAGGCCACTTCCAAGATTTGGTTATAAATGATTGCACCTTCCCTCTTCGGTGCTCTCTGACTGGCTCCCTCTGTCTCTCTTGGTTCATATGCTTTGAAAGAAGCCAGCATGTACATCGTAAAGACACTCAGGCCACCCACGGAAGGTCCAGGTGGTAAGGAACTGAGGCCTCCCAACAGCAAACATGAGTGTGCTTGGGAAGTGAATTCCCCAGCCCCACTTGAGCTTTGAGATGAATGCAGCTGCTGCCCACAGTTTGGCAGCAACTTCATGAGGGACCCTGAGCTACAAATGCCCAGCTAAAGTGCTCCCAATTCCTGAACTCAGAAACTGTATGAGATAATAATTTGTTGTTTTAAGCGGCTAAATTTTGTGGTAATGTGTTATGTAGTACTAGGTAACTAATACATCACATATGATGAAGTCCTAGCAGTAGACTACGTAGATCAATGGTATATGCATTAAACATTTTGAAAGATATTGATAAATTATCTACCAATGAGGAGCCACTAACACAGCAAGGGCTCTGGTTTCCCCAAATCCTCACCAGCATCAGAAATTATTAAACTCAACAATGTTTGCTAAACTAAATGGGTGAAAAACGGCATCTGATTGCTTTGACCTGTGTTTTTTTAATTTCAAAAGTTCTTTGGGGCACATACCAGGCTTCATCAGCAATGCACAGGAAAAGGTGCGTGGTAGGGTTCAAGTGATTCATTACACAATAAAAGACTCTGAGCCACCCTGCCTTAACCTCTAAACCACTGCCTTTCATTTAAAAATCCCATTAAGCTTTCTACATATGGCTAGCCAGTTTTCCCAGCACCATTTATTAAATAGGGAATCCTTTCCCCATTGCTTGTTTTTGTCAGGTTTGTCAAAGATCAGATAGTTGTAGATATGCGGCATCATTTCTGAGGGCTCTGTTCTGTTCCATTGATTTATGTCTCTGTTGGGGTACCAGTACCATGCTGTTTTGGTTACTGTAGCCTTGTAGTATAGTTTAAAGTCAGGTAGTGTGATGCCTCCAGCTTTGTTCTTTTGGCTTAGGATTGACTTGGCGATGCAGGCTCTTTTTTGGTTCCATATGAACTTTAAAGTAGTTTTTTCCAATTCTGTGAAGAAAGTCATTGGTAGCTTGATGGGGATGGCATTGAATCTATAAATTACCTTGGGCAGTATGGCCATTTTCACGATATTGATTCTTCCAACCCATGAGCATGGAATGTTCTTCCATTTGTTTGTATCCTGTTTTATTTCATTGAGCAGTGGTTTGTAGTTCTCCTTGAAGAGGTCCTTCACATCCCTTGTAAGTTGGATTCCTAGGTATTTTATTCTCTTTGAAGCAATTGTGAATGGGAGTTCACTCATGATTTGGCTCTCTGTCTGTGACTGGTGTACAAGAATGCTTGTGATTTTTGTACATTGATTTTGTATCCTGAGACTTTGCTGAAGTTGCTAATCAGCTTAAGGAGATTTTGGGCTGAGACAATGGGGTTTTCTAGATATACAATCATGTCATCTGCAAACAGGGACAATTTGACTTCCTCTTTTCCTAATGGCCATCATTAAAAAGTCAGGAAACAACAGGTGCTGGAGAGGATGTGGAGAAATAGGAACACTTTTACACTGTTGGTGGGACTGTAAACTAGTTCAACCATTGTGGAAGTCAGTGTGGCGATTCCTCAGGGATCTAGAACTAGAAATACCATCTGACCCAGCCATCCCATTCCTGGGTATATACCCAAAGGACTATAAATCATGCTGCTATAAAGACACATGCACACGTATGTTTATTGCGGCACTATTCACAATAGCAAGGAGTTGGAACCAACCCAAATGTCCAACAACGATAGACTGGATTAAGAAAATGTGGCACATATACACCATGGAATACTATGCAGCCATAAAAAATGATGAGTTCATGCCCTTTGTAGGGACATGGATGAAACTGGAAAACATCATTCTCAGTAAACTATCGCAAGGACAAAAAACCAAACACCGCATGTTCTCACTCATAGGTGGGAATTGAACAATGAGAACTCATGGACACTGGAAGGGGAACATCACACTCCGGGGACTGTTGTGGGGTGGGGGGAGGGGGGAGGGATAGCATTAGGAGATATACGTAATGCTAAATGACGAGTTAATGGGTGCAGCAAAACAACATGGCACATGGATACATATGTAACAAACCTGCACATTGGGCACATGTACCCTAAAACCTAAAGTATAATAATAAAAATAAAAATAAAAAAATAAAATAAAATTCCCATTAAGCAATTAATTTTATAAAAGAAATAACCACTGAAGTTGAGTCTAGGAGTGAGAGTGTCTGATTTTGATTACTTTCTTGGAAATGTATAGAACATTAAATGATTTTAATAAGAGGCATGCCCTTGAACCTCAAGCCATGAGCCTGAAATCAGAAGAGATGTAAATTCAAGTGTTAATTCCCTTTAATGTTGCTGAACCAGAAGTTTGATAACAAACTAGAGTGAGTAACCCAGATCAAATGGCAACCAAATGTCCGTATTTTCCAAAGCTACTTAAATGAAACTTCACTATAGTCTCAAATCAAATATGAACTCAACTATGTCTTTATTTGGATTTAGTTCCTGGTGAGAATAAATGATTCTGAAAAAAAAATGTCTTTTATAAAAAGCTATAAAGAAGACTGGAACTCAGTGATATTTGAGAGAAGCAAAAATAATACTCCTTGCTAGAGAAAAGCATCTGAAATCATTATAAGTCTCCTACCGTCAGCAACCCCAAGTTCCACAATAATGAAGACAAATGTATATTTAGTATTTTTTTAAAATAAACACTATTCTTGATGACATCTCATTAAATTATCAAATATATCTGTTTCTACTGCCAGAAGTGATAACATTTTTATAAAAATAAACCTACCTCTTATAAAGATACAGTGGACATGTCACATCAGAGAAATTCTAGAAAGAAGTTCCCAGAAACCAAGGGCCAAAAACCAAGACAAATAGTTTTAGATGATTTCAAATGGTCTTTAATCACATAAATAAACAACTCAGAAGGCTTTGTATGGTTATTAAACTAACTAGCTGATTTCTCACTTGTACATGATGAATAAGTGACAATATAATTTAATTATTATTGTTACTTTCCCAGGCTACAATGGTCAGAGAAAGATTTTTTTTTTCTTCTTGTAAGAGATTGAGTCTTGCTCTGTTGCCCAGGCTGGGCAATCATGGCTCACTGCAGCCTTGACCTCCTGGGCTCAAGTGATCCTCCCACCTCAGCCTCTAGAGTAGGTGGGACCACAGTCACACACCACCACCTAGCCCAGCTAATTTTTAAATTTTTTTGTGAAGAAGGGGTCTCGCCATATTGCCAAGGCTGGAATTCCTGGGTTCAACTGATCCTCCCGCCGCAGCATCCCAAAGTGCCAGGATTACAGGCGTGAGCCAGAGGAAAGGAAATTAAAGTGTTGGTTCCCACAGCAAGGTGGATGCCATGCTCAGGGTTCTCTAAGGTTCAGGCCAGAGGACATTTTATTTGCACTAAGCAGTATCATCCCCCAAAACACTCTTTCCCAATCACAGTCAAAGAAGGCTTTGGATAAGGCCACGGAATGTTAACTCTTTCCTCCCTTAGAATAATGTGGCCATGGAAGGCAGGCAGTCTCCAAAAAGCCAGGAGAGTGAGGGGCTCTTGGCTCATTGAAGTGAGCTCTCCTTCTTCTCCCTAGAGGTCTGCTGGATCCTCACAGAGACACAAAGACAATCATCCTTGTCTTGTTACTAGCACATGCTCCACACACAGGGTGTGCTCCATAAAGATTTTCTAATAACTCATCTATGTATAAGCACTATCTCTTATTGTACTCACTAACTCACCACCTTTCCATGTAGGAAGGAGAAAGGATTCTCTGACATTGAAGTTTCTCATCCAGTGGCAGCTCAGAATTCTGACATGCTTGCCAGGTACATCATCTACAACCTTCAGACAACACAAAACATAAGTTTTGTTGAGATATGCATTCTGTCCTATGAATCATTATGGATCCTATTGAATCCCTTGAGTGAACACTACTGTGAACTATGATTGGGTCATTCTGGCTACTGCAGCCAGCCTGCTTGGGTTTGAATCTAGCTCCATTCTTTACTGGTTGTGTGACCCCAGGCAAGTTACCTAAGTGTCTAAGTTTTCCTCATCTCTAAAATAAGGATACAAAAAACCTTTTCCTAAGATACGTAAAGTGCTTAGAACTGTGCCTGGCATATAGTGTATGCTGTTGGTATCATTATACGAATTGCCCTGTCTTTTACCTTAATATCCCCACATCTGGTAGGATGTTCATGTGAGACCCTGCAGAAGGGCTGGGGTTTCTGCTCAAATATTTAGGCAACTCTGTGTGGCTAAGCTGATGATCTTCCCAACAAGTTGTGACAGTAACTGACAAGCTAAGATGACTGCACCCGGTATAGAAGAGGAATTTGCCCGAAAGCAAAAACAAGAGCACAGTTCAATCACCTTCGCCCTTCCTTTCCCAGAATATTCAACTTCAGCATATTCAAGAGTTCTGTACTTGTAAAACTGTCATAGGATAGCTGGCTAAGCTCACAAAACACACCGGCCCGAAGCCACACTGAATCCTGTCACCTTCCCACTCAAGTTCAGATGCTTCTAGCTGAGCAACTCTGCACGTCAGTCCGTGATCCCCCTGGTTTCCAGATTATTAAATGAAAACACATTCGTTGGCACACCTTTCCCAAAAAGCCAACCAAGCAAATGAGCTTTCCCTCTGGACTGCCAGGTCCACTCTGAAAGAAGAAACCCAGGCCACTGCTTTTAAAGTTTTAATGGGAGAGCAATATAAACAACTAAGGTTCTTTGGGTTCTTAACATCATCAGAGGACCATGATGAGATCTCTTTGTAAATATTTAAGAATCACATATTTTCTCCCTGTCATTTCTGCCAGGGTCTGAGCACAAGACATATATCCATATCTGTCACCTGAAGACATCCAGACAGGCCACTTATAAACAGCCCTAGCTGGAGACCTAAAGAAGAGGTGAGGTCATAATTCTGCGTGCTGGGGTGGAGGCATGCGGTAGATGGCGAGATCAAGGCTGGTTCTTCTAATGATGACAAGAAAGTATGATCATTGAGGATGGTGCTCAGAGTAATTATTTTAAAGACATTTAATTAAATAAACAAGCAAAAAATAAAACCTAGGCGTCCTGAGGGGGAAAATAACACACTGGCTGTGTGTGAAAAAAGTATAATTTATATTTCATCTGTACTGCTACTTTCACACTTAGGCAAAATCAACAACAGACATAAGTAGTTCTGGGATCCCACCCTTCTCCAAGAGGCCAGATGTCACAGACAACATGTCTTTAAATCCCAATTCCTTCACATCCACCCCCCAACTATGTGGGGTTTAGTACATTTATTGGTTTCTCTATATCTCAGTTTCCTCAGGTAAATGATGATTGTTATGAAGATTTTTAAGATAATTCATATGGACCACTTAGATCCGCATGGCAAACAGGAAGCATACAACAATTGTTAGCTATTATCATTTATTTTTGGAACTGGCTTTCAAATAAATGAAATAATTCTTTTAAATGGTTAAAAAATAATAAACATTTAGAGAAAAAACTGGTATGATGGCATTTACGCCATTTGTGGCAATACTATTTACAGGTACATATCAAAAAGTCACCAAATTGCAGGGCATCAGAACTACAAAAATAACTTTTTAGCTTCATAAACTTTTTCTAAAACTAGATTAGAAATTCCTGGCTGGGCGCAGTGGCTCATACCTGTAATCCCAGCACTTTGGGAGACCAAGGCGGGCAGATCACCTGAGGTCAGGAGTTCAAGACCAGCCTGACCAACATGGCGAAACTCTGTCTCTACTAAAAATACAAAACCTTAGCTGGGCATGGTGTCATGCACCTGTAGTCCCAGGTACTCGGGAAGCTGAAGTGGGAGAATTGCTTGAACCCAGGAGTTGGAGGTTGCAGTTGAGATCGTGCCACTGCACTCTAGCCTGAAGGAAGGAGCGAGACCCACTCTCAAAAAACAAAAAAAAAAACAAAAACAAACAAACAAAAAAAACTCCTATAGCCACCAATGCTGCCAGAATCAAAGATGTATCATAAGTTTGTCAATCTTTTTTAAAATCTTGGTACATCTTATAACTTAAAAATGTTAAGATGCAATTTGTGAATATACATTTACTTAAAATATTACTACTATGAAAGAACAATAACAACTAAATTCAACTAATAATTTGAGCACCAGTTTTTAGTATTCAGGTAAAAGATACATGCATTATGCACTGGATTTCTCTGGCATTTATTAACAATTATTAACAATAATGGATCTTTATTTAATGACTTCACTTTCAAAAACTAAGTAGTACCTGACATGCTACCACTCATTATCCACAGATGAGGTATTTTAGTTTGGTTATGTTGTAGTAACAAACATCCCCAAAACAGAATGGCTTAAAACAACAAGCGTTTATTTCTCACTCATGGGTACATGTTCATCACAGGTCAGCAGGGTCACTGCTCCGTGTCATGTCCTTATTCAGGAATGCAGATTGAAAGAGATCAGAAATCTGGCACTTTGCAGGTCACCATGGTAGGCAGAATGGAGTTTGTAGAATTCTGCATTGGGTCTTAAGACTTCCCCTTAAAGGTGACACATATCCCCTCCACTCACATTTCATCTGGAAAAACAAGTCACGTGGTCACAATAGGCAAAGATGTGCCCATGGACCCAGAGGGAGGAGATGTGGAATACTACTGACCATGTCAAGCGACTACCATACCATATAAAGAAACTTTGCAGGTTTTTTTCACTTTAATTTAAAGGTTAAAACATGCAGCTGTGAAAAGTCCTGGGCCTGATTGCTTCACTGGTGAGTTCTACCAAACATTTAAAGAACAAATACCAATCCTTCTCAAATTTTTCTAAATAACTGAAGAAGAGGAAACATTTACTAACTTATTTATATAAGACCAGCATTATCCTGATACGGAAGCCAGACAAAGACACTACAGAAAAGAAAATTATAGACCAATATTTCTTATGAACATTGATGCAAAAATCCTCAACAAAATACAAGCAAACTGAATTCAGCATATTAAAAAGATTATACACCATGACCAAGTGGGATTTATTCCTAGAATGCCAAGATGGTTCAACATATAAAAATCAATCAATGTAATATACCACATTTACAGAATAAAGGGAAAAAAACATAACCATCTTAATTGATGGTGAAAGAGCATTTGACAAAACTCAACACCCTTTCACGATAAACACTCAACAAACTAGTTGTAGAAGGAAATCACCTCAACATAATAAAAGCTGCATGTGAAAAACCCCAGTGAACATCATACTCAATGGCAAAAGACTAAAATCTTCCCCTCTAATATCAAGAACAAGGGAAGGATGCCCATTTTCATCACTTCAATTTGACATGGAACTGGAAGTTCTAGCCAGAGCAATTATGCAAGAAAAAGAAATCAAAGGTATTCAAATTGTAAAGAAAAAAGTAAACATTTCTTTTTGCAAGTAATATAATCTTATGTTTGGAAAACGCTAAAGATTCCACACACAATAAAAAAGTCTGTTAGAACAAATGACTTAATTACAAAATTACAATAATCAAAACAGTGTGGTACTGACATAAAGATAGACATATAAAATGAAATAGAATGGAGAACTCAGAAATACACTTTTGTATATGTGGTCAAATGATTTTTGACAAGGCTGCCAAGACCATTCAATGGAGAAAAGAGAGTCTTTCCAACAAATGGTGCTGGAAAGCTGGACATCAATATGCAAAAGAATGACATTACTCTTACTTAATATTATATACAAAATGACCTCAAAATAGATCAAAGATCGAAACATAGGACTAAAACTATAAAGCTGTTATTAGAAAGCATAGGGCAAAAGCTTCACGATATTGCATTTGACAGTGATTTATTGGAAATGACACCAAAGTCACAGGCAACAAAAGAAAAAAAAATTGGATTTCATGAAAATGAAAAATTTTGTTCATCAAAAGATATGAGTGACAGAATAAAAAGGCAACCTACAGAATGAGAAAGAATATTTGAAATCACATATCTATTTAGGGATTAATATCAAAATATATATAGAATTCCTAAAACTTAACAAGAAAAGAAGTGAACAACTAAATTGAAAGATTGGAAAAGGACTTGAATAGACATTTCTCCAAAGAAGATATAAAAATGGCTAATAAGCACATGAAAAGATGTTCAAGCTCACTAAATCATCAGGGAGATATAATTTGAAACTATGATGAATTACCACCTCACCCTCAGTAGGATGACTACTCTCATGAAAACCCAGAAAATATCAAGTGTTGGTGAGGATGCAGAGTAACTAGAATCCTTGTACGCTGCTCGTGGGAATGCAAAAAGTTACAGCGACTGTGGAAAACAGTTACGGCAGCTCCTCAAAACATTAAAAATCAAACTTCCATATGGTCCAGCAATTCCACTTCTGGGTATGTGCCCAAAAGAATTGAAATTAGGGTCTGGGCACGGTAGCTCACACCTGCAATCCCAGCATTTTGGGAGGCCGAGGTGGGCAGATCATCTGAGGTCAGGAGTTCGAGACCAGCCTGACCAACATGGAGAAACCCTGTCTCTACTAAAAATACAAAATTAGCTGGCATGGTGGCACATGCCTGTAATCCTAGCTACTCGGGAGGCTGAGGCAGGAGAGTAGCTTGAACCCAGGAGGCAGAGGTTGCAGTGAGCCAAGATCACGCCATTGCACTCCAGCTTGGGCAACAAGAGTGAGACTCTGTCTCAAAAAAAAAAAGAAAAAATAAGAAGAATTGAAATTAGGGTCTCGAAGAGATACTTGTACACCCATGTTCAAAGCAGCATTATTCACAATAGCTAAAACATGGAGGCAACTCTAGTTTCTACTGACAGATGAACACGTAAGTAAAATGTGTATATACATACAATGGAATACTATTCAGCCTTAAAAAGGAGAAGCTAAAGAGGAAATTTTGATATAGGATACAACATGGACGGACCTTCAGAACATTATGCTAAGTGAAACAAGCCATTCTCAAAACAACAAACATTATATGATTCCACTTATATGAGGCACTTAGAGTAGTTAAAACTATAGAGACAGAAAATAGAATGGTGGTTGCCAGGGACAGGGGGGAAGGAGGAATGGGAAGTTACTGTGTAATGGGTATAGAATTTCAGTTTTGCTAGATGAAGAGTTCTGGAGATGGATGACGGTGATGGATACACAGAATTATGAATGTATTTAATGTCACTGAACTGTACACAACTATTAAGATGGTAAATATTGTTATGTGAATTTTACCACAATTAAAAAAACCCAAACATGCAGCTGTATCTAATTCAAACACCAGACATAACACATGTGCCTTTTCAATTCCCCCTTGCATAGCCCATATATAACCCGGGCTATGCAAGGGAGGGAATTAGTACTTTGTATTCAACAGAAGCCAACTTGATTTTTGGATGCAAAACGAAACTTGGATGACAAAGTTGCATAAAGAAATTAAGGTCCCAGTTAATTTGTTTCATTTTGAATTTCTTATCTGTTTTTCCATTTTTAGAGAAAGTAATCTTTTTTTTTTTTTCACACAAAGAATGCACTCCATCAGACTATGCTGTCAAAATTTACAAGGTCACCCCTGCTGGGCTTTCTTCCATCTACCTACTCTGCCACCTTCAAACACAGGCATCTGCACAAGAGGGATAGTGTCCGAATTTTTTTCATAGGTTGATAGGCAATTAGACATGGAACTTGCACACATTATTTATTTTTAAAACTGGAAAGGACCTCACATGCTATGGCAGGCACCTACTAGTTGTCTTCAGAAATCTACCCCTCCCCAACACACACATCGCAGTTGTACATGACAACTATATGACATGACGTGACAGCCATTTCTCACCTCTCTCCCAGTGAGGTGTGACCGTGTGACTACATTCTGGTCAAAGGGGTATGAGTGGAGGCCACGTGTCACTTTTAGATCATGCCTCTAAAGGAGGGGGTGTGTCTTCCCCTTGGTCCTTTCCCTTCTCTCACTGGCTGGTGTGTGGACATGAGTGTGGGCACTGGAGCAGCAGACTTAACCACAGGGTGAAGCTGTGTGGTGAGCACAGTGGAGCAACAACATAGCAAGAACCTGGGTCCCTGAAACTGTGAAGTTCCCACCCAGCTCTTAGAGTGTGTATGCCAACATTGTATGTGGAAGAAAGAAATGTTTGTAATAAAGTTAGTTTGACCCAGGTCAGATGGGTCAAATCTCACTTTAAAATGAAGAAACTGAGGCCAAAGAGATTAAAAGGTATGCCCAGGGTCATACAGCCCTCCCCTCTGTAAACTGTATATTACAATGATGGAAAATTACTCTTTCTTCCTGTTAATGGCCATGAGATTAAAATCTTCTTTCTGCAATTCCTTCTTGAATGATTTAATGTCATACTCAGCAGGGGTAACAATAGAATGTAATGATAAGAACCACATCATTTCAAGTTTCTTAGGATGATAAACATGTCCTATTAATAGAAATTATTTAATTTAGTGTAGATTGCCAGGGTATAAAGCAAATGGAAAATTTTGAAGGTTTTAACAGAGGAAACAGCTCAACTATGAGATAGTCTAGAAGTACATTTCCTGAAGTCCACAGGAAGACAATCAGTGAGTTGTATTTATACTTCCTTCTGAGTTAGGAACAGTAAGCCTTCAAATGTGATGGGAACTTGGCTCTGAGTGGTGAAAGTACCCAGCTTTAATAAGCACACATCAAAGAAACCACAGCCTTACCCTACTAACATAAAGTCCATCTATGATGCTGCATTTGCTTTTAGTTAACTTTTTCATAGAAATGGAGAAAAAGTGTTCTCAATTCGCTATGTCCTTGGTACTCTCATTTGCTGTTTAAAAATGACATTCACCAGGAATGATGCTGTTTGACGTACTTCATGTATCTGATGCTCTAAGGGATTGCAAAATGGCTTGGAATTGTTTCAGAGAGCACAAAAACATCTGACCTTACTGGTTTAAGCTTTGGGTACAGTTTGTGGAAAACAAGAAATTCTTTCTCTCCTTTGGAACATACTTTGGAAGCACTTCTTTTAGGTTCTACTTAGCGACTTCCTGTTGAGAGAGCTGATACTAGTCATAACATCACAGGACAACTAAAACCATCAGAATGCAAAGCCATTTGGTTCAATTTTACGCACCCCTCTTTCCAAGCTCCTACACAGCTGTCCCGAATCATTCTTACTACTAGCAGAAATGACAGCTGGTGTGAAGGGGGCTCACTTCCCTACAACAGATCATAGTTCCTGTTTTACTGTACTTGTAGCTCTCAAAATCTTCAGTGCCAGTTAATGTTTCAAATCTGATGTCACACACCTGTTTTAAATAATTTCAAGAGCTCCTTGTTGCCTCTAGAATACCTTACCTTTAGCACCCAAAGACCTCAAGTTCCCCCACCCTGCCTCTCCAGATCCAGCCCCTCACTGCTCCTCTTTGCTGCCACTACCTTGGACTATACTCCAGTTCAGGGACTTTTCTCACCCCACCCTTCTGTACTCTCTGCCTGGGCTGTCACCCGCCCCAATCTCTTCCATATTTACGACCTCTGCCTGCCCTCTCTCCTACTCCCATGTAAAAGTGACCATTTCCTAGACTTTCCTACCTCTACAGAGTTACCTGTTCAACTGCGTTTTACTTATTCATGTACCCGTGGCCCATTCTATGTCGTGTCTTAATTTTCTTCCTAACATCTGGGATGGTTCTTGGCACACAGATGTTCAATATATGCTTGCTGAATGACTATGAGAATAAAAGAAAAAAAGAATCAGAACGTACACAGCTTAAATCACTAAAATAATAAAAAAAAACCTAATATGTAAAAGAAATCACAATTTGTAATAGTGTCTTTGTTAAATCTATTATGCTAAGATAGAAAGAAGCAAATCATCTATGGTGCAGAAAAGCCCGGTGAGAGGCAATTGATGTCTTTACACCTGGAATGAGAAGACCCAGATTTGAGTCTTAGCTCTACCACCTTCTGCCTCTAACTCTGGGCAATTTACATGTACAAAATGAAAATCTAAATTCCACCTCATTCCAAAGTAAATCTCGGCAATAGCTGGCAAGAAACACCCCTCTGAGCTTTTCTTTTCCCTTTCTAAATTCGCTTAAACAGAATTTAGAAATTTAAACAGAGATGAAAATACCCACAGTACTGACCTCACAGTGTGTGAGGCTCCAATGAGCTAGTGACTGTAAAAGCACTCTATAAACTATGCAATGACACATAAATGAAAGGCATTATTATCACAGACGGGAAAGAAAGAAACTATTCAGAGTGGTTACTGTGGGCCAGGTGTTAGGGATTCAAAGACAACTCAGAAATTCAGGACTGCCCTGGTGAATGCTCTCTCAGACAGATCCCACCCCACTCTTGGGTGGAATCAGAACCATTCACATGACTTTACTCTGCCAACCAACCTCTGTCCCCATAGGTCGGAGTATCATGGACCAAGTACAAGTCTGGATATGGCAAAGAAATAAAGGTAGCCCAAGGTAGAGACATACACACCAAATACTGAAGAAAATGCTCCGTCACATACCCCATTCACTGCCCACTCCCCAGCCCCGGCCAGGGCCTCCTGTGGAACTGGCTGGCATCCACTCACCCTTTCCTGAAGGACATTTTATGGGGGATTGTGTGGAGCAAGGTCCCAGAGTTGGGGATATTTGTAATTGGGAAAGGTATACAGAACTGGTCACTTCTTACTTGAGATGAGGATTGCAATATAATTTAATTTTACTTTATTCTTTGTCAAAGAACCAATAGCTGAAAAAAAAAATCATGTTGGAACATTTATTTTTGAAGTTGTTATGAAGCCTTATTTCTTAGCATCCAACCTGCCTAAGTCTTGGATCTACAGGAAGTATTAAAAATAAAAGACCATGCCTTCTTTAACATGTTCAAGATCACAGTCATTCATTCATTCATCCTGCAAATATTTATCCAGTACTTATGACCTGCTAGGGCAGTAGGCTAGGTACTAGGGAAACAGCTATTAACCACCTAGAAGTAGGGGCCGAGAGCAAACAGGACTTTAATTATGATTATGATATGAGTTACAAAGAAGAAGTATAGAGTTCCATGCTCTAATGAAATCTGTGTGGGGAAGAGGATGTGGTGGGAGGGGTCAGGGAGCAGTCAAGGGAAGAAGCTGCAGGAGTGCAGGCTCTAGTGGGGAAGGAGCTTGGCCAGAGCTTGAGCCAGAGGGAAGGGAGAGAGAGGACCCCAGAGAAGAGTGAGAGGTCATCCCTGCTCAGGTTATTACCTGGGAGCAGCAGGAAGCCACTGTAGGAAGGGCTTCATACTGGGGAATAACATGATTAGCTATATATTAAAAAACAAAAACAAAAGATGACTTTAATACTCATGATGGTGGTAAGAAGCTTGCAGACCTAGATAAAGGTGACAGGAAGAAGTCATCACTGTTGCACCACCTCTTCAATATATGGATGAAGATGCCAAACCTCAAAAATGAAGTGACCTGTCCAAGATCACACAGACAGATTCTGGCAGAGCCTCATTTTTCTGACTTGGTCAGAATTTTTCTACAATAAACACTGTAACTGTGAAGCTGGAGTCAGAGTTCTCCAAATCTTTTTTTTAAGAAGCAAGTTCTTGCTCTGTTGCTCAGGCTGAAGTGCAGTGGCACAGTCATAGCTCACTGTAAACTTGAACTCCCAGGCTCAAGAGATCCTCCTGCTTCGGCCTCCTGAGTAGCTGGGACTATAACTGTGTGCCATCAGGCTTGGCTAATTTTTTTTTTAATTTTTAGTAGAGACAGGGTCTTTTTATGTTGCCTAGGCTGATCACAAATTCCTGGCCTCAAGTGACCCTCCAGCCTCAGTGTCCCAAAGTGCTGGTATTACAGACAAGAGCCATAATGCCTGGCCTCTCCCAATCTTTGACTCATATCCACATAATCATAGAACTGACAGTGCTTTCTCATCACTTTGAACTTAATAACACTACTAATAATAGCAGCAATCACTTACTAGAAACCCTCCAAGTGACAGGCAACTTGCTAGGTGCTTTCCATATCTCATCTTTACAACAATCTTGTAAGACGGGTGTTATTTTTATTGTTTTACAGTTGAAAGAACTGAGGGTCAGAAATATTTGTTTAATTGCTCAAGGTCACACAAGTGAGTTGAGTGTGATCAGAATCTGCAGCCATTTCCCTGTCACTCCAATCTCTGCCACCATGCCATGCCAAATCTAGATTTTATCATTATCCAATGCTAAATTCTGGCTTTCTAGGGAAAATCAGAATAGAAAGGGAGAGCTTCCTCTCCCTAAATTAAAAAAAAAAAAAACCTACAAGAAATTGTCTGAAAAGTTCAATCAATTAATCAAATGTATACAAACACAAAGAATAACAAGAATTGAAAAAATTTTTATTTTTAAGCTACATTAGAGGCACAAAATTCTAGGAATTCTCCTCTAACCTGTTTAAAGAGACAAACATAGGGAGTAACCATGTGGTTGGGCCAAGATAAAAATGTCCCATTAAAATTGTCTGATCTACAATCTCAGCTGCAGGAAGTGCACTGCTGATTCCTGAAAAGGTCAGCCGTGGGGAAAAAAGAGATCATCTCTGACTGACCTGCTCTTGACCCTCCAAAACTGATGGACGTGAAATTGAAAGTCGGCTTCCATATGATAAACACTCCAAAAATTGGAGAGGAAGTATAAGAAAACGGAAAAAAAAAATCTGGCCCTAATGAGAAAGTTATGTAGCCCGAAAGAAAAATGGAAAAGTAAGATTTTATAAGCAATTATAGCCCGCCTTAAATAAACCTTGGACATCACATGAAAAAATTAGTCAGGAAATAGCTGTTATTCATTCTTAAGGAGATAGAAATATTCCCATTAAGACACAGGAACAGACCAGGATACACTCATTCTATGACAGACGAAATAAGATCATCACTGCATACAGTAAACATGAAAATCACCACTGCAGGAAACTGGGCTAATGAATCAGAAATAGATACAAGAAATACATATGGAGGGTTGAAAGAAGGTGAGAGAAGATGGCAGACATAGAAAATAGAGCGTAGAGACATAACTTGCAAGCAATGGGAGTCTCTAAGAAGAAAGGAACAAATGAAAGACAGTCGATTTTCCAGAAGTTAACACCAAAGCCAGATACAAAATATCTGTGGTGTAAAGATGGGAAATACTCTGTGTTCTCTTATATTTGTAAGCAGAAAAACACATGAAGGCCTATCTGTTTTAGGCATAGAAAAAAGCTTTTTAAAGTCTAAAACCAGATCACTTTGAAACAGGTGGAAATTTGTATAGCTTTAGGTTTTCCCACTGTAAAAACCAATTCTAATGGAAAACAGGAGAGTGGGAGTATAGGGACTGGGGACCTGGGAAGAGGGTAAAACCTACATAATATTTAAACGGCTGCAGGTATCCCAAAATGTTTCTGCATGCCCCAATATTACCACAATGCCATTTCTACAAATACCAGACTGTTGCCCCAAATACCAGAAGAAAAGGGGCAATCTCTTAAAGGGAGGATACTGACATTCAACAGGGTATGGGTGATCATGAAGTCAGTTTTCCACTTGGAAATAAGTAAGCAAGATCATAAATTCAAGGTAGGATAGTTGCTGAATAAAAATAGCTATAAGAAAAAAAAGTCATAAGTGTTGAGCTTGATGAATCTAATAGCTGATGAAATTATTGAAACAAAATAGACAAAAGAGAAATAGAAGTGAACCCCAGCTCAAAAAAAAGAAAAGAAAAGAAAGAAAGAAAAAAGAGACTTTTAAGACTCTCAGGAGAAATTAATGAAGTATGACCAAGGGAAAGCATAAGAAGAACTCAAAAGGCACAGAATTACTTATATTCTTAAAATGGAGTAAAGTTATTTGGTCCAAAGATGTAGCTGTCATCATCATTCCCTTCATCATCACTGTCATCATCATCATCATCATCATCATCATCATCAAGGCTATCACTGATGCAGAGCTTATTATAAAGCAGGCACCACTTTTAATGCTCAAAATAAATCTATGTGGTGGGTGCCATTATTGTCTCCATCTAACAGATGAGGAAACTGAGGCCCAGAGAGATAAAGTAACTTGTCCAAGGCCCAGAGCTAAATAACTGAGATTTAGTCCAGCTCTTAACTACTTCATTCTCCTACCTCTCTAAGACTAGTTATGACTAGAAGAATAGAGCAGGTATGGGATATGTTTTAAAATCATCACTACTGTATTTAGAGTACTAATAATTAAAGCACCTACTATTTGCAAAGGACCTATTATGTGCCAGGCATTGCATTAAGCATTGTAGCGACATCAGTTCATTTAATTCTAGCACTCTTGCAAGATATTGTAAAGGTGAAGGGTGTAAAAGTAAAAGATATGGTAAAGATTGCGAAGGTGTTAAGATTCTTGCCCAAGGTCATGCAGCTAGTAAGTTGCAAAGCCATGATCTGAACCAGGGTCTATTTGACCCTAAAGCCCAGGCTTCTTCTCTACTAAGCTAATACCCACATAGGGATATTCACATTCCGAATGGCATTCAAAGGTAAAAAGATATCAGACCCAGTGACTTCTAAGTAGCCCAATCTGGTCCGCTCCTCACTTCTTTAAATTCCTTCCTTCCACTGCTGTCTTCTGATTTTCCTCCCACCTGACTCCCTTTTTCTTTCATTTTCCTTTATTAGACTCTCTTTGTCCACCTTCTTATCTGTCATTGCTCCTATCTTTGAGCATGGGTCCTTTTGTCATCCCATGATAATAATGATCCAATATGACACATCTCCAGATTTTTGTCTGATACACATGGGTGCATGTGCACACACATATCTGTATGCAACTTCCTGTTAAGTATACTCATAAATACCTATGTACAGATAGAATCTATATATGTTTCAAAATATCTTGACAGCCAAGAAGTTTGATTGTTCTTCTCCTCCCTCTATGTCTCTATGTTCTTATTATATGTGGACACCTATCAAAGTCCTTATCACATAAAGCTGAAGTCTATTTGCTCAAATATCTCCCCTACCAGACATAAAATCCTGTATCTTTCACTTCACATTTGTATCCAAAACATGAAGCACAGGATCTGGTGCAAAGTAAACACTCAAGAAATGTTATTAATTGAATAATAAAAACTAGGAGAAAGAAAGCAGAAAAGAGAGTAGGAACTAAATTAGGCAGAAATCTATTGTAAAGAATAATCAAAATATGCAAAAAATAAAATGGCCTTGAGGTATCATTTTTACTCTTAAGTAAATCAGCAAGAATTAAAAAAAATAAAATTCTCATTGCTAGTAAGGGTATCAATTCTGCCTCTTATCTCAGTGTTGAAATTGCCAGTCTCCATATACTGCTGGTGGAAGGCACCAGGCAATATATGTCCAAAACAATAAAACGATTCATAATCATCAATCCAATGATCCCATTCCTGGAAACTTATCTAAGGAAATAAATCAACAGAAGAGAATGGCTGTATTTGGGAATATGCTTACAGAAGTATTATGTAATATATAATAATGAAAAACAGGAAATAGACTAATATCCAACAGCAAGATAAAAGCTAAGGAAAATCAATTTGATGTGCTTTTACACATCCATTAAAATTTAACACAATGACTATAAAGGAAAATAGAAAATGATATAATGCTCAATTTGGGAGGCTGAGGCGGGTGGATCACCTGAGGTCAGGAGTTCGAGACCAGCCTGGCCAACATGCTGAAACCCTGTCTCTACTAAAAATACAAAAATTAGCCGGGTATGGTAGCAGGCGCCTGTAATCTCAGCACCTCGGGAGGCTGAGACAGGAGAATTGCTGGAACCCGGGAGGCAGAGGTTGCAGTGAGCTGAGATTGCACCATTGCACTCCAGCCTGGGCTGACAACACTGAGACGCTGTTTCAAGAAAAGGAAAAGAAAAGAAAAAAGAAAAGAGAAGAGAAGAGAAGAGAAAAAAGAAAAGAAAAAGTGATACAATGCTAAGAAAAAAGTGGAATGCTAAGAAAAGAAAATGCTAAAAAGAAAATGCTAAAAAAGTGGAATGCTAAGACTGTTTCAAGAAAAAGAAAAGAAAAGAAAGAAAATGATATAATGCTAAGAAAAAAGTGGAAATTTATGCAGGCTATGCCTACAATTCCGTAAAAACTATTACTTGCACGTGGGCAAAGACGGAAAGCATCTCACAAAAATGAAAAATGTGTTGTGATGATAGGACTAGGTACGTCTTTTAAAATCATATGTTAAGGTGCAGCTGCTATAATATGAAATGAAACAGAGATTGAATACTGGCTCCATACTTTATTAGTTGTATTACTTTAGACAAGAAGTTTAACTTATCTGAATTCTGCTTACTCATCTGTAAAGTGAAAAAATTTTATTTCTATTGCTTAGCAGATTTCATTAACTTAAAATATGGAATAAACACTTATACAGCACTTACTATATACCTGGCACTGTTCTAAGCACTTTACAAATATTAACCTGTTTAATCATCAAAACAATATTTTAACAGGATGCACAAAGAGGTTCTGGAATATGGAGTGACAACAGCAAGATAGTAACTTTCTATAGCTTTCCAATGTCCATGGGATAAAACTGTAAATAAAATTAACTGCTAACATTTATTGAGTGTTTGCTATGTGACAAGCATTGTGCTAGTGCTTTCCTGACCTTACCTCAGATAGCCCTTACAACAATCCTGTTAGGTAGTTACTATAAACTACACTTTCCTGAGGACTCAGGAAACTCAGGCTCAGAGAGGTTAGGTAACATGCTAGTAAGTGACAGGGCCTATATCTAAATCTGGGTTTCTCTGAGTTCACAGCCAGGTTCTTCACCACAGTAGGACAGCGTGTCCCATTTTGTTAGGAGAGTATACAAAGTCTTTCACAACCTGAACCTTACTCCCGGTCCCATCACTCCAAATCTGGGACAGTTCTGGGTGGACACCCTCATCTTTTAAGTCCCTGGCCTCTGCTCCCGCTGTTCCTCACCTGATCTTCTTTAAATACCCATTCAGCCCTTAAGGCTGCGCTTTCCCATACCTTCTGAGACATAATTGTTCCCTCATCTGCTGTCATTTAGACACTAATTTGTGCTTATAAGTCAGTGTGTAAGATATTATTTTTATGCTTCTTTACCAGCCTGTTTCTTCCAGACTATGAATTTCACACAAGCAAAGACCATGTTTTACGCTATTTTGTATACTGCTGTATTCCTTCTTCTAAGCATAGCTGCCACACTTGATAAGGACCCAACAATTACTTGGTGAATGCACAAACACTTCTGGCATAGAGTATATTCCCAAGACTCACCAGTCAACACTGGAGCATCATTTGCTAAGTACAAAGGATTAAGCATCAGGACATGGCATTTCTTGATACTGTTTTTCACAGAGCTTTGATGCTGAAGCTAGTTTAGCTAAATGAGAGCATAAAGGGGGCCCCTCCATTAAGAAGGCTTCCCTGATGTTCTAAGTTTGGGTTACGTGTGTATAATATGATATGTTTCCCTGTTAGGCCCATTAGCATACTTCATGGAAACTGCCTGCTCACTGGCTTGCCTCCTCCTTCTTAGACAGTGAGCCCCTTAAGGACGGGACTGTGGGTCTTATTTATAATACCCAGAACCAAGGACAGTAGCTGGCAGGTAGCTGGTGATTAATATACTTGTTGAGGGAGTGAATGAATGAATGAAGAGGGGGGTTGAGACATTTTCTTTCCCTTGGTTCTCCCTTGCTTACCTCTATAAACATTCCATTCAGATTTTGGGCTATTTCTCAATGAATAGGCTACAGGTAAGTGTTATGTTCCAAAGCTGAAGCTTTTATTCTTAATCCAGAAAACAGAGTAGGTTTTTGCAAAATTATTAGATATACTTGGGAGTTAGTTGGCCATAAAGTTGTCAAACAATTCTCATTTTTTAAAATAGCCAAAACACGACTTAGTCCCTGACCAACTTTAGAAAGATGACAACCTGATTTATGTTTGTATTACCTGCCAAGTTCTACCCAAGCTAAGCGAGAATTCAGCACTAATGATCCCAAGTAAAAGAATAAAATGCTGGGGATGGGAGGATGCTTCAAAAATACCTGTAGGTTTAGTATAAAATAAATTATTGTAAAAATATTTTCTAGGGGATATCAGAAGGCTAGCAAAGAATTAGTCAAACATCCTCAGCTTCTGATTCTATTGTTCAGTTTTTTGGTGTTTTTAACAGTGACCTTAAGGCAAGGCAAGATATTGAATAATGAAGAAAAATTCACTAATGTTTAAAATCCTGTATTTACTAACAAGGAGAAGGCAAATATATTTCAGAAAACTTTCAACAATAAGGCAAGAATGATCAGCACACCCCATTCCTTGGATAATATGGTTAACTCAACATTTTCTGTCATTAACTCTAACAATAAAATTTTAAAATGACTGCCACTTTCCTAAATAATGGGAATAGCTTCAAAACAGTACCTCCACTGTATCTTTTAAAGAACTAAAAAGCCAAAGTAATTTGTCCACATGGTGAATGTATTTACTTTATAAAGTCCTGAAATTATATATTGCTACAATCATTAATTTACCACTCCATCTACAGCAGAATGAAGTTTCCACTGATGCTCCACAGAGATGGAAATTAGGTGACTGGACATTCTCCTTCCTCTCATAGAATGTCCATTACAAGAAGAAAAGCAACAGGCTTTTGATCTGGCAGAAAGCCTGCTGTTCCGCCCAGCTGTAAATCCTTGTGTTTTAAATGCTTTTTGTATAATTTTATTTTCCTGAGTTGTAAAGTAATACCTTTCAACTAAGGGGCAAACCTTTTTAAATGTAGAAAAGAATTTTAAAAATAATCTCCCCTAACTCTACCACCCAGAGATAATCCCTCATATCCTTCTGGTCAGTTAACACCAGCAAACTTCTCTCATAGGTTATTCTACAGATGCGTTTCATGATCAGATCACTAAGTTCCTGTGCATATCACAACCTTGATATGGCTTTTGATTATACAATCGGAACCCCAAGCCAATATTTCTCAATGATGATATGGATGATTTCTTGGCTTAAAAACAAATAGAAAAGCTAAATGATGGAAAAGAAAGAGGTCACCAAAGAAAGGAATAAAATTAAAACTAGTAAAGTTGGAAAACCATAATTCAATCACACTGAAATATAGTAGGAAGAGCACACTATATACATTTTATGATAATTTGATGACAAATTAAGATGTTATCACTGAAAGTCAACTTTCCATGGAAACCAATGGTATGAGAATCATCATCCAAGAATAATTACGAGAATAACCAAAATTTATATAAAAATAAAATGGAGGTTTTAATAGTTAACCCTATGTTTAAAACAGAAGTTATTTTTTTTTCTGTTTATCCCTGCAGGTATGTTTATTTTTGCCTAAACAATGCAAAATATCACCATACTGCAAAAACATGATGTGTAAGAGACTTTCACTCTTTAGGGAGAAAAAAATTTGTCATTCTTCCAACTCAGAAAATACTGTTATTTTAAGAGGTAATCTCAGTGTACTCCTCAGACTAATGGATATTTTAAGAAGTAACCTATGAAAATATTTTCTATAATAAAACCAATAATGCCCACTTAAAGATTTTAGTCCCTGCTCAATTCTCTCATCATTTACTAGACTACAAGCTGCCTTGAGGTTGAAGCAGAAACCGTATAAATTTTGATGTTCCTAGTCCACATCATTGAGGAACGGTGCTCCTCTTTAGGGGTTTGAAACCTGTTGAATGACATAAATCATCTAGCAGCCAGTGAAGCTGTACTGTCTAGCTGTATTTATTTGTCTAATTCAATACTGTTGGAATAACTAATGAATACTTCAAAGTCATTTAAAAAACCCTAGTTCTATATATAAAAAAAAAACCAGTTCTATATTCTAACTGAATGGAAGAATGTACAGATAGATGAGTAGATGAGTGATTTTAGAAGAATATTTTAATCTGGGACAATTCCAGCTAATGTCATGCTTTTTTTCCATCTTGTGCAATGTTCTTGTGGGGTATAATCTTGGCTCAAATTCAAATGCAACATAATAAAGGATGAGTCAGCTTATCTAAGTAAGGTTCAAGGAGGTCATTACTTAGGAATTCTCCATGAAGGTACCCAATCTTATAGTTTTATACTCATATGTAAGAATAGAATTAACAAAGTCTTTAGTTCTAATTTTTTTCTAGATTCCAATGAAAGGAAAACTTAAGATTCCAGTCAAAGGGAAATGCATGAAACACAGTATATTCATTTGTTCAGCAAATATTTATTAGTACCTGCTCTCTGAGAGGTCCTGAATAAAACAGACAAGGATCTCACCCTTGTGGACCTTACACTCTAGCTTATAAACACATTTTAGAAAGTGCAAACTCATTACTATAGTAATCAAAAAGTACAAATCAAAACAAAGAAGATACAAGTTGTTTATAAACAACAACTGAAACTTGTAAAATTACCTGTAGTGGTAAAAAGTCAGAAGAAATCAGCATGCTCATATTTTGGTGGTGGGAAGACAAGTTGACATAAGATTTCTTTTTTGGAGAGAGGCTCATTTGGTGTACACATCAAAAAAACCTTTTTGTCTCAATAACCCTAATAAAGTGGTTTATCCTAATGGAATGCTTGGAGATACAAAGTATTATAGAACATTAAAGTTCTACAATAGTTCATTAAAGTATTAGTTAAATTATGGCATATTCAAATAGCATTTCACAGTGTATACGGCATAGGTCCTTTTTCATACTTAAATTTTATACCTTAAATTACAGTTTTAGACTTACACAAAAGTGAGGATAGTACAGAGAATTTACATATACCCCATACCTAGCTTTCTCTTCTAGTAACATCTGACATTAGATAATACACTTATCACAATTAATCAAGTAACATTTATAGGACACTCCCTTATGGTTTTTATTTAGTGTGCTTTTTCTGTTCTAGGATCCCATTTAAGACACCAGGGTACATTTAATTGCTGTGTCACCTTAGATTCCTTTTGGCTGTGACAGCTTCTCCGATTTTCCTTGTTTCTGATGACCTTGATAGTTTTCAGGAGTACCAGTCAGATATTTTGTAGAATGCCCCTCAATTGAAGCACATTTTTCTCATGATTATACTGAAGCTCAAGGTTTGGGGTGGAAGACCACAGAGATAAAATGCCATTCTCATCGCAGCACATCAAGGATACAGGCTATTAATATGACTTATCACTACTGATGTTAATTTTGATCACCTGGCTGAGGTATTGTTTGTCAGGTTTCTCCATTGTAAAGTTCTCATTTTTTCCCAATTTCCATACTGCACTCTTGTAACGAAGTCATTATGCGCAATCCACATTTACTAATTGAGAAGTAATGTTCCACCTCCTCAAGGGTAGACTATCTACATAAATGATATGAAATTACTCTGCATAGATTTATCAATTCATCTGCATGTATTTATTCAATCATTTACATCAGTATGGACTCATGGATATTTATTTTATACTCTGTATAAAGTATATCCTTTGTAAGTCTGGGCGTACTGGCTCATGCCTGTCATCCCAGCACTTTGGGAGGCTGAGGCAGGTGGATTGCTTGAGCTCAAGAGTTCAAGACCGGCCTGGACAACTGGCAAAACCCAGTCTCTACAAAACATACAAAAAATTAACCAGGCATAGTGGTATGTGCCTGTGGTCCCAGCTACTCAGGAGGCTGAAGTGGGGGAATTACCCAGGCCTGGGAGGTCGAGGCTGCAGTGAGTCAAAATTGCGCCACTGCACTCCAGCCTGGGCAAACTGGAGTGGGACTCTGTCTCAAAAATAAATACAATAAAAAATAAAGTATACAGTTTGTATTCTCCACTAGATTAATAGTGTAATCTAACACTACATTACATATTTTGTTGCTCAAATTATTTCAGCTTTGGTCACTGGAGCTTTTCAGTGGTCTCCCGTGTCCCTTTGACACATCCCATCATATTGTGTGTATGTGCGTACACACACTTCCTAACTTTCTGACACTACAAGATGCACCAGGAGCCTCTTACATATTCTCCAGCCCTAGACTCAGACATTTCAAGAAGCCCTAGTTCCTTTTATTGGAGAATGGTATTAGAAACAAGATCTGGATGTGGGTATGCTTATTGCTACTGGGGTGTCATTGCTTCTAGGCCCTCTCAACTGACAGAGCAATAAAACAAGTGTATACATACACGTATCTACACTTTTGCAACCATATATACATGTATAAATACATGTATCTATACATATATAAATACATGTATCTATACATATATACATGCCTATATATATGTATTTACACATGTATGTACAAATATCTATTAATGTTTTTCCATGTTTCCATCTGTATCTATATTAAGCTAAGCATCAGTTCATACTGACATCTCTAACTCTAATCTATTGCCACAGGATCATTCTAGCCATCCCCTGTTAAATATCTATAACCTCCCACTCCAACAGTGAGAAACCTGGCTTCGCCATCCAGCAGCCAATATTTAATTGTTCAGTTCAGTATACATTTATAGTGTTTTCAGAATTGTTAATTATTACCTCCATAGTAAAAATTAGTACAGTGCTTATGTATGGTTGCTTTTAGTTTTGATCTCACAGTCTTCGTTGATTTCCAAAGTTACTTAGGTTAGCATCTTTCCCTCGATCTCTTTCAGTAAGGTTATTTCACATATTTGTAATACTGTTAGATTCTTTTGTCACAGTCTGCATTCTATACCGAGATCCCCAGGCTTTCATTTTTGTTTGTATTTTTAAATTTATGTACGTTAAATTTCACTCTCTTTGCTATAAAGCTCTATGAATTTTGACAAATGTATAGTAACATGTACCTACCATTACAGTACCATACAGAATAGTTTCACCATCCTAAAAAAAAAAAATCCTCTGTGCTTCACCTATACACCCATCTTTTTTGTACAAATCTCTGGAAATCTACAGTTTTGCCTATTTCAGAGTATCATGCAAGTAGAATCATACAGTGTGTATCTTTCAGACTGGCTTTTCACACTTAGCAATATGCACTTATCCATGTTTTTTTCATGGCTTGGTAGCCCATTCCTTCTTATTACTAAGTAATATTCCATTGTCTGGATGTACTACAGTTTGTCCACTCATCTATTGAAGGACACCTTGGTTGCTTCCAGTTTTTGGTGATTATGAATAAAGCTGTTATCAACATTCACATAAAGGTTTTTGTATGGTTACAGTTTTTCCAATCAGTTGGGAAAATATCCTGGGAGCACGATTTCTAGACATATGGTAAGATTATGTTTAGCATTGTAAGAAATTCAGATCTACTTTGTTTAGAAAAAAGAAATATATTGGCCGGGTGCAGTGGCTCACGCCTGTAATCCTAGCACTTTGGGAGGCCGAGGGGAGTGGAGGTCGGGAGTTAGAGACCAGCCTGACTAATATAGAGAAACACTGTCTTTACTAAAAATACAAAATTAGCCAGGCATAGTGGTGCATGCCTGTAATCCTAGCTACTTGGGAGGCTGAGGCAGGAGAGAATCATTTGAACCCGGGAGGCGGAGGTTGCGGTGAGCCAAGATCGTGCCATTGCCCTCCAGCCTGGGCAACAAGAGTGAAATTCCATCTCAAAAAAAAAAAGTTATATTTCTGTATTACTATTTATATTAGGCATAAAAACATAAATGATTGTTATGGGGTTTATGCCTGATTTTATTTTTTATTCACTTCTGTATTTCCCAAAGTATGTTTTAAAGTAATTCAAGCAAGTAGTATGTTTACAAACAGAGAAAGGTTAATTTTAAAAGTACAATTAAATAAAGTACAATTATTTAAAGTACAATAAATAAGAAAATAACAAGAGTAAACCAATTCATTAGCTATGTGTGGTTTACTTTGTCTCACTAGATGGCCATCTCCTGGCCAGCAGAGATTGTTTGATTTGAGCTGAAACATTATGAGCAGTAAGGCATCGCTGTGAATCATTAGAATGAGATTCTCTGTTCTCTTTGTCTGCGGTTGGTGTTCCCTGCTGTTCCTTTTGGTTTCATTGCGTCTCAGACTCAGGAGAAGCAAAGGAACTCTGGCTTGTATTTGGAAGACCCTGATCATGTCAGACCCCTGTGCTAATAATGAATCTTCAGCTTTGTTTCTGAGACCAAGCCCTACCTCATATTCCAGCTCCACTCACCAGATTCCTGTCTCATTTTATGCACTCAACTGTAAAAAGTATTTGCCTAAAATCAAGCAAGCTCTCAAGTTATTCAGTTATAAGCAGAAGTTTGCCAGTAAATGAGACTCTGTAATGTACCATTACACTCGGACAGGAACCAAAAAACTGAGTCATCTCATTACATTTTGGGAAATATTGTTGTCATTATCAATTGTTTTACTTTTCAAAGAAGGAAGAAATTTGGCATCTGTTATCATACAGACCATTGAGTAAATAAATTAATCCTGTCATGAACATGAAGCAGGCACTTATAATAGTACCTTCATATACCTATTATAATGTTGACAAACTAAACAATATTCCTCCTCCCTCCAAGGAAGATGTATGAAATTTTTATGCCTCATTATTTATTTCTATCTTTTCTGGATGACAGGAATAAACTCCATTTTCAGAACTACCAAAAACCTTGTAAAAATAAAAATCATAAGGCTGGTGAATCCTGTATCTCTGTCAATACTGGGTATTATTTGCTCACAAATGAAGTCGACAGGAAGAGACACTTACCAGAGCCCAGACTCCTGGAAACATAATGGTTGCTTTTGATACTCTCACCTCCAAGGCATAAATTATTAATGTTGGGTGAAGCTACCTCACTGAGTTTGCCAACAGATGAGTGAAACTTATATGCTCTGGTTTTATTTTTAGCAACACATAGGGAATAAGAGAGAAATCTGAACAACCTGCAGAAAGTAACACCACTGTGTTATTGTTCTGGGTACTCTAGTAACAGTGGCCCAGCCTTAAAGGTGGCCCTCTCAATTGTCACTCATTTCCCCTGACTCAGGTGTCTCAATGGGGCCACTTGCATATAAAAAATGCTCACGTTTTAGTGAGATAAATAAATCCATATCTAAAATGACCATGTAGATCAAACAGGATCAAGCTTTGAAGAGAGCTTCTTTCTACTTTCTACTTAAATATCAGGGTCCTACTCTTGGAGAAGAGGTCAGAAATCTAAAGTATTGTTTATGTTGCTGTATTTCCAAAAGTTAAACAGGAAAGTTTCAGGGGATAAACTAGATGCTATCCTTTACTGGACAGGAGGAGGTCAAGAGTAAATCTGTTCAACCACTTTTAGTTAGCACCCTGCATCTAACGAAAGCATGTTTAAAAGCAATCACATTTTATAACAATGCTGGGAAAAGGGAAGTCATTATCAACACCCCAATCTTTAGATTAGACCAGCAGAGGTCTGCTCTATTTATTCTGTAGTTACAAATACTGCAAACTGGCCAAACAATGTGACTATTGGTAAACCAAAAATTAATGTGCTGACAGGAAAAATAAAAAACCCAGCTAGCCAAATAAACACTTCCTAAATTATTCCATCAGCCTCCCAAACCACTTCGTTATTCATGCCACGTCTCCATGCCGGGGTGACACTATTTCTTCTGCTTGAAATCTGTTTCCCAATTTCATCTGCCAATGAAAACCTGGTCTCATTCGAGGCCCTGGTCTCATTCAAGAACCTCCATCAGAGACTCACAGTATGCTTATCTATCTCCTCTTGAGTTTCCTGAGAGTTGCAACTGTGCATTGTCAATCCTTACACACTTTCAGTGCCTATATTATGCCTAAATGACAGTGAGAGTACGCTGAAATAGAAATTGATTCAAGAGATATGTTGTACTGGGACACTAACACTGTGTTCACCTGAATATGGTCAGTTCAGCGTTCAGCATGTAAAAGAGATAAAAACATTTAAAACAGGATTGCAGTCCTGTAGTTGCTTCAAAAACCACCGGAGTCATTAATTTCTGAGTATGTTAAGTTGAGATATACTTTAATATCATCCTTTCTTCACAGGAGATTGAAGTGTGATATGAAGATATAACTCTTTCTTCAAGGGAAGTAGGTATTAACTCTTGCCTACACCCGCAAGCATGCTGTGCCATAACTTTGTTTCCACTATAAAATAGCAATGAACAGAAATGAAGCCAGGTGTCCTTTTAACTAGCAATAACAATAATCATTATAATTTGTTGGGCTTTTTGTTTACAAAGCAATTTTGTGTGCATTATTTTATTCTCCCAGTATTCTGTTCCCAAATCAGAAACTTTGCTTCTGTTCAACACTTAAAACTTGGAAGACTGATTTAATAAATCTCTCATCCTCAGAGAATTAAACTCTACTCCAGCTCTACTCTAAATCAAATTACCACAGTGCCAAAATAATCTCTAAGACCTTGAATGTGCTTGGCTCATGTAACACAAAAATGCTAGCTGGATATAGGAAGTCTTCCAAGATCAATGAAGGGGTATCATTCTTCTCTCTTATACCTTCTATGCCACAACAAACAATAGAATGACTCCTGCGAGTAAGGTTATTCCCTTAAGAAACTAAATGTTCAGGTAGATGGTGTCTGGGATCCTGACACTATTCCTCTAATTATCTGGAAGAAGTTCAGGCTGATGTCACCATCACATAAGGCATGAGAGAATAAGGAGAGAGACTACTGAGTTAGAACCATGAGATCTTTGGGGATGAATCTGATGCTTTAAAATGGTATTTATTAAGCTGTCTAGGAAGGGGTATATCTTATCTAAATCAGATACCTAGAATCACTATCTATCTTCACTTTAGTTTGGGGAACACCTCAGTCCTCTAGAGGTCCCCAAACTATGAAGTACCTCCCTCAAGTCCAGAACTCTCTCTTATAATTCATCCCAGCCCCACCCAGCCTGTGCTCAAATCCAATCTGTCCCTAGAAGGAGAGAGTGAGAAGAGAAGTAGTACTTCATATAGCTTGACACTTTGCCTATTAATACCAGTTTCACTCTTGTTGGTTTCTTTTATTTTATTCTCAAAAGTGCTAGGAATGTACAAGTGGCTTGGGGAATTGGGGCTATTCAAAGTCATGGTCTTTTGCATTAGTTGGTCTCTAAAAATAATTACTTGACCTTGCATTTGAGAGTGAGAACTCAAAGGTAAATAGTCATTTCTAAGATAATCAGGAACAACCTTTACACAGAAAAGTCAGTTTGCTGTTATATTAGCTGCTCTACAGAGTCATAGGAAAAATAAACATAGTACTTATTAAAGAGTTCAAATGGACTTGTAGAGGGTTCCTAAATATGATACTATCTACAGGGGAATGTATATTACTATAACAAACATTTTATTAGTGATTGAAAGTTTTAACATTCATTCACAAGCCTTTTATTCCTCATAAGTTATATTGTAACAGTGTAATATGATGACTGTGATCTTGAGCTCTTGGCTTTCCTACTGACCTGCAGTGAATGAATGGAATTGCAGAATATCCTCTGGTTTATGTTTCAGGCTGCCAATCAATCAAATGCTTTGGAAAACACAAGCCCCCTTACAGGGGACTGCTTCAACCACAGCTTATTGTGCGGATCAGGGCCACTTCCCAGTTTTCACCAACTGGATGCCACTGCTCCAAAGAGCTCACATGAGCTTCTGAAGCATTTCATCTGATCAGGGATGCCTCCTAATTTCCAAGTCGTCATTTCTGCAACTGGATGTTAATATGGTTTGGCTCTGTGTCCCCACCCAAATCTCACTTTGAATTGTACTCTCATAACTCCCATGTGTTGTGGGAGGGACCTAGTGGGAGATAATTTAATCATGGGGGCAGTTTCCCCCATACTGTTCTCATGGTAGTGAATAAGTCTCATGAGATCTGATGGTTTTATCAAGGGCTTCTGCTTTTGCGTCTTCCTCATTCTCTCTTTGCCTGCTGCCATCCATGTAAGATGGGACTTGCTCCTCCTTGCCTTCTGCCATGATTGTGAGGCTTCCCCACCCACGTGGAACCGTAAGTCCAATTAAACCTCTGTCTTACGTAAATTGCCCAGTATTGGGTATGTCTTTGTCAGCAGCGTGAAAATGGACTAATCCAGTAAAGATGTACTGACATGTATTGGAAATTTAATGCATTGGAGATAGGTAACGAAACTCTCATAAACTCCATAGGTGTGGGGGATGTAGTCATGCCTAAAACTTGATTTCAATCTCCTTTTCTGCTAACGTGCACATTACAACATCCTGTTTTGTTTGTTTTAATTTTGCCATATAATTGTTTTCAGGAATTGATGACTGTGAAAGGGTGTTTCAAATTAGTCCTCAACTCTATAGATAAGACTGAAATCAAAAGCTCAACCAACCATGTTACATGTCATCAAAGAGAAAACAATCTTTTCGTTTATACATAGATACCTGGAAACAGTGAATCAAAAACCAGTGTAGGCTGGGCGTGGTGGCTCATGTCTGTAATCCTAGCACTTTGGGAAATCAAGGCAGGTGGATCACTTGAGGCCAGGAGTTCAAGACCAGCCTGGCCATCATAGTGAAACCCCATCTCTACTAAAAATACAAAAATCAGCGGGACGTGGTGGCAGGCGCCTGTAATCCCAGCTACTCAGAAGGCTGAGGCAGGAGAATTGCTTAAACCTGGAGGCAGAGGTTGCAGTGAGCCAAGATCACGCCATTGCACTCCGGCCTGGGGGACAAGAGCAAGACTCAAAACAAACAAACAAGCAAACAAACCAAAACTAATGTAATACGTGTAAAGCTAGGAAATACAAGCAAACAAACAAACAAATAAAAAAATCCATCATCAAATGGCTTAATATTCTTAAGGGAATATGGGCTGATAATGACAAATGTTAATTAAAGAAATAATTTTCCTTAATGTCCTTAATATTTTCCTTAAATGATGTTTTGTTGTATAGTAAGAAGGAACACTTAAAAACTAAAATGGGGAATGTCCTTTATCTGCCAAAATACTTACTTTAGAGAGGCCAAGGAATCCGAATACTGCCAAGTCTAGGGTAATATACTTTTAAATCATTTATATGCAAAACTGGTAACCTACGTAAAGCGACGCGCGGTTATTCTCGAGTTTCCTTCTAACTGTGTTCTAACAGTCCTAATCTGTTAATCAGACTTCAGAGATGACTAAAAACTGAGGACATGTAAGATAAACAGAAAATGTCATAATTCTACTTGCAGATTCCCAAGTAGTCAATACTGGACTTTTATTATTGTTATCTCCCTTTTTAAAAATCAATTTTAAAGCACACAGATAATATACTCATATTTTCTTGAAAAAATTAAAAACATTAAGTTTAAGGATAAAAATCCCCTTTAACCACCACATGCAATTCTTCTAATTCATTCCCATCTGACCCAACTCCACTAATAAAAGTAACAGGAAAATAGCCAAGGACGGCATTTTCTATGCCAGGAAGTGTTCAAAGAGGTTATAGGTATATCTTATTTAATTTTCATAACTTCCCACTGAAGTGGCTCCAATTATTCTCCCCATTTTGCAGAGCAGGAAACTGAGTCTTTACATTCTTAGGTTCCCCATCAACTCAGGTATCCACTGTTAGTAATTTGGGATACATCCACCCAGTTTTTAATCTATGAATAACTATACATATATGGGTACCCACAGAAAATAGAGTGTTGCTGTTTTATTTTGTTTAATAAAACCTTAAATGGCATCATGCTATACACATCCATTCCACAATCTGCATGATTTTTCGATGGCAGCTCATAGAATTCTAACTCATTCTTCTTAATTGCTGCCTTGTATAATGTAGCTGTATTATTCTCGTATCGACAAGCAAGGAGGTTATTTTCTAATTTTCACTAATACAAACAATGCTGTAGTGAACAAGTCTTGTGCAAGCTTCCTCATGCACATGGGCAGCTGCTAGGGTGGACAGCAAGATGTGGAAGTGCTGGGTTATGGCTGTGCATGTTTAAACTTTAACAGATGTTGTTAAACTATCCTCTAAAATGTTTACCATTAGTATTTGAATACCTATTTTCCTATAATCAGGCCAATATCTGATATTATCAAACTTCAAAATTTTGCCAATCTATTGGGTGAAAAATGGGATCATGTCATAATCTACATTTCTCTGATTACAATAAAAGTCCTATTAGGCAACACCATCCAAACTGGTAATTAAACAATCTAGTGAGTTAAATGTATATATACATTAAACATATGATTTTATTTTAAATTATATGAATGTGTATTTCCTCTTTTTAGAGACAGGGTCTTGCTCTGTCACTCAGGCTAGAGAGCACTGGCATGATCAGAGCTCACCGTAGCCTTGAATTCCTGGGCTCAAGCAATCCTCCTGCCTCAGCCTGCTGAGTCACTGGGACTATTGGCATGCACCACCAGGCACAGCTAATTCTATTTTTACTTTTATTTTTGTAGAGACAGAGTCTTGCTATGTTGCCCAGGCTGGCCTCAAAGTCCTGGCCTCAAGTGATCCTCCCACTTTGGCCTCCCAAAGTGCTGGAATTATAGGCATGAGCCACCGCACCCAGCCTACTCCCATTTTTTGATGTAGGAACAAGGCTTCTCCTTTAAGCCAGGAACCACTGACTTGGGCTGCAGTGCACCTTCTGCACTGACCATATCATCTCATCTAAGATTCTCTGTTTTGGTTTCTTATGGGAAGTGGGAACGCAAAGACCTTGTGAAATAATCTGAGCATAGAATTTAACACCAAGCTTTTAGTAAATTGCTTTCATCAAGACTTTTCAAAGCATTCGGTTTAATTTTCACTGAAACAGCTCTTTCCATACTTGTGTTTCACTGGCTTACATATTATTTAACTAAATTACATAATTACAATGGCATTCAACCAGTATGAACCAGTTTGGGAACCAGCAAACGAGCTCTTGGAAAACACACAATTAACTGTGGAAGCAAATGCATAGAGGTGTTCTAGTGAATAGCCTACCAGCCATGCAGGCAAGCATGCTTTGGCTGCAGCCAGTGTCTTTCAGAGAGAGATTTGCAGAGCTGGTTAAGAGGGTATCCACTGTTCTAGTGATACGGAACATATTTTCATACGCTTATCAACCAATGCCCTCTACCGTAAACCATCTGTTCATTTATCTATTTTTCTAACAGATTATCTTTTTCTCAATTATTTACATGTTCCTTCTGAATCCCAGTCATTAATCCTTTGTCTTTGATTTATCATAAAAATTTCCTCCCAGGATTTTGCCCATCCATAAACTACTTTTTGTAGTTATTCTGCTTTACCAAAATATTTAATTTCAATGTAATGAAAGAAAGCTTTTTCTTCGTAGCTTTTGCTTTCCCTCCCTTTGCTTAGGTTGTAAACATATTCTCACATAATTTCTTCTAATACTTTAATACAGCGGTCCTCAACCTTTTTGAGACCAGGAACTGGTTTCATGGAAGATAATTTTTTTCACAGACCAGGGTGAAGGGGCAAAGGGGTGGGGCTTCGGAATGAAACTGTTTCACTCAGATCCTCAGACATTAGTTAAGAATCTCATAAGGAGCATGCAACCTAGATCCCTCACTTGCGCAGTTCACGATAGGGCTTGTTCTCCTATGAGAATCTCATGCCACTGCTGGTCTGACAGGAGGCAGAGCTCAGGTGGTAATGTGAGATGTGAGCGATGGGGAGCAGATGCCAATACAGATGAAGCTTCCCTCTCTCACCCGCCTGCCGCTCACCTCCTGCTGTGTGGCCTGGTTTCTAACAGGCCACCGACTAGTACTGGTCCAGGGTCTGAGGCTTGGGGACCCTTGTGTCAATAATTAATAATTTTGTGATTCTCCAGGTTCCAGATGAGGAACTTGAAGTCTGAAAGTTTTCGATATTTGGCCAAAATTATAAAGCTAGAAATGGTGAAGCTAGGCCCCATACTGATATTTACCTATGTATACTCTCCAAAGCAAATGCTACTACTTCACACCACCATCCTTAAGATGGAATTAAAGTCTGAGAGAAGCAAAGTGGAATATATGATAATAAGCAGTGATGAAAACTGGGATAATGAACATCTTCATATTGTGAGTACATAAATGACTGGCATATAAATCATTCATCATCATCCTCAGAAAACCAGCATGATCTTCTCCATTGCACAGCCCTGATGTCAAGGGGCTCAAGAGACTGGAGGTCTGCAGCAATTATTGAGCAACCACTAGGTGCTATGAACTCTTAGGTGCTAGACACTTAACTATAGGCCAAAAAGATAGTTTTTAGCCTCATGAGCTTACAGTCCAAAAGAGGAACACATATTAAGCAGATTATGCACAGTTATCCCAAAACAGTTGTGTTAAGCACTATAAAGAACTTGGATATAATCCGAATGAATAACAGAGAATCTTTAAAAATGAACCACCGATGATGAGGCCTGCTTTGAGCAAGAAGGGCAGTGGCAAGACAGAAACCAAAGCCTCCTGTGGGCATAGACCACCTAGGGAGGGCCTTGAAGTGGACCTTGGAGTCTCAAGAGGCTTTCTTTGACCATTGTCTCTTCTCTTCCTTTTGGCTGCCCCATTTATACTCAAGTGATACAGTCTGGCTCTGTGTCCCCACCCAAGTCTCATCTTGAATTGTAATCCTCACTTGTGGGGGGAAGGACCTCATGGTAGGTGATTAGATCATGAGGGCAGTTCCCCCATGCTGTTCTCATGACAGTGAGTGAGTTCTCATGAGAGCTGATGGTTTTATAAGGGGCTCTTCTCCCCTTCACTAGGCACTTCTCTCTCCTGCCACCATGTGAACAAGGACGGGTTTGTTTTCCCTTCCTCCATGATTGTAAGTTTCCTGAGGCCTCCCCAGCCATGCAGAACTGTGACTCAATTAAACCTCCTGCTTTATAAATTACCCAGTCTCAGATATGTCTTTATAGCAGCATGAAAATGGACTAATACAAGTGTTCAGCCATCAACTTGACCTAAATGTATACCTATAGGCCCAACTATGCCTATTCATTCATTCTTCTGTTCATTCAAACCAACAAAAATATTCTGAACACTTGACATGTCCCAAGCAATGCTGCTGAGCTGCACACCTTCAATTCTATCTCTTCACCAGAGTTTTTCCACATGAATGTTCTACAAGTTCCTAAAGCTCTGCTTGCTCAAAACCAACCTCTATTTTCACATAGTACCCTGAATTGTGGTAATTTAGGTCGCATGTCTGCTATCTGCTATCAGAAAGTGGGTTTCCAAGGGGGGGTTATGTCTGATGTGCTTTTGTGTCTCCCAGATAATCTGACTGCCTAAGAATCTAGTAGTAACAGATGAAGTTCTGTTACTGCACTTATTACATTGTATGATCCATGGCTTAACTTTTTCTTTTGTGTACTGTACTTTGAGCTTTTTAAGGATTAACAGGAATAAATAATGAATGAATGGATGGATACTTTATATTTTCCTCAAACACAATCTTCCTACTGATTTCACCATATCATTATGCTCACTACTTATTCTCACCACCACCAACCCATCATCGTTCCAGCGGGTCTAAATCTTGGCATTACCATCTTCTGATTCATTTGTCTTCTGTAATATCTAATGAGTTGTCAAATCTTGTGCTTCTACTTCTGCAACCTTACCCAAATCTTTTCTACTCTCCCTGCCAACACCTTGGTTCAGATTTACTGCCTCTTGAAAAAATTATTGTGACTGGTCTCCCATTTTGGTTCCCCAACCAAATCCATATTACACCAACTGCTGCCACATAAACTTTCCTGAATTGTAATCCCATTCTACCAATCCCCGGTTTATGAACACTCAAAGCCTCCATTTAATCCACTGCATTAATTTTAGGCCTCTCAGCTGGACATTAAGGCTCTATACATTAGCCTATCTACATTTTGATTCTAATCTCCCACTGCTTCCCTACTGACACCTACTCCTCTTCTCTGCCATTCCCCAACCAAAAGGACTATGTGCTTTTTATTAAATATATCTTATGTTTTCCACCTGTCACTTCTGCTTGGGCACTTGTCCCCAATTCTATACTTTGAGGCCCATCGTAAATGTCAGCTTTTTCATGAAGTAGGTCCTGATATCCCAATAGACGAGTTCTCTGCCTCCTTTGAATAGCTGCAGCTCTTTGTATTTCTTTCTTAAAGTTCAGTCTCACCTTGTTTTACTTATAGTCATTTCATACTTACCTTGTCCACTGCAATACAAGCACCCTGAGGATCAGTGGTTTCCTTATTTATCTGTTTCTCTGCAGAGTCTAGTGCAAAGGCACTCTCTTTGCAAGAGGCAATCAAATATTTGTTGAATTGAGCAAAATTATACTGTAGGCTCCTTGAGGACTGTGACTTTAAGTACTCTGTATCTCTCAAAACTTAGTGTTTTGTACATAATAGGTAGTAAATGAATACATAATAAGTATTCATTTAGAAACCTCTCAGCAATTAACATAAAGGAAAAAAGAAAGAAACCTGATTTTACCACTCTTTATTCTTTCCTTTTGTTTTGTATGATGCCTAACTCTTACAGGTGCTTATCATGTGCTAAGCACTGAACTCAGTCTTATGACTATCATCTCATGTAGTACTCACAACAGGACTATGAGGCACTGTTTTTTCCTAATGTGATGGTGGGAGGTTTAGAGAACTAAAGAACTTGATCCCACAGTGAGCAAGTGGCAGAGCTGAGACGGGAACCCTAAGTCCTCCCCATCATGCCATACTTCCTTGGTTGTGTTTGCTGAGCCCCTTCAATGCAACAGTTTGAGTTTAAATAAACTTTTAAAAAACACTTTAACCTACAACTTAGTATCATTCTTTGAAATGCAAGAACTTCTCGATACTTATTTTAAAGAGTGTTTTTTATTTTAAAAAAATGAATTGTTAAATCTATTTTATCCACCTTCCAATGTTAAGCTTCAAGTTTAGGAGGCTATTGGTATTTTTTCAAATGATGTGTATGGTCAATACTTGATTATGTACCCCAAAGGATAGAGTAGGTAACAAAGACAACAAATTACCAAATAACTGAACAGTCACTTAATTTTGGAAAACAGTCTAGAAATTTCAGATCAAAGATAGCTATTTACTCCCCATTCCCCATGCAAACCTTTACACATTTGAAAAGTTCTATTGGGATCCTGGACTCTGGCTGGCCGGCAGAGCAAAGAGGCGAGGCTTGTCACAGATAATCCATAAATAAATCAGAATGACCAAATATTTTTCTCTTTTCAAATCCCTATTCAGTCTGATTCTGACCACAATGCCGAAAAAGAATACACCAAGTACCAAGTAGTTGACAGATTGCAAAACTGAGAGAGAAGGAAAAAAGTTATACTGGTCCTAAATATGATCAAAAAAGTTATACTGGTCCTACACTGAGAAAAAACTCACAAACTATACAAGGTGTTGCTTCTTTGGTTCTAGAGACATAAGCCTGTGAAGCAGAGACACACATTAGTAGATTTAAGGAGAAACCACTGCCAGACTACTCACAAGTAGCTCTCTAGCCTCTACAGTAAATATTATTATTAAGGATGAGATTGATAACTCAAGCTGAAACTATATCAAGCAAGGACAAACTCTGTTGTTTAGTAAAATAAAGTAGAAAAATGACTACTGATATTTCAATATAAAGGTCTTCGATTGATCCATTCAAAACAAAATAAACACCATGCAGACAGTATGGTAATATTAACTTTTAGTATTTAGTCATAGCTACTTTCCTGGATTTAAGTGTCAATGTTAAAATACATTATCACTCTAGATATGATGAATCTCTGTGTCTTAAGTGATACTTTAAAATCCAAATCCCATTTATGAAGCAAAACTTCATTATCTAGAGTATATTTTCATTCCTTGAAAATGATCTAAAATACTCACTTGTTGATACTTCAGTACTTCAAGTTATAGATCATACATTCAGAAAAGAATTAGGGAAAAGAATCAGCCTCCAATATTCACAAATGTGTAATGGAAAATAACAGCCCTAAATACTCCTGTGCACTGCTTAATATTCTGCCAAATTCCTCTGCTGTAGCAGAAGTCATTAAAACAAAAACAAAGCACATCATAAAAAAAGAGTTTAAGTCAAGTGAAAGTATATGACATTGCGAGCTTCTTAAAAATATCTTTTTTAACTCAATTATGAAAAAAGCAAATATAGGTAACCCAAAAATAAAATATAAACAACAAAAACAATTTTGCTTCAATACAACTGAGTAAATACATATTCTTAACAATTTGTAACTGCTTTTAAGAAATCATCTATATAATTAGCTAAATGTTTTTATAGATATGGGATGTTAAGATGGAATGTGTATACTGATTCCTACTCAAAAAAGGGATTCCTAACTTCCTGTTTCAGATCTTCACAATTCTCACATAAATTCAAAACCCACAATACCTTTAATATTGTGAATGTGAAGTACTGACTCTCTGGAGAAAGACTTACCTTGAAGTAAGTTGCTTTCCCTTTGAAAATGACCTTTGATTCCTTTGAAAAGCAACTTTGTCAACATTACATGTCTAGAATAATGAAACAACCATTCATCCTGATTTGGATATGAGCTAAAAGAGGTAGAAAAAAACAAAACTAAAACAATCCTCCCCTCACAAACCTCAATCCTACTTCAATATTTTTCCCTTAAATTTAGCTATTTTAAAACACTACTAATTTTGCTATATTTTCCCTGGAGCATTCCCCATCAAGATTAAAGAAGGGCTTATTCAGAGACAAACAGGATACAGGAGTAATGGTGCAGCTTCCAGGCAAGCTATAAATAGCTGCAGCATTTTCAAGAAATCTTGTGCCAGTGTGTAAGCTGCAGTTAAAACATGCAGTGCAGATTTTATTACAATGGTGTTACCAAAATTCATTGTTAAGTGAGAAAATCAATTCTTACCAAGTTTTCTTGGTTCCTGGCTGCTATTTTCTGCTCTTCTTCTGCCCCATTTTTCATGTATTTGACCTCTTCCACTGGTTTGATCCTATACTCATCTGAGTGCCAAAAAAAGAAAACACATTTTATAATTTTTTCCCCAATAGTAGAAAAGTGTCAGTCAGAAAATCCCAATAGTGTAATTTGCTAGACCCTTTCGCTTGTGGCCTTCATATGTGGTTCATTTGGAACAATCTGGAAGAAGCTTAACCAGGCATCTTGGATCTTTTTATGAGGCCCTTTCCTCTGTCTGCTAGAAAAAGCTCAGCATCACGAATGCATCTAATCAAAGTGTCACTGCCTGGTCCTTCCACAGAGAGCAAATGTTGCAGAGGAAACAGGATACTCCATCTCTAAAGGCTTTTTGAAATGTATGTTACACTAGGACATATCACAGAATTGTCTGATAAGATTCAAGAGAATATTCTTATTTCTCTCCAAGACAGTATTAGTCCAAAATGCCTGTGCAACAATTTTCAGTGATAAACAGAGTAAGACTAAAGAGTTATATTGATAAATGGAAACAACTGAAGAATTGAGACTTTTCTTTCTGTGATCCCTATATTAAATTTTAGCAGTCTGCAATTATTTCACATTAAATATATATTTCATATATATATTTATTTCATATATATTTATTTCATATATATATTTATTTCATATATATGTGTATATACACTTTAATTCAATCTCTCCGTAAAGTCATATGCATGAAGAGCTATTATACCTAACAGATGAAATGCTAGGTACATCACTCAAGGCTGGAGAGTATAGTGGGATGTGGATGGGACCTAGCCTCCACAACAGCCAGAGAGAGAACACAGATCCCAGTATCAATATACATCATAGAACAAACTCAGGAAAACTTGCAGCTTCAGTTCTCCAGAATAGTGATCACTATGATGACATTTCCATCAGATTCCTGTCAACAGGAAATGATTTGAGCACACTAAAGTCAAAACTAGGTGTGACTCTGAATCATTCTTAACCCAATTTGTGGGAAACATCACAGAAATTGTGAAATCAGAAAATATCATCAACCAACAAACTGACGATTGTCTGGCATATGGCATGGAGTAATGTCTAACTATAGGGACCACCTGAAAGACAGCTGTCTATCACTAAGAGAGTTTATATTTCAGTTCAGAAAGTTGCAATATATTTTCTTATTAACTATGATTAAATGGGTACAAAGACTATATTCTTATTTAATTTCTTATTTTAGTATCTATAAGACCACTTTCTAATATAGTTTCAGGTTTCCTCATCATATTATCCCTTAACACACAACTCCCAAAGATGTTCATTGTAGTAATATTTCTGCAAGTAATTATGCTGTTCAAATGTTTCTCAAAATTATCATTCTTAAGAATGTAATAGATTTGCATGTATCTGAATAAAGACTTCATGTTCACTAAGCCAACTGTTTTTTCCACCTGACAATTTAGAGTTATTATTGATTCTATTTTTTTGTAAAGGTATTAGAAAGACTAGTGTAAGGTTCAGTAATGAGCCCTTTAGGAATACCAGGTCCTAAATATATTAACAAGTTAATCAACAGATTCTGATCCACAATTACAACACAAAAGAATTTTACATACCAACTTGGTATTTTGAAGAGACAAAAATGAATGTAAATTAATAATACTGACAAATTTGATGAAGGATTATTTACTGAGAATTTGGAAAAACAATTGTTAATTAAAAAAGAGAAGACACTGGCAAATTTGCCCCCAATACAATCACACAGAGATAAAAATAAAAGTTAAAAAAAAAGGTAAAAATGGGCCTTCCTAACTTCAGTTTGGGACATTAATATTTATAAATCCTGGCAGACTGAGATAATTACTATTAATAACTTTTTTTTTTTTTAAGACAGAATTTCATTCTACTGCCCAGGCTGGAGTGTGATGGTGTGATCTCGGCTCACTGCAACCTCCGCCTCCCGGGTTCAAGCAATTCTCCTGCCTCAGCTTCCTAACTAGCTGGGATTACAGGCACCTGCTACCACGCCTGGCTAATTTTTTGTATTTTTAGTAGAGATGGGTTTTACCATGTTGGCCAGGGTGGTCTCGAACTCCTGACCTCAGGTGATCCATCCGCCTTGGCCTCCCAAAGTGCTGAGATTATAGGCATGAGCCATTATGCCCGGCCTACTATTAATAAACTTTAACTGAACTAAATTATGAACTTAATTGCTAATGGTGAGTTTCTAATTATTTAAATACACAGAATACTGATATAAATATATATGTGTATATATATGTCTATATGTATATGCATATATATGTCTATATATGTGTATATATATGTCTATATATATGTATATATATGTGTATATATATGTATTTCTTTATGTATCACAAGTAGATTCTATGATTTTGTCTGTAGGATGGGGAAGAGGGTAACATTTTCGGACCTAAACAGAACCTTCTGAAAGACCCAGATGGCCCCTTGTCCACTGCGTGGTGAAGGTTTCTCCTAGGGAGGAGATGCCCTTGCCCTTGCCCACTGTCCTCTCGCATCCGCCAAGCCACAGAGTAGTGCAGACATACTCTGAGCAGCCCAGTGACATTCAGTCTTCATTTTCTTATCCCTCCAGGGAACACAACTAAATTGAAGGTAGTGGACAAACTATTACTATTTTTCCAATATATTTTTCCAATGAAATGGAAAGGCTACTGGCTTTCAAAGCAGTATTATTCTAAGCACAAGCCATTTTTTAAATCAAGACAGAATCCCCACCAATTTAGACAGAAGACAGGCTTTAACATGTCATTAACAACCCTGGCTGGCTAGCCAACGTGGTGTTAGAGGAACACAATAAGATTGGATACAAAGGAAGAGAAAACAAACAGCCACGACTACAAAGCCAGACCTATCATTATTACTTACACAACACACCGCACAAAATCCATCATAGTATAAAACAAAAAAAGCTGGGCAAGATCCTTCAACAGGCCACAATTTGTACAAAGCAAATATTTAAAAATGGTCTGTCACATTCTCAAGAGCTGGTGCCGGGAAGGAAGATGTCCATCTGGAAACAGACATCTCATCAGCAAATGCACCACACATTCCCAAGGCAAGGCAGCCATCAGGAACGTCCTACCTCACCAACCAGCCTCTGAGTGAATGAATGAAGCATTTTGGGTTACGACAGTAAAAACAATCACTACCAAAATCCAGTTTTCCTTTTGTTGAAGACATGGGGGATTAATTTGAGACTTCGGGTTCCCTTTATCAGAGCCCACAGTGGAGGAAGTGGAGACAGCCACTGTTACAGCCAGAGGGTCCTGGCAGCAGAAAAACGTGCCAACTCGAGGAAGAGCAGGGAGACAGAGGACCTGTCTTCCTTCGGCTCCCCCTAGCTCCCTTGCACCTGTTCACAATTTTTCTTTTCTTCCTGTTGATCTTGTCAGGTGGCTTATTAAAATGCACGTCGCGAACAGTAGGCTGACTCCTGTTCTCTGCATGTAAACAGTTGCAGGCTGTGCTAGTCAAAATAGATCTGGGGTAAAAGCAACGCCTGGGTGATATTTTTAGCATTTTATTCCTCAGATTACATCCAAATGGGGCTGGGATTGCTCGGTGGCATTGATCAAAAGAAGACTAGGTGAGAAGGTGTCACAGTAGATTCAAATTTTCATCATTTTAGAAAACTGTAAGATCCCTTCTGATCTCAAACAGTAGTGGGTACAGGCTGCTTCTGCTGTTTTTCCTGCTTCTCCCTTGAACATGTACATCTATGAAAATTTTTAACTTTTTAATAATCCTGACATGCCAAACTCATTCCAGCAACCATTTCTCTAGTTGATTCATTTAAAAGTCAGTTCTATTAATTACAAAGGTAACCTCGTGGCAGATCTTCTATCTGCAAAGCTTGGAAGGAATGGGGTCTGGCCCATGAGTTCTAGTTTTGTAGCTAGCAATAGGTCAGAACCTAACATCTTTATTGGGTTGAACACAAGTTTGTTGGAGAGGAATTAAAGGGCAGAGAAGAGTGAAGGCGTCAATCACTTCAGCATAGCTAACTATGGTTTACTTCTACACTGTCCTCATCTGGAAGGTGTACACTCAGTACAGTCTGAGTACCTACGTGCTGGGCTCTGTACTAAGCGATGCAGGGATGTAGAGGAGAGGGGATGGAGGACAGCAGAGAGGGCCTAAGGGAAACCAGCTGCCTTGAGGGGAAGACTAATGCTCTGAGAACCCATCTTCTACTTGACTGACCACAGATAACTAGGGCTGACTCTAAATTTGGAGTAAACTTACACACAAAGACTCAGCTGAAGGACCTCATATACCACTATCACTCCCTGAGTTAGGCAATCCCTGAACGATAACTACTGTCCTCACTAGTAGAAAGTGATTTAGTCAGTTCCAATGTAATAGTCATTATTAGGCAACTTTTAGGGTAGTTATAAACTTCCTAACAAGAAGCTTTGGTACACTTAGTATAAAACATTCTCAGTTCCTTCCAGAGTTCGCTTCAAATTAACCTAATAAAGGCAAACATGGCAAACATTTCAAAATAAGATTGCTTGATACATCTTTTTTTTTTTCTTTTTTTTTTTTTGAGACAGTGTCTTACCCTGTCACCCAGGCTGGAGTGCAATGGCATGATCACGGCTCACTGCAACCTCCATCTCCCAGGCTCAAGTGATCCTCCCACCTCAGCAACCTGAGTAGATGGGACCACAGGTGCACACCATCATGCCTGCCTAATTTTTGTATTTTTTGTAGAGGCAGGGTTTTACCATGTTGGCCAGGCTGGTCTCAAAACTCCTGGACTCAAGCAATCCTCCCACCTCAGACTCCCAAAGTGTTGGAATTACAGGTGTAAGCCATCATGCCCGGCCATGTTAAGTTCTAATAATCTAAAAATATGATTTGTTAAAAGTAACAAGCAGGAAAATTATGTCTTTAGACTTTAAGTTTGTAGAGACTAAACATGAAAGGTGTCTGACCACTGTATCTCTACTAGGGGAAGTATAAAGACTGTACATATTTGTATATATCCCTTATGATAGATACCTCATAATCCAAAAATGTTAATGTCACTAAGACAGCAATTCTCATATGCCTTTTGTATCCTTATTCACTACTGAAACCTGATGCTTATTTACATTTAAATCAGAGATAAACAGACAAACGAAAAAAAACAGAGATGAAAAGCCCTGTGGTCGTGCTTATTATTGCCTCGGTGGTTGCTATGGTTTGAATGTTGACGTTCCCTCCAAAATTCATGTTGAATTTAATTCCCATGACGGTGGTATTGAGAGGTGGGGCCTTTGGAAGGTGATGAAGTCATGAGGGCTCCACCCTCATGAATGGGATTACAGTCCCTTGTAAAAGGCCTTGCAGGAGTGAATTTAGCCTGCTTGCCTTCCACCTTCTGCCATGTGAAGGCACAAGCAGGCTCTCATCAGATACAAAATGCAGGCACCTTGGTCTTGGACATCCCAGCCTCTAGAACTGTGAAAAATAAATTTCCATTGTTTGCAAATTACCCAGTCTGTGGTATTTTGTTACAGAAGCACAAATGAACTAACACAGTGGTGTAAGACTCATCTCAGGGCAGCCTCACTAATAAAGGGTATTAAATATTTTGTAAAATATGTAATAAATTGAAGGATGAAAATGGTATCTAATTTTTATTTTTGTTTAATGTTTTAAAATTTACTAGTGACACTGGATACTTTTCCTATGTGTTGATCATCTATTTGTATTTATTTGTGAAGTGTCTCTTCATATCTTTTGCCCTTTTTTTCTTGTTAGAGGTGTGGTGTTTTTCTTATTGACTGCTATGAACTCCCACAAATCACACCATTTTATGGGCACACTTCTGGCCCAAAAAGGTCTGAGCAAAAATATCTCTTGATTTTAGTCCAGACATAAAAATGGAATAAATTATCTGCTTTCTGTCCTTGAATCAAGTGCTGGGCACTATCCCCTGCTATCCTTTCTGTGTTTCTTCTTTACTTCAACAATCTTTATAAAGCACCTACTGTATGCCAGAGACAACGCTCAGTCCTGGGATTATGTCTAGGAAAGGAGGCAGTCAGTCCCTGTTCTAAAGGAGTTAATGGCCAGTAGGAGAGGATGTAAGAAAATAAGAAAGTAGTGCATACAGTTTTTATGACCATGAAAAAAGCACATGTGGGGGTGGTGGTTATAAGAACAGAAAGAAGAGACCCCTAACCAAGGTTAAGCAGAGTCTTGGAGGGCGTGACATATCTCAGGGGAGTCCTGAGGAACACAGCTCCTATGTGTGGGAAGGAGCTTTCGGGCAAGGGGTCAGTGAGCATGGCAAATGGGGGGAACAGCAAGTCATGCAACATGGCAGACATGCAGAATTCCAGGAGGTAAGACAGGTGTAACGAGAAAAGGCTGATAGGGCTACAGGAACTGAAGACCTTATATGAGTCTTCCTAAGGAGTCAGGCTCCATTCTGAAGGTGATATGGCCTCCCCGGCCAGTGTCCAGGCACCGAAGCTGCCATTAATAGGCTAAGCCTCTTTCCTCTGGCCTGTCCTCAAGCATCTCCTCTGGGGAGACTCCTAACCAGCTTAATCCAGGGCTTTCTGCCTCTCTCTGAAAAAACACAAAGGTGGAATTGATTAATACATCCTGAGATGGACCAGTCTGTTGAGGCAGTTGAGGAAGAACACATGGGGAAGACTAGGAAGGAGCCAGAGAAGCCACAGCAAGTCTCAAGAGGGAAGAAGGGTCAGCTGCCGGGGGGCTGGGGGTATGAGGCTTAAGATGCAACATATCCCAGGGCCTTGTTTCCTGCCTCCTCCAACAGACATGCCTTCGCCTGAAGACCGGGAGGCATCACTGTCCTCAGAATGAGGAGCAGTCATGACTTATCCTAGGGGAAAAAGAGAATGCCACTGAATCATGATACCAGCTCCTTCTCCTTCAACTGTCACTGAAACAGCACACCAGTGAATTACAATGAACACAGCACTGGCTTCAAAAGGCCTTTCTCTTCTGCACCTGGCTTTGTGACTTCCCAGCTGTGTGATGTGAAGATTGAGTATAGACCTTTCTGGGCAAACTGAATGAGTTGAGATGCATATGCACAGGATGATACAGTCTCTTAGCCATCCTAGGGTCTTGCCCGTGTTTTTGAGAGCACAAGATGAAAGGCGCCCTCCGCCGCAAAGAAGAAAGGGTGACCTTAGGGTTCAGAGGTTCTATAAGAAGGATCAAAATGATAAAGCTTCTGTCACGACAGCACCTTTAATAATTCCTTTAATAATTAAGAGATCCAGGACCTGCAGTCCCCATTCCTGAATCATTTAATCATTCCCGAGGCCAGAAAACACATTTCCTTCATTCATCTGGGGTTCATTATTCAGTGACCAAGGAACTATTATCCAGTCATTAAGGGCCCTGGAACATTCATCTTCTGACAAGCTCTGACAAAAGACATACAACCAGATCCAAATCCAGCCTGGCATCTTTTAGGAAGGTGCACTGCAAACCAACGCTCTCTATAGCAGGAGGGGGCTTAACACCTGTGCTGTACAGTAATCATTCCCAATCAAGGAACAGAATGAGTGGCCAAGGATTCAGAGCCACATCCAGAAAGGGAAGACACGCATGGTTGTTCTGAGAGACATTTATCTAATTTCTCAAGAGCCCTTCTCTGATTCTCCTACTGCTCATTTTCGACCCACTGAAGAACTGCTGGGACTCTTGAAGTCTCAGGTCAGCTAAATCCTCTCAACTATTCCTAGCAGGATTCCTGTTATCCTTGGTAACCACTCAGGATAAAAGGCTGTCCTAGTCAGCTATCCTCTCCCCTGCTTTGACTTAATCCTCGTGTCTACCCTACGAGGCCAGCATCATGACTCTCTTTTACAGTTGCGGAGAGATTTGTCTTTGGTTGGTTAGTCACCGGGTAGTGCTGGGCTCAAATCCAGCTTGGTCTGAGTCTAGAGACAGGCTCTTAACTACTAAGTCAGTTTTTTTTTCCTACCACAAAGCACAAGAAGTAATTTTTTCAGGAGATGATGTAGGAATAAAGTATATCACAAAGAATGTGGACACATTTCCAAATCATAATCCTTTGTAAATCACAGAGAGATGAGCAAAAGTTAGAAGTACATCTAGCCTTCATGGATAACATCAGAAAAACTACCATATCCTCTCTTGTCACGTCTCTGGGGCCTTTATCAGTGGGAGAATACCAGCTCTGTGCTACTTAAGTTAGGAATTCATGTGATATCCAAAGGAAATGCTATGAAATCTTGCGTTAAAATGATGATTTGACCACCACTGCATCTAAAAGGAGAAAACTGAAGTTTTTCTCCAGTATATGGTAATTAATGCAATGTCTTTACAACTTGTCTTAAAGTAACTTCATTTTAAGGCCTGCTGATATTCTACTAGAACTTAGACATATATTCCTAGCATTAAGGCCAAGCAATAAAAATCAAGGATCTCTTCCTTCACTAAAGTGAACAGGAGCAGAAAGGGGAAGAGGAGAAGGAGGAAGGGGAGGAGGTAGAAGAGGGGGAGGAGGAAGAAGGGGAGGAGGCAGAAGAGGAGGAGGAGGAGGAGAAATGAGAGCTACCATTTACAGAGCCCTTTCAATGTTCTGGATCTAGTTCTGAAAGTTTCACATATAACCCATTTAATGCTGACAACAGCTTTATGAAGTGGAACCATTAATGTCTCCATCATAAAGAAAAGGAACTAAGGCACAGTTATCTAGCTGTACATCTACAGAGTGGTGGGACTGGGCCAGGCCTTGAACCCAGTGGTCTGATTCAGGGCCCATGCTCTTATTAGTGTTTCCCACAAATGGGTAGTGAAGTAAATTTCTGATAAAATGAAAAGTTCTCTTTGTATACTGATATCCATTATAAAACCTGCAGGACTACAGCACTTCACAAAATGTATCATTTCCACAAACAGTGATGTTCTTTTTCAGGGTAAACTATATTGTAGTAACAGCAAATATGAAAAGATACGAATATAATATCTCACATGCCCTCCTTTGTATATGAAATCAATGAAACTCCATCATCAGGAGGACCTAAAACATAAGTTGTTTTTCCAGGGCTGGGAATAAATTTCTGCTGACTCATCTGTAGTTACTTCTTCACTGCCATTGAGACTGATGGTCATGGATTTGCAGGATGGCTGTTAGGGTTAGGAAATTATATGACTATTCCAAAAACTCTTCTTCATTTGTGTGACTGTCTTCTGAACATTTAACAATTTGGCCAAAGGTGACAGAGAGAGAGAGAGAGAGAATGCATAGACATACACGCATGGATGCAGGTCTTAAGGAGGAAATATATCTTAATGATCTTTATGTGCATCTGACTTAATTCCTTTAATTGGATTCTGTCTTAAGTGAATTTCGGTGAACGAAAAATTCTCAGATAATAACCATCACAGAAAAAAGCATTAGCCTTTGAGCATCTCAGGCCCCCACCCCCAAGCCACCTGGCGGAGGAGAGCTACGTTTGGCCAGATGGGCTAGTGTGCTTTTGTGATGCAGATTGGGGAAGGGGTGAGGAGGTTAGTGGGAGAATTGTGGTGGTCTGGATTGACACCTGAAAGAGCAAAGCTAATGAGAGGCATAGAATAGATACAGCAAGGCGCAGAAAGCCCAGAGTAGGCTGGGCAGGAGGGAAAGTTTTGCAGAAAATGAGAGAGATGAGAGATTTTTGAGGTAGAAGAGAGACAGATGAAAAGTCATCAGAGTGGCAGAAAGCTATAGATTCTTGGAGGGGTAGGCTTCAGAATGTTGTGCTGTGGTTTATGAATGAGATTATTCAGTATAAATTTAAATTGGTTTTCAGTGATATTTGGTGTTTCTTTTCATATGTCTCTGGGCTGACGCTGGCTTCCAGGAGGCCTGACTTTATCTGGGTTATACAACATTTAGAAAGAATTCAGTGGCTGCAAAATCATTAACGAAATAGGAAGAAACTGGACAGAGTCATTTTCAGCTCAAGTAATTCTTTCGTATGAGCACTGCCAATGAATTTTTAAAATGGAAAAATACATCTGAAATATCTTCTGTGATAAAATTACATCATTTCTCTCTTTATAAAAAATATTCATGACTTGACTTTCCACTGCAGATCTCCCAAAATCAGTGCTCATATTCGTGAAGAAAGCCTCCTGAAAGCTGGTGGGAGCACCCACTCACACGTGTGCACGCGGGGAGGCAGCAGGCAATCCCTCTCCTTCTTTCCTTCTGACCGTCTGTACCTTTTCTCACAAGAGCTTCATTCACATAAAACAAAAGATCATTTCCAGTTGATACGAATCACCAACTTATTTTCCCCTCAGAGACTAAAGTGTATTCTGACAGCAACAAAGAACAGCTCTTTAGGAATAATATCTGGGTGAGTGGGGAAAACGCATGCTCCATGATAGCTTAATGGTGGGCAGCACGGTAAATATGAACACACTAACTTCCACAACCTGGGAAGCTTGAAGAAGCCTATTTTAGCAACACATCCTGCTCAGTTTGTTTGTAAAAGATGGTAGCTGTTCTGAATATTTATCTTTTGAGGAGAGGGTATGAGGATTCATTCATGAAGGTTTCAGAGCGGTTCGATTAAATTAAAATCAACCAAAGCAAGGTAGGCTCTGTACTGAGAGCCTGAGGACACAGAGCTGATGCAGAGGTGGTCCTCACGGACCCTCACGCTCCATCTATTTGTAACCTATTTAAACATAGAGGAAGACACCTTGAATGTTCTTAAAGGTAATGTTATATCCTTCTTTCTCAAAAAAGATGTGCAAGAGAAAAAAAGAACTGCAGTAATTTCTAGAACTTTTAATGATTTTTAAGTTAGACATTTTTAACCTATAGCAAAGTATGAAAGGCCTACATAATTCTGTATAAACCACCCAAAGGTAAACTGGGGCGGATAGCTCATACAGGGTGCAGAACAGCCACAGCACCTTAGCACATCTTCTCTACTGTGTTCTTTCAAGCGGAGAGCTGCCCTTCTTAGATGCTGCTTGTGTTTGAAGGCCTGAGTTAGGTAAAATTCCAGAATTCAATAATTTTCAAGTATAATGTATGACCTGGCCATGGTCCAATATTCCTCTTATTTGGTTTGCAACTGAAGCAGCACATACAAGGTGCAAAGAGACCTTTTCACCTGATCAAGCCAGTGGGTGAATGTGACTCTCCACCGCTCCCACTGGATCTGACAGAGGTGTGCCCGAAATCCGGGGGTCTTGGCAGCACATAAACAATGAAATATTTGCCAAAGCAGTAGGGCAAGAATTGCAGGTTTACTGTCTTTTATACTCTCACTATGTCAGTTTCCAGAAACAGCTGATATCACCACTTGAGGCAACTGTTCCCTACAGAGCAAGCCACATTACCCACTGTAAGGTCTGGGTTTTAGGCCTTGAACTCCTTCCTGCACTAAGACTTCAGTCTCCTTTTAACTGAGGAGAGCCCAGAAATTATCTGTTTGTGTCTCCTTCAGGATGCTCTATGGGTAGACCTGGCCTTGGCTTACCAAACCCAATGTAAATAACCGGTTACCTGCCCCCTTTTCCACCCCTTCCAGTGGGCCACTCCTTTAACATCTCATCTTCCAGGATTCATCTTCTGTCAACTTCTCCCTACAATCTGCAGAAGCAAAGAAACCCTCTAAAAGCCAACTGTCTACAAAAAAGTGAGTGTACCTAATAGAAAGCTTACACATTCACCATACCTTTTTTTTTGAGACGGAGTCTCACCCAGGCTGGAGTGCAGTGGCACGATCTTGGCTCACTGCAACCTCTGCCTCCCGGGTTCAAGCAATTCTCTGCCTCAGCCTCCCGAGTAGCTGGGATTACGGTCACCTGCCACCACGCCAGGCTACTTTTTGTATTTTTAATAGATATGGGGTTTCACCATCTTGGCCAGGCTGGTCTTGAACTCCTGACCTCGTGATCCACCCGCCTTGGCCTCCCAAAGTGCTGGAATTACAGGCATGAGCCACCACACCCGGCCCACCATATCTTGTAATAAACAAAAACAGTGTCTTTTACAGAGAATACTGATGCTATTTGACAGTGATGCTGGTAGTAGGGGGACGGAGGGAAGATGAGTAAGTGTATTGACATTAATTTTTTCTTTAAAAGGTAACAATGCAAAGTGGAAAGGAAATTCACAATGGGACATTATCTGGGGTCTTGGTTGGACCTCCACAGAGATCTATGCTTCATTTGTGTATTGGTTCTCTCTTCTCATAGAGCACTGCTCCTATTCTGGGAAGACGTAAAAAGAAAGATAAACTGAACTGGGATGGTGGGTACAAGTGAAGAGGATGGGAACAGGGATCAAAGCTCAGAGCAGCTCATGGGATCAGAAACTGGAGCTCAGAGTTCCATGAGGAACAAAAGAGTGTAGAGATGAGAGTCTATGTTGCAGGGGGAAGGGAAGAGCCAGGTGAAAGGGAGGTGGCTGTTACAGGAAGGGAGGCGAGAGTAGAAACTTGCCTCTTCAGGCACCCTGGCCCTTAAGAAACTTGCTAAAAATGAACAAGCAAGCCATGTCTAAAACCCCTTCACTCTCAGGTTGAATGAAATGAGGCATCACTGTGTAACGATGACATGCTGAGCAGACGAACCACAGTCCCAGGAGGTTCTAGAGAGTTGCAGCACTTCTCCTCACCTGGGTCATGCCCTGTGCCTGAGTACAGCTGAGCCCTGGAAACTGAAGTAGGAACGTAACTGTTAATCCTGCTCTTTTTATCCCAGCTAGCATCAAACAAATTTGCCTCAAGAAGGTAAAAAAAAAAAAAAAAAAAAGCAAAAGCAAAAAACAATGTAGAATTTTGACCCTATTAATCCTTACAGCCCCATCTTGAAAATCTTTGCTTTCACAATTTTCAAATTTCATTTTTCATTCCATGTTGCTGAGCCTCAGACCATGGTCATTGCTCTAAAACATAAAAACTCAGCCTCCTGCAAGCCACCACTAAAGAGGAGCTTGTAATGGTACAAAATTCCACCTCCCACTGCTGCCCTTAACAGAGAAAACCACAGATACGATATGCTCTAATGAAGCTCATATTTAATCATTCCCCAATATCCCAAGCCCGCCCATATCTCATTATCTCCATTCATACCTCCCTGATCCAGACCACCACCATCTCTTGCTAGGACTACTGAGCAAGACTCTAACTGGTCAACTGCTTCACTCTCTTCCTATAGTCTATTCCCCTATGTAGCAGTCAAAATAATCCTTTAAACTAAAAAATCAAAGTCAGACCTCATCACTCCCCTGCACTCAAAACGCTCTCCTGATTTCTATTACATTTAGAACGGAAGCCAGTGTACAGAGCAGTACAGTCTGGCCCTGGACTGTCTCTGTGAGTTTGTCACCCATCACCCTGCTGGCACAAGGGCATCAGGCTTCTTCCTGGAATCCACTAGCGAGCTCCCTCTCAGAAATTTGGCTCTGTTGTTCCTCTGCCTGAAACATTCTGTTCCCAGGTATTCTCATGGTTTGCTCAAAGGTCAGTTCCTCAGATAGACCTTCTCTGACAGATGACTCTGAAATAGCCATCCTGTCAAGTCTCCATCCCCTTTTGTATTCTCATGACATTTTTCCCTGACAGTATATGTTTGTCTCTCTTTTTATTACCTTTATTACCTGCTAGAATGTGAGCCAAATGAGGGCAATCATTATCATATTACATGTTATATCCCTTAATAAAATTCAGTTTATAGTATTTGCTCAACAAATAGTTCTTGAATGAATAACTTTAATTTTCAGAGTTCCATCAGAGCTAAAAGCACATTGTCTTTCATTTTAACATGCTGGCCGTTTAACAATTGCATCATGGGAAACAAGGCAAGAAACAAAGGAGGAAAGCCACACTCCAAACTCAAGATCTTATAAACACTTTCAGATAAAAAGACATCTCTTGAGAGACAGAAGGCAATGAAGACTGAAAGATTAATGAAAAAATATTGTGTTAAACAGCCGACACAATAAATGCAAAAATACTTGGTGCCACATTAAAAATAAAATCCTATTTCATACATAATTTTACAATTTCTTCTTTGGTTATAGATCAAAATCAACAGTGACATTTATACAGTGAGGCATGCATATCTATAGCTGGAAGGGAATTTAAATGTAATTTAGCTTGTCTTGAATGTAGTTTTCAAAATGAAAATCAAACGTAGTCTAAATAAAGATTTGTACTCGTGTGACTGTTTTGCAATTTGAAGGAATTAATTAGCTTCAAAGACATGCTATTTTAACATCATGATTTTTCACTTCACCCTTACTCTTTTACCTTCAATGCTTATAGCCATGCACATAAACTTTTAAAATTATTTTTAGATAAAATGTAAATGTCCATTTATATTATAGCTTCCAGCACGGATTATTACTATGAAGAAAGCTGACTATAAACATTGTATTCCTCATGGCCTGTGTCCTCTCCAGCAGGCATCTTCCCCAGCTATGGCCATTCCATCCAAGAAACTTTAATTATGTAACCTTTAAAAAACTGTCAAAGACCATTTTTATTCATAGTTTAAACATGTGTTGTGAGTTATATTTTAGAGAATTTTATATATACTTAATATTATAGCCACAGAAATATTATTGCTTTATTATACTTTAGAATCTGGCTTTCTGTAAATTTTTACTTCTTCTTGCCCTATTATAGTCTGGCTGGACCAACAGGGTACAGCTATATAAGTTAATAAACAAAACCACACTCTCAGAGTGATCAGATCCTAGTACAGTAGCTCTTGAGAAAATCAGCAACCTGGGAAATTAAATGTTCTCCTTTTGGCTTAGATTTTGTTTATAACTGTCTTCTATTAGACATTTCATTATCCCTTTCAAATAACAGGACAAATCTACCCTACCCTGACTTCTACCACAAACCTTTAAACAGAAAGCCAACAAATGGAATCCTTCACTGACCAGCAGCAGCTGCACACCACTAATTCGAGCATCACTGGATGAAAGATAAATTTACAAACCAGCCAGCCAAGGTGGAAGCAGAGATACAACTCCACACACTTCACGCTTTCTCACCTTCAGGCTCATGGTAATGTTCTGAAGCTACAGAAGATATTGGTGATACTTCTTTCTAATTTTTCATTGAAAAAATATCACAATGCAATTAACACTTTGGTCAACTCTGGACCATAAAGCTTTTAATAGCTGAACCCTATCACCACCACCATTTTTTTCTGAGAGCAATCAACAAAGCAATAAACATATATAATCTTGCCAATGGTTCCACTGCAGGAAAGAAACTGACACCACACAGTTGAGTGAATTGTCCATAGTGTGGGAAGCAGGTAAATAGAACCTTTGAACATTAGCACTCAGCACTCCCATAGCAATCACACAGTTCCACACACTCACTCCCAAGACGCAGAAACCAGAGCCCACAGAGGTCACCCTGTAGCACGGTTACTCTGTGGCAGAATCCAAATGTAACCCGGTTCTGCAGGCAAGTCAATGGCTTCTCTATAAACTGGGCTCACTGGGCTTTACAGCCACTTGTTTTTGTTTGTGTGCTTGTTCTAATAAAACCTTACACAGTACATAGCTCACTGTGATCTCTAAGAGGAGTTATTTCTGTGAAGGTTTGCTTACAGTAGAAAACTTGAGAAAAACTGAGAAATCAAGATTAAAGTTACAAAGAATGAAGATGGCTCCATTTCAAATTAGTCATTTGTCAAGATCTACATCATGCTTCTGATTTCTTCTCTTCCCAAGAGACTTTATGCCTCAGAATGAAGAGCAAGACAAGGCCCGTTAGCTAAAAATAAACTTGAGATATGGAATTATATCATAGTTATTTCCTATCTTTACTTTTGTTCTCATAGCTTAAGCAACCTCTTGGGTGCAGGGCTGAAAACAGGCAAAACGAAACCAAACCACTTAACCAGTGTCATGTGAGTTAGCAAAGCCCTGAAGGTCACCGTCATTGATGATTCATAGCCTGTGGCCCAGAACTTTGCTATAAGTAACCATAACAGTTACCGCTAAAGACAAAGGAAAAGGGCCGGGCACAGTGGCTCATGCCTGTAATCCCAGCACTTTGGGAGGCCAAGGTGGGCAGATTGCTTGAGCTCAGGAGTTCGAGAATAGCCTGGGCAATATGGTGAAAATCTGTTTCTACTAAAAATACAAAAAACTAGCTGGGCATGGTGGCGCGCACCTGTAGTCCCAGCTATTTAGGAGGCTGAGGTGGGAGAATCACCTGAGCTTGGGAGGTTGAGGCTACAATGAGCTGGGATCATGCCATTGCACTCCAGGCTGGGCAACCAGAGTGACGGAGAACCTGTTTCAAAAAAAAAAAGAAGGAAAGTACTACACACACTAATGATATCTGCAGGTAAATGAACTTTAAGGAAAAAGTTTTCCTTTTTCTGAATGAAGTTTTTATTCTTCTTATGAAAAAAGCACTATGCTAAACTTTACTGTCATAAAGATGAAAATGTGCTGTTTATGAGAGAATAATCCAGAGAACTTTCTAAATAAAGTTCACTGATTATTTATATAGCACTTTTTGTGTGCCAGGCACTATTTTAAGTGTTTTATTACTTATTAATTCATTTAATCCTCATAGCATCTTATGAGGTAAGTTCCAATTTTACAAATGAGGAACCTATCAGTTTGGTTCCTAAATTAGTATGATTAGCCACTATACTTTGCTCCACAGGTTCTTTCTCAACATCACCACCTACATAGTTATAAAATAATTTTTTTTTTTAAATCTTCTTTAGAAAAAGGGATGTAGAATATTTGGAAAAATAAAAGAAGTACAAAAACTAACTAGTAATCAGCACCACCCAGAGATAATCATTACTAACCTTTCCTGGTAAACGGTCTCATCTACACAAGGCTGTGTTCTGGCATTATTACTCAGGGTTCATAATAATCTAACCTGAGGTGAGGCTGACCACTTAAGACAGCTTAAGGAATTAGCATCAAATTTTCTGTTTTCTAAATCTTCAGCTAACTTCCAATCCCTAACATGATTCTTATATTGTCTATGTGAGATTTTAAGTGTCTTGAAAAAAAATCCAGAGTAAAATTTTCAAATACTTAAGACTCCTACCGTTAATGTGAGATTCTCTAAAGTTATGTCTCCACCGGTTGGTTAAAGCTGCCCAGTCTCCCCTGCTATACTGTATGTGCGGTGTACCTCTAAGCCTTTGTTCTCACTGACTCTCAGCCTAAACCTCCTGCTCTGTCTCACTTAGTTCCTTTGGCTGGTATTCATATTTTAAGACTCAGCTGAGGCTTTAATCATCCTCTTTACAAGTCTTCCCCTACTCCTTGGAAAAAGAGACCTTCTGCCTTATCATCCTATGGTACTGACATTTTCTGTCAAGATGTCCATCTATTGCATCTCTACCAGTTCCTTAAAGGCAGGGACCAGGTTTAACCCATCTTTACAGCCTCAGTGCCTAGCACAGCACCTAATTCACGCAAGGTAGTCAACAAGTGCTTCTTAGGATGAAGTGAAATGCTAGGTTTTAAGTGAAACCAAGTGCCAGTCATCACATTCCATCTGTATGCCTGGGCTAACATTTCTATCAGTCGGATCCCTGTTTCTCTGGGGCTATTTCCAGTGATAGACGTGCTTTCTCCTCTGGGATAGATTTTACCATTGCCCTGAAAACACAACTAAAGGCCTTCTGGAGATAGAAACATTTGAATTATATTTATCAAAATAATCAGTTGTAGTGAATGATAAATGTTAATCATAAAAGATTGAAGACACACAGAAAAATACAAAGAAGAAATTAAGAATCACCTGAAACTTCACAATAAAGAGACTGCCATCGTAAAAGTTTTGGTGAATGGCCTTTCAAACACTTCTTTTATGCACTCACACAGAATTTTACATATATTTTAAACAAGTAAAATTTACAAACAAGATATGCTGCATAAAATTCCTTTACTCCTTTCACTTAATAATCTGTCGCAAACCTTTTGCCATATCAGTAAGTATAGAATACCTTGATCTCTAATCGCTCTATTCCATGCACGTTTCATCAGTGAGAAAGACCCTTGAACATACAGGTTTGCACACTTGTCCAATTATGTTCCTAAGATAAATTCCTAGCAGTGGGTCTCCTAGGGCAAAGGGCATGCTCATTTACATTTTTGAAATATGTTACTATTTTGTGCCCCAGAAAAATTGTTCTGCGTTGACATTCCCCATTATAGCATGAGACAGATGCCACCTGTTCCTGCCCAATCTGAAGGGTAAAAAATGTTTTGTTTTGCTTTGGGTTTTTTTGCTGGTTTGTTTTTGTGGTTTATTTTATCACTGAGAAGTAGAATATCTTTCTGTACTTTTTTGTCCCTTTATATTTTTTCTCTTTTAAATTGCCTGGCCATGAACTTTGTCCATTTTTCAATTGGTATGTTAGTTCTTTCCTTACAGATTTTGAAGGTTCTTTTTCTATTAGTCATATTAACTTTAGTTGTATTGCAAATATTATTCGCAGTTTGACGTTTGTCTTTTGACTTAGTTTATGGTGGTTTATTTTTTGCTATGCAAAATTTTAGATTTTGTATAATCACAGTTTATCACGAACTTTTTCTTTTGGTATTGGGTTTTGTAGCATTATGAGAAAGACATTTTGCAACCTAAGATTATAAAAATACTCACTTGTAGTTTTTGATTTTTTGTAGTACTTTTACAGTTTCTTTCTTTTTTTTTTTTTTCTTGAGACAGAGTCTCACTCTGTCGCCCAGGCTGGAGTGCAGTGGCACGATCTCGGCTCACTGCAACCTCCGCCTCCTGGGTTCAAGCAATTCTCTTGCCTCAGCCTCCCAAGTAGCTGGGACTACAGGCGCACGCTGCCACATCCAGCTAATTTTTTGTATTTTAGTAGAGATGGGATTTCACGGTGTTGCCCAGGCTGGTTGCAAACTCCTGAGCTCAGGCAACCTGCTCGCCTCAGCCTCCCAAAGTGCTGGGATTATAGGCGTGAGCCACTGTGCCCAGCCTACAGTTTCTTATTTGACAGTTAAATTTTTAGATTAGTCTGAAAAATTCTAATATGAAGAGATAAATTGGGGGATTTCATTTTTAATATTATAATCACAAATAACAGAATATCTTCAAAGAATAAAATGTGAATTGAAATGGTGCCCAATTAATTGGTATATCTTTTTATTTCAGCTGCTTATGGATGCGTTTATCCCATTACAATTGCTGGGGCATCATCTGTGTCTGCTGCGTCTAGTCATCTCATGGTGCTTTACTCCTTACTTCTACCAACATCTCACTCTGCATGATAAACAAGACACACACACTCAAATATAGATTTATGGTTGATAAGCGAAAAATGTATTTGTTAACCTCTATGGTGGGATTTCTTTTAAACTACACTTTGAAAGAAATGAGGCATAATATTATATTCATCATTCCTGAATCATGTCCTTTGGTCTTTTCATTTAAAAGACAAATATTCACGTACACATCTTACACAGCACAGAAACTGGTCTAGGTCAAAACAGAGAAAGAACAAACCATAGGAACACACATATCTTAAAATCTAAAAGAAAAAGTATTACATGGATAATTGATCATCTTTTAAGTTTAGAGAATTATACATCTACAAATAAACTGATGACGCATTCTCCTCCAGCGTAATCAGGGGAAACCAAGCAACCATTTTCAGAAATGCAAACTGCATAGGTCAGAGGTCTGTGCAACTTCAGGCTGCTAATATGATGATGAGCATACTAACTCAGTGCTTATCATGTGCCAAGTACTATGCTAAGATTTACAAATATTAATACATTTTAGTCTCACAACAGCCCTATGAAGGCAGGCAAGTACTAGTTTTACTCCCCACACTACACAGATGGGAAAACCCAGGCAAAAAGAGCCGCAGCAATTTGCCAAGACTACATGTTAGTGAGTAGCCGAGCCAGGATCTGAAACCAATCTGCCAGATTTTCGGTCTGTGTGCTTACCATAACATTGTATTTCAGTTCCATGGAAAATAGCCCTAATGACCATATTAGAATCTCCAGACATCCTCATTTAAAAACTGAGTCTGACCTCAAGTGGCCAGTTAACAATGACTTCTCAAAGACTTCTGAGCAAAGGTTGGTTTGGACTTAATGTCAATGTCTTATTCCCAAGGAGGAATCTGCCTTAGTCGAGTCAGCATCTGCCATTGTAGCCACTGTCCCACTTCTTAAGTGAACTGGGGTAGTTCTTAACTTCAGTTTCCCCTTCTATCAAGTAGGGATAATCATGATAATAATTACGTTTGAAAAAGCCTCATACACTGTAAAGCACAAATCCAAGTTGTAACGGTTCATGGGCAAAATAACCAGTCACATGTAAAGTTCCAGGTGCAGAAGGCAGGAGCTGTACTAGTCTCTACGGAGGAGAGCCAGGGCCTAATGAGGCCCAGGGGCCAGGTAGAGGCTGCCTGGAGAGGTGCTAATAGCAAGGCAGGTCCCTTCAGTCACACCAGCCAGGAGTCCAGGAAGAAGCCATTGTTTTGAATGTCTGAATTCTGTAGTGTCACTCAGGAGAAAATAACTCCAAGGGGAAGTGAAACAGGTAAAGAAACCTTTGACTCCCTCTCTTGTCACTAAGGCACGTTTTGAGAACTTCCCTCATCCCCAGGCAGGCCTTGCCTGCAGCTCCAGTCCTCTCACCTTTCACTGAATGGTGCCAGAGGGCCAGGAAGCACCCAGCAGGTCTTCACTGCTACAGACCATACAAGCACCTGAAGGGGCAAAGGAGTAATTGAAGAAAACCAAAGGGACTCGGAGGGCCCTGCCAGCGTGTCCTTGCCAATGGTCTCTGAAAACTCAGGTGCTCCCTCATCTTGCAACCCAGCTGCCTGGCAGCAGGGAGTGACAAATGGTCTTATTTTCCACTTATCTCTCTAACTTTAAAAGAACAGGCTCATGATACCAGCTGGCAAGGGAAGGAAAAGTAGCACTTGGATATTTTTTTTAATATAGAAAGTATAGAGCATTTCTTAACTTTCTGTCATAGAAAACGTTTCCAAGTAGAAATTTTTGCTGGCTTTACCTCAGCTAGACCAAACTTGGCATCAAGGCAGCATCTAGCATGGTATCTATTTTGTGCTGGCCGAGGGGAGGACAGTGAAGAGGTGGGGCCAGTCTACTCAGGCCCAACTACTATTTATAACAAGTGCTTCCATGCTAATTGTGCACTGGCCTTGTTCTGGACACTCTCCTTATTAACTATGTGTTCCTCCTCAGAACTCCAAGTGGTGGATACCCTCATTACCTCCATATTATAGATTTGGAAACAAATACAGCTAAGTTATCTATCCAAGACAGCACAGGCAGTGGTGACGCCGGAATCAAACCCCAGCTGGTAAGACAGAATTCACAACTACTCCATTCCATGCTCACATACACGCATGTTTCATTTTTCCTACTGAAGTGAGCACCATCAGCATGGCCCAGGAACCACCTAAAAGGAAATAAAACTAACATATTGTGAGCGCCTTCTCTGAGTCAGACACTGGGTGAGCACGTTTACTTCAGAAGAATGCAGTTAAAGCTCTGAGCCAAGGTCGACTGGCTTCTGTGATTCCAGGAGCCCCATGAGCACTTCGAGCCATTAAGACCTTTCTGAGGCTCAGCTCAAGACATCAGGGAGCCTTCAAAGCCTAAAGCCAAGACCATGTTCCTCACTTATCTTGACTTAAATTTCTCAGCTTTTATGACTGTAATCTGGCCTATTACAAATCCGTCAAACACTTCTCCTACCCTTAGGGCTCTTTACTGTCTCCTGTGATTCACCAAAAACAGAAAAAGGGAAACATGGGCCGGGCGCGGTGGCTCACGCTTGTAATCCCAGCACTTTGGGAGGCCGAGGCGGGCGGATCACGAGGTCGACAGATCGAGACCACGGTGAAACCCCGTCTCTACTAAAAATACAAAAAAATTAGCCGGGCATGGTGGCGGGCGCCTGTAGTCCCAGCTACTCGGAGAGGCTGAGGCAGGAGAATGGCGTGAACCCGGGAGGCAGAGCTTGCAGTGAGCCGAGATTGCGCCACTGCACTCCAGCCTGGGCGACAGAGCGAGACTCCGTCTCAAAAAAAAAAAAAAAAAAAAAAAAAAAGGGAAACATGATTTTCTCTCTCACCTTCGGGAAATAACAGCTTCAGAAGCCAACAGAAGCTTCCTTATGCCAGCAAAAAAGTTACAGTAGAGGCAAGCTAAAGTCTACCACTAAGCAGCACGGAGAGGAGCAAGGTGGCATTGCTCCCGTTCATTGGCCAAGCTGTCTCCCAATTCTGCCTCTCTGGTGGTCCCCCATGTACCCCTCTTTCCCCAAATCACCCCCGACACACGAAAGGGTGAGTGTACACACCTAGTGCTCACTTAACGCATAGAGATTCCAAGCAGAAAATGAGGGCCACTGCCTCCATCAAACTCCTTTTCTCTTAGATCCAATAAGAACTAAAACTTGAAAGAGAAGGAAATTCTCACACTACCACTGCTACGTCTCAGTCACATAAATCAGCACCGTGCAATAGAAATATGTGAGTTATGTGTGTACTTTTAATGTTTCTAGTAGCCACATTAGATAAAAAGCAGCAGGTGAAATTCATCTTCATATATTTTATTTAACCTGATAGATCTAAAATATATCATTTAACATGTAATCAATAATTATTAATGAGCTATTTTATATTCTTTTTCCGTATTAAATATTCATTTAATATGAAACTTAAAAGAGCATTTTACACTGATAGCACATCTCAATTAGGACTAGTCATGTTTCTCATGCTCAATAGCCACATGTGGCTCATGGGTACTGTGCTGGACTGCACTGACAAACACTATTCTCTGTTACTGTCCACAAACACAGGTATCTTTAATCCATCTTCACTGAATGCAATCAAAAATTATGAGACATAAACAGTGAATTATGACTTTGCCTCCAAGTGCTTTTAATTTCTGAATAAATCTGATGTATTTTCTCATTTAATTTTCACCATAACCTTGTGAAATAGGTCTCACAGCACTTTAGATGAGTAATAGATTGGTATAACACCATCACACACACACACACACACACACACAGCCACATACACCTGTTATATGCTCTCATTTAGGTATACCGAAGGATCAGAACTTAACTGAAGCCACATAGCAATACAAAGTTCAAGTGAAAGAAAGCAGCCAAATTCTTGCTCGCTTTACTGTTGCTCAGTCTCACACCATCATTCCAGAAGAATTTACTGCAATCATCTAAGCGCCTCCATTTAAAGGGATGTTTATAAACATCAGGCTGAAACCAAACTCGGCAGCAGTGCGGGCCACCTTAGTTATATGGGAGGGCTGGTTCGGTCAGGGCCCAACCTGATTCCTGAACAATCTCTCTGCCTCCAGCTCCTTGGCCATCTGGGAGCCCTCTGTCCTCTCAAGACCATGCAGTTCCTGCCTTCGGGGGGAGCTAACCAGCTCATAAGAGACATTAGACATATAAACAAATAAATCAAATAAATAAAAAGTATTCTGGGATGGCAGGAAAGAGATACCTTCTGAAGGTATTAGAGGAAGCTCTGTATAAAAGTTTACATTTGGAAAACGAGCAGGATTTAAAGACATGAAGTCGAGAAAAGGGGCCCGTGCCAAGCAGCGGTCACCATGTACTGGAGGGCCTAGAGCAGCAAAGGTGAAGGATAAGTTCACAAGGCTGCCTTGCTCAGTTGACTGAAGAAGGCGATCATGAAGGAACAGAGTATAAAACAAGGCTGCACCTGTAATCCTAGCACTTTGGGAAGCCAAGGAGGGTGGATCGCCTGAGGTTAGGAGTTCAAGACCAGCCTGGCCAAAATGGTGAAACCCTGTCTTTACTAAAAAAAAATCTAAAAATTAGCCAGGCGCGGTGGTGGGTGCCTGTCATCCCAGGTACTTGGGAGGCCGAGGCAAGATAATTATTGCTTGAAGCCGGGAGATGGAGGTTGCAGTGAGCTGAGATCACGCCACTGCACTCCAGCCTGGGTGACAGAGTGAGACTCCATCTCAAAACACACACACACACACACACACACACACACACACACACACACACACAAAGGCAGCAAAGGTGGATATGAGCCACCTACCGGTGTCTTGGATGTTAACTAAGGATTTGGGATTTATTGGCTAAGAACTAGGCACAAACAGAAAGTTCTAGAGAAGATTTAATACCAACAGAGGAGTACTTTGAAAAGCTGATCTGATAGTGGTGCCAAAAAATGAAGAAGTAAAAACAGACCAAAAACAAGCAAAGGAACAAACAAGCAATAAAGGAGGTTAACAGGAGATTCCTCCTGAGAACACTGCAGTTCTTGGGGTGATGGGCTGTCACAGCCTAAACTACAGTGGTGGTAAGAAAAGCAATGCTAGGAGAGGGTGAGATTTATAGGATCTGGAAACTAACTGCAAAAGCCAAAAGTGACTCAAGTTTAAAGACTACATTATTGAAACAGTGGAAACAGAAAAAGCACAAAAAAGAAAGTCAATATAACTGTAAGAGTTTCTCCCCACTTGGGGGCGGGGCTGCAGGAGAGATCGTGATCTCAAGCCTGACGTATTAATTTCCCTAATAGGGCCTAAATGTGTTCTATGCACCCACTTTAGTTGTCTAAGAGAATGACTGTTGAAAGAAATCCAATAAGCAGTTGGCTTTCTAGAACTTGCTTAACCAGTTCATGATAACTTGAACCTGTTGGTCACTTACTTTTTGCAAGCTGGTCTTGGCAATCTGCTCAGCTGTCCTCTGAATGACCTCAGCAGATCTGCTGACCACTATTCACATCTGCCCTGACAACTGAGAGAAGGAAAATTCCAATCTGAAGATGAAACCTTCTGAAGTGGATCTGACTTCTGAAAGGGCCACAGTGTGTCAGGCAGAACTTTAGATCTGAAACTTTTTATGCTTCAACACTTAAAGTGAAAGAAAATATGTAAGTAAATACCACTGATGAAGTTCCTTGTCAATGATCTCCTAAATTTTCTGAAATCTAGGAGTCAAGATGCCCATTTAGCATTTAATTCTGCATGGTGGAACATGCTACAGAAATTCTGTCACACACATTTGTTGTGGTGGAGCTCCTAAATAACCAAGACATCATGGAGCCCAAACTGCTTCAAAAAAATGGAAATCACCATTTGTATAAACACACTGGGTATCAAAGCTCCTGAGCATGTCTTCAGAAGCTTTGAAATTAAATTAACACCTGTAGGAGAAGGATCAAATGTGTGTGTACACACACTCAGAGACACATACTTCAGAGCCATCCCCAAATATGCCACCCTTCCCAGACATTGTCACATCTTCAACAACATGTGGTAATAACATTTTAAAACATTTTTAAATGTTTAGCTTTTAAAGCATAAATAAGGCCACTTTATTCGGTGAAAAATAGAGGGGTGTTTTAGAAAGCATAATATAATTGTCCAGGTTGAAATATATCCCAGTCATGGAATCATAATTTCCTCTTGCAATGGGCGTTGGTCTCCAAAGATGGCTCCCAACAATTCCTCCCCTTTCTATGGGCACATACTCAAGAGGTGGAGAGACTCTACTCCCTCAACTCTAGGCTGGTCTTATGACTTGCTTTGATCAACAGAAGGCAGCAAAGGTAGCATTCTTGAACTTTCAAGCTCAGGTCCTAAGAGGCCTGGCAGCTTCCACTTCTTCTCTTGGAAGCCGGGCTGAAAAGTTTGGCTACCCAGCTGGAAAGGGTGGCCTTGTGGACAGAAGCCCAAATCCATCTGGGATAGTTGAGTTCAGCTGAGATCCCAGCTGTATGCAGCTGCATGACTGAGCCCGGGAGAGAACAGCAGATGAACTCCAGCCATCCCACAGAATCGTGAGAAATAATAAGCTGGTTATGTTTCAAGGTACTATGTTTGGGGTATTTGTTATACAGTAAGAGACCACAGAAACAATGGGTTACAAATGGTTAAAAAGTGGGCCTATCACTATCCCTTATCTGCCACCATCTGTGATCATTGCGGGATTTTGAAAACTTCTTCTCCTTGCGAATTAATTTAAGTGAAGAAACACAGACAAGACCTTAACTCGTCATATTTAAAATGTGATATTCAGTAATATCTAGGGTACTAGAATTGTCTTGACATTGGATTCTGGTAATTCTTCCCCCAGAGCCCTACGGGGCTAGAAAAAGTATCTCCCTTGATTGGTGAAGTTCTCTCCCCATTGTATTCCTGCTTTATTTAACACAATCCCACAAACTTGCTAATATTTATGTTAGAGAGATTAACAAGATGATAGAATGCTGGAGTAAATAAAATTTCAATGTGGGTGTTGGGAGGATGAAGAAAATTCAGCAGAGGCATTAACTGACACTTTATGGCATGAACTACATAGAGGCCCAGAGACAGCAATGACAAGGTGGGCTTGGGGTCAACTGATTTTTAGCCCCAATTCTTGACCCTCCCTGCACCTATACCCTTGCTGTAAATGCACTGTGGTCAGAGTGTACTTTTTTGCCTAACTTTGGGCTCACTCATGTGACCTGCTTTGGCTAGTGACATGTGGGTATGAGTGACAGTGTGCCAGCTCTAAGTCCAAGCTTAAGAGGCACCATACGTATCGCTTGCACGCTCGCCCTTCTGTGAAAGGAGATCATGCTCCCACTGGCTTGCTGGTCCCTGGAGAAAGATGAGAGATACATAGAGAAGTGTCACCACAGCTGACCCACCAATTCATAATCAAGAAAGAAACAGTTACTGTGGAATGCGACTGAGAGCTTCAAGTTGTCTTACACCCAAGTATCCCCATTTTTCTAAGAGAGAGAGTTTTTTTAAACTATTTCTTCTTTTCTCTTTCCTTCTTTTCCTCTGTTCCCATTTCCTACCTAGCTCTTCAGAAATGCAATCATAACCTTTACCTTCCCTTCACCAGACACTCACTACACTGGAAGCTTATCTAACTATGTGCTTACTTTGAAGCTCCAGAGCAGAAACTCTCTCCCACAAGGAGATTGCCTCAAGAGACAACAGTCAATTTGCAACCTAAAGTATGTCCCTGATGGAAGGCTCTCCCACCCGGAGAGTATCTTGAGACAAAGGCCACTATACCACCTAGCTCTGCTTGCGGTGACGCCAGCTCGACCACCAGTAGATTAAGCACCAAAGCGAGTCACGCAGACCCCCACCTGCTCACTCCCTCCCCTGAATGCCATTCATGCCAAGTCTCCCTTTAAAAGTCCATGCTTTCTGCCCCAAAAGCAAAACAGTACCCTTAAAGGCAGGAGCCTGTACCTCTTCCCCCAAGCTAAGCTGTGGAATAAAGTCACTTTCTTTATGCCAGACCTCGCTCTTGTGAATTAGACTCTGCGAGTGGTGAGTGACTGCACCTGAGTTTGTTACAGTCTATGCAGCAATAGTTGACTAACACAAAGCTCCTTTATCAGATGCTAACATCTGCAAAATACATATGGTGCTTTAGAAGAATAGAGTCTTCCTGGCTATACAAGTTGTGAAGGGATGGTTAAGTGGTCTCATTGCCAAGCAGAATGTAAGCACAACATATTGAATATCACCAAATCTTGCTCTGACAATCTAAGGTTATCTTTTTAAAGACTGTCATTTGGTATTTGAAGTTCTCTATAATTTAACCCTAACTTAGTTTTCTAGCCAATTCTGTCCCATTTATAGTTTATGTTCCATTCACTAGTTCCATAAATTAGAATATTTATTATTCTTGAATAAGTCTTACATTACCTAGCTGTTCCTTTTCCAGTTTAGATTGAGACAGGTTTTGTTTCTTTCAGTCCTTTAAGGCCAGGTTTGGACGTCATCTCTGTAAGAAATCTGCTCTGATTCTGCGGTTTAAGGCAGAGCATCTATCCCCTGACTGTTATCGTGAGGTACGTCTGTTCCTCTTAGGGCATTTGGCTTATTCTGCCTCATAACACTTCCTTATCTTCTTACAAAGTCCTAGACGGCAAGGTTTATGGATTATTTACCTCTGTAATCTCCATGGCATTTAGCAAAAGGCCTTATACATAGGATACAGACCAATCAATACTTTTGTGCATTAAAGAATGAGGGCCGGGTGCGGTGGTTCATGCCTGTAAACCCCGCCCTTTGGGAGGCCACGGTGGGCAGATTGCTTGAGTCCAGGAGTTTTAGATCAGCCTGGGAAACATGGCAAAACCCTATCTCTATTAAAAATTAAAAAATTAGCCAGGTGTGAGGGCACATGCCTGTAGTCCCAAAGCTACTCAGGGAGCTGAGTCAAGAGGATCATCACACCACTGCACTCCAGCCTAGGCCACAGAGCAAGACTGTCTCACAAAAAAAAAAAAAAAAAAAAAAAAAAAAGACGTATGGGAGGCTGCAGGGCATCAGGAAACAACATGGAGAAAGAAAGGTGGACTTTGGAGTCTGAGCAATCTGGATTCTAGCATTCGTAGCTGGGTAACCTTGGACAAGTCCGTCTCTCTGTGTTCAGTTTCCAAGTATGTAAAATTTGCATAGCACATATTTCACAAGATTGTTGTGAAAATTCAACATAAAGATGAATGTAAATGCCTCACGATGTTTGACATATGGTGGTGGCTCCATAAATGGTAGCTCTATTACAAAAATGATAATGATACAGGACATCAGGTAGAAGTTAAACAAATCCCTGATGTTAGATTATTTTCTCTTAAAAGTTAAGCGTTTGAGGATGACAGTAATGACTCTAGTTCCAATCAACTCTTTCCCTAAAAACTGTGGTTTCAAAGATCTGGACTGTAGTTTTATTAAGATGTTCATATATGTTACTCTTCTCCACAGTTCTCAATGCTATAGGTAGTTACCAGTAGAAGCAAATTTGTTCCAGGCAATTAATGCATCTCCTTGGAACAAAATGAAACAAAGTTTTCCTTCCCAAACACACGAGTCCACTTTTAACTGAGCCTTAGCTCTTTCATACCATTCCCAATTCTTCACCAGGAGACTAAAACAATCATTACAATGAACCAAAAGCTAGAGATTTTAAAAGTAGTAGAATTATTTGACAGTGACTGAATGATGCAGCTACAGTTATTTACATTATCTCAATGAGGTTCTACAACATATTTCTATGATGTCCCTTACTGATTAAGAGTTGAAGAAGTGTTTTTATAAATGAAAGCATCATGCAAATGTCAAGTAGTAGGTATTATTGTTAAAATAATTCCACAAAAATTGCTTCATCTGCCTGCTACTAATTGAAATTTTGTTTATATATCCATACTTCACAATAATCATCTAAGGGCCAATCTCAAGATCAGGCAAACATAAAAGCCTGTAAGTGGCCAGGTAATGTCAATGAACAAACTGAACTCGGTGTGCATGCACCAGGGAAGCATTAGTAGCTCACTGGAGGCCACAGCCTGGCTGCAGGGGCAATTGCTACCCCACCCCCTGACTGTTATCTCAAGGAATGAAGACCTTTTGTTGCCAGCTCTTTTGAAGAAATTTGGGGTTTTATGTGAAATATCCTGATTTTTAAAGGCTGCCTTGCTTTTTATTTTAAAATTCTTTGGGGAGGGGGCAAAAAAATGTATTTGCAGACAAGATGTGGCCATGGGTTGCCAATTTGTGGCCTTTGCACTAGATATCCTAAAGTCATTCTGAGTCAACAGAGAGAGGTTAAAAGATGATTATTAGATTCATTGTATTTTTATTTTAAATCTGAAAATGTATAATTCACTCTCTATTACACTTTAAAAAAAACACCTCACTCCCTCATTTATAAATCCTCACTCACTCCCCTTTTGGACTTCTGTTTTTAGTCCTACAGTTCTCCTCTACCAGGACACCCCATGGCCACTGTCCCATGCACCAATGTGAATTCTGCTGGTTCTTTGAAGCTTGATTTAAATGCCAGCTCCTGCAAAAAAGAAACCTCCATGTTCCTCCTCAAAGACCACTTTGTATAAATTATGATGTAGATGATCCAAAGTAAAGATCCACATTGATTTCCATTGGGTCTCATCACCCCTTCACCTCAGACGGTATAACCCAATAATCACTGTAATTATTCACTGTCACAAAAATGAAAGGCTTAGAAGGAATAAGATCTAATGTTCCATAACAGAGTAGGGTGACTATAGTTAAAAATAATGTACCGTATATTTCCAAGTAGCTCAAAGATACGTTTTGAAATGTTCCCAACACATAGAAACGATAAATGTTCGAGGCGATAGATATCCTAAATGCCCTGACTTGATCATTACACATTCTAGGCATGAAACAAAATATCACAAGCACCCCATAAATATGTACAAATGTTATGTATCAATAAAAAAAAAGTGAAAGGCTTAGAATCAATGGGTCAAGAGTCAAGTTTGATAGGACTCACCGCCAAACACATCTCCATTCTGGTAGTTTTTCCCTTTCTGGGCTTCCTCTTCATTTTGAACAGTGGCAACATGCTTGGCGGAGGCACAGCCCATAGTCTCATTCGGTCAGCTTCAGCCGGGCTGAACTGCAAATCATCTCTACAGACACAGGGACATTTTTTTTTTCTTTAAACACAAAGAAAATCCACCTTGCTGCTGAGTTGGTCAAGATGTGTGCACCTGCAAGAAAAGAAAGCTAGATTAGAACGGGCAGTGACTGTAGCAAAACACAAGCCTCAGTATCTTGGTGTGCTGTGCCCTGCAGTGTACTAGAAGTCATGCACAGACCCACCCATCGCACTGGTGTTGTGGTGGGCACAGAAGCACCACGTGCAGCGTGGCCCATTCTCACTTGATTTCCCACTCAGAAAGCAAGATGGAAAGGCATGTCCCTATGCAACACATGGCCGAGGAGTGAACTTTTTGAGGAGATACCAAAAATATGTATTTATTCAAATACATATTTGGGCACTAATGGTTGCCACACATACTCTTAAAGTACCCGTAAGTTTACTAATGTTCTGAAATCTCAAAAACTGTCGAGGAAGGAGATCACACTCTTGAGATCCACCTAGTTCAGGAGGCTGGGAAAAGCTCTTCATCTTCCTCATCCTATCCTGCAGGCCAGCCCTCCCAGCTCCTCAAATTTTGCCAGGAAAAGGTAGCCATCCTCCTCAGACTGGTACATGGGCTACTTTATACATTTCTGGTTAAGGCTGTAAATAATTCAGTATTTTATTTTACCTGAGGTAACACTGTTTTGGAGAAAAAGGAAGGAGATGGGGCAAGGTCTAAAACTTACTTCTGTCCATTTTCTGCTTAGCTAGCCAAATGTTTTAAGGATTGGGCAGAAGATGTCAAAATATGAAGAAAAGCAACAAAGCAGTTGTCAAGCTTTTGGCATAAACTTCATGCTTCTACCGATTTCTCATAAAGGCTTAAAGAGTATTTACAGATACACTGCAAAGGAGATAATCTTCAAATTGACTTAAGTGACTTTACCTTTCCCTGCCCCATCCAAGGTGGCTGCTCAAATTCTGAGTGTTTGCTCTGCTCAACTTGCTCATTTTTGTTTTATTCTTTCATCATCCTAACCCAACCATTCCGGGCCTATAGATGACTTACTCCAGTCTTGTAAATGTTTCCTTTGAAACATCTCTCCTACACATTCCTTTGTTTTCATCCCTCCCACTGTAATACAGGCCCTTACCTCCTCAGAGTCCTGGCAGAACAAAGAAGGCATCAAGCCTCTTTGAATCTTCATCAGCACCCACGTCCCACTGCCCCCCGCCCATGAACAGTGGAAGTTTCTCAAGTTTCAGATAGTGCTACTACACAGTAGCTATAAGCTTTCTCTACCAAGAAGACTAGAGCTCCTAAACCCTCCTTGCTAGAGCACTAAGGACATCTCTGGAAGTGGAAATTTAATCGTTTAAACCATAAAATCTCAGCAAAGAAAATTTTTCAAATTAGCATAACCAATCTAATAACTGAACTTAGATATAAAGGCAGTGATCTTAAATTAAGCCAAGCAAATACAAATTGCCATAAATATTGACAATGACTATAACATTGGTCATGTCTCATATAATTCTTCAAACTATTCTCTCTCAGTGGTTATGTTAAATTATTAATAGGAAGTGTAGAGTTGGTTGGTAAAGTTCTACAAACCAGGAAGATTTTCTCCCGGATGGCTAATGTTTATATCTTCCCCCTACTTGATGTAACTTAATGTTAACAGGTCTTCATCTCAAAACTATATGAAATCCAGGCCTGTGGATGGACACACACATACACACATACACACACATACACACACACACACACTCTATTCCATTATTTAGCAGTAATGTCTTCAAGGCTACAGTATTTCTATTTGATGGTCTATTCATACTTGTTTATAGAGCTCAGGGGCCTTATGGAGAAGAGATGCTGACATTTAAAAAATTGCACGCAATACAGTGTAATACGAGCTCTGATTGTAGTTTCGCAGGAATCTATGACAATGCAGAATTCAAAAAAGCAGATTAGATTATGACTGGGCAGAGGAAGGAAGTAGTATTTTTGTAGGGTATCAAAGGTTTGGTAGAAATTTACCAGGTTGAAAGGACGGTAGCATTATTCAGCTGCAAGGAACAGACTGAGCTAAGACACTAGAATGTGGAAGAGCATGGCACATTTGCGTGTGTTCATTTCAGAGGGGTCAGGTGGGGATGGGGGGCAGGGCAGAGGACTGCACTGCTGATACTTCGTGAAGGGCCTGCAGAAGGCCTTGCTACCTTCATCCAACTGAATAAACTATAGGATGTCATAAGACCATAGGTACTCTTTCTGATCCAAGTTAGAGCACACTGTGAGAAAATATTAAATTAGTTGTGGAGAGGTCCATTCTGCCAACCTGTCATAGTTTTTGAAGAAACATCAATGAAATATTAGACAAGAGGGAGAGGACAAGGGGTTCAGCTGTAAAGGTGGGAGAAGGGAAGAATCCCCTCTCTAACGCAGAGGCTGCTGCGAGTTGCTGCGGCCAATGCTGTTGCTACTTCTGCTTTTGCTGTTGTTGTTGTTGTTGCTGCTGCTACTGCTGCTGTTTTGGATTCCCAGCCAGCACCTTCTCAGGGGCAGCATCCATCCCCCTGCTTCCTCATCCCCAGCATCACCATGTAAGGTAACAGGTGTGGGCTCCCAGACATGATTCCTTACTGTTCAAAAAGGAAGTATGGGAAAACGACTTTACACTTACACATATGCAGGAGAGATCGAAGTGAGAGGGGGAACCTAGGTGGCTTCCCTGCCACCTTTTCAGAATAAACTAAGTAAAAATAGGAGACAGGGGGCAATCCTAACAAAATCAGAGTACACTGAGAATTAAGAGACAACTTAACAATCATCCTCTTTGAGAGTCCTCTCGCTTTTCCAATTTCATATCTACAGCCTCTTATGCTATCCAAGAAGCAAAGGGAAGAATTGAAGACACGACTTATCCTTTGCTACTCCCGAAAAGCAGTTAGTGGTGTTTCTTCTGTGTTTTAAAAGTTGTGTTTGCATAAAAAAATTTTATTTGAATTTTAAAGGTGGAAATTATTTGAAATCAAACACATTGCAGAAGGCTAACAGAAATAAGACACAGAAGAATGGCTCTTTTTTTTTAAAGGATGTCTCTATTATTCAAGCATTGGGGTGAGGGACAGGTTAACAAGCAGATTAGACATGATTTACACCCAATTCAAATGATGACTCAAGAAATTTCAATTTAATTACACATATTTTAAAGCACTATAGCTCAATATGAGTTCTCACCAAATTATAAATAGGTATAGACTTTGTTTCTGAAACATACGTGCTACATTATTTTACAGCAGTAATTCAAATTTAAGAGTGATGCTTTCAAGTTTCAGGACCTCATCAGGAATATATTTTAGTAATTTACTCATTTGAAAGTGATAATTATGAAGTCATTTGAGGGGCAAAAGATTTCTAATTCACAAAGTTAATCATGGATCACTGAAGAAAGTTTTTTTACTATGTCATTTGGATTCTGCACATAAACACTTGTCCAATTATTCATTTATTTAATCAACAGATTTTGATTTTAAAATACTAAGTGACAGATATGTGTTTGGTAGGTATTGTGCATATAGTGGCAAACAAGGCAAGATATATGTTTTTCTTCTCTATCCCTATAGAACAAGAATGATCAGAGAAGGAGATAATTAGAAAGACCAGTTTTGCAGCAATGACGTACAGCTATTGCAGCTTAAATACAGGATGACAAGAGAGTTCATTCACATCACAGGCATTTGACTCAGCTTTGGAATGGAGCATGTCAAGAAATGTCAGGTTAGAGCCCTGACCAGAGCTAAAGAAACAGGATTAAAATACCCCTGATTTGTATCTCTTTTATAGCCTGATACAATGTCAAGGTTTCATTTCTACTGAAAATTATTTTACTTAATCTCAATCCAACTGAGACCTCACACTGAGCAGACCTTCAAATACGTATCCCCAAAGACTGCTAGAATCATCTGCTCAAAAGACGTTCCCTTCAGTTTATGCTATCCTTCACATAAACTCCAGCATTTTTTTTTAGCTTCCATTTTTTCATTAGCTTTGCTCAGCTTTTCTCTCCCAACCTCACATGCTCTATTGTTTACCTTCCTGAAACCACAGCACTTAGAGAGAGGTAAATCTGATGGTGCAAACAAGCATGCAGAGACCATGACCCAGAGCACCTCTGAGACTTTTGTTGTCACATGTTGTTATTACCAGCATGTTATTTCTGAAGTCACACATCACAGTGTGAGAATTAAATCGAAGCATCCCTTTGATGTTTGATGGAATCTTCTAAAACTAAGTCCCACTGAGGATGATTTTTCTTTAATCTAAATGATCTATGTCATAGGATCATCAGGCACCTCTAAAAACATGAGGTCCAATTAACTGGCCCATGGCTTTGTGTAAACCCCTCCCCAAATGGTTGTATGTCTACATTATCTTGCCTTATACAATTAAAGTGCAATCCATGATACCATGAGCTAGCCTAATTGAATGCCATCTTTACAGGACATTTTTCCCACTTTTGATAAAATAATCAGCAAATTTGTAAGCCCAATTGAAATTTTTTTTTAATGTAAAAATGTGTAACCGTGCATGTTTATCCTTCCTCTCCTTACACCGTACCTCAAGGTGCTTCAGATATCAGAAGGGAAACTACTATTCCAGAACACTTCATGTGACACATGAGGAAGTTCTCTCCACGCAAGTAGGTCCATTACTTTGTATGAATACATATCACATATTACACACATGCAATACCTTGTCCTTTTATAAGGAAAGATTATAATAATTTTTTTCATTACCTTAGTTTTTTTTTTTAACTAGAAACAAGGTTTCATCAAAAAATCCTACTTTGATAAAATTGGGAAGGAATAAAAAAAGCAAAATCTGTTTTTAAGAAAAATCAGAGATATTTGAACTTTTAAAAAAAAAAGCTACAGGAAAATATTTCTACTTACATAACATTATGCGTAATTTCACTTTCCACTAATTAGTCATGGACTTTTTCATTTTGGATACAAAAGGCAAAAATATTGTAGATAAATTCCCTGTCAAGAAAGGCTCTTCTAAAATACGAATTAAAAGTGATACATTCCATAAAGAAATTCTAGGCCAAAAAGAACATGAGGCTTGGAGGACTGGAGAGAAATCAAATTCTGATTGCAACAGGCCCACAGAGAGCTATGAAGTCAGTAGTTAAGCAAAGGATACAGCCACGTTATTAACAGATCAGGAGCAAAGTGTCCCCTTTCTTCTTCTGCTTAAAAAGGCAAATCAAGACAAGGCAACATCTAAAAACTCCTTTCTTTTATTGAAGAAACAGCTAACATCTAAGCTCCATAAAGGAAAAAAATATCTATATATATATATAAATAACTAATCAGTCTGTTTGCCCATCTGCTCGGCTTCACTATAATGAGTGTTAATACAGCAGCCCACCGAGGGGGAAGAAGAAAGGCAACTTAAAAGTGATTTCTAATCTTGAGGCTACTGTTAACACCATTTCACATTTCACTGTGAACGTTAAAAATAATACATAAAGAGATGTCACATTTGACATGAGAATAATCTAGAAAAGTCAAGGCTTTTATTACCCAACAATCGCTGGCATCACAGAACACATTCACTCCTCGCCTCACACGTGTCTGATGGCATGACAATCGACAATATGCTATTAACTCCAAAGATAGGAGGATTTTGGCTTCTGCCTTCTTTATGGGAAAACTCTCATGTCCGCATATAGTAATTCTACAGAGTTGTCTCTCAGAAATGTAACCACAATAAGTGTTTATGCAATAGGACACATTTCTGCTAGATTCAGGTAGTAAGGTGTGGGGCCAAGGAGAAGAGGTGGCAATTGGAAAGAGTGTTGGAGAGGGCATGAGAAGCCCAGGCTCTGGTCCCAGCTGTCACACGCCTGCCTCAGGACCATGGCTGGGTTTCATGTGTCTCAGCCTCTTTCTTAGACTCTATGATCTACCTCAACATATGTCCAAGTAGTGACATGAAGGATGAAATGATCACTTAAAAAAAAGCCATGTCTTACCTACATTCTATTTATTTACACTCTTTGTTTTCGGTACTAACTCAATCAGGACATACTTGCAAGTCTGAAACCTCAAAATTTTCAGGAGGCCCTATAAGGTCTAAAGATGATTATCAATGATGTTTTGGCCTAATAGTGTTGATTTCAATTGTGTATTTGCTGGAAAAATAAACACAGCTTAGCTCCCCTATTTCTTCTTCTCTATCTTGCCTTTAATGGATGAAATTAATTTTAACAGTATTTCTTATAGGGAGCTAGTTAGAACAAGTTGGTGCAATAATTGTTCTTCAGCTAAGGAGTTAAGAGTGTTGCACCTTTCCCCTGCACCAGAAAACTCCTCTGTGTTACCTGTGTATGTTGACATGAGCTCATGCAATGGCTGACACTATTTCTGAGAAGGCAAGAGAGGAAAAACCAGCTCCTGATTAAAGTCACACATTCACAGCTGTGTGGACCCACACAGAAGACTTACATTGCTTCTAGATTTGCTCCTCAGTGGTCAAAGGCAATGGCAGATATTCCTGGACACTGAGTTATCTTTCTTGTTTTTTTGTTGTTTTTTTTTTTTTTTTTTTTGAGAAAGAGTCTTACTCTGTTGCCCAGGCTGGAGTGCAGTGGTGTGATCTCAGCTCACTGCAACCTCCACCTCCCGGGTTCAAGGTTCAAGTGATTCTCCTGCCTCAGCCTCCCTAGTAGCTGGGATTACAAGTGCATGCCACCATGCCCGGATCATTTTTGTATTTTTAACAGAGATGAGATTTCGCCAGGTTGGCCAGGCTGGTCTCGAACTCCTAACCTCAAGTGATCTTCCCATCTTGGCCTCCTGAAGTACTGGGATTTCAGGTGTGAGCCACCACGCCTGGCCCTCTTCTTCCACTTCTAAGACCCAGAATACCAAAGGTATTTGCAAGAGGTCTTCAGCTTGTGTCATGGGGAACCTCTGCACCATTGCTTTTATAGAAAGACATCTGTGACTAGAATTTCTTGACAGATGTGCTGCTAGTTCCCCATGTCACTTAGGACAAAGCCATGTGATTTCCTTGTTAGTATCTTAAAATTAATAATAGCAGCACCTGTTTTCCCCCTTTTTTTTATGGACTGTTTTGAAAATCTAAGTAGATAAGAAAATGCTTTGAAAAAGCACTTACATATGCAAGGTGATATTCTGTGTGTACTCTGTTATGCCAGGTGGACAACACTTCTAGTCAGACGTGGGGCTTTTCATGAGCACTGGGTGAAATCAGCTTGCCCAGAGGGCCCTTATAGCAGGCAACTTTGCTGACCTAGCCCAAGCACACTCAGACTACCAACGACCACGAACAGACAGAGAAAATGAGAGAAAACAGATGGAAAAGGAGATATTTTTAAAAATTAAAAAAAAAAAACCACAAAAGTGAATGCAGAATAAGTATGAATTACTAAAAGGCACAATTTTATTTTAATCAAAGAGAATAAGTCGTGATTCTTCCGGAATAGCCATAGAAAAACATCCTAAGCACTCCGCATGTTGAAACATAGTGTAAGAAACAGATAGGATTCCTGCCCTTGGAGGAGCAGCATCCAGCCAGGGCTAACATATCATAAACATAATAAAGTAAAATAAAATCCCAGAGACTAATGTACATTGCAAGGAAACAAAGGATCAGAGATGCTCATGAGAGTCAGAAGATATTTCAAGCTAATTAAAATAGTGCTTGCCCTAGCTTTATTTTATGCACCAAAGGATGCAGGATCATACAGCAAAATGTGCAACTCTTAGCAGACCCTCCGTAAGCATTTGCTGATGGAGAGGATAGTGAAACAGATGTCCTATCAGTCTGAGCTGCTGATCCTCCCTAACACCATAAACTACAACAGAGAACTGTAGCTGGATTAATCTCTCAGAAACCTGCAGTTTACTTTCATGGTGCCAGATGATGAAAAAGAGTTAATGCCACTGATCCCTTGGCCCATGCACACATCTGAAAAGCACGTGTGTTTTCATCATTGAATTGCAAAGCCTCAACTTCTACACAAATCCAGCATAGTCCACATTTTCAATCCAGTTCAATCCTTTAGTTTACTGCTAGCATGACTTGTATCTCAGCCTTAAGCTGGTTACTGAGGTAGATGTAAGGAAATACAACAAACACACGAAAGATCATGAATTCTCTAAGCTAATCATTAGAAGCAAACATGAGAATAGTTTTTTTTGTTCATTTGTTTTGTTTTGTTTTGTTGTTATTACAGAGTCTCACCCTGTCACCCTTGCTGGAGTGCAGTGGTGCGATATCAGCTCACTGCAACCTCTGCCTCCTGGGTTCAAGCAATTCTCGTGCCTCAGTCCTGAGTAGCTGGGACTACGGGCACGTGCCACCATGCCTGGCTGATTTTTTTTTTCTTTTTTTGTTTTTTTTTTGTATTTTTAGTAGAGACAGGGTTTCACCATGTTGGCCACACTGGTTTTGAACTCTTGACCTCAAGTGATCCACCTGTCTCAGCCTCCCAAAGTGCTGGCTGGGACTACAGGCATAAGCCACCGAGCCCAGCCTTTTTGTTTGTTTTGTTTTGTTTTTGGGATGGAGTCTTGCTGTGTTGCCCAGGCTGGAGTGCAGTGGCACAATCTTGGCTCACTGCACCTCTGCCTCCTGAGTTCAAGCAATTCTTCTGCCTCAGCCTCCTTAGTAGCTGGGATTACAGGTGTGTACCACCACACCCAGATAATTTTTGTGTTTTCAGTAGAGACGGTGTTTCACCATGTTGGCCAGGCTAGTCTTGAACTCCTGATCTCAGGTGATCTGCCTGTCTCAGCCTCCCAAAGTGCTGGGATTACAGGCATGAGCCACTATGCCCGGTCAAGAATCTTTTTTTTCAAAACAAAAAAGCCTATTCATATTTTGAGTGCTTGATTTGATATTTGAGTAAAAATATATTTAATATTCTTGGGATTGTCAATCATTTTAATAATGTAATGTAGTATTATAATACTTTGAAAAGATCTGAATCCTACAAATGGAAAAACTGTTTCCCTTAAAATCTAAATACATATCCCTCTTCCCTTCCAAAATAACCTCCTTCCTCCTTTTTTCCCCCTCCTTAATAAAATAAATAAAATTATCCATGAGATACTGATGTAAACTGTGACCTAAGATCCTTCTCTCCTTGTGCTCTGCCTCGGGCCACATTATTTCAGGTCTGAAGAGAGTCTGAGATGATCCAATGATTCAGAAAACCTGCTTCTATCCTGCTAGGCAGAGAGCTGCTCAAGGAAATAAGCATCTCTAGAGGAACGCCTTGACTGTCTGAAAGTCTTCCTTCTGGAACTGTCAAGGTCTGTCTAGAACAGCTCAAGATTAGGAAGTTCCCTGAAAACAAAAAAAGTAAACATAAAACCCTCTTTTGGGGGGGAAGGACTTGGTCTCATGCTCTTTCTCTCTCTCTCTCAATCTCTCTTTGTCTGTCTGTCTCTCTCTCTCTCACACACACACCCACACACACACCCACACCATAAAAGCTCTAAAGATGAAAACTACAACAGAGAATACCCAGTATTTTGTGATTTTTGTGACTGATGGAAAGAAAGATCTTATGTGTCTCTGGGCAAATTACTTACTTCACAGTGCCTTGGATCCTCGTTTATAAAATGATATATGACCTCATGAATTTTGAGAGGGGCAGATGAGATGAGATGACCTATGTAAAGTGTTTAGGACAGCACCTGGCACATAGTAAGCAATCAATAAGAGATAGCTATTGTCATTACCATCACTGTCATCATTATTATGTTACGGAATGGTGATGAACTCTAAGATGAGAGGGGCAGGGACAAGAGACACTAGAAAGAAGAGATGGTCAAGACAGATGAGAGGTAAATTTGGCAGCTTGGTGGTTTTCAGGAATTGTACCAAACATAAACACGCAGACTGGATACAGACAGAAAGCAGGAGACAGCAGTTCTGCAGCAGGAGAAGTACATGCTCCCTGTACAGCACCTGCAAAGGCAGCTCTGAGCAGTGCCAGGGGTTTCTGCTGTGCTGGGGCAGGGAGGCCAGCCTCTGCGTGCCATATCCAAGGGCTCTAAAGGGAAAGACTATGTAAAGACAAGTCAAGGTCAGTGAGCTCTCTCCTGCTTCATCATAGCCTCAATGAGCATGTAGCTCACATCTTCCAACTATTACACTTTTATGTGTCTGTCTCCTTCACCAGGCAGGTTTCCAAGGCCATGACCATCTCCTCATCATTCCTTTCTGTATTCCCTCCGGCACAACATCAGGCTCATAGTAGGTCTGCAATAAATGAATGAATGAATGAATTTTCTTAGAAACTCCTTTTCATGAAGAGATGAGACGGCTTTTAAGGAAGGGAGTACCCCTCTCAGCCCCATGTCCTGGGTCACCTGCATGGACAATGACTTCTTCAGTTCATCACCAATAACTAAATTTAAAAATGTTTATCTGGGCCATCATAGAGAATGTTAAATTATGTTTAGTATATACTCCCTAAAAAGACAGAAAAGGAGTAATATGTAGTTTCATACCAGTATAATGGAATTCTGAAAGCTGTTAGCACTTATATGATTGGCCCTAATCTGCCCCCCCCAATTGTGCTATTTATTTATTACAACAATCATTTTTGGGGAACCTGCTTAGTCCTCAACATTCCACTAGGGAACAGAGATTCCCAAATGAGTAAAACAACTAGACTCTAATGTCCATTTCCTCACTTTCAAATAGAATCTAGGGATATTCACTAGTACCTCTAATCTTGCCCATCTGAAAAAAAAAAGGTTTTTGTTTGCATATATGTTTTTGCTTAAACTTAAATCTTTGATTAGTTTACCATAACAAAGAACTATTTAAGGATGATGTCCTTAGAAGGCCAAACAAATTGAAATTATAAATATTATTTTCAGGTAGCACAAATCAATGCCCCTTTAACCTACCACATTTAAGAAAAAGGCACCTCAGTTCTCATATTGCTCTCAAGAAATGCACAAGACTTTTGGGAACTTCATTGATTTTGTAGCACTTGGCCAAAAACACACTTTGTGCAATCATCCACTAAAGGAAAACAAAAAGCAGGCAACTGAGAGAAGAGACCCAGGAGGGCAACGCAAAGTCAGTTGAGTGACGGCCTCTCCCTTCTCATGTACCAGCATTCTACTGCCCTTGACGAGTTTCCTCGTTACTCTGGACTGAAGAGTCTTTCGACCATACCTACCATCATTTCTAGGATGTTTAATGGGGTTTGAGATAACAAAACATAAAGTGAGGGCAAGATGCTCTTCCTTAACCTTGATGCCCTTCTTCAGCCACCGAAACACTATTAAATAACACATAGGGTTACAGGTTGTGAGCTATTAGGACCTCACAAATAACCTTTACCAGAAATTGTAGCCTATTCTAAAATAATTATTTTAAATCAGCCAATGTTCTCCATTTGAAGTAGCATCATTAGTGAACATGGTGTTCTTTCCTACAGCAAAAAGGTACTTAGAGAAAGAGACCATAGTGACAAGCTCAGAAGTAGACAACACAGGCAGGAAGAACACGCCTGAGGCTGACCACCAGGAGACGGCAGTGCAGCGTCAAGATGCATCAGCCAGCACCTCGTGGTGTTAACACCCTTCAGCACATCACATCCACTTCTAGTCTGAGACATTAAAATTTGAAGTTTTTATCTGAATAGAGCACTAAAGGCGTGACTTGATGACACACTCTTTTATCAGAAAACAGTATAACAGTATTAGGGTAAATTGAGGATCTGATCACATTCTATTCTAAGGAGGGCTTTGCCCCAGCTGTCTGTCTCTGTGAGCCCTCCAGTGGGTGGCCCAGCTGTGGTGGTTACATTCCTGCATATGACAAACGTACAGCTGGCACACTGCTTATTTTTCCTGAATCTGGGATGATATCCCATCACCTCTATTACATCACTGCCATTACCACCCCAGGAATAGGCCGATAAAAACAAAAGACATGCATTTTCTAATTCCAAGATCTCTCTGAAAATTTAAAAGAATTTTTAGAATCTAAATTAAAATCTAAATTTGTAGATCATTTTCTGGACCAAGCCCCAAAACCTCTTACTTATTATTAATCAGTTTTTCTATGCCCAGATTTTTATTTGTTTTCTGCTTTTTTGAAAGAGAAAAAACCTCACATAGTCATGTCCAATGGAAATCAGGATGATCCTACTGGCTTTTCAATGCATCAGAATACGATTAAAAATTTCATCAAAAAAATTTTACTTCTAATAAATTATCACATTAATTTTCTAAGAGAAAGACAAATTAGCATTCCTAAAGCACAAATTCTGTTGGGTCCTTCCTCTGGTCCCAAATCCTCCATGATTAACTAATGCCTTTAGGGTAAAGTCCAAGATATACCTGGATTTTCAAGCTAGACATGACTGAGGTCAAGGTTCCTAATTTTACAAATTAGAAAACTGGCTGGCATGGTGGCTCACTACTGTAATCCCAACACTTTGGGAGGCTGAAGTGGGAGGGTCACTTGAGGCCAGGAGTTCCTGATCAGCCTGGGCAACATGGCAAGTTCCCTTCTCTCTTTAAAAGAGAGAGAGAGAGAGACAGAGAGAGAAAGAGAGAGAGAACTGAGGCAGAGTTTAGATAACTTACTAGGGGTCCCCCAGGACCCAGCCCTGTTGACCCACTGTTGCCTCTTCCTACTGCTCCAAGGTAGCTAAGCAACCTCTTCATCACATCAGGTGGGTCTCAAAAACCACTCTTCTTCCTCAATATTCTTCTGCTCATAGTCCTACTTCTCCACTTCTGCTTAAGCTATATTTTCCCAGGAGGAAGTCTATACACCATTCCATGCCTTCCTTCAATTTGCTTTCTTTCCTAAACTCTTACTATGAGAGTCAACTATTTCATATTTCTTAAACATTTCTCTGTAAATAGATACTAAGTGCTTTGAGGGCAGAAACCATCTCCTGTATTTGTCTCTCTTGCTATGCCGGGTGCCCTGTCAGGCAGAGAGCAGAAATTCAACAAATCCTCTTGAAAATGGTGAGCAGGGGACTCTTTTTCTTCTGCACCTGCCACAGGTGGCATGTACCACCACCCTGCCTAGAAGGCACTCCTTCACCTTTGCCTTAATAACTTAAGGTCTAGGTAAGCTGTTCTTCCCAAAAAGTCCCAGCACACCCCATAATTACCCCTTCATAGCCCTCATCATAGTGCAGGATATTCTTACTTCCTAATTACCTGTCTACTGGGTACGTAAGTAAGGAATGCAAACTCCTTGAGAGGCACAGACGTATGTTTCTTGTCCCCTGTGGTATATCACCAGCTACTAACAGGGCTTAGCTCAGAACATGTGCTCAATAAATAAAAAATAAATGAATGCCTCCAAAAGAAAGTTTTAACTCCTTCTCATGGAATTCAAGGCTTTCCATCCATATTTCCAATCCTATCTAGCTTTCTATAGGCATCTTGCTCCAGCCAGTCTAGTCTCTAGCTACTAACCCCACTATGTACTTTCCTGTTCTCTGCTTAGTCTTCCCCTTAAATAGAAAGCCCTCCCCATTAATCTCCGTCTGTTATTCAAATTCTATCCAACCTTCAAGGTCCAGAACAAGTCTTATTACCTCTAAGAAATCTTGCTCCAGGCACTCAGATCTTCCCCTTCTCTAACGTCATCTGTATGTGTCTATGTGGGCCATTCTTCACCTATCCATGTTGCTACATGTCATAATTGTCTGCAGTTATTTTTCCATCTCAGTCCAACCTGGCTCACAGGGAGTCCTCTTCCTTCTGAAGTTAGCATTTACTTCTATTTTAGGAAATAATTCTATACACAGCCTTGGAACATCTTCACTGTTGTTCTATATTGTTAACTTGTATGCATTGTCATTTATAAACTTTTAAGGCAAGTCATGGTTTTGATGTCTTTGATTCCATCCAATTCTTTGCACAAAATAGGAGATTAATAAACATTTCTCACCTGACATGTTGGTTAGAAAGCAAGTGTGTAAGATGAGAAGCCTATGGAAATTAGTAAAAAAATAAAAACTTTTACCAAAAGTGCAGCTGAAAATTTGTAATTATTAGAGGCTATATAAAAAGGTCAAATGTTGAGAGTATAATTACACAAAGTAGTAATTATTCTCTGAATAAAGGTTATTTTTAAATAGAAACGTTTGTCCATATGATAAAAATTATGAATAGAAGAGAAAATTTAGTAGAAAAGGAGTAAAAAGGCAAAGAAAGAAAAAGATATACCCTAGACTGACATCCCAAGCCCTACCTCGAGATCACGAGGATTGGCCTGCAGCATGCACAACTGCATCAGTTGACTTTTATTACGAGTCTAGGTCATGGCTGAGCTAACGCCACAGCTCTACAAAGGCTTGACCAACAACTGCCTGCACACGAACACTATAATTCTTCTTCTTCTTTCTTTTTTTTTTTTTTTTGAGACAGAGTCTTGCTCGTGTCGCCCAGGCCAGAGTGCAACGGCATGATCCGGCTCACTGCAACCTCCGCCTCCCAGGTTCAAGTGATTCTCCCGCCTCAGCCTCCCGAGTAAACGGGATTACAGGCGCCTGCCACCATGCCGAGCTACTTTTTGTATTTTTAGTAGAGATGGGGTTTCACGTGTTGGCCAGGCTGGTCTTGAACTCCTGACCTCAGGCGATCCACCCACCTCAGCCTCCCAAAGTGCTGGGATTACAGGCATGAGCCACCACGCCCGGCCAAACACTATAATTCTTCTGATGTTGGATGGAGAGGAGGGGGGAATCAATCTCTTTTACCTGGTTTGTAATAAACATTTCCTTACAATTACTTTTTGATGCACTGTATCTAACTATTTAGTTTTATTTTATATTTCCCTGTATTCCCCCCAAAAATATGAATAGCAGATGCTTTCGACCATAAATAACAATTTGAGAACACAAATACTGTGTTCAAGGTTCAGTAATTCAGGGTTCAGTAACCTAGCAACAGAATGTCAAGAGACCTCCTAATCTGTGCCCTCAACAGCCAAATACCTATATACCTCCAAGACATGGGCCTGTAGATCTGCTACTCAAGTCAGGTTTGGCTCATTACAAATTGATATTGGCCGACGAGAAAAAAAAATCACAAAACGCTGGAGCCTTTTTGACAAGTTTCAAGAACTTGAGTGTCATGGGATATAAATAGGAAGTAGACTTGAAACCAGAGGCCACAAAGTTGCCAGTTAGGCTTTTGTCTTGGGAAAACCCAAATTAGCCAGCATCTTTAACCCTCTAACAACGAATACCGAACATATGTTTTGTATGCCCTAGGCTGAATACACATTTTTAAGGGCAAGGAACAAATGTATTCGTTACTAGGTGTGTTCCATCAAATGAGGAAGACAGGAAGAAGGAAGGTGACACTTGAGTGTTTTAACAAATTAACAAAAGGTGAATCCTCATCTCTAAGGCATATTATAAGAAATAAAAGAAAGACCCATGTCCTCCTCCCTGTTGTTTAATTTGGTTTGGCTTATCAGCTCATCCATCTCACTGTAATGGACTCTGGTTTCTAATGGGCATTTATAGTTAAGGGTCCTTCATTTTTTAAAAGAATATAGATATTTTACTGGTTTTCCTTCTCTATGCAACGGTGAAAGTCAGGACATAGGAAAGCAGCATAACAATGTGTTTTGTTTTGTTTTGTTTTAATCAACCATTCCAGCAGCGGCAAAAATAAATGAAATGTGGGAGGCTGTTTATTTGTACGTCAAAGAGAAAGTGAAATTCTCTATAGGGTGACATGATCATTTGTTTTCCCCAATGAAGCAAACAAATCAAATCGGAATAAAACAGGAGCCTACCCTCCATCATTCACGGTGTAATGAGTTCTTGCTAGATTAACCATTTTCCTTTCTTGTTATACTCATCCCCAAAAAACAGATATACAATGACATCAACAAAACAGCTAAAGGTCATCAATCTACAAGACAGGAAATGCAGTAGCCAGACTTAGATCCTTTCTAAACATTAGCTGACTCCTGGCCAGTGGCTCTGGTTCTGTAGTGCAGGAAATGGGCTCACTGATAAGACACATCTTTGGGAGGCAGCAATGATCAGGAGCAGATTTATCAGTTGCACTGTCCTAGGACATGGAGATCCCTAACCCGCCAGGGCTCTCAACATTGCTTATTTGGTATGCTTAAAACCAAAAATCTTGGACTCATTGAATTTTGTGGTTCTTTCCCCTCCAACTCAACCACCCATTATTAGAAGCTGAAAGCTGAACACCAACAACATTCTGTCAAGAAGACCAAAGACAGTGTTTGGAGGCATTGGGGAGCCCTGTCCAACTGGCATGAGAACAGACCATTCAATGGAGTAGGTCAACACACTGCCTAGAAGGAATGGGCCAGTTCAAAGCCTGGTTGGCTGAGGCTCTGAGGTCCTAAGCAAGACTCAGGGGGGGTTCCTGGGTCCCAGGAGTGAGGTGAGGTGCTGATACTGACAATACTGCCTCCAGCAGTGGTGCTTAGAGTTGAAGATGACGGCAGGTATACAAGCCACATTTTCTCCATAGCTAGAGGCAAGGAAGGACACCTGTCCTCAACGTCAAACAGTGATGGAAAGCTACAGAATTCAGAGCATCTGCTGTACCACAGGTACAAAAACAACTGTCACTTTACCACTTGCCTTTCACACACATTGGCTCTGTCTTATCTAGATTACTTAGAAGATACTAGGGAGGCCAAGTCGGGAAGACTGATTGAACCCAGGAGTTTGAGACCAGCCTGGGCAACATAGTGAGACCCCATTTCTTAAAAAAAAAAAAAAGGAAGAAGAGAAAAAAAAGAAAGAAAGAAGAAGAAGAAGATGACGACGATGACGACAATACTAACAGCCCAACTCCAGATGCTTATCAAATCAATCCAGATGTACCATGCCCCTAGTAAGATGAAGAGAAGCACTACCTTAGAGAGGTAGTCACCCCATTCTTATTCCCTCTGCTTGAGAGTAGAAATGTTTTAGTAAACAGAAAAATCTATGAGTATTGATGTATGTTCAATGCTATTTATAACATCTCCAGGCTTAGTACTTCTTGTTAATACATACACAACTCAACTTCTGTTGAATGTCTACTGAAGCGTCATTTTATTTGTGATGTAAACATTCATACAGGAACGAGCTTCTCCTGACAATGGGAGCAGTTGCTCAAATGAGCAGGGCAAACACGGGATTTGGGGGATTTACTGAATGGCTTTCCTCCTACCTCTTGCTGTTCCCTGCCCCCAATAAACTATTTCAGTCACCACCTACTAACAGGATTTTGAGTCAAATCTGTGGCTAAATGTCTACAGAAAAGCAGTGATGATTTCCAATCTGCCACCGAGGAAGTGTGTGTTTCTCCCAGGGTGCTTGTTGGCTCTGCTAACCTTGGCGTGGAAGGAGCCCGTGTGTGGAGTCCCTGTGGGGAAGGCCCTGAAGAACAAGAGCTGGAGAGAAATGGAGTGAAGGGAAACGGTGTGCTGGGCAGCTGTGGGAAGCTGAGGAAACTGGAAGTGGCCAGAGGAAAAGTGAGAGAAATAAAAATGGAAGCAAAGTGCATGGATGGATGCAAAAGCTTTTTGGGATGCCGTCCCTGCTAGGTCTGCTCAACCTCTTGCCTCAGCTGAAAGCACCTGTTTTCTAGGAAGCCTCTGTGGTCCATGTCCCTCCCAGGGCTCACAGCTCTTTCCTACACTTCCTACATCCTATCATTACTGTCCTTTTATGTGTCTTCTTTCCAACTAGACCATGAGTGACAAAAGCAGGGACTCTCTCTTATTCACTTTTTAAATAATCTGCCCCTAACTCCTAGCACAGAAGGTGTTCAATGCATGTTTGCCAAAGTACAGATGAATCATAAAACTGTAAAAGATGGTCACAAACAGATACTGGCCATAACAATTCTCAGCCAGCTTTGGGATACTAAATCCACATACAGTACAGCAAACAGTAATAAATTTCTGTTATAAGAAAGTAAAGCCATTTAGTCAGTGGGAAATAAAGAATGAGAGCTGCATGTAGTTTCTCTCAATATTCTGCAAGGCCAAATTGGGCACTTTTATAACTGGCATCAATTCCTCATGGGTACGAATTTAACAACTTGTACTCTTTGTTCTAAAAGTGTTAAGGCAAATCTTAAAAGAGTCTGACTTACCCTTCACCCTCTCCAAGAACAACTTATACACTGGAAAAATATAGCTTATTCTGTTTGAGTGATGAATTCCTTTGAATGTCACGCTATTTACTAAATAAATTATTCTATAGACCACTTTCCTTTTATTCTTCTAGTAAAGATGGTAGAAGCTGACAAGAAAAGTTTAGAACCCTGGAAAAGTCCCTACAACCAGTGTTCCCCAGAAAGGGATCAAGATATGGAAAAAAAGTACTTCATAACAAACAGCATAATGCAATCTACATAGAAGGCAGTTAAATAACGTTTAAGTAGATATGATTACTATTGAGATATTGCTTTATGAAAAGACACACACAACTTCACTCAGAGTGGAAACACATTTGAGAGAATTACTTCTACAACACAGAAATTTAATAATAAAGGTATAAATACTACCCTAATTTCTAGTCATTTAAATGTGCCACAAAATCATTTATTCAAGAGTTAATTTATCACCCTTTTTAGAGTTTTACCTTCACCATTTTATTACTAAACACAAAGTTTAATGCCCCTTCACCTCTGAATTAGTCTAAGTTTGATTTTTTAAAGATTTTTTATGGCACATATTTAGGAATGAATTAAAATTAACTTTGCTATGTGAAAATTTTGAAATATTTAATGATAAGTGGCAACAAGCCAGATTATTTTAAAAGCCAGAGTTGGTATAAGTGAATGAAGAATGTTAAGTTGAAATACTTTTGGAGCTGTTTCAAATTATAGCAGAGTTGAAACCATATCCATTTAATATTCAGTACACATGTGCCAGGTATAATATATAGTTCTTATGGCTTCAAATAGTCTAGATCTAGAAGTAAAGACATTAACTCCCTTAGATAAAAGTCCTTTTATCTAATTCCCTAAAGGGACCCAGCACAGATGAAAGAATAACTATGAGACTGTGACAAACCTTCTACCCCTACCTAGGATCTTTTGGTTGGACTCAAAAGAAGCAAATACTGCAGAAGATAAACAAAAGAGCAAATACCATTGGACTATCTGTATCTTACATAATAAAATAGTAAGAACTTCCCCCACCAGAATCAGTTATCCAGCCCCTTCAATACCTGGTCTAAAGCTCTGTAAGGGGAGGAAGGGAGTCCCCTCAGTCACGTAACCCCCACACTTAGCACAGGACACTTAACATCACCTACAGAGCCAGAACGGGTCAGGTGAAGGAACGCAGGCTTTGGAGTCAGATTGGGGTAGAATCAGGCTGTACTATGTACCAACTATGAGACCCAGGGAAAGTTAATTACTCTAAATCTCAGTGTCCTCTTTTATAAAATGGGTATAATACTATCTACCTTACAGGATCATTCTGAGGATTTGAAACACTGTCTACTAAGCAACTGCTATGATGCCAAGCACGTAGTAGGAACTTAATTGAAGATATCTATCCTTATAAATAAGTGTATACTTATCAGGAAGTACACATACCTTTAGATGATAAAATGGCTATTATTTCCTAAATGCTCTTTATACTTAGCTGTCACTCCCCTAAAAATGCCTCAGGATACTCAAAGCTGATGCAATCTCACTTTCTCTTTATTTATGTTACAGCCCATAGCAAACCAGACTGAGGAAAGAGAATAGAGAAGCAAGCACACGGATAGCTGGCAAGATACCCATCGGAGAGGCACCACAGAGCCAGGAGCAGATGCAAAAGCCCAGAATAGTCTGGAAAATGCAGTACAGAGACAGCAGCTTTCAATGACTGAGCCCCAAAACCAGTGTTCATGTGAATGATCACAAAGAGGTCAGACTGCCTGTGGTAGACTGACTCTGCTTAAGAAGCCGAGAGAAATAGAATCTATGTAAAAAAATATATATATATTTATATTCAACTAGTTAGCCTGGACTCCTTCCAGCTGGAATCCATGTCTTTTCCCTTTAGGTTCTCATAGCATTTTGCTTGCTTCTCCACGACAGAGCTAAGCACAGTCTGTTTGATGACGTTAGTCTACGTATCAGGAGAACACAAACCCCTCGAAAGCAGGTAACCAGTTTTACTCATCTTTGCTCAGTAAGTATTTGTTGAATATACCAATTTACTTTTCAAGATAACAGATGCAATTCTAGTCACTTCTATTTCCTCAACAAGTTTCTTCCTTTAAGAATTAAGTTAGAATATTCTGTATCTTCATGGTTTATTGATTACACAGCAACAGCATTTATGGTTCATTTATTTACAACTTTAAAATACTCGGGGCACTATTATCATAATTATAGGGCAAGAGATAGTATCAAACCAAGTGATCACCATCACCTTCTCCAGAAAGCTGCCTCAGATACATTCTTCTGCCTGGTTTGGTTTTATAACTCCCTAAATGCTCAAACCATTTATTCATTTTTTTCGGTCAACATATACTGCTGCTGTGGGTCCAACATTATACCGAGCACCCCTGGAGACATCTAAGAATACATATATGAAAGGTTTTGTCTTCAATGAAGTGATTGTCAGAGAGTCAAAGATGAGCAAGTAAGAAACTGCAATATAATAAGGTAATTGATATAACTAGCATGAAGCCAAGCATAGGAGATAAAGTTACAAAGTGTGCCTGGATGGAGTCAAGAAAAACTGTGCAGAGAAGGGAGGATTTTAGTTGAGTCTGGGTGAAAGTTAACATGAAAAATATCAAATCTGGCACCTGTGCTATCATGACTGTTTCTAAAGAGGAATAGTGGAACTGTCTTTACCGTAAAAGAATATAAACATATCATAACCTTTCTGAAGGTCATCGAATTTCTATTTCATATTGTCTTTTTGCTGTTAGCTATGACAGTGAAATTACTTAACTTGGTTAATTAAAGAGGAAGTTAAATTTAAGGAAGAAGCACTGAAAAGAGATCAGATGTCAACCTGACAACCCACAGCAAGGAAGAATCGGAGTTTTAGTATATATACGCTTGTCAACCTTAAAATGAGATTCAGAAAATATAACTAAGCATAGAGTTGATTCAAGCACAAGGCTTGAGGACAGGCACACAGAAAACACACACTCCAAAGGGATGGGGTCAGTGGTTCAAAATAGAGAAGCTGAGGTTTCACTTATATAGGCAGAAACAGTTTTGGGAGGATGGCAACATTTTCCCTACAAGGCCAATATGTACACTGCAGTGATCTGATTAGTATAGCTTGCTACATTCTACATTCCAAGGAAGGTTGCTTTAACATTCTGTGAGGAGGAGTAATGTTCTGAGAGGGTCTTACCTCTGGTGCCACTCAGTCATTCCTACTCATTTACAGGAAAAACCAGAAGTTGCAACTGTATACTCACATAACTCAAGCTACATAGCCACATTGCTCTCAAGGCTCAAAGTAACGTTCCAAAGGCTTTAAGGTTTTTTTTTTTCATAATTAAATTTTATTTCTCATTGATAGAAACCATGAAAAACATTTACATTTTCACATGTTACGGCATAACATTTCAACGGAATATTTCTTGCCATAAATAATATCTTGCTGATTTGTAGATGTGAAATAACAGTTTATGTTCTTCAAGGTAAAGAAAGTGACATAGTAAATGATTGTTTAAAATTTTTAAATCCAGACATAAACATATGGCTTCATTATTAACATCCTATATAGTCCATTACTAAATTATTTCCATTATTGATTAGCATCCATTTATAAAGATGCATTCTTAATGTTGTTTTGGTCAGCTGGAATACAGCAGAAAAATTAACACAGTTCAGAAATATCAAGCATACATTTTTGCTACATATTAATCTGTATGGTAACTACACTTTATGTATAGGGTTCTGACTAGCCTTTATTACCCATAAGTTTGTTTTCAAATAATTTTTACTAGTAATCTGGAAATTTTGACAATTTAAAATGATTGCTATTTTTATGTTTGCATGAAAAACTAATACAAAAAATAATTTGACTAAAGTGAAAATTTCAAATAAGTCCACTGGCAGATGAAAATAAAGCAAAAAATTACAACAGATTCCTCATCTTCTACAGTAGTTGGTTTCAAACGTGTACAAAGTAAACTCTATGCTATGAGAAGATGAAATCATCTTAGAAGTTAGTTTTTAAGATCAGTCTTAAAGATATTTCAGAACATACTAGAATATGATCTAATTATTCTTTCAGTTGTTTACAGAAAAATAAAACCACAGAATTACTCCTGTTACCTGGGATGAAGATCCTAATAACTAGGTATAAATTTGGATAAGGTAGAGTAATTTGAAACAAGTAACGTATGAAGTTTTAATGTCTGGTTTGTCTATAAAACATAAATAGATTTTAAATACCTTATATCTGTGACCCAGAATGTCAAATTACAGCATGTATTGACAGTAGCTGTCTATGGCAGAGAGGCAATATTTGGTCTGCTATGAAGGACAATAAAGAAAAAACAATTTTTTTTTTCTTGAGAGAAAAGAGTATTAAATAGAAATAACATCAGGGAAAATAAAAGCCTGGTCCCAAAATAAAAGGGCCATTAATTGATGAGAACAATTTTACTTTTTCTTGACAATAAACAGCATTATCCCTATTATTAGGAACAATGTAATATCACCTCATTCTTATTATGTATTACAATCATTATGTATATATGAACACATATATAAAAATACAGATACTGCATGGTGACTAAGCAATTTTGGAATAAATCCATAGACTAAGTCACAGCATGCATAAATTGTTTATACCTTAACTGCTCATTTATACCTGAACAAATTTTCATTAAGCATACTGCTAATTTTCAAATGATGTAATAAAAAATCTGGTGGCAGTACTGTATTATTTTGCTGAATTACATTTGAGAAAAAAGAAGCTACCTGCTTCATCTATTCTAATATAGTAGATCCTGGGTCTTCTTATAAGAATACATGTATAGAAACTTAAAAGATCATAAATTTCTCATGAGGAGACATTATTTGATCTGTGTCACTGGCATGTATTTGCAAAACATTTTAACACTGCAAAACATTCGAAATTTGAAGACTGGGCGTGGGAAAAGGTTTATACTCTACTACAATGATGCTGGTGTACTTCTACACAAGGCCTCTTAGTGACGTCAATCAATTGGAGGTAGGAGTTTATCAATGAATTGCTTGACATCCATCATTTCCTGTTGACACGAACTGTGCATCATACCTTCATAGGTTTTAAAGGTCACATTGGCTGGATTCACCAATGTTTTTAGTTTTTCAACCGTAAGAGAACCAAACATCAGGGGAACTAAAGGGTCATAATCCCCATGGCACTGGAGAATAGAAATATCTCTATTAGCACCACTGATAGGACCCTGTGGAAAGGAAGCCCGAAGTGGAAGCCAGCAACTGAGTGCAGTGACACCTGCCAGTTTCTGCTGCGTGGTAAGGGCAGTATATAAAGATAAAGCTCCTCCCTGAGAAAACCCTCCCAAAATAGTTCTGTTAGAAGGAATGCCATTCTTCACTTCTTGATCAATCAAAGCTTTTATATTTTCTGCTGCCTGTTTAATCCCAGATTCATCCTCCTGTGAATCTGGTGAAAGTCCAATAATATCAAACCATGAAGGCATAGCCATGTTCATATTTAATGTAACAGGCCTAACAGGCGCATGCGGGCAGATATATTTGATATGTGAACTTCTGATACCTGCAAAGGCTTCTGCCCATCCATGCCCAGTATCTCCCAATCCATGCAGGAAAATCACCACAGCAGTGGCCTTCAGGGTGGCGGGCACGATGGCGGGCAGTGGGGTTGACATGTTATTAACACTCTACACCTATACACAGAGAATTATACAGTTTCTTGATGTGTTTCTAGGGGCTACTATCAAAAATTTAACAATGAAAACCAAACATGAATAGTATTCATAATATCCCAAAGTCTGAATGTTATATATTCACCCATTCATGATCCCATTCAGCACATATTTATTCAGGCCCTGGTAGTGCCAGGAGCCATTCTAGATACTGGAGCTATGATGGGAACAAGGAATGAAGTTTTCAGTGGTTATCTGAAAGGTTATTTGAAATATCTTAATATTAGCAATCCTAGAAAGGTAATCATTGATGGCAGTATTTTCACGCTGTCCCCAAAGGAAAAAACATCTGTAAGGGAGAATTAGAAAAGGAGAGTTCCTGATTTGGGGATGGGAAGAGGCTGGATGTCTCTCAGCTACTTTCTAAGACTTTGTTTCTCAAAGTGTAACCTGGGGACCAACAGGACTGGGATACACCTGGGATCTTTTTAGGAATGCAGAATCTCAGCCCTACCCCAGACCACAGAATCTGCAGTTCTAACAAGATCCCAAGTGATCCCTAGTTATTTGTATGCACATTGAAGTTTCAGAAATGTTGCTCTGATAGGTTTTATTTACAAGTTTAAACACAGGTCACCTTACATTTGTGGCGGAATCAGACCTGTAAGGCTCCTTCTGACTTTTAAGAGACTCAGGCTTTGAGAACTTGTTTTTGATAGTTGGAACAGCAAAACAGCACTGCAACGTGAGTCCACACATGGGCCTGAGTATGCTTATACCATTTCTGAATGGCCCAAAGTGTTTATTCACTTCGGACAGAACTGATCCGCCTTAATAGATAAGGAGATCTACACAAAGAGCCAGTTTCTACATAAGAGGAATAATCTAAAGCAATCTGAAAAACCACCCAGGATCAGCTCTAAAGTTCCACCTAGCCCAGTACTATGACAATGGTGTTCAAAGTCTGGAGAGAGCCCATTTGCCCTTAAAAAATGTTAGGTCATAAGGTTAAGGACAAATCTACAAATACCATTGGTATCTTTAACGGTAGACCATTGAGAAATTCAGAATTCAGCTATCAGAATAGTTGTATTATTAGACATACATGACACATCACACATCATTAAACTCTAATTTCTCCTTTCTAAATCTAGACTGTTTTGAAAAAACGGTGTAACTAACTAATTTGAAATGACCTATGTAAAAGAAATATATTTACTGCCCCCTAATCCCTCCAAAAAATGCAATGTCTGAGAGCGGTTTGCACTTGCTTGGAATCAGTCACTTATAATTTGTAAGTAATTTAGAAAAACCACATTGCGATACTGGATATCTTTTGAAGGACCCCATCTCCTCCACATGCTCTTTACTAGTGGGTTGTGTTGCCCACTGCTGTTGGACTACCATTGTATTTACCTCTAAGTATTGTGAAAAGAAAATAAAATCTCGGGACTCCAAACTCACTATGACAATGGGAAAAGTTAAGCTTACAAGCTGAATCACGCAAAAAACTGCCTTTCTTTTCACTCCTGAATAGATACCTACAAAGACACAAAGCAGTATACCTCCCAAAGGGGTCTCTCTCACAATTTGCTCACAAGAAAATTCCTTGTGGGTCCCAAGATCTTTACCCTCAGAGTTCTGTTGAATTTCATCCTGACAATGTAAATTAACAGCTTATCTTCACAGGTATGAGGCAAGGACAAGACTAGAAGTCATCCTCTATGTTGACTTTATCATAAAAATGCAGATTCACTGAGCCTGAGACAAATACATAATTGATTGTTCCCCCAGCCTGCTTCTTTTCACATGCAACATGTGGATTCAGTGAGCTCTAGTCAAAGCCTCACAAGAATGTGACCTTGCCCTCTTTCTTTCTCTTTTCTCTTATGGCCTGCTTTTCCTCCTTTAAATACTTGTATTAATCCATTCTCGCACTGCTGTAAAGAAACACCTGAGACTGGGTAATTTATAAAGAAAAGAGGTTGAATTGGCTCTCAGTTCCACAGGCTGCACAGGAAGCATGATGCTAGCACATGCCCAACCTTCTAGGGAGGCCTCAGGAAGCTTACAACTATGGTAGAAGGCGAAGGTGGAGTCAGCATGTCCTAGAAGGCAGGAACAGGAGCAAGAGAGAGGGCAGGTGCCACATAGATTTAAACAACCAGATCTCGTGAGAACTCTACCACGAGAATGGCACCAGGGGATGGTGCTAAAACATTCATGAGAAATCCACCCCCATGATCCAATCACCTCCCACTAGGCCCCACCTCCAACATCAGGGACCACAATTTGACATGAGATTTGGTGGGGACACACAGCCAAATCATATCAGTATTGAAGACTCAAAATCCTCTTTAGAAAAAGTACAGGCCACAGGTCCTACTGTGGCTTATGTCCCTTTAGCCCAGGCATGTCCTCAACTTTGGCAAAACAAACCTCTAAATTCATTAAGACTCACCTCAGTCATTTTCTTTGGTTTCAAGGTATCTTTAATTATAATTACTGATTCTATTTACATATATCTTGATAAGAGATTATCCATACAAAATAACAAGTTCCCAATCTACTCAACTATATTATACTGAAAAATACAAAATATAGCAAAACTTGAAATATTGCTATCCTTTCCTTTGATTCTCAGTTTCAGTAACTGGATAAGGATTGTTTTAAACATACAAAGCTGCTTCTCCAAAAGTAAACAAAAGAAATCCATTGACACTAAGTATTTGTTAGTGTTTTCCTCATGGATCTGATGCCAATGATATCTTCAGCACAAAGCACTCAGGGTCCCTACACAATTCCCATTAACCTTCTGTCCATATAATGCTTTGTTTCTTGCTTTCAATTTTTGAAATAAATTTCAATCAATCTCTCCAACAGCTGGAAAGAAAGAGTAAATATAATCTCTCTTCTCTTTCAGAGTTCACTTTTGAAACTATAATTCAAAAGCACATTCTGCGCAAAGTAGGGACAGTAGCTTCATTCAATCTTGTATGCTAACTCAAGTAGACAAAAGCTGTGAAATATCTGGCCCTCACTGTCCCTTCACCTCTGAGGTTTCACACATAAAAACTAACAGCTATTTCTTGAAGAACAAGTCAAACACAGCAGCTATAAACAAATAACCTAATAAAAAAACAGTTTGGGTCTAGATATCTTCAGAGATTACAAACTAAAATAGGTGGCAGTATCAAGCAAAGTCAAAGCTTCAGAACAGAAGAGAGGATATTAACATCAGTATATTCAGCAAACTAATAAAAAGACAAAACATTAAAACGCAGATCAATGTTTACATTGAGTAGCTTCCTTTAGAAAAATGAAACACTCGTTTCCTGAGAAAGGCAGCACTAGTAAAAATGTGTCACTAAGTTGTATATTCGTCAATACTTCAAACTAAAATTTTATGAAAAGCACAGAAAGAGTTGCAAAGCAAAAACAGAACCGTCAGAAGCACTGCTTTCTGTTCAACCTGCACCTGAGGCAATGCTGCATTTACCTGGGACTGCATGGATGCAAATGTCTGAAGGCAAAGTCAGTTAGTTAATATTACATTCTCCCTTCCGCTCAGAGAATCTCTGTAGAAGGAAATGGGGTTCAGTTCTTTAAAATAAGCTGGCTATAACACAACTCTGGCTTCCTCTCCTCAAAGTGATGTGGGCTGTAGTATGCATCACTTAGAGGCATTTCATGGTGCGCTTCCCAGCTAGGTCTTCCTAGAAAGATCTGGTCAGTCAGTTTACTGTTTAGGAGGGAAATGTCCCTAGCTGAATTCAGACCAATTGCCTCTGGAACACATCAATCCTTTCAATGAAAGGCTTTATGCTTCTTTCTGACTCAAAGTTTTCTCCTCATGATACCAGGGACAAGTTTTAAGGCATAAACAATAGAGATGAAACAAAGCTACTACAATTTTTAAAAACCTTAAAAATCTCTCATCAAACAGAGCAGGTTATATTAAAACAAGAAAGACAGACAGAGTTCAAGAGGGGACAGGCAAAGAGAATTAACAAGGAAGATACTGATTTTGCTCCTGCCCTGTATAACCTGAACAATTACAACAATTATGTATAATACCACGAATATAAAGAGATTCATGGAACTTCTTTGTATTATTTATCTATAAAAAGATCAATCAAAGTTTGTTCTGAGCCACTGACCACACAGATGTACTGTGAACAAGTACAAATTGCGGCCCTCCTACATGCAAACCATCAACGTGGTGGTTACGCCCTCTTCTTGCCACTTTGCCTCATGTTACATGGGGCAAATATGACCTTATTTCATAAGCAGAAAAACAAAGAGCTCACTTCTGGTGCAATCTTTAATTCTGCTGTTTCTGACAAATACAACAGCATCCAGTTACCCACCTCCAATTGTGACCCTACCTGTAAGACATGAAGTGCATTCTCCCTTTGGACGGACAAATAATTGTTCTCACACACCTGCAATGAAGAGAAATTGTGCTTTGCACTCAGCCTGTGGGGACTCTAGAAACCAAACTCTTTATAAAAGAAATAAGCCCTTCATAGGAGACATGGTGGCCATACCATCATCTTTCATTGCTCTCCTGCCAATCAAACCTTCTATCTTATAAACAATAAATAAGCTCCCCACCAAAAGTTTCTTGTGACATTCTCATTAGGAATACTTCTACATTGCACATGGACATGTCTAGGAGTTTAGGAAGCATTCCACACTACCAAGAATTTCATTTAAGGAGGCGGCTTTGGCTTGGACTTGTGATTTCAATGTCACAAAATTTTTCGCCTTCCAGGGAAAGCAAAAGATTAATTGGGGACTGAGGAGTGCTTTTATTCATCTCCAACAACAAACACTAACATTTATTTTTAAAAACAAAATTATTTATAAAGGATATAATCACTCAATGGAGCATTTGCTCATTAAGTTTATAAACATGGAAAACTTGAGCTTTCAGATGCTTGTAATTTGCTAATGCCCTTTTCGTGAACTTGGAGCACAAGAGGCCTACAATGTGCAATATGCTCATTTGGGAGAAAATTCTGCAGTTAGCTTTTAACTCATTTGTTTTTGAGCATTCCAGGCAACCATGCCTAAGTCTTTAGAGAAATGTGTCTGTGTGTAGAATTCTTTAGGACTACAAAACACACTATTACAACTTGAAGGACAGACTGAGATTAGAAAAATGCTCCAGATTGGGCCTGGTAGCTCACGCTTGTAATCCCAACATTCTGAGAGTCCAAGATGGGAGGATCACTTGAGGCCAGGAGTTCAAGACAAGCCTGGGCAACACAGTGAGACCCTGTCTCTCCAAAAAAAAAAAAATTTAAATTAGCCAGGCATGATGGTGTATGCCTATAGTCCCAGCTACCTGAGAGCCTGAGGTGGGAGGGTTACTTGAGCCCAGGAGGTCGGGGCTTCAGTGAGCTATGATTGTGCCATTGCACTCCAGCCTGGGAGATGGAGTGAGACTCTGTCCCTAAAAAATAAAACAAAAACAAAAAAATGTTCCAAAGTTGGGTAAAAATATAAAATGGTTAAAAGAAGAGCCATGGCAATTATTTTTATATGGTCCATTAAAAAAAAACATAGGCTTAAAAAGCAATTTTTAGCCCAAGCATGGCAGTTCACACCTGTAATCCCAGCAGTTTGGGAGGCCAAGGCAGATGGATTACCTGAGGTCAGGAGTTCAAGACCAGCCTGGCCAACATGGCGAAACCCCATCTCTACTAAAAATACAAAAATTAGCTGGGCGTGGTGACATGTGCCTGTAATCTTAGCTACTCAGGAGGCAAAGGTTGGAGAATCGCTTGAACCCAGGAGGCAGAAGTTGCACTGAGCCGAGACTGCGCCACTGCACTCCAGCCTGGGCGACAGAGGAAGATTCTGTCGGGAAAACAAACAAACAAACAAACAAAAACATGCAATTTATATACTGTTGGTGAATTCAGAGGTCACATGAAACTTTTTTCTCCATCATCATTTCTGATTTTAAAGAATAAAATAACTCATTAATAACAAAAATAGGTTAGGTTCCCTCTTGTCCTTTATAAAGCCTTTCAGCCACATAAATTTAATTAAGTATAATATTGATATGGACATGGCAGAAGACAGGAAAGTTAAAGCAAAAGAGGCAATTTGGCTATATGTTTATTTTGATAAACTTTATCTGGCTCTGCGTGTGTATATGTGCGTCTGTGTGTGTGTTGTGTACACTTTTGTGAACGCCAAAACCTACAAGGTTGGTATCTCACTAGGAGTACCACCTCTGCTACCTGTCATCATAAAGCTCACAGATTTCTCATTCTTCCTATTAAAAGCATTGTTGACATTCATTAAAATGCATACAGTATTGAGTAAATAGCTTATTCTATCATGGGTAGCCCTCCCTGATTTAGTGCTACAGCTGGTCAGGCATCCATCAAGGGTGCCTCTGACTGGGGCAAGGTGAGTCCAGAAAAGGGCAGTGACTGGAGCGCTGTCTGGAGGGGCACCAGGTTCACAGGGCTCCTGAGAAGCCTGCATTCAAGGTGGTGGCATGCTCTCCACCTCCCTGACATGGAGAATCCCATGAGAGGTGCTTCTCTGATTGAAGCTTGAGTAACAAGCCCTTCATGCAAGCTCTTTACAAGGTGACCCCACACCTTCCCTCCATGACTGTATCAGGCATCCACCTACAACCTCACTGTCCTGCCTTCTAAGCAACTGACTCATAACACCTGGAATTGAAGACACCACACACCCCAGTCTTACCATAAAAATACCTCCCTCCGTCTTGTGTTCTGTCTGTTACCCATAACCTGCACAACAGGAAGGAGACTTTTCTGTGATTTCCAACACCCAATGCGAGCCTTCCTTTCCTAATTTCAGAAATAATAAAGCCAAGGGCATCCTGCCTTCTCCCTGAACCTGGCGTGGTGAGTGTTACCAAACACTGAAGGAAAGTGATATGGAGATACATGATCACACAACTGGACACAAACTCACAGTTGCTAATCCATAGCTTATAAATATATTACACATATGGATCTTAATTTTGACTGGTACTGTATGTATCATGTTGAGATACATACAAGACTTTTCCAACTAAAACTGTTCTTGGAAGACTTAAATTATATTTCCTGGAAAATGGGCCCACTATCAATAATTTAGTTCAATGGTTCCTGAGTATTAAGAAATTTAGTTAAGAACTAGAAACATCATTTGACCCAGCCATCCCATTACTGGGTACATACCCAAAGGATTATAAATCATGCTGCTGTAAAGACACATGCACACGTATATTTATTGTGGCACTATTCACAATAGCAAAGACCTGGAACCAACCCAAATGTTCAACAATGATAGACTGGATTAAGAAAATGTGGCACATGTACACCATGGAATACTATACAGCCATAAAAAATCATGAGTTCATGTCCTTTGTAGGGACATGGATGAAGCTGGAAACCATCATTCTCAGCAAACTACCGCAAGGACAAAAAACCAAACATCGCATGTTCTCACTCATAGGTGGGAACTGAACAATGAGAACACTTGGACACAGGAAGGGGAACATCACACACCGGGGACTGTTGTGGGGTAGGGGGAAGGGGGAGGGATAGCATTAGGAGATATACCTAATGTAAATGACGAGTTAATGGGTGCAGCACACCAACATGGCACATGTATACATATGTAACAAACCTGCACGTTGTGCACATGTACCCTAGAACTTAAAGTATAATAATAATAATAAAGGAAATCTAGTTAAATTTGATTTTCATTGCTAAAATACTAAAAAATGAATTAAAAATTAAGTTTGGTCACCTTAATTCATTTAAAAATACATATATTTAGGCAGAAAGATTTGGAAGAAAGTGTATTATTTCAAATCTTTTACTCACATACTTTGAAGTGGTCACTAAGAAATGGGAGGAAGTAGAGGAACTTAGAACTTAGAAAGGGAGGGACTTAATAAGTTACCAAAGAAGAACTTCAGCTTGAAAACTCTCTCACTGCCCCTGCCTGCAACCACTCTCTTCACACCTTTCCTTTCTTCAGGAAATGAGATCCAAGAGAAAAAGAAGCCCCGTGGTCTCCCTGCTACTATTTCTTTTGAAAGAGCTTGAGGTAGTGCCTACACCTAGGGAAGGAAAAGAGTCTCTGGAGACCCAGGTCAGCATGCAGTCCACCACCACATGGTAAAAGCTCATGCCTGCAGTACTAGGTAAAAGCTAGATATTGTCAAAGATGCTCTGATAGTCCTAACTGGTTAGTTCACAGCTCTGCAAACAATTACAGGGCAATTGAAAGCAACAACAATCCTGAATGTCAGTGCTTACAAATGTAGCACCCAAGGATTCCAGCAAATCCTCCAGCAAGCCTCAGAGAGAAGGGTCATCCTTAAGACTTGAAAGATAAGCCAGATGCGGTGGCCCATGCCTGTAATCCCAGCACTTTGGGAGGCTAAGGTGGGAGGATCACTTGAGGTCATGAGTTCGAGACCAGCCTGGCCAACATGGCAAAACCCTATCTCTACTAAAAACACAAAAATTAGCTGGGCATACTGATGTGTGCCTGTAATCCCAGCTACTTGGGAGGCTGAGGTAGGAGAACTGCTTGAACCTAGGAGGCGGAGGCTACAGTGAGCCAAGATCCTGCCACTGCATTCCAGCCTGGGTGATAGAGCGAAACTCTGTCTCAAAAAAAAAAGGAAAAGACTTGAAAGATAAAGTGGTATTTCCCATGTTGTCAAGACAGAAGCGGGTAGGGTGGTGGCAAGGGATGGTGAGCTCTAGGTAGAATGAATATATAAGCAAAGTCTAGGAGACTTGACAAATACGTCATGCTGTAAATAGGTCTGAGGACAGAGGTCAGGAAATGAGACCACTTAAGTGGACCAGGGTTGGATAATGAAGGGCCGTACTAAGATATTACCAGCCACTGATGTCAGCAGAAATGTGAAATGACCAGATTTTTTTGTTAGTGACATCATTCCTTCAAACAGAAGAGATGGGGATAGAGGCAAGGAAATCGGTAAGAAGCTTTGCAGTGGGAGTACAGTGACCAGGGTAGAGAAGTCGAGGGTCTAAACTGAGACATTGTACCAAATAACGAGAAGACAGAAAAGGTATCATTTAAGAGGTAAAATTCCAAGAGTTTGATGAATATTTAGATGTAGATGTTTAGGTAAGGAAGAAAGTGAAACCTAGGCCAATTCAGAGATATTTGACATGAAGAGCAATGGGGTAAATAATAAAACTGACACCCAAACATATTGAGTTGTTAGGTGGAGATAAAGAGTAGACGAATGAATAGGGCTGAAGCACAGGACAGAGTTGTGGACCAGACATGTGATATCACGCAAGAAGAGAGAAGAAAAAGCCATGAAACGTGATTATTCAGGACAGTGTGCAGTGAGGCTGTCTGTAACATTCTTGAATCATGGACACTTGGAAGGCTGGTAAGAAGCATTAAACTAACAACTAAAAAATGCACATTTGCATATGCAGACAAAGCACTATATTTCAGAGGAATGACATATCCTTCGAAGCTCATCTCTGAACCCACAGGCCAACAATGCTTAGTATAAAGCAAGACTAGGAGAGGGCTGAGGAAGGAGACAGCTAAGAAGCAGAGAACACAGAAGAAGAAACTGTAAGAACAGCCCAGAAAAATTAGAGCCTCTACAGTGATTAGAAGCCACTCTATCTAGAAATGTTTGTAAAGTAATGGACAGTACAGATAGACAGGACTGAGTCTCAAAGCAGAGAATTAATTTGTTGTTGTTGCTTTTTAATATTTTCTTACGGAAAATTTCAACATACTCAAAGTAGAGAAAATAGTATAATGTAGTCTCTTATACCCATGATGAAACTTCAATTATCAACTCATCATTTCATCCCGAAATATCAGTACCTGTCTCCAAAAAAAAAAAAAACACGAAAAAATCATAACCATACTACCACTATCACAGCTTAAAAAATTAACAATAAGTCCTTAAAATCATCAAATATCTGATTAGTGTTCAACTTCCCCCAGTGGCCTCATACTTTTTCATTTTTTTTTTTTTTCACTCAGGACCCAAGTAAGCTCCATACACTGAAACTGGCTGACAAGTGTCTTTAGTCTCTTCTGATCTATAGGTATCCATTACATGTCTGTCTGTCTTTCTTTTCCCCTTGGTCATTTGTCCTGTAAAGTTCTGTTTGTTTTGGAACTTTGCCGATTGTATCATTGAAGTATCATGTAACGTGTTCATTTAATTCTTCTATATCCTGCAGATTGGTACTTGGATATAGTGATCTGATGAAATTCAGGTTCAATATTTTGGCAAGAATAATTTATAGGGAGTGTTGAGCTCGATCAGATGACACAAAAGTAGGATTTCTTAAAAGATAGAGCTGACAAATCATACTTGCCGCTTGGGAAAGAACCCAGTGAAAAAGGTGAGGCTGAAGAATAGGAAAAGGAATAGAAATGAAATATAGTAGATAGTGAGGAGAGAGACAGAATATATAAAAAGTGACTGTATGCTCTACTCTGAAGCACCAGGCTCTGGAACCAATTCAAGCAGCCCTGAGCATCTCTCGATAGCATTTGAGATAATAACTGACATCCATCGTAATAATCCTAAAGGCATGAAGAAGAAAAGACTAAATTGCTTTGCATTTACTTTGATCCAAAGTGTGAAGCATCTCCTGAATTCTAAAGTCTATCATTAAAATTGTCAAAATTAAAATTTTCTGTGTTTAAAGAGTTAATCTCCCAAGAAAATTCACAGGAGTCTCTACAATATCACCCATATGGGTAACTATTTTGTTCTCTAAACACAGGGTCCATACAATCACATCCTTCTACTTGCCAAGGGAAATATTTAGCCCATAACATTATGTTAATGTAATTGTTATGATAAAATGATAATAAAGAGAGAGATCTAAGGCTATGATTATGCCCTTTTAATTAATCTTCACCATTATCCCAATGTAACATTTTTTTCATAGGAACTAAAACTTTCATTTTACAAAATGCACCTATGAGAAACATAGCTCTGCTAACTAATGCCCTCCTAAGGGCCACATGCATTCCGTTAACCAGCTCTCTCCAGAAAAACTGTCTCATTGTCTTTGGCTTTTCTCCTGCTCCTGCCTCAAAAGAACAAATTTTTTTTCAATATCTACAGCAAGTATGTTCCAATGAGTTGAGAGTTTCTGTGAACTATAATTACCCTTTCGTTAGCAACAAACTCCAGCTCTAAAAACAAAGCACGTTTTAATTTAAAGTGTAGTCGAATCAGGTAAAAAAAAAAAAAAAAAAAAAGGTCCGGATAAATTAACAGGTTTTTCCTTTTTTTATGGGGTTGGGTGGGGGAGTAAAGAGTGGAAAGTTTAATAGACAGAAGAAAGGAGAAAGGAGAGCAGCTCCTTGCGAGAGAGAGAGAGAGAGAGAGAGGTCCGAAAAAAGGGCGTGGTTTTACACTATAACACTTTATATTCTAAAAACTTTCTCTGAAAACATGCCTGATTTTAATGCATTTATAAACATGTCTGTGAGGTGACTTTATTAGAATGAATGGACAAGTCAGAAGTCAGTGACAGCTTCCCACATGCCAGTATGGAAACTAATGTCAGTCCTCTCCAAAGTGTAAAAAATAAGGGCAACATATTAAGTTTCTCATGAAGCTTTACTCATCCACCAAGGCTCAACTCAAACGTTGTCTCTACTAAGAGGTCTGTCTACACTCCATGAAAGTAGTAATCCACCATCTTGCTATTTTCCCATATTGCATCACATATAATATTACAGCACAAGTCACGCTACACATGACCATTGAACAAATATTATATTCATCCCAGGTGTTAATACACTGAGGATACAACAGGAGAGGAAGGGATCTTCTTTGCTTGGAGGAGTCCTCTTTTGATCTCCCTAGATAGAAGACCACGCACCTCTGTACTTAGTACCTCCTAAGTACTTAAGTACCTCTGTACTTAGCACAAACTCCTACTTGGTGCTTATCACGGGTTCACTGAATGCTTGAAAATAGCACTTTTTTCATTTTACTCACAACAATCTTGTGAGATGGACAGAAGGATATATATTATACATTCATTTTTACATAAAGGAAGTAGGTCCAAATTAACATGACTTCCCAAAGTCTCACAGATAGTAAGTAGGCACCTGAAACCCAGTTGTATTAGTCCATTTTAATTCTGCTGATAAAGACATACCCGAGACTGGGAAGAAAAAGAGGTTTAATTGGACTTACAGTTCCACATGGCCCGGGAGGCCTCAGAATCATGGTGGGAGGTGAAAGGCACTTCTTACATGGTGGCGGCAAGAGAAAATGAGGAAGATGCAAAAGCAGAAACCCTGATAAAACCATCAGATCTCATGAGACGTATTCACTACCGTGAGAACAGTATGGGGGAAACTGACCCCATGATTCAAATTATCTCCCACTGGGTCCCTTCCACAACACATGGGAATTATAGGAGTACAATTCAAAATGAGATTTGGGTGGGGACACAGCCAAACCATTATCACCAGCTCATTTTGAGAATCACTGGGTGAGAAGATCAATGAACCAAGGTAGTTACTGTATAAAGCTGGGGATAAGAGGCAAAGGAAGAAAACATTTAAAAGCTTCCTTTGCAGAGGCTGACAATTAGGCCCTGGGATCTCTTTCCAGACTGTCTTCATTGGGAGGCAGAATCTTCCATGGAGACACAGGTTACACAAATTGAAATGAAAGGCATTTTAGGAGGCTGTATTCCCCCTAAGGCAAGAATCTTTTAATTGAAAGAATTTTCAGTGACCAGCTCATTCTCAAAGGCCATGATTTGCTTCTGGTCGCTATGGAAAACACTGCCCTCATACACCCCCTGTCATGGGATTGGGCCTTCTTACCTCCTCCCCAGCAGGGACAGGAGGCTCTAAACAGTGCAATCCAGTGCACTTCAGGATTTGCCTGGTATCCAGTGCCTGATGACCCCATTTCAGGGACTCCACACCAATGGGATCTTGGCCTGCTATCATTTCTGCAGCTCTATCCTTCCCTTCCCTGTGGTTAAGGGGAAGTTCGGTACTGCCCCTGCAGGCTTGAGGAAGGATGGATATGAATCCTAGAGAAATAAATCACCAACAGTGTAATGACTGGAGGAAATAACCTGGAATGAAGAACTTTCCCAGTGCCCCTTAAATAACACCAAGTAGACAAACCTATTTTAACTTTTACAGGTACTATGTTTAAAAGGAAATTTTCTTTTCAGGGTTTCAGGAGCCCACAACAGGGCATATGTTCTTGATGAATGCTAGAGGAGATGAAGTCTCCTTCTGAGAGAGAAGGGAGGAAAGTTAACATAGTATTTATAGACTTGTTAGCCGGTGGAATATAAAATCTGGCATCTAGTGGAGAACAAAACTTGGATTTAAAACCAGATAACTATCCACCTCAGAATAGCGATTGTACGCCCAGTTCCAAACAGCAAAAAGCAGGTTGGGTGAGATCTTACATTACATGTTAATAATCTCACCCGGAGCTCTTTACGCAAGGCAGAGAGGAACAGTCCACAGAAATAAACTTGCACGCAAGGAGTAGAAATGCTAAGTATATGGTTAAAGGATTTTGCACCTAAACCACAGCGAAGAGCCTCCAAGCAGAGGAACTCCTTTCAGGAAAATGCATAGTACAATTCTTTATTTAGCTGCTTTGGTCACCTTTTCTTCACATTCAAAACTCAGCACATTACTATTGTTATTACTGACTTCACAACTATAATGCTTCATATAAAGTTGGACAAGAAGAATGCAGCAGAGATCAAATAAATTAAATTGTCACACAATGTTAAATTATTTTAAATGCTGATGATCTCAATATTAAATTCTAAATCACTGGCAACAATCATAGAGAGCACTGAACCATCCAATTCACACATTAATGTACATTAATCATTGCCTGACATATTCCTTTTAGAATTTTTTATATATATAAATAGTTTTATTGAGCACAGAATGTATCCAGGAAGATGCAGATAAAGATTATAGAAGAATAAGAACTTTAGTCTTAACAATCAAGTAAGTAAGTTGGGATCCTCACAGTATTTCTAGATCTAATCAAAATCATGACCCAGAGAGCAAAAACAACTTTGTCAATCACTCAAATCATAAGATTAGAGCCAAACTGATACATGCCATGGGGAAACTAATGTTCAATATTAAATAAAGCTCTCTAATAATTCTAGGCCCTATATCTGCCTATTCTAAAAGACAGGCAACAGGCCAACCAAAGGGAGGGGTTTGCTATCATTTGTGAAGGTCAATTAGAGCTGGACATTTTACAGACATCAGTTTTCACGTAATCTTTATCATAATCCTGTGTTACATATTATCCGCATTGTGCAGATAAGGAGATGCAAACCCAGCGGGGCAAAGTGACTTAACAAAGGCCATTTTACTAGTAGAATCAGAACTTGCACTAAGTCTGTCTGATCACTAAGTCTGTCTGATCCTTCCCAACTTGGATTCTACGATCATGATGATTGTTATGAACAACTACAATTTTATTGGATGTTATTATATTATGTACAAGGTCTAAGCAATTTACATACATTGTCCCATTTAATTTAACCATTACCATATGAGATATTATTATTTCCATTTTACAGATGAATATACTGATATTAGAAGGGATGAGTGGCCTGCAAGCTCATCCAAGCATAGAGGAAAAGTCAGGATTTGAATCAAGTTTCTTTTGACTTGAAAATCCATGATACACTTTATTACCAGTCTGTTTCCCTTCACTGACTACAACATAACTAAATGGAATCCAAGAGTTTGCTGTGACATTCACTAATATCGCTCGTAATTTTGCCAGTGAATTTCAAGCCCTAGGAACATCAATACCGGCTGAACAGGAAACACTTGCAAAATGGGCCTACACATTTCTTTAATTATTGTCAAATTTTCTGACATGCTTCTAAACCAGATTTAAAAATTTAAGATTATCTTAGATTTATAACAACTTTAAATACACAAATAAATTTTCAATCAATTTAGAATTGTAAATTTACTATACAGTACTAGCTGGCAGTGTAAACCCAGTGGTTAGGATTACTAGTTCTGCCTACTCATCTATAAAATGGAGATGACACAACTTATCTCAAGGGACTGTGGTATGACACTTAAATGAAGTCATGTACGTGCTTAGCTGCACATAATAATCACACATTATAATAATCACTCAACATTCCTACTGCCCTATTTTGGAACTGGATTTAAAAGCAATAATGTTCCCTTAGGTTGAATAAGAATACAAGGACTAACAAACTAGTGAATGAATTTGAATTGCATCATGACTGTGAATCAAGATTTGGGGGCAGATCTGATACCCGATTTCTGGACAAACCAGGTCTTCCCCCTGCCACCTCTTTTTGTAAAGAGGAAGATCAAAATATTTAAAGTATCTCTCAGTGTAGGAAAAGTTTAAGAAAAGGGCTGTGGGAATTAGTTAATGGAGAAAGAGAAGTAAAAGATACAGCATAGTTAAATAAGAAATGGGAGAAACAAGGTAACTTGCTAAAAGTAACTCAATCACAAAAACCAAGAGGAAGCTGCATAGAGGTAAAAATGCCTAGGTATGCTGGGAGTGGAAATTTCCACTAACCAAAAGAGGATGTTTTCTGCTAACAGAAGACTTAGAATTTTAAGAGGGTACTTCTCCCCTGATGCCTCTCCAAAAGGAGTAGGTGGAATTTCAGTTTACTTCTAGGACATTAGGTCAAACAAAAAATATCAAATAGGATCCTTCAGTTCAAAATACTGAATAAGGATAACTTCTCTATCTTTGAGCTATCTTTGGTGTCAACATTCAAAAGGAAATGCGACCTTTCTAGGATTTGATTTTCTTGGAAAATGTAGAATCTGGCCAGCCTCTCAGCCAGGTCCCTTTAATTGGAAAAGGTAAGCCAGGTTTTCCTAATTATTTTTTAACATAAGTGCTGAATACATAACACATATTTTTAAGTGACATATATTTCACAGACTTTATAAACCCTTCCCTCTCTCCTCTGTCCTATAGGTATAAAAGATATTCAAATTTATTATCTTATTAGAATATTTTTGTTCAACTTCTTAGTAAATTTCTTTCAAAGGAGCTTTTAGAATCATTGGATTTCCTCAAGGCAAATACTTAGGTAGCTTCCTCTAATATTAAAAAAAAAAAAAAAAAAAAAGGCCAGGTGCGGTGGCTCACGCCTGTAATCCCAGCACTTTGGGAGGCCGAGGCAGGTGGATCACCTGAGGTCAGGGGTTTGAGACCAGCCTGATCGATATGGTGAAACCCCATCTCTACTAAAAATACAAACAACAACAACAACAAAAACAAAATAGCCAGTGTAGGGCGTGCACCTGTAGTCCCAACTACTCGGGAGGCTAAGACAGGTGAATTGCTTGGACCCGGGAGGCAGAGGTTGCAGTGAACAGAGATTGCGCCACTGCACTCCAGCCTGGGTGACAGAGCAAGACTCCGTCTCAAAAAATAAATAAATAAATAAATAAAAATAATAATAATAAAAAAGGAAATCAATATGTTTTCTGATGCTGTTCATCTTAAAGCAAGTCTCAATCATGCTAATTTCTAACAAAGCAATCAATATCTACTGTGGAGAAATCGGAAATCACTTCCTACCACCCTCTCCCAACCATCATTTAAAAATCCATCTTATTGGCTCCTCACTTTCAAAGGACAACACCCCAATCAGAACTCAGGAAGTAGAAACATGTCTAATATATATCTCAGGGTTCAGTGTTTTTGGAAAAATTTATTGGCTACCAAACTGAATTCTTATTTTGTTTTAATTTTTTCTAAATTAACAACCACAAAAATCTAATAAATCATTAGTTTCAATTTTTATGCCACTTTTCATACCATCTTTCGACTATCTTTGTAACTTCAAAACATAAGATAATAGCCCATAATGGTTTTGGTTTTTTGTTTTTAATAGAGATAGAGTCTCCCTGTATTGCCCAGGGTGGTCTTGAACTCCTGAACTTAAGTGATCCTCCTGCCTCAGCCTCCCAAATTGCTGGGATTACACACGTGAGCCACTGCGCCCAGCCATAATGTAGGCTGAGTGATTGATCTCAAGTACTTTACGAATTGTTGGATTGATCCAAAGTATTTAATAAATCTAGGCATTGTTAGCCAGTATTTATTTTAACTAAATTGCAAAGTCTCTCAAAAAACGTTCTCTCTGACTTCTCTGGTGTCTTATATGTGTGGCTCTGTAGATTTAAAAAGGCTCCTATAGAGTGAGTTTGATGGAGTGATGTAGAGCAAGGGCCTTGGAATTAGCCCTTGGGTAGTATCACATACTAGATGATTTCATTATCCTCACTGAACAGATGAGGAAACCAGGGTCTCAAGAGAGTAAATAACCTGTTCAAGGTGAAACAGCCAATGAGTGGCAGAGCCAGGACCCAAACCTGAGCAGTGTGATTCCAGATCAGAGTGAACACACAAAAATAGGGACAGAAAAAGAACAGTTTTGTTTTGGTTTTTATTTTTTTCTTTGAGACAGAGTCTTGCTCTGTCACCCAGGCTGGAGTGCAGTGGTGCGATCTTGGCTCACTGCAACCTTCGCCTCCTGGGTTCAAGCAATTTCCCTGCCTCAGCCTCCCGGGTAGTTGGGATTACAAGCATGCACCACCATGCCCGGCCAGTTTTTATATTTTTAGCAGAAACGGGTTTTTGCCATGTTGGCCAGGCTGGTCTCGAACTCCTGACCTCAGGTGATTCGCCTGCCTTGGCTTCCTAAAGTGCTGGGATTACAGGCATGAGCCACTGTGCCCAGCCAAGAACAGTTTTTAATGACACATCTTTAATGCAACCCAACGACATATCTTTGGTTATCAATGACACTTAAGAAAGTAATCTCTGTGGTCACCTTCCACTGAAGAGATCTTTGTTGCATTTAAGGCAACCATATTTTCATGAGCTCTCTACCAGCTGTAGAACTTCTCAAGGGCCTGAGGTTTTTAATTTAAGAAAGACCAAAACACAGCTCTTACCCTCAAGAGGCATGGAACCTAGTGAGTGAGGAAGGAGATCTATCAGCAGAGCTACTCGCTGATGGATTTTCAGTGTGCCAACATATTATCCCCTCTGTCCTGTAACAACACACTGGCCCAGCCCCAGACCTCAGTCCATGTCTGGCCTTGAGCAACCTTGTCTATTTACTCCAATGTGTCTTGCCAAGATGATCATTTTCTACATGGAGTGTGAGGTGAAAAGTGTCTGGAAACATTGCACTATGGAACTTGAAGGGGCTGAACAGTGAGAGGAGCCAGTCTGTCCTTCTGGTACCAAGTCATCCAGACAAAACATTGCCAAAGAAGAACATACCAAGGGACTTCCCTGGGTGATGCAGACAAGCTGCAAGGTCCCTTCCAATTCTCAAATTCCCGAAAGGGAATACAACTGGAGAATGAAACTTTTTTCTCAAAATAGCACCTCCTCAAGACTTTCAGGGCAACACAGAATTTGGAGTTGAGCTAAGTTCTTTATTACCTTCATCAGGAATGAGAAGTCTGTTTTTGAAAGTTCCTAGGAAGGTGAACTCTTTAACCTCCTCTTTCTTTTCTTTCACTAGGAAAAGTCAGTCCATAGTCTGTTAGAAACCAAGCCATACAGCAGGTGAGTGGTGGGTGAGAAAAGCAAAGCTTCATCTGTATTTACAGCAGCTCCCCATTGCTCCCATTCCTGCCTGAGTTCTGCCTCCTGTCAGATGAGTGATGGCATCAGATTCTCACAGAAGCGCAAACCCTATTGTGAACTGTACATGAGAGGGATCTAGGTTGTGTGCTCCTTAGGAAAATCTAATACCTGATGATCTGTCCCTGTCTCTTATCACCCCCAGATGGGACCATCTAGTTACAGGAAAATGAGCTCCGGGCTCCCACTGATTCTAAATTATGGTGAGTTATATAATTATTTCATTATATATTACAATGTAATAATAATAGAAATAAAGTGCACAATAAATGTAATACAGCTGACTCATCCCAAGACCCTGTTCATGGAAAAATTGTCTTCCATGAAACTGGTCTCTGGTGCCAAAAAGGTTGAAGATCGCTGCATTAAATGGTGTTACAGCTGGGGATTACACATAAATTCCTTCTGGACCCCACCCAGCAAGCACACAAACAACCTGACACCTCCACGCCTCCTGCCCACCTTGACCTTACTGCTGCGTACTACCTTTGCACTCAGGGTGTGACGCCAGGCAAAGAAAACAGGTTCTCAGGTAAGATAGGAGCCAAACACAGAGAGCAAAATGGGAGGAAAAACAAAGTGCCAAGGGAAGGTCTGGGTGGAACTTCTTATGAGAGAAGGATTTCCTGATCGATTGCTGTTGGCTTTGCTGAAACAAGAGGCTTGATTTTGTGTTTCAGGTCAATTTTCTCAGTTCATTTTGGAGTAAGCCTGATCTGAATGCCAACCTCTTTTTGTGCTTGCAGGATGATTTTGTTTCCAGAAACGAACAGTTGTTGAAATGTAGGGGAGACAGAGAGAGGGAGCTAGATACTGAGAATCCTTCCATAGTGAGATTCAAACATCTTAATCTTCTGAACAAAAGTGTCAAGAGTATTTCTTCACCCCATCCCACAGGCTCTCTTTCATCTAGTCTCCTTTTCTCTACCATGGACAGAAAAGGCCCTGGGTTGTCAACAATTCCCTTTTTCCTACCCTTCAGGGCTCAGCAAAAAGGTCAAATTCTCAGAGGGATCTTCAAAAGTACCCCCCAACCTGCCGCTCAATCTCACTGCCCATTTGTTGACTTTACTGATATGCTTATCAGTATCTGAAATGATCATATGCCATCGTTTCTTTCCCTCATTATGGCTGTCACCCCTCTTAGAACAGATGTTCCATGAGACCAGGGACCTCCTGCCTTGTCTACAGCCGTATTCCCAGCACAAAGCCCAATACCTCCCACGGGTAGGTGTTCAGCAGATGTTTATCGAAAAAGGGAAAGCTGAAGGGACAGGAGAAAGGGGGAAGTCCTAGGAAGGGGAGAGGGGAGTGAAAGGTTATTACCTTTATGTGTTCCAACAACTTCTCAGTCCATTCAGTGAGGAATAAGTGGCAAAGTACAGGTCACATTTTTTTTTCTCCTTTAGGGAAGCATGTTGCTATGTCAAGGGCTCCTGGGGGCTGGGCAGAACTGGGTTCCAATGCCACTCTCCCTCAGAAGTAGAGAAGTGGCAACTTTGCATCATGCTGAATGTGTCTCATGGGCTGCTGACTTTGCACCACACTCTTCTACACACCCTTTGCAGGTACACTGTCCACTCTCCAAGCCGACCACTGCCAAATCTCCAAATCTCGAACACTTCCCCTGTTCTTCTTGACTAGTATCATAATGCACTTCATAAAGAAAACAGATGCCCTAAAATAAGAACTACTCCATCGTCCCAATTATAATGTCACCAATGTGGCTGCATCTATCCCATATACCCTACCTTCTTCCAACAAGTTGTAACACAAACTTGCCTTCTGCTAAGGCCAAGCTCCCCACTCCTTCTCATCTACCAAGGACTTCTCTTCTGCAATTTTCCCTTCTCCTGCATCCATCACCAGCATCTCCCTTTCTATTGGATCATTTTCTCCCACACATCCCATTCTCTTTTACACGAACTCCTGTTGGGCTTTGGTCTCTACGTGCTGCTGTCCTCACTAGTTTCACATTCTGACCCCACAGCAATGGCAATGGCTGCTTCTTTGTCACATGTTACTCCACCTCCACCTCCATGCAACATTAGTTGCAACTGATCATTCCTCTTTCTGCTTAATTTTAGAAAAACATTTGTTCAGATTTCAGATTTTGTCCTTCCCAATGCTGAAAATTAGACTCCGGCCTCTCAATCACTTTCTTAGCTTAGCTACTGTGATACCACACCCTGCTAGTTTTCCTTTTGTCTCAGTTGGTTGTTCTTCCAGGCTCCTTTTCTATATCCTTCTCTTCTACTGGACTCCTCAAACTTGCAGGGCCTTGGAGCTCAGTCCTAGGCCAGTCTCTTGCTTCAAATACCATCTATACGCCAGGTGCAGTGGCTCACACCTGGAATCCCGGCACTTTGGGAGGTCAAGGTGGGCAGATCACCTGAGGTCAGGAGTTCAAGATCAGCCTCACCAACATGGGGAAACCCCATCTCTACTAAACATAAAAAATTAGCTGGGTATGGTGGTGCATGTCTGTAATCCCAGCTACTCGGGAGGCTGAGGCAGGAGAATTGCTTGCACTTGGGAGGCAGAGGTTGCAGTGAGCTGAGACTATGCCACTGCACTCCAGGCTGGGTGACAGAGTGAGACTCCGTCTCAAAAGCAACAACAACAACAAAAAACAAATACCATTTATAAGTGAATGACTCTCAAATGTATCCTTTCATCCTGAACCATATCCCTGAGCTCAGTGCTGGAATGTCTAAATTCCAACAGAACTTAATACAGCCAAACCAGAGCTATGGATTGCCCTGCCTCAAACTCACTAAGCTTTCTTCATCTCAGTCAAGGCATCCAATGACAGAAGTCCAAACCCAGAGAACTGTTCTTGACTTTCCTCATACATCTCACCAGTAATGCTCTACACCCTACTTCCAAATATATTTTAATCCAACCAGCTCCCACCTTCTCTATTGCTCCAAACCTGATCCAAGCCATTATCTATCTCTCATGGCTCTATAGCAATAGCCACTACTGTAATAACATAAGCAGGGAGAGTGATCTTTCTAAAGCTTAAATCAAATTATCCCACTCCCTGGCTCAAAACCCACCAAAAGTTTCCCAGTATCCATAGAATAAAATCCAAAAACTTTCAACAAACTCCAGCAAGGCCTTGCCTCCCACTCTGACCTGAATTCCCTCCATTCTCCTTGCTCACGACTGCCCAGGAATGAAAGTCTTAGCTCTGTTTCTTAGACGTGGCCAGTTCATTTCTAGGAATATCTTATGTGGGTTGCTCATCTCAACTCTTCCTTGGAACCCTTTCATGGGTGCCTTCCATCACCCTTCTCATCATTCAATTCTCAACCCAGTGCTGCCACTCACAGGGGCCCTTGGAGGCCCCAGAGCCACACTCTACCCCGGCACTGTACCATCCTGTCTTCTTCTGGTATTGCTCCGTTAGCTGAAATAATCTCATCCACTTACATGCATAAGCTTCCCCCAACCAAATCTAAGTTCCTAAAGGATAGAGTCTCTGCCTCTTTCATCCAATGCTATTATCCCCTGTGTCTGAAACAGTGCCTAGCATGTACTTGGTGGCCAATACACAATTGCTGACTGACTGAATGAATGACTTTGAGTCTCATTCCCTGCATCTTTACATGGAGATAATAGCACCTACCGGATAGAGTAAAGGCAGGATCAGGTAATATACATCAAGTGCTTGACACCACAGAGACCCTCGGGGAGTGCTCAGCAGTCACCTGGTATTAGCCTTAGCCACACTCATAGTTTTACCCCAGTGTTTATTCAAGAGTCATTGAATGCCTGCTGTATTCTAACACCATGCTAAGTGCTGGTTAAACAAAAATAAATAGGAAACTGTCCCCGTCATGAAAGTGCTCATGGTCTAGTGAAGGACGGGTACAGAGTCTGGAAAATAATTACAGTACACAGGGAGGAAGCCTGCTGGAGAATCAGGGGTTTTAAGAGCCCTGGGAATGGAACAGTTTGTCTGCCCTTGGTGAGAAGTGGACAGGAATGGGCTCTTAGGGAAAGACTCTCAGAAGAAGTGATACTTAAAAATGTAAAGAAAGGACTGGAATTTCTCAGGCATGGGAGAGAAATAGCACATGTAAATGTTCCCAAGTAGGAAATAGGCAAGCATTGTTCCTAGGATTGAAAGAGAGGTGAGAATTGGGGTCTGAGGGGAACTAAAGGTCAAGAGACCAAAACTATTTGGTCCAGTGTGGTAGCTGCTAGCTACGTGTAGCTTTTAAGCACATGAAATATGACTAGTGTCACATGCTGAAATAATATTTTTGATATACTGGATACAATAAAATATGTTGTTAAAACTAACTTCATCTGTTTATTTTTCTATTTTATAATGTGACAACTAAGAAATTTTAAATTACATATATGGCTTGCTTTACATTCCTGATGGACAGCAATGGTCTAGGAATATAGGAAGAGACTGGTCATGAAAGGCTTTGCATATTGTGCTAAGAAATTTGAGTTTATTCCATAATCATTCCTTCTGTAGGCAATGGGAACAATTGGAAGCATCTATGTGTGCAAGTAACATGTTCAGATCTGCACTTTACAAAGACAGGCATACAGATGACACTATGAATGCATGACATGTTTTAAATCAGTCCTCTATAAAGAGAAGATTCGGGAAGAAAGACTTCCACATATCCACTCCTCTCTGCCAGCCCAGCAGGGAGCCCCAGTGCCACTGGTGGCACTCTGAGCAGAAGAAGAAAGGATTTTCCATGGCTAGGGTTTTAGAACAGAGCAGAAGGACTCTGCCACTCTGCACACACACCCCACCACATCCCTACAATCAGGGGAAAAGCTGCCAGACCTACTACACCACTTAGGCCAACAGGGGATGGCCACAGTAGGTGAAAAAGTCTATCCACTTATGTCTGGGGACAGCTCAGCAAAGAGAGCTATTTGTGGTTCCTCACCCTACAAACCTGAGAGGACAATAGCATGTACCTCTTGGTTCCGACTTGGATACCACTGATCTTGAATTTTGGTGTCAAAAATTATGTGACTGAGGTTTTTTAAAAATGAAGATTCTGGAACTTGTCTCTTGTTATCAAATACAATAAAGAAAATGGCAAAATTATATTCTATATTCCCTTTTCCTTTAATAAAGATGGCAAAAACAAAGCAGAGGAATCTTAAGGATTTTGCAAGCCTCTCATGTTCTCCATTTAGGACTTCAGCAAATATCTAAACTCACAAAAAGCCTATAAATTTTGCAAGGATATGGGGCTGTATTTTTCCTTCTTCCTCACAGAGGCACCAGATTTTTTCTTTTTTTTTTTTAATACTTTAAGAGCTGAGATACATGTGCGGAACATGCAGGTTTGTTACATAGGTATACATGTGCCATGGTGATTTGCTGCACCCATCAACCCATCATCTACATTAGGTATTTCTCCTAATGCCATCCCTCCCCTAGCCCCTACTCTGTGACAGGCCCCAGCGTGTGATGTTCCCCTCCCTGTGTCCCTGTGATCTCATTGTTCAACTCCTACTTATCAGTGAGAACATGCAGTGTTTGGTTTACTGTTCCTATGTTAGTTTGCTGAGAATGATGGTTTCCAACTTCATCCATGTCCCTGCAAAGGACATGAACTCATCCTTTTTTATGGCTGCATAGTATTCCATGTATATGTGCCACATTTTCTTTATCCAGTCTATCATTGATGGGCACTTAGGTTGGTTCCAAGTCTTTGCTATTGTGAATAGTGTGCAATAAACATACATGTGCATGTGTCATTAGAGTAGAATGATTTATAATCCTTTGGGTATATACCTAGTAATGGGATTGCTGGGTCAAATGGTATTTCTGGTTCTAGATCCTTGAGGAATCACCATACTGTCTTCCACAATAGTTGAACTAATGTACTCTCCCACCAACAGTGTAAAAGCATTCCTATTTCTCCACATCCTCTCCCGCATCTGTTGTTTCCTGACTTTTTAATGATTGCCATTCTAACTGGCGTGAGATGGTATCTCATCGTGGTTTTGATTTGCATTTCTCTAATAACCAGTGATGATGAGCTTTTTTTCATATGTTTGTTTGCTGCATAAATGTCTTCTTTTGAGAAGTGTCATCCTTTGGCCACTTTTTGATGAGGTTGTTTTTTTCTTGTAAATTTGTTTAAGTTCCTGGCCACTTTTTGATGAGGTTGTTTGTTTTTTTCTTGTAAATTTGTTTAAGTTCTTTGTACATTCTGGATATTAGCCCTTTGTAAGATGGACAGATTGCAAAAATTTTCTCCCATTCTGTAGATTGCCTGTTCACTCTGATGGTAGTTTCTTTTTCTGTGCAGAAGCTCTTTAGTTTAATTAGATCCCATTTGTCAATTTTGGCTTTTGTTGCTATTGCTTTTGGTGTTTTAGTCATGACGTCTTTGCCCATGCCTATGTCCTGAATGGTATTGCCTAGGTTTTCTTCTAGGGTTTTTATGGTTTTAGATCTTATGTTTAAGTCTTTAATCCATCTTGAGTTAAGTTTTGTATAAGGCATAAGGAAGGGGTCCAGTTTCAGTTTTCTGCATATGGCTAGCCAGATTTCCCAATAACATTTATTAAATAGGGAATCCTGTCCTCATTGCTTGTGTTTATCAGGTTTGTCAAAGATCAGATGGTTGTAGATGTGTGGCATTATTTCTGAGGCCTCTGTTCTGTTCCATTGGCCTATATATCTGTTTTGGTACCAGTACCATGCTGTTTTGGTTACTGTGGCCTTGTAGTATAGTTTGAAATCAGGTAGCGTGATGCCTTCAGCTTTGTTCTTTGTGCTTAGGATTGTCTTGGCAATGTGGGCTCTTTTTTGGTTCCATATGAAATCAATGTGCAAAAATCACAAGCATTCCTATACATCAATAATAGACAGCCAGCCAAATCATGAGTGAATGCCGATTCACAATTGCTACAAAGAGAATAAAATACGTATGGATACTACTTACAAGGGATGTGAAGGTCTTCTTCAAGGAGAACTACAAACCACTGCTCAAGGAAATAAGAGAGGACACAAACAAATGGAAAAACATTCCATGCTCATGGATGGGAAGAATCAATATCGTGAAAATGGCCATACTACCCAAAGTAATTTATAGATTCAATGCTATCCCCATCAAGCTACCATTGACTTTCTTCACAGAATTAGAAAAAACTACTTTAAATTTAATATGGAAACAGAGGCACCAGATCTTAAAAGAAGGAATGATGAATGGGTATAGCTATAAATATTCCAAGGCTAATGAGAACCAAAGATGAAAAATCTGTAGAAGAATCTGGTATTTGGGGGCCAGATGCTGGTGTGTGCTTGAATTAACAGGTCTCGACCTCATAGAAATTACAGAGCTATCTTATCAGATAAGAAAAATTAAGCCCCAAACTCATAAATTCTATAAATTCAAATTTCACCAATATTTTAAAAGTCTGTTTTTCAAAATGTAAGTAGCTACTAATGAAGATACAAATTATACGTATGGCCATTTTAAGGATTTTAATAGAATGGTTGTTTGTCATTTTATTAATAGTTGGCAGAAAAGAAACATTAATCAAAGTCTTACAAATCATAAACTGTGCTGTTTGAAATCACAATCCTCATATCTGAGGAGGGGCTCAGAGTGGAGGACAGTCACTGGCACATCAAACATTTAATTGGTTGAAAAGTTTCTGATCATCTGATAGACCCTTTTGTGTAGTATTATTACCTCTACTGATATATTCTCAATATCACAGATGACAGACAGAGGCTACCTAGAGTTGCCAGGTTTAGCTAAAAAAAAAAATAGGCTCCCCAGTTTAATGTCAATTTCAGATAAACAATGGATTTTTTTTTTTTTTTTTTTTTTTTGTGAGACGGAGTCTCGCTCTGTCACCCAGGCTGTTTTTTGTGAGATAGAGTCCTGCTCTGTCACCCAGGCTGGAGTGCAGTGGGGTGATCTCAGCTGACTGCAAGCTCCATCTCCCAGGTTCATGCCATTCTCCTGCCTCGGCCTCCCGAGTAGCTGGGACTACAGGCACCCACCACCTCGCCCGGCTAATTTTGTTTTTTGTATTTTCAGTAGAGACAAGGTTTCACCATATTAGCCAAGATGGTCTCAATCTTCTGACCTCATGATTCGCCTATCTCAGCCTCCCAAAGTGCTGGGATTATAGGCGTGAGCCACCGTGCCCAGCCAAACAATGAATTATTTTTAGTATAAGTATGTCCCAAAGTATATCACATGGGATATACTTATCCTAAAAATTATTTGTTAAAAATATTATAAGTAAAATACTCTTTGTATTTTTAGTATATTGTATATTACCTGGCAAACTGAACACTGTCTTGTGGTTATGCTACTAAGCTGCTGGAACATCAACTGAATCTTAGAACAACAGATCCCTCTAAGTACCTTGAGATGCCCTCACACCAAAATCCAGTAATTCTTTTATGCCAGATGGTGCCAAATGTGACTAAGCAGACACCTCAACATAACATCCATAGTGTCCATGGAAACACGTACAAAAACTGTCTGCCTGCTTTCCTAAATTAATTTAGAATCATACAATCACAGAATTTTAGAATTGGTGACTTGCATAGATTTTTTCTTAAGAAAAAAATTATGTCATTTGCAAATGATATAATTTACAAATGATGCAAAGACCTTTCCTACAACCAGTTACCCACGTGGGGGTAAGGAGGGTGTCATGAACTCTATGCTGAACTATAAGATACCCAAGAAGATGCCAGGGCCTCTCCAGCCCCAGAATCTATTTATTCTTTCAGTGCTAGCGATGTGCTGAGGGCCATCTCTATAAGTGGTGTTATAAATAGAAAAGAAATGGACTATGCCCTCCTCTAGGACCAAATCGCTGTTGAATTCGTCTGAGTAATCAAAGTGTTTAGCACTCAGTGGGCACTTAATGGATGCCTGGTGAATGAATGAGTGACTGAGTGTGTTGTCTGGAGTCAATGAGACAAAAAAGTGTGTTGGACTGTGTTGGGGGATGGGGCCAGGGGTAGAATCAGATGGGGAAAACTGTACAACGAATGTAAGCTGGGGGGCAGGGTGACCACAACCCCTGCCCTGAGTCCATTTTTCTGACCGGATCCTTTTGTTTGGCACATCCTTAATAACAACACAGAGATGTCATCACTCCCTGCATTTGGGTCCTCAGAAAAGCAATGAGATCTCAGCCCAGGTTCAGCTCAGACCCAGCTTCTTTCTCTGTCTGGGCCCATTTTATCCACCAGGGGAACAAGCACAAGCCAGTGTGCCACAGACTTTTCACAGACCTATGGAAACATCCTAGATCCAAGGAAAACATAATTAGCGCTAAGATACAAAAATAAGTCAGAACTATGAAAATTTACAAATGTTTGCTTAAATGTCTACAAAGTATTACTTTAAGGTCAATAATCAACTGCAACTTGATGTTCGTATCATTAAGTATAAGTCATATTAAATAAAGGATGCAGGTATATTTTGTTAATTCTGATACAACATGAAGTGTGACCAGCCCTCTTCATGTTTTTTCTCTCTCCCATCTGAAGCTGCTTTAATCACAATGCAAATTACCTGGTAGACCACTTCTTGCAACATTTAGAAAAAGAATTATTTCTTCTGGTCCCTCCCTGCCTCCTATCCTCTTCCTCTTCTCAGCTGTTCATTGAAGTAATGCCCTGATTTTAAATGTTTTTTCCATGCAGCATATTTGTTTACCTGCAAAGTTTCAAACTGTCCCCTATACAATGATATACCATGTGGGACAGCTTAAGAATTCAGTGTAGATCTTCTGGAAAATGTTCCAATAGTTGACAAATGGAAAAAGGCACAAATATTTAAAATGGCTAACTTTCAAAGGTTATGCAAGATACCTAAATTACTGTATTCAGGAAGGTACTGATACCTCACAACACCCACTGAAGTGGGGTCTATTATCATCCTTGTTTTACAGACAAAGAAACCAAGACTCAGAGGGCTTAAGTATCTTGCCCAAGGTGGTACAGCCAAACTAGTATTTAAAATTGAGCAACCTGATCTTATTTTAGATAAGTCATTGAGTGTTCCAGCCCTGGAATCCAGTGGACATAAGGCCCTTACCTAAGTCATAAGGCCCTTACTGAAGAGTGGTTCAAACCTGTAAGAATGTCAGGATGGCCATGCCCCAAATGAGCTAAGACTACAGGAAAGTGCGTGGAGGGTGGGAGGAGAAGTAAGATAACCAAACAGATTTTTCCAAGCAAGGCCGATGGCAAAGATGGAAAAGGTAAGATGTAAATGCCTGAAATTGAAGGCAGAGTTACTTCAACCTATATTTTGGAGCTGGAGGGTCACTAGATCAGGAAGTGAAGCTTCCTATTGCCCAGAGCTGAAGGGAGACATCAATTTCATTCATTTCAACCACATCATTTAATAGATGGGTGATCAAAGCCAAGAAAGGTTCAATAACCTGCCCAAGATCACCCAGCTGAAGAGAATTCCAGGGACCCAGACTCCACTCTAGTGCTCACTTCTTTCCTACCCCTAACTGTCTCACTGGTCCTGAAAGTGAAAAGGGAAAGGCAAAAATCATTGGGGGAAAAAAAAGCAATCCAGGTCAGATCCTGACCTCCAGGCCTCTCTGAGAAATCTTTAGGGCTCCACAGAGTAAGAGAAGCTCATACAAACAAACAGAGACATGTCAGATTTTTTTTTATGGGAGTAGATTCAGGAAACTAAACCAGTAGAGAGATTTCTGTCAAAGCTAAAAAGTAGCTTTAGCAGATTTTTGTAAGCACTAGGCACTAACAAGGATTCACTAAGAATATCATCTCAAGTTAACTTTTACATCCTGGTTTTGATGGAGTTCTTGGTGAGCAGGAAGTCTTGTCCACTCGGGGTGTCAAGATTTTGGCAGTGTTTGTGCCAGTCTGATATCTGGTGAATAAAATGGTAAAATAAGAGCTGGATTCAGCTCAAACATAACATTCTTACCTTCACCAGCACTGGGCAGACCTAGAAACTTGATCCTTTCCACTGGCTGTGCTTGCAAAGGTGACATCTTCCTGTGGTTCCTCTACCTGTATGAATCTCCTAAGTACCCAGCCCCTGCACACAGGAGGGTCTCAATAAATGTAGGTTGAAGAAATGAATTCAGATTTTATGTTTATTCAGCCATCATCAGATGAGCATCCACAGTGTGTCAGGCGTTGTGCTATTGCACCCAGTATGCCTTGGTTAGACAGACAAGGTCCCTGCCTGCTCCCAGGGAACTTGGAATCTACTGGGAGGGAAAGGCATTAGGAATAATTATACAAATAATTATCAGCATTCAGAAGGGAAAGTACCTGATGCTAAGAGAGGGACATTAGGGAAGATTTCTCTGAGGAAATGACATTTAAGCCAAGAATCAAGATAGGAGTTGGCAAATTAAAAGATAGGAGGAAGGCCATTTCAAGAAGAAAAAGCCTAAGTGAAATCCCATAGGCAGGGAGATGCAGGCATTCAGAGAACTGAAAGACAACCTGTGGGGCTGAAATAGGGTGGAGCGCACCCCACAGAGAGGTGGGTGGGTCTCGCTCAGGGCTCCTGCTCTGACACCAATGGGGTGTGTTACTGAAGGGTTTGAAGCAGGGCAGTGATGTAATCAGACAGGCTTTTTAAAAGATCGCTCTGACTGTGCGTGCAGAATAAATTAGAGGGAGAAAGTAGAAGACCACCAGTTAGGAGACTCCTCAGTAATCCTGGACAGACAAATTGATCATGCACTGTTCTGAGGACTCACCATTACATAACAACAACGCCAGAGATAATTTATGACTGGGTAATAATTTGGAGGAAGAGCTTAACACAGGGCCACATTTCTCCACGGCTCCGCCCTTGGCCCTGCCCTTTCCAACATCTTTATCTTGATCGGGATGATGCCAGGAGGGAAACTGGCAGAGCTGCTGAGTACATAAATCTGGGTGGGATGGCCAATATCAAAGATCCAATTGAATCACTATTTGACTCTCTTTATAGCCTCCCTGAAGGGGAAGATTCATAAAGACAAAAACTATATGGTCTCCGTTCTCAAGGAACTCTCTTCTAGTGGGGGAATTGTGGACATGACAAATATTAATTCAAGGTGGACTGAGATAAGGGCTATATCAGTGCTGTAAATAAAGCCGTGTGAATGTCTACTGGTAAGAAAAATTAATTCTGCCAGGCAAGTAAGGAAAGGTTTTTCAAAATTGGCCTCTGACCTTGCCCTTTCAAGCTAAGTAACATTTTGAGGGGTGACAGAGGGAGGGGAAAGGGGGGCATTCCTGACAGCAGGAAAAACCTGAATAAGGCAACAACAGAGGGAGGCAAGACTGCTGGACACCATGGGTAAGGCAGGCTACACTCCACATTTTAAGACACCAGGATCAGGGCCAGGCGTGGTGGCTCATGCCTGTAATCCCAACACTTTGGGAGGCCAGGATGAGAAAATTGCTTGAGCCCAGGAGTTTGGAATCAGCCTGGGTGCCACAGGGAGACCTCGTCTCTACAAAAAATTGAAAAATTAGGCATGGTGGCACATGCCTGTAGTCTCAGCTACTCTGGAGGCTGAGGCAGAAGGACTGCTTGAGCCCAGGAAGTGGAGGCTGCAGGGCCAAGATCACGCCACTGCACTCCATCCTGGGTGACAGAACGAGACCTTGTCTCAAGGAATAAAAAAAAAAAAGATATCAGGATTATCATCAATTTGCTGGTTTGCAAAGTCCTTCTACATACACCATCTCAGTTAATCTCATACCCACACTGAGGTCAGGATGGCTAATCTTGATTGACATCTAAGAACATTACATCACCCAATCACATGGGATAGAGCCAGAAGTCACACCCAAACATTCAGGCCCCATTCATGAGCCTTATTCCACTATTAATTAGATGGGGCAAAGCCAATGGTGTGACATTTAACAGAAATTAAGTTAAAGACCTCCACCTAAGTTTTTTAAGATGTTCATAAATGCAGGATGGCGACATCTGACTCTGCCCCATTCAAGGTATACAGGGCTAAGTGTTCTGATAACCAGAAACTCAACACGTGCTCGCAAATACTATGCTTCTGCTAACGTATCTTCACTACAGTTGGAGATTATGGTAAATAATGGCCCTTCTGTGGGAGGAAGTCAGTGCACAGACAGCCCTGCATTTGATTTCCAGTACTTCCACTTACCGGCTCTGTGCCCGTGAACTGGAAATTACTTCCCTCCTCTGAGGCTCAGTTTCCCTAACTTAGTATTAGCATACTAAACCCACCCATTGAGGGCTGTTGCGAGGCTGAATGAGAAAATGCAGATAATGAGGCTTATGGAGCCTGGCACATTCTGTTAGTGTTGGCCTTTATTAACCCTCATCACAGCTCTCTACCAAGGTTAGAACACATCTGAGACACCATACTTCATTTCTGGTTCCACAATTTTGAGAGATATTGAAAATTTACAGAATGTTTGGGAAGGGTTATCAGGACAGACAGTTTGAAAAAGCACTAGTCTTGCAAGTCTGGACAATGGAAAGCCTGAATTCTTGTCCTAGTTTTGCCACTAACTAGCTCCGTGATCTTAGGCAAGTCACAACTTATTTGTGACTCAGCGCCTATCTGTAAAGTGATGAGGGCTGAGATATGAATTGTAAATGACTTCTAAAGTCTCACTCAGCTCCAAAAGTCCTTAAGTTTTATGAATTCAGCCTTAGGAGGCCCTTTTAAGGGAAATGGATTTTCCACAGAGAAGACAAGGAAGCTCCATGATACGGTTTGTAAAAATGATAAAAGCAATCACAAAAAAAGAGAATGTTAGTGTATTACAAGAGAAAATTAGAAAAGTAGGACCAGTAGGAGAGAGGCTTAAAAGAAAGAAGATTTCACTCAATCCAAGGAAAAAAGAACTTTCCAACAATAATAATTATTCAATAATGGACACCAAGCATGAGCATTAGACTGTGAGATCCTCAAGGGCAGGACTATTGTATTCGACTTTACACTGCCAGCACCTACCCCAGTAACAGGCATTAAGGAAACCCTTAAATGATGGATGGATGGATGGATGGATGGATGGATGGATGGATGGACGACGGGTCGATGGACGAGTGGAGGGATGGATGGGTGGATGGGTGGAAGGATGGATGGACGGGTAGATGGATGGATGGAAGAAGAGATGGATGGAGGGATGAATGGATGGTTGGCTGGAGAGGAAGGAAAAACTGATATAGGGAGAAAGGAAGAAAGGAAAGAAGGAGCTGCCTAAGGAAGAAGGAACTTCCCCTTCCTGGTATGTTCAGGCATCAGCTGGATAACCATCTGTAAGGGGTGCTGCAGAATGGATTTCTATTCTGTGTAGGAGGTTTCACTAAAGGTCTATGTGATATTTATTTCCTCATTTCTCTCTCCACTAACTCATCCTACATATTTTTGTCAGATTAATCTTCCTAAAGGACAGTTCTGTTGATGTCACCCTCCTACTCAAAAAATTGCAGTGGCTCCCCATTGCCTATTCAGTTAAGTCCACAATCCCAGTATTTGAAGGCTTCGTTCCTGCTCTGCCTTAGGACTTTTATTCATTTTTCAAAACCCATCTTGGATATATCCTCCATCATGAAGACTTCTCTTCACCTTTCATCCTCACAAAGTTATCTGTTTTGTACATTATTGCATAGATTATAATTTACTTGGTGACCATTCTTCTCTTCTATGAGACTGGTGAAGTTCCTGAATGAGGGAGGAATCTTTATTTCTGTACCTCCAACAAGTAGCAGAGTACCTGACTTTCAGCAGTTATTCAGCAATAATAAAAGTAATTGTTTATTGCTTATCATAAACCAGGCATTCTGTTAAATCCCTGATACACATTGTCTCCTTGGCTCTTTATAACAACTCATTGTCCCCATTAAGTAAACAAGGAAGTGGAGGCTTAAGGGAGGATAAATAGTTTACACAAGACATAATGCCAATGGATGGTAGGGGCTGGATTAAAACCTAGTAGTACATGCCTTAACATCTTGCGTATGAACCACTCCACAGGACTGCTTTCCCTGCAGCAAGTCAATCTGTGCCAGACAAAACATTTTATTCATTCAGTCCATCAACATTTACCGAGCCATTAGGGGACAAGTTCTGTACGTAGAGTGACCTCAAGAAGCTTTGAGTCTAACATGTGAAATAGACAATTCAACAGTTATGGCAAAGTGCAGCAATGCTCTCAGAGAGATATGTACAGGAAGAAAATCCTATCAATCAAACTGAGGAGACAGGAAATATTAACAATAGCAAAGACTTCCCATTATCTACTGCATGCTGAATAGTGTGCTGAAAATTTTATCACAAGGCTTTACAAATAAACTGCAGCCTAGCAAGGTTCTAGTGCGGTGGTTAAGAGCATAGTTTCTGAACTCAAAGAACCAGTGTTCTACTCTTTGTACTTCTACTTTCCAGCTGTGTGTCCTGAAGCAAGTTACTTACCCTTTCTACACCTTAGTTCCCCACCTGTAAAATGAGAATAATAATAACTCCTACCTCATTACGGATGTTGTTATGATTAAATGACTAGACCTACGCAAGGTGCTAAGAATGCTGCCTGGCTTACAGTGTTATACAAATTTTGCTTATAATTAAGCTACTTGACCAAGAGGAAGGCAAGTGTTTGATTCCAATATCTGCATGCATTTCAAACAAAGCTTTCCTCAGGAACACACCTAGGACAAGGTGATATTCCAGCTGAGTTTCCAAAGGGAAATGAGCGGGGGAGGATAGGATCCACAACGGGAACATCCACACGGCCCTGATGCTGCACTATTGCTTATTCTTTTTTCTGCCTGATACTCCTTCTCTAGCCATCTTGACCCACTGAAATCTTATCCATCAGCCAAAGCCATCCCACTGGACTTCTTCCAAGAATGCTCCCCACGTGTTCAGTTGATATCTTTCATAAAGGTTAGCCTTGTATATACAGTTGGCATTTATATGCTTTCATCCATGCACATATGCATGCACATGCATACATATGAACAGATATCCACAGGGCTTCCAGAGGACCTTGCACTCATGGGGAAGTGGACTTTATAAAGCACCACAGATAATGGTCATTAGCTCATGTTCAGAGATATTTGTTATACTAATTACCGCTTCAATGCTGAAATTAGAAACCATCCCCAAACTACACACAGCTCCACTGTAAACAGTATTTCCCACTCATCCTCCTAACTCATCATCTTGAATTTCTCACCCATGGAGGAGGTAAACTATGATTTATTTTTTAAGACTGTAACTCCATCTGAGTAGTTAAAACAGAAAAGGAGACCTTGAAACACAGAAACCTCTACCTCCCCAAGTACATATTTATCAGAAACTGTCACGTTTACTTTCTTGGTTTCCTGTAAAGATGATGTGAAAAAACATGGGAAGAAATTTTATATTAAAAATTACCTGAAACACAATAAAAATTTCCTAATGCTGGCATATGTCAAATATTGTTGTTGTTTTGTTTTAAAGCCTAAAGGAATTTTGTTTTTCTCATGGCCAACTTTTGGATTGATGAAACACCTCAAGAATACGCATTCAAAGCTGAGAACAGTGGCTCATGTCCAGCACTTTGGAAGGCCCAAGTAAGAGGACTGCTTGAGCCCAGGAGTTCAAGTCCAGGCTGGGCAACACAGTGAGACCCCCATCTCTACAAAAAATTTAAAAATTAGCTGGGTATGGTGGCATGCCTTGGGAGGCTGAGGCAGGCCCTTGAGCTCAGGAGTTGGAGGTTACAGTGAGTTATGATCGCACCAGTGCACTCCAGCCTGAGTGACAGAGTAAGACCCTGTCTCTAAAACAAAACAAAAGAATGTATTAAAGCAGAAGTGTAATCTTGGGTCAGGGAAAAGTGAAGAGAGAAATGCACCAAAACAATGGTGAAACTGTGAAGTTAATAGATGAAAATAGACAAATATGAATCCCATCTCTTTTCCCTCTTTCAGCCCAGTCACATAGAAAGGGTAGGTGCATTTGTGGTCACGAGATAGGCAAAGTAACAGAAAGGAAGCAAGAAGATCAAGATGATCCAAAAATCGGACAATCATCCCTCCCTCAAATAATTAACCTGGTATCTGAGTACTAATTGATCGTTATGTATTACAGGTCTTCTTATTTAAAGAAAAAAACTCATGGGCTTAAAAATATTTACAAAATTACAACTGAAGGAGGATTAATGTTGTGTGGGGGTGTTATTTTAGACATCAACTTATTTTTTAACAACTTCAGGTTAAGCAAAAGGCCGGATAAAAGTACATTTTGATGCCAAATAAAACATTTTTTGGATTTCCCCAAAGCAGAGGTAAAGTAGAGAGACTGGGAGTTAAAAATGAAAAGGCCTCATAGTAAGGCAAGCCTATCAAACTATTTTTTCCTCCTAATAATCTAAAATTAGACACCTTAGCAATGATGTCTTTCTTTAGGTAACAATGATTTATTACCACAGGCCTAACTTTTAGCACCACTGAAGTATTTTGTATTTTGGTCCCATAACTTCTTGACAGTGAACTTTATAGCTAACCAGACCTAGAAAATTTAAGTCTAATAAAATGTCACAGCCAATGTAATGAAATCCCATGTCTTACATGAAGAATCCATCTAAAAACACACAGCCATGTGGAAAAACCGGCCCACCCCCCTGCAAAAGTAATTTTAGGTTACAAAAATGCCTCAGTTTTCATACCCCAAAGATACACTGTTAGTTAAAAAAAAAAAAAAATGAGACCAGCATTTTTTTTTTCTTCTTGCACAACCTAAATCCTGGCTCTTAGAGAGTAATCAGATATTTCAAGATTTCCCTGAAAACTTCCTTCCATTTTGGATGTCTGACACTCACGGTGGTATGGCAGCAGACCCAGGATTTAAGCTCTGACTCCAGAATCTATTCTAACTCATGAAGGAATTAATGGTGTCCTCTGCCATCTATGTCTCCATCTGCTTACTCTGAGTCACAGCCAGTGATCCTATAAAAACTAAGGCAGAACATGTCATTTCCCTGTTAGAAACCCTTCACCTTCCCTCTGAGTAAAAACCAAAGCCCTCAATGGCCTCCAGGGCCTCACACAATCTGGCCCTGTGCCCTCGCCTCCTGTTTTTCTCCCCTTTGCTCATCCCTCCAGCCCCACTGGCCTCGATGCCCAGTGACTCTCTCTGCACTGGCTGTTCCCTGGCCTGGAAGGTTCCTCCCTCAAATAGCTGCATGGCTAACTCCAGCACCTTCAAAGCTTTGAATAAATGTTACCCTCCCAGTTAGATTCACTTAAAATTTTATGTCCTTTAAGCTCTGTTTTTTTTTCTGTTTTTCCCCTAGTACTAAACACTTTCAAACAAATAGCGTAACTGAGGTGACTGTGTGTATTGTTTATTGTCTGTTTCCTCCAGTTCTAAAGTATATGTTCCTCAAGGGCTGAGATTTGCATTGCTCATTCAGTGAAACCTCAAGTGCCTGGTATGTAGCAGGTGTTCAATAAATATTTGTAGAGTGAATGAATAAGACCTTTTATTGCTCTAACATCTTAGGACTCCATAAGGAATTCAATACTCCCTGCATGGTAAACTGGTAATGGGTTATCTTCCCCACAAAAACCAACCCAAGAAACTGAGTTACTACAGTACGAAAACATTTGACTGCCACCATTTAGTGAAAATTTACTATGCACAGGATATCGTTTTACATGTCTTCTCATTTTATCTTCACCAAAAGCCAGTAAGCAAGACATTATTATCCAAATGTTACAGAGGAGGAAACAGAGGCTTGGAAAGAGGAAATAAGTAAGCCAAGATCACACCACCGTGAATGCCTGTGCTGGGCTTTCTGTAGATCCAGGGCTGTTTGACATCCCATTCTACCTCCTTCATTATAAAACTAATTCACCTCTTCAACAGCACCAAACAATAGAAAGACCCCTTGGACATATTATGGAAAGCCTCTAGAGTGCAGTTACTCATGTAAAGAAAACATGGCCCAAGAACACACAGACACATATACACACAATACAGGTTTCTTAAAAGAAGCTGTACTTTTATAACAAAACATATGATGATTCTTATAAAATCATTCTGACATTGTGATAGCCAAAGCAACAGTAATAGAATGTGAAACAGGAACTGGCATGAGCTACTAAATTCAACATCAGGCTCCCTGAAGACCTGCTGCATGACCAGGAGAGCCTCAGATCTCTTCACTGAGCCTCGACAAACTGGTGTTGCCACCAAGCCTTCTGTAGTGCCTGAGGATATTGACATTAAATGTCAAAATTAATGAATCCACAAAAGAAAGGCACTCTGTAAATTCAATTATTTCTTGATCACAAACAAGTTCTGAGGAGCAGTGTGAGAACCATTTCACAAGCCCAACAGAGCAAAACCTAAGTCAAGTCAGACAGCTAAGTCCAGCAGTTCCCAGAGTGCAGAAGAAAAGTTATAACTTGGCCAGGCACAGTGGTTCAAGCCTGTAATCACAGCACTTTGAGAGGCCAAGGCAGGTAGATTGCTTCAGCCCAGGAGTTCAAGACCAGACTGGGCAACATGGTGAAACCCTGTCTCTACAAAAAACATACAAAAAATTTAGCCAGGCATGGTGGCACATGCCAGCTATTTGGGAGGCTGAGGTGGGAAGATCACCAGAGCCCAAGAGGCAAGGCTGCAGTGAGCCATGATGGCACCACTGCACTCCAGCCCTGGGAGACGGAGTAAGACCCTGTCTCAAAAAACAACAACAACAAAAAAAAAGGCGGAGGGGAATTTATGATAACTCTATTGGAGGTTCTTTCCTCTGATTCATCACAGCGGTGGACCAAAGTTTTAGTTGATGACAGGCCACAAAAGAGACAGGATCTATGAGCAAAAGTTACCAGAAGGGTCAGCTTCTCTTTAGGAAAGGGGAAATACTCCAAACCAGTCACTCACTTATTTGGCTAAGAATTGGGACTGGGTGGTTAGGCAAGGGTGGGAATGCCCACCCAGAGGCTACCATCACCACCTTAACCAACTCCTGAACCAAAGACATTGAGAGGAGAGGGAGGTCAGCAAAGAGTTCTGCCGCCCCCACACATTCATGCAGCGATACCCTGTCCCCTGTCAGACCTGGCCTTATCCCAACACATTGATTATGTCTTCTATATAAACTCCCATAGTGGTTTCTCTACCAGATACAGCATAAGAAAACATTTGCTTTCACCATTCCAAGACGGGAGGTGGCAAGCTCAGTGACTAGAGAAAGAGGCAGAAGAAGAATCTGGCATTTTGATGTTTGAAACTGCCCTGATTCAGATGAAGTATCTTCTACTGCAAGGTATCATGTGAATAACTGAAGTTTTTCTTTTACTTGTTAGTTCTATATTTTGAGTTTCAAGATGCAAAGTTAGATTACACACAAACACCAAGAATTCCTTTTGTGATAAGTGTTAAAAACCTTGAATTTTAAATCCCTGCTTAAACTGTGTTAAATAAGATACCAAACCTAAAGTCTAAATTTTTGAGGTCTATAATTTGCAGATATTTTTACTTTATTGTAGTGTAAAATAAACAAGCTGGCTTCAGAAAAAAAAATTAAATTAAAAGCCTTCACAAGCATTCCGTAGCTACTCTGAGAGCTAGCTATCTGGACACATGGATGTCTTTGGGGGATGGGTGTATTTCAGATCTAACTGTACTTAAAAAATAGCATTGTCGCTATGGAAGCAGCTCTAAATTTTGACCATTTTTCCTTATGCTAGCAAAGGCCATTTTCTTTTTATGCAGCTTTTCTTTTCACTGAAAAGGGCTCTGACAGTAATCCTCCGAGTCTGCAGCATGTCCTGCCTTGCCTACAGTCACCCTTCCCTCTTAGTGTCAAGCACTGCTCTTTCGACTGAGCCAAAAACAAGAGAGTATAAATCACCTGGGATTCACACACACACACCCCACAAGAGATTTTCATTTGTTCAATCATTCCTTCCTTGAAGGAATCATAGACAATACCCACTCACGTCCTTGTCACTAAGCTGGCCTAATTCCAATCTCCCGTTTCTCAGACCCTTCACTGGCAACTTTTCCATCAAAATCATCAAGTAAGTGTGACCAATTTTTGTTTTAAAACAAATGTGTCAGGAATTTTATGTCTAACAGTGGTCATCTTTAGAAACTAGCATTTCTTCCAGTAACACGATGAAAAACATTGCTCATTTATCTTTGAAACACTTCCTTCTGAGCTGCCTCCGGAGTCTGTGTCCCATTCCAATAGGTCAGGGATGATTATCATTCTTTGAAGATATATTTCATTCTGGGAAGCAACAACAGGCATTCAGAGACAACCCTGCCAAATAAGGTAGGTGTTCATGCTGAGTAATACTGCTTTTCATAAAAATGAGGTGTAGCCCTTAAGCAATGAAACCAGTTTTCTCATGAGGATCATTACCTGACTTTGAAGGGAAATTCAAGAGTTCCAAAAGTGATTTGTGCCGGATATTCTTGCTTTTTTTTTTTATTTTAAGCAATGGCAAATTATTTGGAATTAGTATAAAAATCACCAAAGTTACTTGGAAGACAGCATTTCCCACTTAGACACACATAGGTACACATATAATAAATTAAATTAAATTAATGATTTCTGCCAACTGCCTTCTAATCTAACATTTTGATTAATTTTCATAAAACTTTATTATTTTCCCATTGTAATTCTTATAGGTTAAAATCATCCACTGCAATGGAAACAAAATCTTAAAATACATGATTCCTTCAAGGAACAACTTATTGAATGAGTAAAAGTCTTATTTAAAATCTTAGAATAAAATAGCTTTAGAAAGCACTCACCCAAAAAAACATTTATGGAGCAAATACTAGTGAAGAAAGAGATATTCAGTTTGCCAGGGGTGACCATCTAGGTCGCCTTTCAATAAATCATCTCCTTAGGAAGATGATTTTGTTCCTATGAAGATGTGGTTTGGTTCATCTCTGGCAATCCTTTTTGCCTAGGACTGTTACTTACATGTTATCCAAATTGTTTTCACTATTGGAAGGGAGTAAGGTTCCCGATTATATTCCTGAGAAGATGTAGAAAGGATCTTCCTACTCTATGTTCTAATCCTAAGAAAAAGTTTCTTTTGCAATGATGGTATCAACACTTCTATCCTGTGGCAGTTCAGGGGACATTGTCCATATTAAAACCTGTAAAACAGGTAATCAGTGCTCCAGGAGAAGGATGAATTCAAAATCTTCGATTTGCACATTCAAGTCAATTTGCCATAAGTAGGCCTAATAGACTTTTGAAGGTACAGACTTGGAAATAAGGTGTTGCTGTAATGAATACCTAAAAATATAGGAGATGGCTTTCTAACTTCATTGAGCTTCACTCCATATTGCTTCCGATAATTTTCTTTCTCTTCTGTTTCATTTTTTTAATGCTTTTCAAAATCTACTAAATTGATTTAATGACTCATTAATAGGTCACCTCCCACAGTTTGGAAAGCACTGACCTACCCCATGTGTTTTTGGCAATGTGGCTCACAGACCACCTCCATCAGAACAGAACACGCAAAATAAGCAAATTTCAGGGCTCCATCCCAGACCTACCGAACAGATTATCTGTTAGTAAAGCCCAGGAACTGTTGTTTCAATTACCTTCCTAGATGATTCTGATGTGCACTTAAGTTTGAAAACTAGTTTAGACACTTACCGAGTAATGAGTCAAAAGAAAAAGGTCCAAAGAGGCTAAGTGATTTTTTAACATCACATTCCTAATTAGTAGTAAAGCCAACAAGGAGAGGTCCTTGCCTCCTGGCTTCCTGGTTAGTGTTCTTTAAACACATAAACTTGGGCTACCTATGCCCATCTCCAATGCAACACCCCACAACTTTACTCAACGGCCACGCTCAAGTGCCTGGAACAATGTCATGTTGAGTGAGGGTCAGGAGGAACCAAAGGAAGGTATGTCTCACCATTTTAAAAATGAAAGATCCAAGAAGATAGCAGCCCAAAACTATACATGTGGCCAATCCAACAACCAAAGCACTGTTAAGTATTGACCTTCATCACACGTACCTCTGATCTAACAAACTATCTCAAACGTTGAAAAACAAAATCATGAAAGCAAAGGTGGCTTGCTTTCCCCACACACAAAAGTAAGAAGAAAACATTACATAATCGATATAAAGGTGGCCAAAAGAACCAATAAACTGGTCATGAGACCCATCAGTTTTAGCTCCTAAGTCATAAAACTTAATGAATGGTTTTCCAAGATTTTAACAAAGGAACAGTATCAACAAAAAACAAGTCAACCTAGGATGCTAAATAAAGCTATGTAAGAAAATAAAAATAGACCACGGAATTTGAACATTTATTGACAAATCCATAGTTTGGTTAGGCTGTCTGATTTTGTCTTTCTAATACAGTGTCATTTTTCTTTTTTTAACCAGAAGGGCTCTTACACTTAGTTCAGGTTTACATAGTCAAGCTTTGGTGTACACAAACACAGTAATTCTCACAGTAAGACCAATGCTCAATGAGGATTCTGCTGAATAATATCTGCCCTCTCTTTGAGAAACAGTCCAAAGATGGGTTCCCCAGGGTCTAAAATCAAATCCGGCTGAGCGTAGTGGCTTACACCTATCATCTCACACTTTGAAATGCTGAGGCAGGAGAAATGCTTGAGCCCAGGAGTTCGAGACCAGCCCGGGCAACATAGCAAGACCTTGTCTCAACAAAAAATTAAAAAATTAGCCAGGCATGTTGGCATGCCTGTGGTCCCAGCTACTTGGGAGGTTGAAGTGGGAGGATCGCTTGAGCCTGGGAGTTGAGGCCACAGTGAGCCATGGTTTCACCCCTGCACTCCAGCCTGAGCAACAGAGATCCTCTAGAAAAAGAAAAAATGAAATTAATTCAACATCCATTTATTGAGCAACTCTTAACTCTGGTCCAGTGTTAGGCTCAGGGAAGAGGCACTCTACAGTTCTCAAGGCACACCTTCTATTGCAAAAGCTCTCTGTGTATACATAAATATTATGTTATTTTAAATCACACAAGAAGGCACAATGGTCAATAGGTTTACCTGAGATGAAGGAGGAAGCAACTGCAATATGTATACAAAGAAAAATTATTTTCAGGAAAATTGGCAAATTTAAGGCAGAGTGACCTTTCCTTGCTCCTCCTCTCTGACTTTGAGAATCTCCTTCCTCCTTTTCCTTTTGACTTCCCGTTAAAGTATAAATGGGAAAAGAGGCCTGAAGATAACCCCACCACACATGGACTGTATTTTCATGGTAGAGACACTTCTTCACAAGGCTCCAGGAGTAAAGGCAAAGCTGACAGTCTTGTCACTTCATTTCCTATAATCCTGCTCCAAGAGTCCCCATAGTGAGACAGCCAGCTGCTGTGTTCACAGACTCAATGCCTCGGGTTCCTGGGCGTTTTTCAGAAACATAGTTTTCTGGTGCAGTCAGGTCTGACCAGAGCTACTTCAGAGACTTACTGCCAACCTCTATAGCTGGTCAAAACAAGAAAGAAATATTTTACAGATTTCAAATACATTAATGAACCTAAAAAATTTCAACTCTAGCATCAATATGTTAATCCAGGACATCTACGCTTCACTCCCTTATTTTGGTCATCCTTAATACTATGAGATTTTGTTCAAATAAATTCTAGAACTGACTGCAAATATTCTGTATAATTTTTATAGGGATGCGAGGATGAGCTTCACCTCTAGGTTTGATGACAAATATTAGGATTTTAAGAATTTCTCCCACATATATTTTGTCACACATGTATATACATATAATATCTCAGCATGCATGAAGTCCCAGTCACTCCTTCCCTTGAGGAAATGAAGAAACTTCACGGTGGACACTGCAGGATTACCACAGCAACAGGTGTCCACCAAAGAGATATCAGGAAGAATGACAGAGAGAGATTAGGTTTCTTTCACTTGCTCTTAGGAATCTTGGGATGAGTATATCCTGAGAGTTAATTCCTCCAGATGTGTAAAACGTGGTGTCTCACAATGCTCCGTGCCTGCAGTCATCAAAACAGAATTATTTCTAGAAAGGCTAAGGAAGATATCTCGGTTTTCCCAAGCAAAGATAAACTGTCAACTCTCAATGTCTCTTCACAAGGAGAAATTTCTCTCTCAGTTGTAGGAACTGCTGCACTTGTCCAAAGCAATGATATATATTTTTCTTTTCTTATAACTGAATTTTTTGTTTTTGTTTTTGAGACAGGGTCTCGCTCTGTGGCCCAGGCTGGAGTGTGGTGGCACAATCATAGCTCACTGCAACCTTGAACTCCTGGACTCAAGCAAACCTCTGGCCTCAGTCTCCCCAACAGCTAGGATGACAGGTATGTGCCACCATGCCCAACTACTTTTTTTTCCTTTTTTGTAGAGATGGGATCTCACTATCTTGCCCAGGCTATAACAGAATCTTGTAACTGATAGTGTTTCTTCTTTTCATATGGTTACAGGAAAACTCAGGGCCAGATTTGCAAATTACTTTTAATATAATTAGGCAGAGGCTTAACGAATACATTTCTTGATATTAACACTCTTCTGGTTTCATCTGTTTGATCCATGCACCATTTTTGTATTTATTATTGTGTTTCTTTAAGAAACAAGCAAATAAGTACCTAGGCTTTGCTTATCCTACCTGAGGCTTCCCCTGAGGGATGTCCATCACCTGGGAGGACATTCCCAAGCATGGAAACAGGTTCACATTACCCTGAGTCTGTAATCTATACCTTCAAACGCATTCCTTACAAAAGAAAACCCGCCCTTGCCCTACTGACAAGACCTGCACCTTAACAGTGGGGTGGTAATGCAGTCTTCTCACTAAGCAGAAATTAAACCTGGCTTCATCATTTCCTAAGAAAATCCTTGTTTTAGCTGACAGGAATATTTAAGAATGCGGGTAAGGGAACGAAAATAACTAAAATTATAGAAATATAAAACCCCCCAATGATGTAATCCTTGTCACAGAATCCATCACATTAAAAAGCTGTCCAGACTTCTGCAATAAAGGGAGACAGAGGTAGACTGTAAATAAAGCCTTTTCATCCCAGTTTCTCTTCAAGATTTTATTAGGCAATAAACAGCCATATCAAATAATGTCTAAATATACAATCATCTCTGCATAATTTTAGGTAGTCCAACCATGTTAGCACCAGGAGAGCATCAAATAAGTTTTGTATCTCACATCTGGGTCCAGATCCCTCTGAGACAAACTTGGTGGACTGAAGACAAATTCAAGTTTATGACAGAACATATAGAAGCTCTTATATATGGCTTCTTAAGAAATACCCATAACCGGCCGGGTGCAGTGGCTCACGCCTGCAATCCCAGCACTTTGGGAGGCCGAGGAGAGCGGATCACGAGGTCAGGAGATCCAGACCATCCTGGCTAACACAGTGAAACCCTATCCCTATTAAAAATACAAAAAAATTAGCCAGGCATGATAGCGGGTGCCTGTAGTCCCAGCTACTCGGGAGGCTGAGGCAGGAGAATGGCGTGAACCCGGGAGGCAGAGCTTGCAGTGAGCCGAGATTGCACCACTGCACTCCAGCCTGGGTGACAGAGTGAGACTCTGTCTCAAAAAAAAAAAAAAAAAAAAGGAAATACCCATAACCAATAATTTTTTGTTATGTTGGCTTAAGGAAAAGATAACATTGAACTCTCCATGCTCTGATTTGATAGTATGGAAAGCTGCCCAGCAAGCAACATTCTACTACAAAGAACAAATAAATATTCTTAATTATTTTGCAATCATTAATAAGGGAATAATGTCCCCCAATGGGCTTGCAGGAGAGCCCTCTAGAACCTAGAGAAGCCAGTAGGTTTTTCAAGCCTGCTGAAAAGCCAAAACCTGAAAACTAGATGGGACCTCACAGACTCTTACATTTGATCGCAAACTTTCCCGTAAACCACATATGTTCCTGTTTAAACAAAAAAATTAGCAGCAAAATACAAAGAATCAGTAAGGCATTTTCTCCAAATCGGAACTATTTCATTTACATTATCTCTGCAGGATTTTAGAATTGCCTGAGAGAAGCAACTCTAGTTGATACAGAGATTTAGGGGAAAAAAATATTTTCGAGGCCAGGCGCAGTGGCTCACCCCTGTAATCCCAACAGTTTGGCAGGCCAAGGCGGATGTATCACCTGACGTCAGGAGTGTGAGACCAGCCTGGCCGACGTGGCAAAACCCCGACTTTACTAAAAATACAAAAATTAGCCTGGCATGGTGGCAGGCACCTGTAGGGAGGGAGGCTGAGGCAGGAGAATCACTTGAACCTGGGAGGCAGAGGTTGCAGTGAGCCAAGATCACACCATTGCGCTCCAGCCTGGGCAACCGGAGCGAAACTCCATCTCAAAAAAAAAAAAATATATATATATGGCAAATTAATCTTTCACTATGTTGAATAAAATTAATCCAAAGAATATATGTATTAGAGGAAAATCTGAAAACTGACTATAATCTCTTATTTAATACCATCATATGCCATTAGCAACCTTCATCCACATAAAAATTCATGGTAATTTATTTCAATTTACAGACATATGTCTACCTGGAAACAAATTGACTCTCGTTTTGCACACTAAATCAAGACTGAATCTAAAATGTTCATTGTGCTATTGCGAATTTGGTGAAAATCATTCAGCGTCTTCAAAAGTTAGGACAAAAGTATAAAATCCAAGATATACACCTGAAAAATCATCCTTTATCTCAGCATAATCCTGTCAAGATAAATTCAAACTTCTTGAAACATGTTCACCTACCCAGACACAGATATAATTATCAGGACATTGTTTCCAAAGCTATTATTCCTAGATGCACAAGCCATTCACAGATCGTTTATCTAACATAGTTCTTTTTTCTTTGACCAGAACAATAAGTTCTTAAATAAGAAGAACCTTACAGTATATTTACTAGCTATATGTTAAAATTTAAGATCAGATACTTTATTTCAATTCATAATAAAAAAATGCATTTCCTACTGGACTTTCTTCTCCACAGAGCATATCTAATATATCACTTTTATTTCTCATAAGTCTGCCAATTTTTCATACGTGAATCCCTATTCTGCTGTCTTTGCCTGCCATTATATGAATTTATATAAATGTTTTGATTCTCTTCTGTTGGGAGCTACTCTGCAGTGCTGCTAGAGAAGGGCATAAATAAGAGCAAAGCCAACTGAAGGCATAATCTAGAACAGTAAAATACTACTCAGTAATTCACAGACAAGGGAAATTAAACAGTCAATACCCACAGACCCTAGAGTCACGATAACATTTAATTCTATTTGGTGCGTATTTGTCCATGCCCACCCTGAATCAGGTGGTGTGCTGGGTAGCAGATGAGCTACAAATGAGGCAGGACATGTAGACCGAAGACCTCACTCTGTAAGTTCGTTGGTGTTCTATAAGGAGCTAGTTGTCATAACCAAGATGGTTATATTATTTTGGTCAAGATCACCTTCTTTCTTCTTATTCTTTCTGTTTTAATTTTCCAAGATCCATTATGAATGCCTTCATTCCAGTAGGACTAGAAAGAGGACCTGTACTAAAAATCCACCTGTGGGTCATTTTTTGCAATCTTCCCATCCCCCTACCCACAGCCCACATTCCTCACCCCACAAACACTCCATTAGTACCTCATTTCATTTCCTCCCCAATTTTGTAAGGTTATTTCTTTCTACAAAAAGCAAATATTAAAGTCAATGCCAACATAAGAAGGACCTGCTCACTGACAAATATAAACAGCAGATTTTCTGGGCCTCTCAGCTGTGACTCATCTAGACCAAGAAGAAACTACAGTAAGATCCCATCCTAGTCTAGGCAACTGCTGGCCCAGGTCGTCCCAGTACTAGAAAATATGCCAAAGGAAGCTTTCTTTGAAAACTGAGAAAGAATGAACAAAAAAGTGCTGAATAGGAAATGGAAGTGTTGGAAACTACCCATATTTCACCTTCTCAGCTGAAATAACTCAGTAGTTTCTTCTAGGACCAATGCTGACATCCAAACCCATTAGGTCACTGTGAGAACGGCCATGTGATTAAGGCACAGACTTTGTTCTAAAATGTTCTGGGGGAAGCATTGTGAGAATTAAATAAAAGGACCCTAATGGGCCATTTTTATTATGCATGAGACTTCATCAGATTGGGATGCCGGAGAAAAGGCAGTGAAACCTGACCGGCCTCACAACTGCCTCTTCAAAGGTCGGACTGGCCCCAAGGGGTGGTAAAGCCTTCAGGGAAATTGCCTTCACTTTCTATCTAGTTAGCAGCTTATCAGAGATTCCTCACTCCTCACAAAGACTCAACACAGATAAAAATCCCTCCTTGATGGTAAACAGTTTAACTTATAGCTCAATTTAGCAAACAAAGCTCCAGGCCCTAACAAATGACCCAAATAATAACCTTTGTTGATCTGGATTCAAAATAATGGAAAAAAAATCAAAGCAATGAAAAGCCCAGTAGAACAGTGATTTCTCACTGATGGGATGGGATATGAAAGTCTCTCTGGGGGCAGAATTTTCCTGCAAGCACAAACCCTCCAAGCCCTGGGCTGCTGCAGCAGAATAAATTCACTCACCTTCTCTGTTCATTCAGCTGGCCGTCTATTTAATGAAAAGTAATGTTTCCATTCAGGCTTTATGTTTGATTTGCAAATAAACCACCCTCAACAAAAATAAACCATTCCCCACTGTGATGTAACAATATTAACACACACATTCCAGTTTTAATAGAGCAATTTTAATGTTTTACCAAGTGTATTGAGTCATCTACCTACTCAGCGAGGAAATACTGAATTGCTGCAATTTCTATTTAGGACACTTGTCTCATTCTTAGCTGCCTAATCTCAGTATTATTGAGTTATTAATTCTCTAGCTGCTCTGTCTTATGTTGATCATCTTAGGTAACAAAAATAGAGGCCAGGTTAATAAAAAGTGAAAATGAGAACTCAGACTGTCTGTGGCCCACCTGATGGTTTCTAAAACCCTGATATGGAAGGTTAGGGCTTCCTTTCTCACCTGACATCCATTAGCCCATCTGCAATAAAGTTTATATGGCCTTGCTGTGCAGAAACCAGACCATGGGACCTTTTCAAACTGTTTCCTGTTTATCATGACTATCAGCGCAACCAAGATATATAACTTTTTATTTTAGGGTTCTTTACACTTCATTTTGTAAAAGGATAAATAGTATTAAAAGGATAAATAGTATTCAAATATATTGTTCATCTGACATCCAAACAGCCATGAATAATTTGCTAGAGACCTAGTACATTTCCTCAAATGCTTCTATCTCCTCTTCCCCCACCACTCCCCCACAAAAGTCATGATGCTTCAAAGGCAAGTCGGTAAGAGATTTATTGTAGCTACCAAAATAATCCAAGGTGATGTATTTTCCTTGCTTTGGAGGGAAACGGTGTTTGTGGATTTCTAGACTCATGAGCACTCATTTGTTTAACAGATGCACACGCTGCACTAAGTGGATGCGGCAGAACTCAGGATGTGACCCGTGGGGAAAGTTTCACTTAGCTTAAAAAGAAAATCTTACCTGAGAGATTTTCTGAGTTTTTCACATTACATGTTACCAGACAAATGTAGCTGCATATTCATTCAATTATGGTAAATACCATTTAGGTACCTATTTCATTTGTTCCCATTTTAGACATGTAAAATGTTTTAGCCACAGTTAGTTCCACATTAAAGACTCAATTCCACAGAAACACTGGGGTTGGGGGAGGTATGGGGTGTGGTGGCTCATGCCTGTAGTCCCAGCAACTTGGAATGCTAAAGTGGGAAGATCGCTTGAGGCCAGGAGTTCAAGACCAGCCTGGGCAACATAGCGAGACCCTGTCTCTAAAATTTTTTTTTTAATTAGCCAAGCCTAGTGATGTGCACCCATAGTCCCAGCTGCTGGAGAGGCTAAAGCGAGGTGGGAAGATCACTTGAGCCCAGGAGCCTGAGGCTGCAGTAAGCTACTATGATTGAACCACTGTATTCCAGTTTGGATGAAACAGCAAGACTCGGTCTCTAGAAAAACAAAGAGAAAAAAATCAGGGCCTAGCATGGTGTCTCACACCTGTAATCCCATCATTTTGGTAGGCCGAGGCAAGAGGATCACTTGAGCCTAGAAGTTGAGGCTGCTGTGAGCCATGATCATGCCACTATACTCCAGCTTGGGTGACAGGGCAAGACCCTGTCTCAAAAAATAAAAAGAAAAATCAGAGTAGGAGGCAGTGTGGAAAGGAGGAAAAAACACACTGTGACAGACCCATTCAAATTTGGACCATGGCCTCCATAAATTTCCCTTACCCTTAGATACACATGCAGCTGGCCCATTAAAGCACAATGTAACAGACATAGTAAGGCTCCAGTCCTTCCTGAATAGCCCTTTAAAGGAGCAATCAGGAAAAGATGTTCTGAATGCACTTCTGTAAATTACAAGGTTGTCTTCAGGCTGCATAGAGAAGAGCAGCAGTGTTAACCCAGCTTAATTCCTTCCCCTCCCAGTTATGATCCTCTATGCCACTTAATAAATAGCCTACCACAAACTCTAATACAAATTTTATTTTCCAAAGAACAACACTTGATCATTAATATCAATGTTTTTTTTCCTTCTCTTAAAAGAGTATTACTCCCTCACCCTCTGTCTAATCCCACCTTTGTGATTGACAACATTTAAGATCCAAAGAAGAGCCCCAGCATTGTTATATAATTTAACATAGTAGTAGAAAACCAAGATGAATTTTACGTGCATTTCATTTTTAGATATACTCATTTTACTTCCTTGCTAATCACAGGAGTTTATTTTATTCTATTGAGTTCATTTTTAACTTGGTTAATTTGAGATGTAATTATCCCCAAAAAAGTGAAAAATCAAAACACATGTAAGAGATTTTATCTTCACACAGACGATCATAAAATTCTCATTTGAGATAATACTAACAGAAAGTATTTTTCTTGACATTTAAACCGAAAGGAAACTTGGTAGACACTCAAATATAATGAAAACAGAAGGAAGATATAAAGAGGGTTTTAGTATCACTATAAAAACTCTCCTGCTGGGGCTTGGAGAGGCACACATATCCCTACAGATCAGAAGATAAGATAGGGATTCACCAACTTCACTCTTACACTGACCTCATTTTGATTAGAATAATTTTTTTGTCACTTCAGTCCCTGGAAACAGCAAGTCTAACAGCCCCCAGGGAAAGAGGCTGAATAACTTTAGGAGCTTCAGTCAGCTCCAAAGCTGGAGGAGCACCAATCTAAAGAGGAATAGACAGAGATTCCAAACAGCTCTGCTGTAATTTCTAAACAACTTTGGGAAGTCACAATTACTGAGTAAACTAGGTTCCCTAGCAACCAAATGCTCATTTGAATGCTCCCTCCCACCCTGTCCCCTTCATCAGCTGCATTCTCTGCGAAAATATCAGTGGAAAGTAGGGGTAGCAAGAATGGGGGAACTGCAAAGATAAACATGATGTAACTTTAAAGCATAATAGGAATTTTTAGGGCCAGGTGTGGTGGCTCACACCTGTAAGCCCAGCACTTTGGAGGCCGAGGCAGGTAGATGGCTTGGGACTGGGAGTTCAAGACCAGCCTGGGTAACATAGTGAAACCCTGTCTCTCCAAAAAATACAAAAATTTGCCAGGCATGGTGGCACACGCCTGAAGTCCAAGCTACTCAGGAGGCTACAGTGGGAGGATTGATAGAGACAGGGAGATTGAGGCTGCAATGAGCTGTGATCGTGCCACTGTACTCCAGCATGGAAAACAGAGCAAGACCCTGTCTCAAAAAGAAAAAAAACAAGAATTATTAGCGCTGGGTCTAATAAAAACATGCCAAATAATGATTCAGATAAAAGACCAGAGAACGTTTCATTTGCTGATATCACAATTTGTATAACATAAGGTAATCTCTGAAGAATTAAGAAAAAAGGTTTTAAAATTTTGACGGGCTGGAGAAATAGACACATATAATTTTAATGCAAGAAGGAGAAATGGGATGCAAGGGTTTTGCACGGGCTTAGCCAAGAAAGGTTTTAATGTCCAGGGTAATCTTGAGGATGGAAAACTGAGAAAGGCTTCAGATCAGAAAACAAACAAATAGAAATCCAAGCAGATCTCTTTCTGCCCAGTCAATCAAATTCTTTAGGGCCAGCAAATCTATGAAAGGACACATCACGAGGGGGTAGAGAGTGACTGTTTAATGGCACTAAAGAAAAGCAAGCTTAAAATTGATGTTAACATTCACTTAGCTATTGTGAAGAACTGCCGCAATCTATTCAAGGATTTCCTTCTCTGGACTTTAAGAGTAGAAATACCTTCTGGGATGGGCCTTGCTATGGTTTGAATGTCTGTCCCTTCTAAAACTTATGTTGAAATTGAATTGCTATTGTAACTGTATTAAGAGGCGAGAGTTTAAAGAGGTGATTACACCATTAAGGCTCTACTCTCGTGGGTAGAATTGGTGCCAGAAAAGAAGGGCAAGTCCGGCCCTCTTTCTCACTTTCTCTCGTCTCTTCTGCTTTCCCGTTCCTCCCCGCTGGAGGATGCAGCATTCAAGGAGCCATCTTGGAAGCCAAGACTGGGCCCTCATGAGACACCAAACCTGCCAGCACCTTGACCTTGGACTTCCCAGCCCCCAGAACGTTGAGAAATAAATTTTTGTTCCTTATAAATTACCCAGTCTCAGTTGTTCTGTCATAGCAGCACAAAATGGACTAAGGACTCCACTGAGAAAAGGTAGAGATTAGCACCTGCAGTTCTTAACAAGATACTCTGGAACAGAAAGCTGAAAACACAGGCTTTCGGGACAGATAAACCTGCATTAAAATCCCATCATGTACCTCCTGTGTGACTTTGGACAAACTACTTAACCTCTCTGAGTATCAGTTTATTCATCTATAAAATGTAGACCATATCTAATTGTTCATGGGCTATTATCCAATTAAATGAGTTAATGTAGGTGCTATATCTGGCATATAACATATCCTTAATAAACATTTCCTATTTATTATGTTCCTTCAAAAATCTCATGCTGAATAAAGTTTAAAATTGGCTGTGATGATATTTTGCATAAATGGTACCAAAAAACTGCTTAGTGTTAAAATACCCATGACTCTACCTTTAATTGTTGTTACCTGGTGATGTAATTGTCATTCATGTGTGTATAATACACAATAACAGATTTCTTACTGCTTGACCCAGACACTAAAAGGAAATTTCTATCTGCAATCTTTAATACAACCAATCAAAAAGTTATTGCCACTAAATAAAAAATTAAAAGCCAAGTGTTCCACTTGAGAAAGAAGTTTTTCTCAAGCATAAATTTAATTATTTGAGTTTCGGTTAGCCTATTCCTGTGTCTAGATTTTTGTTTTTGTTGTTTTGTTTCTCTTTTGTTATGAAATAATCACATAATACATGTACAATTTAACGTATAAAAGCAAATGAACAACTATGTATGTACCTACAGAACATCACAAGCACCTTTGAAGTCTCATGTATAACCCTGCCCAAGCACAACATATCCTTCACCTCAGAAGTAATTAATTATCTTTCTGCATTTTGTTAATCTTCCCCTGCTTTTCTTAGCAGTCTTCCCATTTATGAGTCTATCCTTAAACAATATGTTACTTTAGCCATTTTTGAACTTTACATAAATAGAATCATATTGTATTAGTCTTCTATCTTGCTTTTCCACTCATCTTTATGCTTTTGAATTCATCCTTGTTGGCATACACAGTTGTAGGTTACTCTTACTATTGTTTCACATGAACGTACCACAGCTTCTTTATTCACTACACTGTTGATAGACATATACACTGTTTGCAGGGTTTCAGTATTATCAAGTGTTACTTTGTGCATTCTTGTACATGTTAAGAGTTCTTTTAAGGCAGTGTTTCCCAACCTTTTTCACAATCCAACTGGTAAAGAAAATGGTAATATTGGTAGGGCAAACTGAAGTTATTAGACAAAACTGCTCCCACTCCAGCCTTGCTACCTGCCCTACTCCTTTATTCTGCTACCGTGAAAGATAAGGGAAGCAGGGGAACACTTTACAAGGTATAGTCTGTTCAAAATTATTCTAACAACTTATACTCTCACCAGCATGGTATGCAGGTTTCTTTCCTTTGCCCTATGCCTTTTCCAAACACTTAATATTGACAGGTACTTGCCAATCTGGTAGACGCGAAATGGCGTCTTGCCATGGTTTTAATATGAAGACATACTGTACAACCTCTGTGATTAAAACAGTAGGGTATTGGAACATGAAGGGACAGACCAATAGAGGAAAACAGAAAATGCAGAAATACAGCCAACTATGTATAGAAATGAATTATGTAAGAGGGGCACATCTCAAATCAGTGGGAAAAAGATGGACTTTTTTTTTTTTTTGAGACAGGGTCTTGCTCTGTCACCCAGGCTGGAGTGCAGTGACACAATCACTGTAACCTTGAATTCCTGGGTTCAAGCCATCCTCCCACCTCAGCCTCCCCAGTAGCTGGGACTTCAGGCATGCAACACTATGCCCAGCTAAGTTTATAACATTTTTCTGAAGAGATGAGGTCTCACTATATTGCCCTGGCTGGTCAAATTCCTGGCCTCAAGTGATCCTTCTGCCTGGCCAAAGATGGATTTTTTAATAAGTGGTTTGTGATGCCAGATAGCCATGTTGCAAAAATTAGATCCATTCTCCATACCATACAACAAAATAAATTCATACATATAAATGTTCATAATAAAATCACACGAGTACTAAAAGAAAATACGGATGACTGTCTCTGCAACTGCACTGTCCAAAATGGTAGCCATTATCCATATGTGGCTACTGAGAACTTGAAATATAGTGTGACCGAGGAACTAAATTTTCAGTTTTATTTAATTTTAATTAATTGAAATTTTAAAATGGATATTCAATTAGGTATTGGAAAACTTTTTAAGTACAACTAGAACAACCTGGTTATGTGAATTTACTTTTTTCAACTGTAAATTTTATGAAACCTAAATACAGATCAAGCATTTATGATGAAAATTTAGTGACCAAATTGAAATACGTTAAATATATAAAAAACACATTAGTTCTTAAAAACTTAGCATGAGAAAAGAATGAAAACATCTCACTAATATTTTTTAAATACTGATTACTTATTGAAATGATAATATTTTTGATACTTTGGGTTAAACAAAATATATTATTAAAATTAATTTCACCTGGAGTTTTTTTTGCTATAAATGTATCTACTAAATATTTACACATGTATTGTATTTACACATGTATTGCTCTATAACCTGGATGTAAGGAAATTTTTTCTGACAATGACTTAAAACTAAGAGGCAATCAAGAAACACTGATAATACTGACTGCACCAAAGAAAATAATTTGCTTAACACCATAATCAAAGAGAAATGACAAATAATAAACTGGGAAAAATATTTGCCAAATATTAGGGATGTTATCCCTAATATAAAATAAAGGGGGCTGGGCGCCGTGGCTCACACCTGTAATCCCAGTACTTTGGGAGACTGAGGCAGGCGGATCACCTGATCTGCCAAGTCAGGAGTTCCAGACCAGGCTGGCCAACGTGGCGAAACCCCGTCTCTACGAAAAATACAAAAATTAGCAGGGCATGGTGGTGCATGCCTATAATCCCAGCTACTGGGGAGGCTGAGGCAGGAGAATCACTTGAACCCAGGAGATGGAGGTTGCAGTAAGCCGAGATGGTGCCACTGCACTCCAGCCTGGGCAACAAGAGTGAAACTCCATCTCAAAAAATAAAAATAAGTAAAATAAAATAAAATGGAAAAAGACCTACAACTCTATAAAAATGGGCAAAAAAAATATGAAGAAACTGTTCATAGAAAAACAAATGCAGGCCGGGCGTGGTGGCTCACGCCTGTAATCCCAGCACTTTGGGAGGCCGAAGCGGGCGGATCACAAGGTCAGAAGATCTAGACCATCCTGGCTAACACAGTGAAAGCCCGTCTCTACTAAAAATACAAAAAAATTAGCCAGGCGAGGTGGCGGGCGCCTGTAGTCCCAGCTACTCAGGAGGCTGAGGCAGGAGAATGGCGTGAACCCCAGGGGCGGAGCCTGCAGTGAGCAGAGATCGCGCCACTGCACTCCAGCCTGGGCGACAGTGAGACTCCATCTCAAAAAAGAGATAAAGAAAAAGAAATGCAAACCCATAGACACATGAAAAAGAGCTGAAGCTAGTTCAGAATCAGAGAGATACAAATTAAAATTACACTAGACTATCATTTCTCACCATTTAGATGGCTAAGACCTAAAGGCTGTACAATGTTTTTCTATTGGTGAGACTGTAGGGTAAGAGGCAGTCTCATATTTTGTTAGTGGGAATGCAAAATAATGTAGCACATAACACCCACAGAAAGGAATTTGGTAATGTCTAGCAAAACTGCAAATGTATTTATCCTTTGACCCAGTGATCCCACTTCTAGGAATCTATTTTAAAGATAAACTAGCAAGAATATGAATGTAAATATTCACAAAGCTGTTTATTGCATCACTGTTCATTCCACTGTCAATCTAGTTAATAAAATGAAGTTTCACTTCTGGCTTTGTTTGACTTACGGATAAACCCCTATCAACAACAATAACAACAACAAAAAACATTCCCCACTAAAATGTAAGAACAAAAGATTAGAAGCAACCATATATCCAAATGAATAATTATGGTATATTTGTACAGTAGAATTTCTGCAGTTGTAAAATGCAATGAGAAATTTCTATCTATGGTACAGAGTGATCTCTGAAATATACTGTTAAGTACAAAAGGCAAGGTGCAGAACTACAGTAGGCGACCTTTTTGCTAAGAGGGAAGAAATAAGGAAACAATATGTAAACACGCATATATATATATATAAAATACATACACATACATACAAACACACACACACATATGTATCTGAGTAGACACATATGTACACATACATATTTTTCTGAACTCTGTCCACTGAAAAGGCCTAGAAACAATGACCAGCTCAAAGGCAATGAGAACCCCTAACAACTGTACTGTGGTCTCTAAATACTGTTTACCACTAAAAAGATCTGGGGTAGAAAAAGTACAAAATAAATCTGAAATATCTTATTAAACCAGAAAGTAAAAATGTTATCAAAAACTACTGTAGTCTCATCAAAAAGATTCAGAAGCCAATTTAAAGAGTCTCACACTGGACACAAAAATAATGTGAGCTTCAAAATAAACTGCAAGGGATAAAACACATAAATTGTGTTAAAATCCACGAGTTCATAATGATACTGAAAAAAAAATTCTTGTTGGTTTCCTCTAGAGGCTACTAGAAAATCAGCTCATTATTCTGATATTGGTTTAAATAGAAGAAAGAAAAACAAGCATCAATTTTTCTACACAAACTATATTTCAGGGTAACAAATAGTTGAAGTTGTTAAGGTTTCTTGAGAGAAAAATTCCAGCTAGGAAATGCAGAAGGGATGACAGAATATCACGATTTTATAACCCTTACTAAATAATAATCACAATAGCATCAATGTTTTTTACAGGGCCTGTGATCAGACTAACAACACCTAAATCCACTGTTAGACTTAACTTCACAAAAGAAGAAATGAGAAGGCATGTGTGCCTCCTGATGTGATGTAATAGGAAGTACCTAACACGGCCAGGAGTGGTGGCTCATTCCTGTAATCCTAGCACTTTGGGAGCCAAAGGTGGGCAGATTGCTTGAGCTCATGAATTCGAGACCAGCCTGGGCAACATGGCAAAAACCCCTCTCTACAAAAAATTAGCTGGCTGTGGTGGCACACCTATAGCTCCAGCTACTCGAGAGGCTGAGATCGGAGGATGGCTTGAGCCCAGGAGGCAGAGACTGCAGTGAGCAGAGATCACACTATTACACTCCAGCCTGGCCAATGGGGTCAGACCTTGTCTCAAAAAAAAAAAAAAAAAAAAAAAAGTACATAACACTTCCTATGATGTGCTCTTGCCAGAAATTTCTGATAAGCTTCTAGTCTAGCTCAAACTACTAGTTTACAGGAAATACAGGAGGAAACAGAGAAATATAATAAAAAACAGCAACAAAGACAATGCAGTCAGGATACAGGGAATCCTATAGACAAATCCCTGTTTCCTCAACAAATAAACTTCCAGAGAAGGAAAAGAGATAAAAATAGGGAAAGGAAGCCTGTAAATAAGACAAATGCATCTCTCAGGTGTGGAAATTGTTTGGATCCCAAAAATGCAAAAAAGTAATAATTTTAAAAAATGATGACAATCAAGGAAATTTGCTTTCTGACTAAATATTCGATATTAGGAAGTTACTGTTAGAAATTAGACATGATAATAATATTATGATTATTTTAAAAGGAAAAAGAGTCTGTATCTTTTAGAAATACATACAGCCATGTGCCACATAACCATGTTTTGGTCAGCAATGGTCAATGGCTATAAAACTGTGGTCTCAAAAGATTATATAATGGAGCTGTCCTACACAAGTATACCATTTTTTATCTTTTATACCATATTTTACCTTTTCTATATTTAGACGTTTGGATACACAAATACCATTTTGTTACAACTGCCCATAGTATTCAGTACAGAGATGTATTGTACAGGTCTATAGCCTAGGAGCAATAGGCTATATCCTATAGCCTAGGTGTGCAGCAGGCTATACCATCTAGGTTTGTGTAAGTACACTCTATGATGTATGCACAATGATGAAATCATCTAAAGACACATTTCTTAGAATATATCTGTGTGGTTAAATGACAAAGAACTTTATAATCTATTATGTACAGAGCAGATAATACAATGTCTGATTTGCTTCATAAAGAACCAGTAAATGAGAAGAAAGGAGTGTACGAGGAAGGTGGCAGAGAAAACAGAACTGGCCGGGAGTTGACAATTAAAAGCCTGACTTTAAAGGAGGAGAGCCTGGATTCCAGTCTTAGCACCACCACTATTAGCTACAAGACCTAATCAAGATCCTAAACACACTGAGGCTTAATCATTCTCTGTCTGTAAAGAAGAGGTAACAGTAGTGGGTTCCTCATAGAGTTGCTGCAAGCATTAAAGAAACAGTGCATGTAGTGTACTCAGCACAGTACCTAGGCACAGAGTCATCACTCAGTACATGTTAGATTTCATTATTACTATTGTCAACTATTGCCGTTGTCATTCAAGCTCACTAATCTGGAGTTAGGAGGTGGCGAAACTAGGATAGAATCTGCTGAATCCATAGCCCACATTCTTCCTGCTACATTATGATGCCTCACCTACCTTTCCTTGACTCTCTCAGTGGAGTCCAAGAATGAGTAACAAACATACTCTGCAATAAGCTTCCCTATATATACTACAAACCTTTAATGACACTGCTTCTCAGCCTCCATTTCTGGAATCAAATCATCATTTGTTGTAACTTAAAGTGTTCTTACAGTTGATGGCTATTCATCTGGTAGGATGTAAATGCCCATGTATCTTTAATCCCCTTACAAATTAATGCACACACTTATAAATTCACAACGATTAAACATTGTGCACTTTCAACATCCTCCCAAACCATGGCTCCAAATTTTTACTACATTGGGTGCTGGCATAAGTTATACAAGGCTAAACTCAGATTCCAAACATACAAAACTAACAAAGTGATAAAACATTAAACTTTGCATGCAGCATAAGCTAATACATAATATTACAATGCTAGGTAGCCATACAGTTTTTTGTTTTTGTTTTTGTTTATTTTGAGACGGAGTCTCGCTCTGTCGCCCAGGCTGGAGTGCAATAGTGCAATCTCGGCTCACTGCAAGCTCCGCCTCCCGGGTTCACGCCATTCTCCTGCCTCAGCCTCCCAAGTAGCTAGGACTACAGGTGCCCACCACCACACCTGGCTAATTTTTTGTGTTTTTAGTAGAGATGGGTTTTCACCGTGTTAGCCAGGATGATCTCAACCTCCTGACCTTGTGATCCGCCCACCTTGGCCTCCCAAAGTGCTGGGATTACAGGCGTGAGCCACCGTGCCCGGCCAGCCATACAGTTTTTTAACGGTGAGAAAACATGTTGATATCTTCCCATCAAATAAATGTTCCCACATCTATTTAATAACAGACATTATGAAAATGTCTTTAGATTTGTTTTACTTCTTCGTGAAACAATTCTGACCACGTGCCACTGCCTGATCCTCCCTCTTTGACAGACACCACACTTGCCTGGTTTGAGTCTCCCTCACCATCCTTTTCTATCACACCTCTGAAACACTGCGGTTCCCTAGAACTCACTGTTTAGTTTTCTTCCACATACTTTCCCTGTGCAAACCGATGCTGAACCACAACAGCTTCAACTATCACATTTATAAAAACTCTTTCAATCACTGATTTATTCATCCATTCAACAAATATGTGCTGGGCCCCTAGTGTGTGGCAGGTGTTCTTTGGATACAAAAGGATCAAAAACAAATACAGTCTTGCCTTCATGAACCCCTACAGTTGCGGGGGGTGGGGGGTAGTATTAGCATTAATCAAATAAACTCAAAAATGAATGAGCAATTACAATATTGGAAAGTGCATACAGACAAGGAGAGGAGGTAGGTGGTGCGGTAAGAGTGCAGAACAGACGGATTGGACCTCATCATGGAAATGTAGTGAATGATTCCCTGAGAAAATGATGACTGAGCTGACAGCAAACTCATAATTCTATCCCAACCCTCTCTTCTGAATTATAGACCAGAATTTCAGTTACGTGTTAGATATCTCTATCTAAGAGAGCATACACACCAGAAACTCAACCTCTTGCAAACTGAGTTAATTATCTTTCCCTCTAATGGCTATTAGCTTCCACAGCTCAGAGTATAATCCAACCAGAAATTTTACAGTTATCCTTTACTCTATCCCCTTTATCACTCTCCTGCCCAATTTTTCACTGAGTCCTATCAGTTCTGCTTCCTAAATCCTTCTTCTGTCTGTCCCCTTTCTCCATTTTCAGTTCTCAGTATCTCCCTCCTAGTTAGTACTACAGTTCACTTGTTCTGACTCATCTCTGTCCCCTCCAGTCTCTTACCCATACCCAATAGAAAACCAAACATCATACAAAATAGGTCTTTTCTCTCTTTACAATCTTTCGGTGACCCTCACTGCTTATATTGTGGGCAAAAAGTCCAAACTCTAAGCATGACCTAAAAGGATTTGCATAGTTAATCAGCCTCATCTCCCATCGCTCTCTATCACATGTGGAAAGTCCAGCAACATCAATCCATAACCACATGGCTCCACATCATTACATTTCCTCTGTTTGAAGTGGCCTACTTCATCTTCCATCTGCCCCCAAACCCCTTTATCCCCAAACGCCAGTAAGAGAATTGGTCTATGAGTGTATAGTAAAATAAAAAAAATTGAAAGTTAGCAAACCAGAGTTAGTTCCCAGTATTTTTGGCAATGTAAGCAGTGTCCTGGAGGACTCCTGGTAGCTTTCAAGTGTCAGTCCAAAATATATCCCTCTCTGTGATGCCTTTTATGACTTCTCGATGTTGGGGAGTCATCATTTATTGTCCAAACTGAGATCCTTTTGAGAGTAAAGGGAATGCTATTATTAACTATGTTGGACAGTGGGAATAAGCCAGGACTGCCCCAGGGAAACTGGGATGCACAGTCTGCTTCCCACTAAACAGAGCTTGGTGCTTTCTTATCTCAACTCCCAAAGCACCTTTGTCTATTCACCGCATGTCATATGTTCGTATGTCAATTCTCCTGCTTGTCTGAGAATTCCACAAAGGCAGAGCCAGGCCTTTTTATCTATCTCCAGCATCTCTCCAGTCCCAGGCACCAGAAATGACACCAAACATCATTAACAAAAGTCAATGTTTGTTCAATAAATTATCTGAGTGAATAACAAAGATTAGGTGCCTTAACCCTGGCCAACAAAGGAATTTAAAAATGTATATTATCTTTTCTCATTCCAGACTATACTTCCTCATTATATTAAAGAAGGCTTCAAATGGGAGCAAGGTGTTCATAGACAGAAATTGTAAGCCTCAGGATCAATGATAAGCTGTCAATCAATCAATAACTACTTATTTAGACCAATCTACTTTTAAGGCCCAGTGGGCACAATAGAAGGGTTTACATTTGGCTGGAGACAAAAATATATAATAAAAATCAAAATCAATAATAAAGTAAACTAAGCCTAAAATAAGTATTACAGCAGTTCATGGAAGGTAAGGGAGAAACCACTCTTATAGCAGAAAAAGGGCTCCTTCGAGGAGGTGGGATTTGAAGTGAGATTTGAGAAATATCTTGGATCTCAAGAGACCAAGAGACACAGTAGAGGGGAAGAAGGATATCCCAGGGTGAGGCAGGGGTGGGTGGTGGGGAGGCCATGGAAGGGAGGCATAAAATTTGTTTTGGGAGTCGCATCTAGACTGTCATGGATTCCTGGCACAAACCAGAATATCTGAATTTTCAGCAACTACTAAGAAACTCAAGAGATGTTCCTGGATTCTCACTTCCTTCATCAAAATATTATCGACCTGAAACATGTAATGAGATATATGTTACTTATTCCTTATAACCTATTAATTGCAAGAACTGTTAACAAAATTATCTTAGAAAAACTGCTTTTGGCAGAACTTTGAGATAGAACTGCTGAAGTCACCCTGACTATCTGTGTCTTTGAAGTTTCCTGCAAATCACAGCCTGGCAGCCTGCAGCATCTCCTTACTTCACACCCAGCCTTTCAACTGTCTCATGTAAAAAGACATAGTGCTAATACAGGGGCTCTACTAGACCTACTTGTCAACTGTGGAATTCAGGAAGAAGCTTTTAGGAGTGGCTACGATACGCACGCATGTCATGGTTTGTTGAGAGTACATCCCTTAGCACTTACATCCATGATGATGGGTATGAAAAAGGTTCCCACACTTCAGTGAAAACAATTCAACTTCTCAATCGCCTTTCCCCACCCAGTTCAGGTGGGAAAAACCATAAGTCACCATGCGAAGTAAAATATATTCTAACATGTGGTTTAACAATGAACTGAAACTGCTGCAGTATCCATGACACTCAAATAAAATACAGATCCATCCAAGAAAAGGAATTATTACTTAAAAACCATCATCTCCCTGTTCTGCTTTAAAGTACCTTTTTCCAAAAGCCCTAAAGCACTCAGGATATTGCATAACTAATGTTGGATCCACTTTTGAAGTAGTTTTCTAAAAAGACCAATCCAAATTCATATGTAGTGAGTCAATAGGATATATTTTTCCAGTAGCAGTGCTCAGTTTACTTTTTTCCCCACTGACCCTACTGATAGGCCTGATACAGGCTACAAACTTATAGAGGAAACCAACAACATTAGGTGTTAGCTAAAGAATATTTGCTTGGCATAAATGTGTCCCATGAATTTATAAAATTTTCATGGAGAGCAGTAAAATTATAACAAATTGGAAAAAAAATTAGTTCAAGTTGCAGGAATACTTATTTAACCAACATTTACTTAACCAAAGGAGAAAAAAAGGTAATGAAGATGAAGTTAAATAAACCATTCTACTTTTGTGATTAGCAAGTCAAATTTGGTGTGTAATAAAGTCTTTCTATGGTGCTATTATGAAAATCTCTGGAATGCTTTCCAGATTTGTTGTCCAAATCTTTTAGAACAACAATAATCATCAAGATATTTCCTTTATCTTATCCAATGAAGAATGTAATAGCTAAGTGAAGTGAAGAAGCAAAGTACTCAGCTATTATTAAATGGCTTAAGAGCCTTACAAAGTCAACAATATAACATACAAGAATCAAAAATGAAAACAAAGGCAGAAAGATCCCTAAACTTGTGAGTGCTCTAATTCTGCTTTTCTACAAGGTATAAAGTATGTGGATGTCAACTCATGAATACTATAAACACATGTGTTGAGATGGCGGGTGCCTGAGAAACAGGCAGAGGCAGGTATGTGCTGGAAGATCTAAAGGCTTGATGGAGAGAAGTGGGTGGAAGGAAGAAGGGAGGAGGTGTGGGGCAAAGTAGGACAGGGGCCCTGAGGGAAGAAGGGAGTCACTGGGCTGGAAGGAAGACGTCTACTGTCAGGCAGATAGGTGGGAGGAGCCAGATAGACAGTGGATCTGGAGATATGGTTAAAATACTGTACTGGAAAAGCCCATTCAGACACATTCGGACACTAAAGTCTTGCAGGCAAAAGTAAGGTGTGGGATAGGAAGCAGAGGGAGGCTGACACAGTGGCTGATGCTGCGGTGGTCTTGGGGAGGCTGAAGTGGGGGGGATCGCTTGAGCTCAGGAGTTCCAGACCAGCCTGGGCAACATGGCAAGACCTCGTCTCTAGAAAAAAACACAAAAACTATCCAGGTGTGTGGTGTGAACCTGTGGCTCCAGTTACTCAAGAGTCTGATGTGGGAGGATGACTTGAGCCAGGGAGGCAGAGGTTGCAGTGAGCCAAGATTGTGCCACTGTACTCCAGCCTGGGTGACAGAATGAAACCCTGTCTCAAGAAAAACCAAAAAAAAAACGGAGTGTCTATGGATAGAAATCTATGGGCCAGAAAAACATGAAAAATCTTCAGAAAGGAAGCGATAGATGAAAGGGATACTTGTCAAAGGTGGACTAAGAGGCCACAGCCAGCCCAAGAGACAGAACAGGTGTAGGGGGAAAGCCACTGGATGCTGGGAGCCTGGGTAGGCTCAGTGCACTAACAGGTCTCAACTTTCCTTTACTTCACTTATTATTTTTTTAAAATTTAGATTTAGATGATAGGAGTGCAGTTCTGTGACATGGATATATTGTGTAGTGGTGAAGTCTGGGCTTTTAGTGTACCCATTACCCAAATAGTGTACATTGTGCCCAATGGGTAATTTCTCATCCCTCGCCGCCTGCCCATCCTCCCATCTTCTGGAGTTTCCAGTGTCTATTAGTCCACTCTAAACGTCCATGTGTACACACTGTTTAGCTCCTGCTTTACTCAGGTTATCTTAGAGGGAGCAGCAGTGAATCTAATAAATCAAGAGGTGGAGGGCTTCCTGAGCTTTCCCCGGACCTCTCCAGCACTCCTTGATCCAGGCACATTGTGGTAAAGATCCCAGCATGGAAAACCCTGACTGCTACAGCTGCAGCTAAATGTCAAATGAGACAGGGTACATGAAAGGACTTTGAAAACCATAAGGCACACTATAAATATTAGGCACTGTTATTCACCGAATCTCTGAGGCAAATAAGATGAAGACCACAGCTACAATCATAAGGGAAGGAACGCCTGTCAAATACAGAAATTATATCTACTCCAAATCAAGATGCCCCTAACTAGAAATTCTTGTAATTTAGGGGCCAGGCATGGTGGCTCATGCCTGTAATCCCAGCACTTTGGGACGCCATGGTGGGCAGATCACTTGAGGTCAAGAGATGGAGACCATCCTGGCCAACATGGCAAAACCCTGTCTCTACTAAAAATACAAAAATTAGCCGGCCATGGTGGCACCTGCCTGTAATCCCAACTACTCAGGAGGCTGAGGCATGAGAATTGCTTGGACCCAGGAGGTGGAGATTGCAGTGAGATTGCACCACTGCACTCTAGCTTGGATGACAGAGCAAGACTCCGTCTCGGAAAAAAAAAAAAAGAAAGAAAGAAATTTCAGTAATTTGAGAGGACATCATGCTTGGTATGTTTCCTGTCAAATATGTCTCAACATTTAAAAATCCTACCTGAGGCATAATATGGGGCTCTTAATAAACTACCATACGCATTTATTAAAACTTAAGTCCACATCTAATGTATTTCTCCAAGGAAATTTTGACACATTGCAGATCTCAACTAATTAGGTAAATTCCATTCCATTCAATCACTCATTGAGTGACTTCCAAGTGCAAAGTAGTGTGCTAGCTGCTATGGGGGTTGCTGAGATGAGCAAAAGGGCCTAGCCTTCCTGTAGCTTGGCCAATTAGTCGTCTCAGTTTCCATTTTAGATTGGTGAAGCTGCATCTCCTTTCACAAATGTAAGAGAAAGCAATCATTATTTTAGGTGATTGGGCTGCAACCTGGGAAATACATTTTCTAGTAACATAGTTAATAAAAAAGAAAAGAAACTTCTTAATACCTGGTGACTGGAGACACTGTTGTGTGCTCATTTCTATGTTTATCCTAGCCCAGTTTACATCCAACCACTCTTGTCATAATTGCATAACCACAGCATGTCATGTTGTTTCTTGTTGCAACTATAACTTGTAAAATTAAACTTCAGAACTGAGACAGTCAAGCTAAATAATTGCCTGCTTTAAAAAATATGTATGTATGTAATTTACATGCCACTTCAGATAAGCTCTTGAATTATGATCTCTGGAAGTCAAAACTGTCACCATTTTTTAAAATATAGTTTCACTGTCGCAATTCTTCTTGTACACAAGCCCTATCCCTGTTTTTTCAGTTTTCTAAGCAGTACTTTATACTGGTCTATTGCAATCTGCTTTTTGTGTTTTATGTAGAACCCAATTAAGCACAATTTTTATTTACTCCATGCTATGGGACTTTTAAAATTGAAGCTCAAAGAAGGATCATGAAGCGGCCAAAGATGTATTTGTTTGCTAAAAGCCTATTAATAAAAGTATCTTTACACAGTAAAGCTGGAAAAAAAAAAAGGGCATCTGAGTACCCAGCATGTACACTGTGTAGGGTCCTCCAACCTGTATTATATATCATGTAACCCTTCCCTCACCTTGGGAAGGAGGCTTCACTATATCCATTTCCAAAATAGTATTTTTAGGAGATGTATATTTTCATGAAGACTGATCGACCCAATATCTCTGAGTGAATTCCGATTGACTAGATGTATAAGTAGATTTACATAGTCAATATGTTCCTAAAAAACTGGAGGCAAATCAACTTTCACATACAAATTATTTTCATGTAAACTTGCATTGTAAGATCAGACCTGCCATACCCTCACTTCTGATTGATAATCAGCACTGTGCTGCTCAGAGCACTTGCTGGAGTCTGAAGCTTACCCATGTGTACATACCCTTTCCTAACAACTCTCTGATGAGTTTGGATTCCATTCTACCCATGAGGAGGTGCGGAATGAAACAGTTTAAATCACCTGAAATAAGCAGAGACCACACTCTGAGATACAAGCTAAACATCAGGAGAGAAAATACAAGCAAAGCATTGCTCCCTCCTCCCTTTATATTTGGTTCTAAGAAGCTGGAGGAAAACAAAGCATCATAAGACAGTGAGGTTTCACCAATTTCTCTGTTAACTGGCAGTTTCCTTCTACAATCTCCCTCTGGAATTACTGTGCTATTACCCTTTAGTTAGGGCCACCCTCAAAGTGGAGCTGGAAGGAAACTTCAAAGGATACAGAACCCCAAGACCTCTGTACTTAAACATGTGAGCTACACAAGATGCCTCATTATACGGCTGTAAGTTGTATTGATAAATTCAAATGAAGAAGTCACATTTATCACCTTAGGACTCTTCTGTAAATATGTCACCTGCCTCTCCTGCCCTATTGGAAGGTGACATGACATTCCCTCTCCCAGCCTTTGGTGTCTCCTTTAGACAAAAACAAACAAACAAAAAACAAAAACAAAAAAAAACACATCTTACAGAAGGGGGCTGCTTAGAGCCTGGAGCAAGCCACTCAGAATGTAAAACTCAAAGCTTGCCTGGTCACAAAGGCAACATAGCGCTGGGACATGATTCACTTGGAAATTATAATAGAGGAAACCACCTTCCTCCTAAGTAGGATTTTTGAATGAGTCATAGCAAATAGTACCAAAGCTCTTGAATGATGCCCTGTGATTCTTCGAGAAGCTCAAACCCCTTCAGACAGTGGTCTGTTAATTCCCAGAAACCCATGTTGAACGATAAAGTGAGATGGGGTGGAGGGATAAATGTCTAGCCAAGAAAACAAAATTATCAGTTTTCTAAAGTCGGAGTTAAATTAAGTCAACCCTGAGAAGGAAAGCTGGAACTTTAAGGTCCTTCTAGGATGAACTTTTAACACTGGAGGATGTGAGACGTCTCTACCACCCAAGGCCATTTTTCTTTGGAAACATGCCCAGTTGTGACAAAGCTAGACAACAGAAGCACCCCGCCCCTCCTCAGGCACCCACCCACCCAAGAGCTGAGCACACTGGTCTTTGTTGCCCTTTTTAGAAGCCTCCAGGACTGTTCTCTGAAGCAGGTTTGCACAGCAGTAAACATTGAGTGACATTCTATTTCAATGCTGCATTTGTGATCTGTGAAGTACCCGTCCCAGCATTGGTTTAACACCTATAAATACACTCAGTTGTCCTATCACTGGTACTTCCTACTTTGTAAGTAGCAAAACAAAAATAGGTGATCCAATCCAAATTAATTTCCATGCCTGACAATTGCATTTCCAAACAGCCAACATGGAACATGTTCTATTGATCCTACAATCCAGCTCTAGACAATATGAAAAAGGGGAGAAAACTCCAAATTCAGCATCTTGAACTTAAAAGACCCTTCAGAAACATCACCTTCTCCCCACAACAGTGCTGAAGTAGCTCAGGCCCACTCCGCCTATGTTTGTTTCTATCCTGGTACATCCCAATTCTATCAAATCAAAAGGTTATTCCTACTAGGCAGAAGCTGAACCCATCCCCTTGAATAGGGAGGTGTTCATTACATCTGTCTGTGTAATGAACTTGTCATTTCCCCAAACGGCCTGGACAGTCTCCTTAAAAAAAAAAAAAAGAAAAAAATACTCCATGGAATCTATGGTGTGTCAGTCCCCTTCCTAACATCTGAGTCAGACTACGTGTGTCTTTACTGAGGTTCTGGGTGCCCAGGGTGTATCACTTTCAGAGTTGCTTCAGTAACTGAACTATGGCTGTCTTCCAGCCACAGACAACACAAGCACTATCTATTTTAAAACAATTTTCCTAACCCACAGGCAATGGAAGAGATCCCATAGGTCACCGACTTCCTATTGGAAACAAATTATTTCTCTCTCAAACTGCTTGCCGTCTCTCAGAATTAATGAGTGTTTATGTGTGCATATTTTTATCTTTGGCCATGCAACTCTTGGAGCAAAGACCACCCCAAATTTTACCGACATGCCTGAGCCATTCAGAGCTTTAGAAGAGAAATGAACGAGTGCTGAGAGCCCTTAAGCCCAGCACTTCTCTCACACAAACTGTAAGTGGAAAGGAAAAAACAAAAACAAAAACAAAAACTAACCCTCCCTAGAGGGAGGGAGCAGGGTGGATGATAGGGAAAGGACATAATAACCAGCAGACCAAAGGCAGCCGCGGCGGCGTCACTTCGCGAACTGCCTGCAGAGGAGAGTGAAATCTGTTTCGTGTACAATAACCAAGCACCCTCTGGCTGCCTCGCATGGGCACGAATAATAAATACACCGAGGTGGGCAAACAGATGCACCGAGCCACCCCCAAAAGGTCAAAACTTCAGAAATCCCGGGGGTCAAACCACCCACACAAACACATCAATCAGTCGGAGCGGGAGAAGGGACTTGGATACTTAGCAAAGGATCCTAAATTGTGTTTTTCCTTTCAAGCTCTGGTTTGCAAAGTACACTGGCTACACGCAAAGCTAGAGGAGAGCAGGAAGGCTGAGGGCGGCAGAGTGCGGGTGGGAAGGGAGGGATGTCTAACACCAGCCACCCAGGCCTCGATGTGACGAAAGAAGTCAGCAGCCCCGATCACATCCCAGCCCCTCCGCCCAGGCCGGCAGACGCCCCTCGCGGCTCCCCCATCCCAGCTTCCGTTCCTGGCAGCAGCCCCGCCAGCCCCGCACCAGCAGCAGCCCCGGCCCGGGCCCCGCGCAGGCAGAGCCACGACCGCGGCTCCCATCCCTTCCGTGCGGCAGACACCCCGCAGGCCTCCCTCCCTGCCCACCCGGGGATGCCCGGGTAGCCGAGCCGGGGCGGGCTGCACCGCCAGCTCCCCCCGCCCCAGAGCAGGCAATGGCTCACGCTTACCTTGGGCGTTCGCGGGGGGGCTGAAGGTGGCAAGCCTCCCGCCCCCCGCCCCTGTTCTCCTCGTCTTTTTTCTTCCTCCCTCCTCCTCTTCTTCCTCCTTCTCCCCACAGTGTGTCCGGGGCTCCCCCTCCTCCCCGCCGCTTGGAGTAAGAACCCAAAACCCCGAAGCCGGGCCCGCGTGCAAGCGTGCGGGAGGCGGCGGCGCGCGGCCAGCTCTCCAGTAACTGAGCGCGGCGCCCAGCTCCCAACTAAAGTGTGAAAGAAGCAGCGGCCGCGGCGGCCGCGGCACGGAACGTCCCCCTGGGAGTGGGCAGGGAGCGAGCGGGAGCTTGCGAGGAGCGAGCGAGGGAGGGGAGCTCCTCGCTCAGTCACTCACTCGAGGGGCGGGGGCAGCAGACACTCCCCCACCGCCGGCCCCTCCCCGCGCCCGGCTCCCGCGCGCGCCTGGCTCTCCTCCCCGGGGCGGGGCCTGCGGAGGCCGCCCGGACGCAGCGCGCTGGGGAGCGGGCTGGGGGCTGCTAGGACTGCGGGGCGGGAAGGAGGCGGGAGTGTGCGTGTGTGTGGGGGCAGGTGTGTGTGTGTGTGTGCGGTGTGCGTGTGTGTGTACGTGTGTGCGCGCGCGTCCTCTGCAGCGGCCGGCCAGCCGGAGGGAAGACCCCGGCGGGAAGACTGCGTCCCGTCCGGCCTCCCGGGCCTGTCTCTCGGGCGGTGGCGTGGGAGCGGCGAGGCTGCTGGAGGGGCAGCCGGGTGGCCCCGGCTTTGGGGGAGATTCTCGTCAGCCCCTGAGCCCAGCTTCGGGGCTGTGTCTGCTGGAAGCAGACGGAGGGAAGGCCGGGCGTCCTTGGCCCACCGCGCGGCCGCTCCCCTCCCGGGCCAGGCTGAACGGGCGGGCGCAGCCCAGAGGCCCAGGCCCTGCCACCGATCCGCCTCCATACTGACCCGAGCTGCGGCGCCTGCAAGATTAATGAAGCATCCGCGATTCGGTAGAGGCGGCACCGGGAGGAAAGACACGAGATCGTGCTGCGCCCCTCTCCCCACCCTCCTCAGCCTCATGGGACCTAAAGGCGTAGGCTGCGTCTGCTGGGCGCGTCCGGAGTGGTCCAGAGAGATCGCCACCCACCACTGCATACGTCCAGTTCTTTGTGGACCCTCATAGAAGCTCAATCAATTTCCCACCCTCTGGAAAAGGGTATTTTTCTCTTCCCTGGCATATTGGGTGTTTCTTGTGTGCACCTAATTGATCTTTTTCCATTGATAGCCTTTGGATGTCTTTTGTGCGGCTTCCCCGCGCTTCACTGCTCCCTCATTGCCTTAGACACGCGAGGAATGTCAGGCCCCCAGAGTGAGAACACCCAAGAAAACAATAGGGGCAAAAGATCCTCCCTGGGCCTCGCGGATTATGCACAAACCAGATCATTTTCCACATTCGGCCAGGATGAAGATGGAAAATGGAAAAGGACGCATCAGAGCGGTGACACTGACGAGAAAAGCAAATTCATAATTTAGTTTAATGAAATGAGTTAGTAATCAACCACTAATGTCTAGGAAATTGGCCTTTTTTGAAAACTGGTTTTCCCTTTTTCCACCTTTTTTGTTTTCAAATTAAAAGGCTAGTATCCCACTGTTGTTGTTTTAATTTTTATTGTTTTCAGGGATGAGGTCTCCTGCCAAGGCTGGACTCGAACTCCTGAACCCAAGAGATCCTCCTCAAGGGATCTTCTCCAACTCAGCCTCCCAAGTAGCTAGGACTACAGGCCAATTCCACCGCACCCTGCCTAACATCACATTGTTCAGGAACCTTAACTTATATTCTATTTTTACAAAATATCCATATTCTGGTTCATGCTTCTCCTTGGAGCCCCAATTTTTTGTAGTCTAGCCTCTTGGAAAGGAGCAGTTAAGAAGGGAGGGTAGAAAAATTGAGATTTCAATCAGGGGCAGCCAGCCCCATCCCTTTCACCATTGGTGACTTGTTTCATTTCTTCTTTCTTTCCTCATAAAGGGATTGTTAATGATCGTTCCTACCTCGTAAGCTTGTTGTGAAAGTAAAAAGAAAATAAAACGAGGTGGCAATGCATGTGAAACACTTTGCATAGTGCCTGACACATGGGTGAGAACTCAATAAATAGAAGCTATTGTTTCAAACTTGATTATTTTAAACTCAAATTTGGTAGAATTTTATTCTCTTTCCGTTCCTTCTGAAAAGTTAGGGAGGAGAATGGACACAGCTGATGGATTTATTCAAATGTAGTCCACTCTTCCCTTGGGATTTTATGCCCTGCTTGAAACTTTTGCCTGTGGTAAAATGAAATAAATACGTAACTGAGGGGTGTGTGTGTGTGTGTGTGTGTGTGTGTACATCCATATAAAAGGATCTTTGAGGACAACAAGTTTTGTTCTTCCCCCTCCTTTTTCCTTCCCTCATCTACATAGACCACCCTGAATAGACAGAGCTCTGTGATGTTGACCTGTGTACCCCTTCAGGGCTCAGACAGTGCTTGGTGCTGTAGATTTCTTGAGGGCAAGGCTATGGGGTTTGCTTGGCTTAATAACCTTAGAAATAACCGAAGGCCACAGAAGAAGCACTTCATACGTGTGTAGATGAAAGAACATCTATACTATGAACTTTTAAAACTAGGTTTAGATTACTCGAGATAATACAGGTTCATTGTGGAAATTTTCAACATTTGAAAAAAGCTAAGTACAAAAAATGAAAATCATAATTCCACCATCTAGAGAGAAGCATTCAATAAGGGCTTCAAGTTTGTCTATTTTCCCCTCATTTATTTCATCATCATTCAATCAACAAACATTTGTTAAGTACCTAGTTAGAGATCAGACAATTTACCAATACAAGAAAAGACTGTGTATGTGTTGTGTTGTTTGTTTCTCATAGAAACTATTCCACAGAAGCAACATTTTAGACAGCAGTAAGGTTCTCAGGATAACCTACAAAAGCCCATGGAAGGAATCCCACAGTTGAATGACCATGCTGACCAGAGACAATCCAGATTTTGTGGGACTTGAAGCACTTAAAATTTGGGGAGCCACCTTCAAGATTAAAAAAGACAAAAGTACTAAAACCCCTTAGGAGTGGCTAATGTAAATGAAGGTCGTGAAACAATTTGGGGAGCTACCTTCAATGTAAGAAAGACAAAAGTACAAAAACCCCTTGATTGGGCTCATGTAAATGAAGGTCTAAGCCCCATTTGCTTTTGAGTAAACCTACTCTGTCTGGTGCTGGAATTTGTATAGAAATTAACTGCTTTGATAAACATTGCTTCAATGTGAAATGTTCCTCGTTTTACCTAGGATCCCCAGGACACCTCTCCTCCCCTCCCCCACAAATTTAGAAGAGGTGAGAGGGAGACTCCCATCACCACCAACACACATTTCCCTGCACCTGGCCACAGCAGGGGCAGTGGGACTGGGGACCTCTATAGGGGCTGCAGAAGGAAAGGAGGGAGAGAAGAGCAAAATGGGTGGGGAGGGGACAGACAGGTTGGCCACCAAGGTGTTGGAGAGGCACATCGGGCATTGGTGTGCATACCAACTCACTAACTGCAACAGGAGTGACCACAAATTGCAAATCTGCTTGGTGTGCACAAGCTAAATCTACTAGACATTTTATCACAGAATAATCTCTCTAGCTATTCAGAATTAGTAAGATGACTATAAGCATATTTACATAAAAAGAATGAAGAACATGCGTTTTTTTCCCCTGGTTGCATCACCCTTCTACACCACCAGAATCTCTGGATTCCATATCTTCAAACACTCTAAATATGTTTTCCAAAAATTTAATATTCTTTTTGCCCAGAAAAATTACATTTTAATCTTCAAAGGCACCACTCTCATTATCAATTTTCTCTTAGTCCTAAAGCTTTAGCTTATAAAGACTTGCATCTATAGGACTGTACATAACATAATGGTTTGAATTATTTCTTTCTTCTTTCTTTTAAATATGATATGCCCTTCCATGGGCTTTTTTAGGCCAAACTGAATGTTTGAAGCCCTAATCCTCAATGTGATGGTATTAGAATGTGAGGTCTTTAGGAGGCAATTGGAATTTGATGATTTGAGAGTGGGGTCCTCATGATAGGATTAGTGCACTGATAAGAAAAGCCAGACAGCTTGTTCCCTCCCACCCGCATATGAGAACACAGCAAGAAGACAGCCATCTAAGCCAGGAAGAGGGTTTCTACTAAGAACCTGAGCAGGCTGGCATCATGATCTCAGACTCTAAGCCTCCGGACCTGTGAGAAATGATATCTTTTGTTTAAACCGTGCAGACTATGGTGTTTTGTTATAGCAGCCTGAACCCACCAAGACAATAGGTTCCCTTTATCATTGATAGTCAAGGAAAATGTATGATTGTTTAAAAGATAGTAAAAGCAGCACACCACTCTCCTATAACTTCTCATATAAATCTAAATGAATTCATTTTATGTGGTTTATTTTTTAAATGTTTTCCCATAAAGTTAATTTTTCTGAATAATCAAGTTCAAAAGTAGCTTTGGCAGAGTCATTCAAAAATAAGTGACCCTAAGCTGAAGACTACTCTGAAATGTGCTTTATTTCCATTTGCTTCATGCAATCACAGCTAACACTGGTTGTCTGCTGTATGTCAAGCATGGCATCATGTAATTCATAATACAAACTAACTCACTTCATCTTCCTGACAACACACTCAGATAGATGCTAATATTATCATCATTCCCATGCAGATGTGGAAACAGAGGCACGGAGGGGTGAAGTCATGAGTGCAAGGTAAAGTAGTTGATTTTCATTAGTCAGATGCCAGAGCCCATGCTTTTAACTGTTTTTTTTTTTTTTTTTTTTTTTTTTTTTTTTTTTTTTTTTTTTTTTTTTTTTGAGATGGAGTCTCACTCTGTCAGCCAGGCTGGAGTGCAATGCCGAGATCTCGGCTCACTGCAGCCTCCGCCTCCCGGGTTCACACCACTCTCCTGCCTCAGCCTCCCGAGTAGCTGGGACTACAGGCGCCCGCCACTAAGCCTGCCACTATGCCGGGCTAATTTTTTTGTATTTTTTTAGTAGAGACGGGGTTTCACCATGTTAGCCAGGGTGGTCTCGATCTCCTGACCTCATGATCTGCCCATCTCAGCCTCCCAAAGTGCTGGGATTACAGGCGTGAGCCACCGCGCCTGGCCTTAACTGTTAAGAAATATGTTTTCTCTTCAATCTCCTCTGTTTTTCTGCCTCAGTTTTACTCATCTTTCAAGGCCAGGCTCAAATCCTAACTCCTAAATGAGTGATCTCAGCTTCTGTGTTTCTGAACTTTTGAAGTATCCAGGATCTTCCACAGCCTTACACTGTTGGGGACCTTCCACATCTTTTACATTAGCTCCACCAGGCTTGATTGTGTGTGTGTGTGTGTGTGTGTGTGTGTGTTTGGTGTGTTTAAAATCTTCCTTTGCAGATACCACAGTGCACACACAAGTAAAGGACTCAATAAGCAGCTGTGAATGGAGGGCTGTTTATGCATTTTTATTTTATAGTGGTGCCACTTTTGGTGACACAGCTCCTTCTGGATGGTTCCAGGCTAAATCAGAGCAGAGTTTAAAGTCAGTGCTAACAACTTGCTAATGGTTCTAATTGGTCTTTCAATGATGTGTGAATTACTCTGAGTAACCAGCTTTTCCAGACCTTAGATAGCTCTTACTTTCTTGTTTATATCTGTTATCTGTTTATTTTCTTCTTGGCTTTCTCTGTAGGGGTTTTTTTTGGTTTGTTTTTTGTTTGTTTTGGTTTTTTTTTTTTTTGAGATGGAGTCTCTGTCACGCACCAGGCTGGAGTGCAGTGGCGCGATCTTGGCTCACCGCAACCTCTGCCTCTTGGGTTCAAGCGATTCTCCTGCCTCAGCCTCCCGAGTAGCTGGGACTACAGGCATGTGTCACCACACCCAGCTCTTTTTTCTATTTTTAGTAGAGATGTGGTTTCACCATGTTGGCCAGGAGGTCTCAATCTCTTGACCTTGTGATCCTCTTGCCTTGGCCTCCCAAAGTGCTGGGATTACAGGCGTGAGCCACTGCCCCTGGCCTGTATTCTCTTTTATGTTGTTTTCAAGAGTTGGGTAGATAGAAGATGAGAACATGGAACATTTTCCCTTGAAGCAAGGAGTGTAAGAGCCCATCACCAGAGTAAGACTCAAAATGAGGCAGAGGGAAGGTAAATCCAGATACTATTAAACGGTCAGCAGAGCCTCTCAAGGTTGCTGGCTTCCTCCCCTTTTTGTTTTCTGGCCTTTGCTTCACCCAGATATTGAAGTTAGCATTCCAGTGTAGAGCTCTTTTCTCCCAGGACACTTGACAGCCCCACCACTGTGGGTATAACTGATGAATCCCCAGACGCTCAAGTCATCTGGCCCTTACTGATACCTGCTTAGAGTATTGTTCCGCTGCCAGCTTATACGTGCTAATAGTATTGTCATTTCACACACTGGCCCTGTCTCTCCAATCAACTATAAGCTCTATGAAAACAGCAGACCTTGTTGTTCCTATAGGGCTCAGGCTCAATATACCTTTGGAAGTTGATGGATCAATCAATTAAGTTACTATGTGCATTCCTCTTAGTGGAGATAGAAAGCAAATATTGACATCCAGAAATTTCAGCAACTGTGACACAGCAAGAAGGATGTGGCTAAAAAGAAAGAAACAGAGAGTGAGAAGAAACAAAAAAACAAAACCACATTATATTTCATCTCTTTCTCAGCTTTACCTCTTTGAAAATGTACTCTCCCTCCCCTATCCTTTTCAGAAAGTGAAACAGTATTGAAAAGATAAACACAGGCTGGGTGTGGTGGCTCAAGGCCTGTAATCCCAGCACTTTGGGAGGCTGAGGTGGATAGATTGCTTGAGCTCAGGAGTTTAAGATCAGCCTGAGCAATATAGGGAGACTTCATCTCAATAAAAAATTTAAAAATTAGCCAGGTGTGGTGGCGTGCACCTGCCTGTAGTCCTAGCTACTTGGGAGGCTGAGTTGGAGGATCGTTTGAGCCTTGGAGGTCAAGGCTACAGTGAGCCATGTTCGAGCCACTGCATTTGAGCCCGGGCAACAGAATGAGACTCCATCTCAAATAAATAAATAAATAAATAAATAAATAAATAAATAAATAGATAAATAGATAGATAGATAAACACAGGGAGTAAAGTTGCGGTTTTGTTCATCATAATGAAGCAAGAACGCTTAAAGCAGCTAGTAAGTCTTTAGCATGGATTACACTACAGTTTTCAAAAGCTATACTGGTTCTGATACTACAGTATGATTTCAGATGCAATTGTTGAGAATCAAGTTATCTTAAGAGTGAATGGAAAAATTGCTACCAGAGATATAAGCAAACTATTATTTCAAGATTGTATTATATAAAGGAGAAAGGAAGGGATTGGAAAATCCCAAAACAAGAATTTCAAATAGTTTTTGGATATTAGTGTGTATTAAGCAGTTTTCTAATCTTTACTGCCTGTTTAAACTGATTTAAGCCTCCCAACAGTGCTATGAAGATGTTATTATTATTATCTCTATTTTCTAGATATGAAATCCAAGGAACAGCAAGGTTAAGTAAGTAGAGCAAAGCCAAGGGTGCCCAGCTATAAGTGGCAGAGCTGGGATTTGCTCTTAAGCCTGGTATGAAACCACTACCCCAAACTGATGGTGGCCTCTAAACCTTCGTGACTCTGGGTATAGAAGTGAACAATTTATCTCCTGGAATCTGCTGAATGATAGATATCTGCAGTACACTTTCCACCTTCTTCTGTGTGGGTGTAGTCTTTATGACATGTGAGGGGCCAAGACAAGGAAAAGGGGATTAACATTCTCAGACCATGCCACGTACTGGCTAACAGAAGCTCCCCCTCGCTTCTCCTAGCCAGAAGACTATTAACCTCATGAGGTAGGAGATAACAGAGCAAAGAGGGCTAGAAGGTTTAGGACAAGATAGCATTTCCATGCATCAGCACTCAGTTTAATCAAATCAGTCCTTGATCCAAAATAAAGCTGTTGATGAAGAACATCATTTCACCTTATTCGGAGTGCCAGATGTTAATGGAAAGGAATGTAAACACTTAAAATGCTTGCACCAATTTGAAATGATGGTTTTATCAGCTTCCTCCTTTCCTCCTTGTTTAGTTCTGCAACCCTAGCCCAGACCTCAGTCTCTCTATCCTGGATTCTTAACCAGTTGTCTTGACATCAGGCTCTGTGGTTGTGCATCATCCTTGCTGCTAAAGCCCTGTCTCTAAAGCATAGATCTGTTCCAGCTTAAAAGTTCCAGCTCCTGGAGGAGTTCAGAATGAAGCCTAAACTTTTCCATCATGCATGCAAAACCTTCCACAAATTGGCTCCTGCCTACTTTTTCAGACAGATCCCTGGTTCCAAACATTAACTGGACAAATAGCCCAATCACCTGGCTGCGTTGCTGGTTCCCATCCATATTCTGCTGTTTTCTACCCCTTCACCCTTGCACTTAGCCTTCCCTCTGCGTAGACTACTCAAACCCCTACACATTTCAGGAGCTGCCTCTCAGCCAATCTCACTCTTCCCCTGACACTCATTAGCTCTCTGGCCGTGGGCAAGCCACCTTGACCTCTCTGATGGTATTCATCTGCAACAAAGAGAACATATTATGTAGACGGAGAATTTGAAATAAAGACCTGGTACTCTGCACACTTACAGAGCAGATACAGGTGTTTTTTATATGGCTATCATGTTAACCCTTGTTCCTTGTGATCTGGCTTAAATGCTATTTGTTCTGAGAAGCTTTCCAAAATTTCCCTTGTTAGAATGGAGCTCTTCCCCTCTTCATCTCTTGTTAAAGTTTTGAGGTTTTATGAAAACCTCAGAAATTTGGTTTATTCATTATAATTCTGACTAATACAAGGCAGATATGTATTTTGTAAATTACACAATTCCGTGGTGTTTAATATATTGACATGACTGTGCAACCATCACCACCATCTAATTTTGGAACATTTCTATCACTCCAAAGAATAGAAGAGCTGGCCGGGCACGGTGGCTCACGCTTGTAATCCCAGCACTTTGGAAGGCCGAGGCGGGCGGATCACGAGGTCAGGAGATCAAGACCACGGTGAAACCCCGTCTCTACTAAAAATACAAAAAAAAAAAAATTAGCCGGGCGTGGTGGCGGGCGCCTGTAGTCCTAGCTACTCGGAGAGGCTGAGGCAGGAGAATGGCGTGAACCCGGGAGGCGGAGCTTGCAGTGAGCCGAGATTGCGCCACTGCACTCCAGCCTGGGTGACAGAGCGAGACTCTGTCTCAAAAAAAAAAAAAAAAAAAAAAAAAGAATAGAAGAGCTCCCACTTCTCCACATCCTCACAGTTTTATTGCCTGACTTTTTTTTATTTTTTTTTTTTGAGACCGAGTTTCACTGTTACCCAGGCTGGAGTGCAGTGGCGTGATCTTGGCTTACTACAACCTCTGACTCCCAGGTTCAAGCAATTTTCAGCCTCCCAAGTAGCTGGGACTATAGGGCATGCCACCATGCCTGGCTAATTTTTGTATTTTTAGTAGAGATGGGGTTTCACCATGTTGGCCAGGCTGGTCCTGAACCACTGACCTCAGGTGATCTGCCTGCCTCAGCCTCCCAAAGTGCTGGGATTACAGGCGTGAGCCTCTGTGCCTGGCCTGACTTTTTTATTCTAGCTATCCTAGTGGATGTGAAATGGTAGCTCTTTATAGTTTTCAAATACATTTCCCTAATAACGAATCATGTTGAGCATTTTTTTTTATGTGCTGTCCTGTGGAAGTTTACAATTTTACGACGGCAGTTGCTACAGCCAGTACTCAGTTACCCTTTGCATGTCCTACAATTCTTTGCTCAAAGTTTTACAAATTATGGGGCTCCAAATGTGTTTATTGAATGAGTTATTTGCTCTTAATATCACCCATTAGGTTTCCTGACATGAAATGACTACAAGGGAAAAGAGAGAGAATAAAGAAGGTACAAAGAAAAAAATTGAGCAAAATTCAAAGAATATGTTGCATACCATTCTGAGATTATCCGTTATACGTTTTTATTGTTTGTTTGGTTTTTTTTTTTTGAGTCGGGGTCTCACTCTGTTGCCCAGGCTGGGGTGCAGTGGTGCAATCATGGCTCACTGCAGCCTCAACCTCCTGGGCTTAAGCAATCCTTCCACTTCAGCCTCCTGAGTAGCTAGAACTACAGGCGCATGCCACCACAGCCAACTAAGTTTTTTAAAAATATTTTTGTAGAGATGGGGGTCTTGTTGTGTTGCTCAGGCTGTAATTATATTTAATATGTTTCATTTCAGCTATTAAAAATGTCCTAGTATTTCTACCAACTGATGCCTACTCATTGTACTTTTCTTCCCTTAATTACTTGGGCAGACTCAATAAAGAGGTATTATTTTAAAATGAAAACTTTTTAGTTTAAAATGAGAAAAAAGGAATTAAACCAGGAAAAGTAATTTTCAACTCATGATGGTAATTGGAGCACAAAGGCTTAACTCACCCATGTTCCCTCAAAATCCACTCTTAAAGGAATTAAAACAATAGGGGGACATTTGTGACCATCCTAGAAACTCAATTGAGGTGCTACCACATTCCAGAGCAATCTACAAAATATGTATTAGATACTCTCTTTCAATGAAGTGCAATGCATTTGAAAGAAAAGAAGGAAAACTCAATTAACCAAACGCAAAAGAAAGACCCAAAGAGCCAGAGAAGGAGGTTTGCAGCAGAATCTTCCTGTAACTGTGGCTAGAGGGGCTGGAGCTACTATAACCAGGGAGGGGGGAATAGGTACTTACTAAATCCCTTTGGAAGTATACCAAACAGCAAAGCTCAGAGTTCAGATCCCAAGGCAGTGCCAGGCCCTGTCACTGTGAGAGGACTCTTGGGGGGAGAAGGCCTAGTCCAGCTGTGCAACATCTCCATGGAGCCACTACTCAGTAGAGGTCTCCCGGTCTGCTAGGGCTGCTCGCCTCCTTAGAGACCTATGTTTGAGCTTATCTGATACGAACTGGACGCTCTTTCAGCCCTAAAGAACGCACATGGTGTTTCAATTAGGCTTTTTTTTTTTTTTTTTAATTGTAAGGAATAGAGGCTTAATCATACTGGCTTGAGTCAGAGGGACCAGAAAGAATTACTGTAATTACTCTCTGCAGCATCACGGGAAGCAGAGTCCTTCTTGAAACTCAAAAACAGAAACTACAATGGCCAGGCCTCGTGGACACCAATGCACAGGAACCTTGGCAGCCACCACCCAGCACTTCTGTTACTCCATGCTGTGATTCCATACAGCTCCCACCAGTCTGTCCCACTAGAAAGAACTGTAATGCTGGTGAGTAAGGATTATATTATTATTGAGGAGACATCAAAAATACCCTAATTTGGCTGGGTGAGGTGGCTCACACCTATAATCCCAGCACTTTGGGAGGTCGAGGCGAGTGGATCATCTAAGGTTAGGAGTCTGAGACCAGCCTGCCCAATGTGGTGAAACCCCGTCTCTACTAAAAATACAAAAATTAGCCAGGCCTCATGGTGCATGCCTGTAATCCCAGTTACTTGGGAGGCTGAGGCAGGAGAATCACTTAAACCCCAGAGGCATAGGTTGAGTGAACCGAGGTTGTGCCATTGCACTCCAGTCTGGACAACACGAGTGAAACTCTGTCTCAAAAAAAAAAAAAAAAAAAAGCCAAAATCCTAATTTATAAAAATGTACACCATTCACAAGTTTAAATATTTTCAAATAGTCAGACTTTACTTTGCAACACACCACATAACATAACAGTTCACCGTGGCTGAAACCCACTATACTTAGCAAAAGAGCAATGTCCATATATTTCCCAAAGTAGACAAATATCTAGGCCATGTTCTCTGATGACAATGCAATAAAACTGTAAATGAATAACAAAAGGATTTTTAAAACCCACAGCAATTTTTAAAACATTATCCTTGTGCAAGATGAAAATTCAAATAAACAGGAAAAGATAGATTATGCCATACTGTTGGGAACAACAGGCAATATTTTGTAAAATAAGAAAATTAGCTTCCTACTTTCATTAATATATAAAAATAAATTCCAGATGGATGACATATTGAATATGAAAAGTAAATCCACTTTTTTTTTTCCTTTCAGTAGAAGAAAAAGCATAAGGAAATTTGTATATAATCTTGAAATAGGCAAGGCTTACCTAAGCAGAAACCATAAATGAAAAGATTGCTAGTTTTGCATACATGAAACAGTTATACGTCAGAATAACACCATAAACAAAAATGGAAAATAAATGACCCACTGGACTGACATTTGTAATATATTTGATAGATAAATGATTAGTTCACTTAATATGTAAAGAGTCCTAGGCCGGGCGTAGTGGCTCATGCCTGTAATCCCAGCATTTTGGGAGGCTGAGGTGGGAGGATATCTTGAGGCCAGGAGTTCGGGAGCAGCCTGGGCAACATGGTGAAACCCTGTCTCTACTAAAAATAGAAAAATTGGCTGGGCATGGTGGTGCACAACTGTAGTCCCAGCTACTTGGGTAGCTGAGGCACGAGAATCACTTGAGCCCTAGAGGCAGAGGTTGCGATGAGCCGAGATCACGTCACTGTACCCCAGCCTGGGTGACAGAGTGAGACTCTGTCTCAGAACAAACAGAAAGAGTCCTATAAGTCCAGAAAGAAAACAGCAAATCAATAGAAAACTGGTCAATCAAGGATATGAAGAAATAATTTACAAAATAGGAAATATAAATTATTAATAAACTGAATGAAAAGGTTCAATGTTACTAGTAATAAAAGGAAATACATTGAAAATATGATGCCATTTTCTGTCTATCAATTGACAAAGATTTTTTTAAAGTAGTTCTCTAGAGTTGAGGAAGGTTTAGAAAAAGAGGCACTCTTACCCCACTGATAAAGTAATTTATCACTATGTTCAAAATCAGAAGTTGTATATCCTTTGTCCTAGCAATTGTTAGCCTTCTAAGAATTTACCATGAGAAAATAATCAGAGATGTATAATAATATATATTAAGAAGGTTTTTTGTTTTTTTTTTTGACAGTGTCTTGCTCTGTTGCCCAGGCTGGAGTGCAGTGGTGAGACGACAGCTTACTGCAGCCTAGAATCCAAGAGACTCTTCTGCCTCAGCATTTTTTTTTTCTTTTGAGATGGAGTTTCGCTCTTGTCACCCATGCTGGAGTGCAATGGTGCAATCTCAGCTCACTGCAACTTCCGCCTCGTGAGTTCAAGCAATTCTCCCACCTCAGCTTCCTGAGTAGCTATGATTACAGGCGCCCGCCACCCCGCCTGGCTAATTTTTGTATTTTTAGTAGAGATGGGGTTTCACTATGTTGGCCAGACTGGTCTTGAACTCCTGACCTCAGTTGATCCACCCACCTTGGCCTCCCAAAGTGCTGGGATTATAGGTGTGAGCCACTGAGCCCGGCCTGCCTCAGCTTCTTGAGTAGCTGGAACAGGTGTGTGCCACTATGCCCAGCTAGTTTTTGTATTTTTAGTAGAGATGAGGTCTCGCTATGTTGGTCAGGCTGGCCTCAAACTCCTGGCCTCAAGCGATCTGCCTGCTGCGGCCTCCCAAAGTGCTGGGATTATAGGCATGAGCCACTATGCTCAGCCTGTTAAGGAATTTTTAATGATATGGGGAAATGTTTGTGATACATTATACTACAAAAGAATATGTAAAATTGTATATATACTATGATCGAATTAAAATAGATACAAGCGTGCTTTGGAAAAATAAATGTTAATGATAAGTTTTATGTGGTAGGATTTGGGATGATTGCTCTTTAAAATACATTTTCTCTAAATTTCAAAGTTTCTATAAAGAGTACATTTTACTTTATTATAGACAGAAAAAAAAACAGTTATTGAAAAAGGAGTTGACGCCTTTAAGAGTCTTTCCCTGAAAACAGTTAAAGAAGTATAGCTGTTGGAATTGGAAGTGACTTTTAAGATTTTTAGTTCAAACCCCTATTCTGCTCACTGTAAACTCATTTAGCACTTCAACTTATACTATAATTAATATATTTTGGGGTTACTCTCTTTTCTTTAGGTACATATATATTTCTTTATAGTTTTCAGAGGGGAGCCATGCAAATAAATGAAGGATGAACCATAAGACCTAGGTGGGCAGGTAAAGATACCGGTATTCTAAGGATGAGAGAAAGTGGTGGCTACTTTCAGTCTTTGCTCTTTTGCAGGGAATATTCTCATGTGTTTTCTAGATTGACCACTGGATACCCTAGATGGCTCCTGCAGCTGCTGAGAATGCATTTGCTGACCTCCAACTAGGGAGAACACACAGGACCCAGGGCTCCAGGCTACTGTGCCCTGAAACTCATTGCTGTGCGTCTGCAGAGGCCACGCTTCCCATAGGCTACTCCCAGCCAATGATTGAGTGCAGTAGAGATACTAAGGCACTCCATTCCTGGGAGACACAGGATTCCTCCGACTTTGTCCCCGGGTCTCTCCCATGCTTTGCTGAACCTGCCTTAGGCTGCACAGCAGCCTGGGATGCTTCCATTCAACTTCCCCTCTCTCCTTCTGAAGGCTTAGACTTACTCTCCCTGCCTTCTCTGGGTCTCTCCCTATTTTCTTTCCCACGAGCATTTCCCCTAATAAAAACCCATGTGCATTTAAGCCCAACTTGGCATTTGCTTCTTAGAGGACCCAAGCAAACACAACTTCCCAGCAGTCTTGAAATCCTAAACCTTGCTGCCTCCTCCTCCCCATTCTCCATCTCACCATCATCTTCACCAGGAAGTGTCAGTTAAAGCAGAAGGAAAAGGTTGAGAATCAGATTAAAGGACAGACATCCTGTTGCAGTTCCAGGTTCTATGCGGTACTAGACACAGATCTAGTCACATTTCACCTATTTTGATTCATATTCCATTTCCATTAGGGTGCATGTATCACCCCACCTACTGGGAGTTTGGGTACATTTTTGCCGAACATACATTCACCAACAAGACCAATGCTATTCAATAGAAATATAATGCAAACCACATGTTATTTTAAATTTTCTAGTATCTACATTGGAAACTAAAAAAAACCATAAAATTATTTTTAATAACAGATTGCATTTAACCCAATATATCAAAATATTATCATTTCAAAATATCTTTAAAATCCAGTGTCACTAAAATGTCATTAAATATCATTAAAATCTAGCATGTATTTTACACGTACAGCACAGCTTGATTCAGACTAACTACATTTCCAGTGCTCGGGAGCCCCACATGGTTAGGGAATATCGTATTGGGTGGCACAGAACTAGGCTGTAAGTGCCTTGAGCATAGGGGTGAGTTTTCTTCTAACTTTTGAATTTTCCCAATTTCTTGAAATTTTCCTATTCAGAGAGCAACCAGGACCGTAATGGACATTTAGTAGGTGCTTCGTAATTACTTGTTAGCTGGTTATTTGTACATGACATGGTGCAGAAAGTGGATAAGTGTCCCTTACTCACATGCCTATAAAGGCTCAGAAGTAACTTGGGCGATAGGGCAGGCTGTAGGGACTGGGGCACATCAGGGCACGCCCCACTCCACCATCTGCAGGGGGCAGCCACCTCCCAGTTTCAGGTGGTCATTGACATCTGTGGGGGTGAATCTCATATGCTTTATCAAGAGAGGCCAGAAATAGATTTTTACATGCAATTTTTGAGTTGTTGATATCAGCAATTAATTCAAATGTAAAAAGTCAGTGCTAGCTTGTGGGACACACATGCTTGTGACTAGTACTGTCCACTGTATGTAACTCCTTTGAGGACAGACAAAATACAGTGACAAGCTAATTCATATTAGTAAGAGAAGTAAACAAAAAAAATCATAAAACTGCCGTATTGCCTTTTTGTGAGGAAGGGGGCAGTTTTAATATGTTTTTGAAAGCTTGAGTTAACCTATTTCAGAAATATAAATATCTGGTTTCTTAACCTCTCTCTCTCTCTCTCTCTTTCTCTCTATATACATATAGCTAGACCTTTATGTTTCCCTATAGCAGCCTAGCTAGATGAGGCACAACAGCTTTAAATGCTTGGCATCACCACTGCTAACAACCCATGGGGCAGAAAGTGCTTACTGTATTTAAATGTGGCAATGTCAAAATCCTTTCCATTCTCAGCTACAAAAGAGCTGTGACCTCTTGTTGGCAGAGAGAGACTTAGGAAGTAATCTTGTGAAGCACTGCTGTGGCAGGACAGCTGTAACCCACGCTCCTCTGGGTTTGCCTGGGGTTCAGAGTGGCCAAGAAGCTCTTTTTCGGCACCATGAACATTCTGGATGCAATTCTGAGCATCCTCCATGCTGATACCACATTGCTGTGGGTATCTGGGCTGATTCTGTAGAAGTGGGCTCGAAGTGAGTGGAGCTGCCACTTCCACTGACTGTAACGCATCTGAAGACAGGCACAACAAAAACTACAGTGCCAAATATTTCCTTCACCACTGGGGCTGGCTTGCTGTCACTCCCTCCCAGGTCTTTAAACTGAGGATTTTCTGATTCCAGGGCCATGATTCTTTCATCATGCTCTCTAGGCAGAGGGTGCTGGCCTGCACATATCACCTTCACTGCTGAGCCACTCTGTCTCCCCAGAGCCATTGGATGTGGAGGTGAAATAGCACCTCCTACAACAGCATCTATGTCCTGAGGCTCTCTGCATGCCAGGCACAGCACTGTTTGACTTGCATCATTTCCATTTGATTCTCACAGCATCTCTGTGAGGAAGGTGCTATTATACCCAATTAACAGATGAAGATATGGAAGCTCATGGAATTTAGGTCACTTATACAAAGTCCTCCCAAAGCTAGCAAATAGCATTCAGATTTGAACCTGGGATTTTTTTTTTTTACATTTATTTATTATCCCATTCACCTCCTAAAAGGATTGGAGGCTAGCATTGTCAGCAGTGATAAATCCCAGAAGTTACTTTTATGAAACTGATTCTAGTGGAAAGTGAGGTGAGGAGGGGGGATTCAGGGCAGGCTCAAGTGAATGTTTTTTGCTACAGGAATCTATACTTCTAGACAGGTCTGTGTCAATGAATACTTTTATTTAGGTTGTCAACTATAAATTAAGGTAATATTTTCCTGGGTTGCCCAAACTTGGAATCATCAGTCACTCCTTCCATTCCCACACTTGTCCAATCAGCACTTACTCTCCCCAAATTTGGCCCTCTTCTCTGCTCCTGTCGCTGCTCCCACAGTGCAGGTCCACATCATCTCTTGCTGAGTATCGAAGTAGTTTCCAAACACATCCTCCCTCTGTTCCTTTTTCCTCTACACTGTCACCAGAATCTTGTTGATTTTTACCTCCTAAATAGGCTTCCTTTCCATTCCTTCTCTGTTTCAGCTCAGACTTTACCATTTCTTGCCTGGTGATCTAACCTGTCTCTCTACCTCTTGGCCTTGCCCCATTCAAACCCAACTTCCACGCACCAATTAAAAATATCAATTATTGGCTTAAATTATTTACTGACCTTTTGTACATCAAAGGACACTGTCAACAACATGAAAAGGCAACCCACAAAATGGGAGAAAATATTTGCAAATCATGCATCTTATAAGCAGTTAAGATCCAGAATATGTAAAGGAATCCTATGACTTAACAACAAAAAAGGAAACAACCCAATTTTAAAATGGACAAAGGACTTAAATAGACATTTCTCCTAAGAAGATATACAAATGCCCAATAAACACACGAAAAAAATGCTCAACACCAACTACTCATTAGAGAAATGCAAATTCAAGCCACAGTGAGATCCACTACACACCATTAGGATGGCTACTAATTTTTTTTTTTTTTTTTTTGAGACGAAGTCTCACTCTGTTGCCCAGGCTGGAGTGGGAGTGTAGCGGCACAATCTCCACTCACTACAACTTCCTCCTCCCGGATTCAAGCAATTCTTCTGTCTCAGCTTCCCAAGTAGCTGGGACTACAGGTATATGCCACCACGTCCAGCTAATTTTTGTATTTTTAGTAGAGAAGGGGTTTCACCATATTGGTCAGGCTTGTCTCTAACTCCTGACCTCAGGTGATCCACCCACCTCAGCCTCCCAGAGTGCTGGGATTACAGGTGTGAGCAACCATGCCTGGCTCGGGATGGCTACTATGAACCACCCCCAATCCCAGAAAATAACAAGTGTTGGCAAGGATATCGAGAAATTGGAACTCTTGTGCAATGCTTGTAGGAATGTAACATGTCGCAGCTGCTGTGTAGAACAGATTGACTGTTCTTCAAAAAGTTAAATTAGAATTATCATATAATCTATCAGTCTACTTCTAGGTATATATCACAAAAACTTGAAAGGTCTTATTGGCCAATCTAAGCAGCCTGGATTTTATCCTGCTGACAGTCAATAATTTTTTTTTATTGTGGTAAAATATACATAACATACAATTTACCATTTTAACTATTTTAAACTATGCAGTTCATTGGCATTAAGTACATTCACAATGTTGTACAACCATCACCACTATCCATTTTCATAACTTTTTCATCATTCCAAACAGAAACTCATTATTAAACATGACATCCCCACTCTTCTCTCTCGTCAGCCTCTGGTAACCACTATTTTACTTTCTGTCTCCATAAATTTGCCTACTCTAGGAACTTCTAGCTGGAATAATATAATATTTGTCCTTTGGTATCTGGCTTAGATCACTTATTGAATGTTTTTGAGGTTTGTTCATTTGTAGCATGTGTAACAATTTCATTCTTTTTAAGGCTGAATAATATTCCATTATATATACACCAAATTTTGTTAATGCAGTAATCTGTTGGTATACATCTGGGTTGCTTCCACTCTTTGGCTAATGTGAATAGTGCTGCTATGAACATTATTTGATTTCATTTTTGTGGGCTTGTTATCTTTTAGCTTTAAGGATATATCATGAGCACCATAATCAGTTGTCATTACTTCTATTAATAGCTTTCAGAAGAAGAAAAATACGAGAAAAAAACAGAAGTAAACTTTTAATAATTTCCAGAAAATGTACGTCTTTAGATAGAAATATTTCACTCAAACCGTGGAGCATACCGCTACCTAATGCTATTTCTTCACATTTGTATTGCCTTGTATTACCCAAACTCTACCTTCCCAACATAACTCGTTATATCATTACTCACTCGTGTTTTCAGTTGTTCCTACCATCATCAAATGTTAACCTTCAGTCAAAGTCATTCTTAAACACAAACTTCCAGGAAAGTCTAATACAGAAAGAGGGAATAATAAGTACAAATTTTGAATACTTGTTATTCCAGGCTCTGCCCCTCAGTGTACTACTTATGCTCCCTGCATTCGTTTGCTATGATGGCTATAACAAAGCACCAGGTACAGAGTGGCTTAAACTACAGAAATTTGTGGTCTTAGAGTTCTGGAGGCTAGAAGGCCAAGATCAAATTGTTGTTCTGGTTGGTATGGGTCCTTCTGAGGGCTGGAAAGAAGAATGTGTACCGTGCCTCTCCCTTAGCTTCTGGTGGTTGGCTGATCATCTCTGGTGTTCCTTGGCTTGTAGAAATATCACTCTGACGTCTGCCTTAATCTTCACATGGTATTCTCCTTGCATGCTTGTCTGACTCCAAATTTTCCCCTCTTACAAGGTCACCAGTTGTACTAGAGTAGGGTGAACATGCTTTTCCAGTTTGGCCTTATCTTAATGAGCTACATTGGCAATGGCCGTATTTCCAAATAAGGTCACATTCTGAGGTACTGGGAGTTAGGAGTTAGGATTCCAACATATGACTTTTGCAGGGGCCACTATTCCACCTGTATCATCACCTCATTTCACTTTTCCACCAATTCATTGAGAAATTTGTTGTTATCCCCATTTCACAGAGGATGAAACTGAGGCTCAGTGAGGCTAAGTAATTAACTCAAACTAGAACAATCAGTGAGTGACAAAGCTGTAATTCAAAACATGGTCTATCTGATTCCAAACCCCAGACTCTTCTCATTATATGAGCAGAACACTTCTATTTACAGTCTCTGTCTTATTTCTTCTAGGCTTAGTAAATATCTGCCAACTGATAGAGTCTGGGCCCTTTCACTGTTACAGAATGATTTAGTTCCATTTCAAAATATTTACGGAGTGTCTGCTACTGTAAGTATTTCAGGCACTGGGGTTCAAAGATGACTTGAAACATGGACCAGGCTTCAAGGTACTTAAAATTTAATGGAAGAAACAGACATATAAGCAAGTCACTGTTTCATAAGGAAACATTAAGTAAGTGTTAGGTAGAGATTCAAGCCACTCTGCTGTGGAGGGATTAATACAAATCATTGGGATTCAGCCAATAATTTTTATATTCTCGCATGGATGACCAGGGACCGCAGGGAGCACATTAAATACACGTTTCCCTTGCTGTCACATGCTCTCCTCCTTCATGGGACGATTGCAGAAGTGCTGTCCACTGAGAATTAATTTCCGAAGCAGAATCAGCTTCAGAGAAGCCCGGTATCAGCGTGACGCTTCTTTTTCTCCGTTGAGGTCATTCAATCTCTCTCAATGAGTAGGATCTGATTCTTGCAACATTTAATCTTAGCGTGAATCAGCCTCCCTTCTCTGAGACAGATGATGAAGTTTCCACAAGAAAGCAGGAGGACATTTCCTTCTGTGGCCACGCTCACCCTGACTGTCATAAATCTGCCCTTCTCTGGGCGGGGAGATAGTGGGGGGAAGGCACACAGGAAAGCGAACAGAGCAAATTCTTTTCTTTACCCTAGCTACCAAAGTCAGTCTGCTGGATAAAATATTTCCAAAGACGGTACTTCTTCAAAGCAATGTTATATACAGTCTTACGCCTTTGAAGTTTTCCAATAAACTAGCTACTATAGAGCTGACATAACTACACGACCCTCTCAAAATGCACACACCAATGCACCAGAGTCTTGTAACCAACAGTGATGGAATTCCTTGGGCTTCAAAGAAAAATCTTCTTGCAGGCATGAAACTATCTGTTTAAAAAATATTCACAGGGGACAGGCGCGGTGGCTCACACCTGTAATCCCAGCACTTTGGGAGGCCCAGGCGGGCGGATCACAAGGTCAGGAGATTGAGACCATCCTGGTTAACATAGTGAAACCCCATCTCTATAAAAATACAAAATAATTGGCCGGGATTGGTGGCGGGCACCTATAGTCCCAGCTACTTGGGAGGCTGAGGCAGGAGAATGGCGTGAACCTGGGAGGCGGAGCTTGCAGTGAGCCTAGATTGCGCCACTGCACTCCAGCCCGGGCAACAGAGCAAGACTCCGTCTCAAAAAAAAAAAAAAAAAAAAAAATTCACAGGATCAGATCATTTAGATTCCAAAACTTCCAGAGAGAGCAAGCATGATAATCAGAGGAAGAGCAAGGAAGGAGGGCACTTCATTCTTAAAAAGGGGGCTATGATACTTTTTACTCTTTGGTTTAACTAGATGTGGCAGAAAAAGGCTAGTTAGTATTTCAGTTTCTATCTCAAAAATAGAACCACATGTATCTTCAAGTTCTCCAAATCCTCCTTGACATTTTAATTTTAACTAGAGTTCACTCATGCATTCATACAACAAACATTTGGTAAATGCCTATTATATGTGACGCACTGGGTATATTACAGAGAAGCTTTTGGGGAGCTCAGATTGCTGGCGATGGAGATGACAATGTCAATGTGAACAACAACAAACAGATAATTAAAATGCCAGCACCTGAATGATAAAGCTTCTCTTCATTGTTTCGGTGTCTGATGTGGCTAGGACTACCATTCTGTTTTAGGCTGATGCCATAATGTCAGAACTAAAAGCTCAGTCAGGTCTTCATGAATGAGTGGTAGCTATAAAGTACTCAGTGAGACTAAGCCTTGTGGTGGAGATAAGCTGCTATGTCAGTATGGGAGAAAACTAGGAAAGGAATGAGCAAAAAAAAAAAAAAGAAAAAAATCTTTCTCCCAACAGAAAAATCCCAGTACTAATATGTATTTTCTTGGAGTAATCAGATACTTACTATAATATGAGATATAAGTTCTTCTAGATTTGGTTATGGGGCTAACAGACGTATTAGTTAAGGTGCTTTTGTTGTTATCTTTCACTCTGTTGCCCAGGCAGGAGTGCAGGGGTGCGATCACAGCTCAGTGTAGCCTTCACCTCCCAGACTCAAGTAATCCTCCCACCTCAGCCTCCCAAGTGGATAGGACTATGGGCGCATACCACCATGCCTTGCTAATTTTTATATTTTTTGTAGAGAGGGGGTTTCACCATGTTGCCCAGGCTGGTCTCAAACCCCTGAGCTCAAGTGATCCACCCACCTCAGCCTCCCCAAATGCTGGGACTACAGGTGTGAGCCACCTTGCCTGGCTAGTTAGGATGCTTCTGACTGTAAGAACAGAAAATCCACCAGAAGTGGCTTAGACAATAAGGGCATTTATTACCTCACATAACAATAAAGTCTTGAAGTCAGGTGATTTTGGGGTTTTAAATTCAGCTCAGAGTTCACTGGGGATCCAGATTCTTCCCATCTGTGATGGCTAATTTTTTGTGTCAACTTGACTGGGTAAGGAATACCCAGGTAGGTGACTAAACATTATTTTTGGGTGTGTCTGCCAGAGTGTTTCTGGAAGAGATGAGCATTTGAATCAGTGCACTAAGTAAAGAAGATCTGTCCTCACCATTGTGGGCAAGTATCATCCAATCCACTGAATGCCCACTGAATAAAAGAATTCTCTCCCTGTCGGTTTCTTTTTGAGATGGAGTTTCATTCTGTCACCCAGGCTGGAGTGCAGTGGCACAGTCTTGGCTTACTACAGCCTCCACCTCACGAGTTCAAGTGATTCTCCTGCCCCAGCCTCCCAAGTAGGTGGAATTATAGGCACGCGCCACCACCTCTGGCTAATTTTTAATTTTTTTTTATTGTTGGTACAGACGGGATTTCTTTTTTTTTTTTTTTTTTTGAGACGGAGTCTCGCTCTGTCACCCAGGCTGGAGTGCAGTGGCGCAATCTCGGCTCACTGCAAGCTCTGCCTACCGGGTTCACGCCATTCTCCTGCCTCAGCCTCTCTGAGTAGCTGGGACTACAGGCGCCCGCCACCACGTCTGGCTAGTTTTTTGTGTTTTTAGTAGAGATGGGGTTTCACCGTGGTCTCGATCTCCTGACCTCGTGATCCGCCCGCCTCGGCCTCCCAAAGTGCTGGGATTACAAGCGTGAGCCACCACGCCCGGCCCAGACGGGATTTCACCATGTTGGCCAGGCTGGTCTTGAACTCTTGACATCAAGTGATCCTCCTACCTTGGCCTCCCAAAGTGCTGGGACTACAGGCATGAGCCACCGTGCCCAGCCTCTCCCTGTCTCCTTGATCTGAGACATCCATTTTCTCCCACCCTTGGACATCAGAGCTCTTGGTTCTGGGGCCTTCTGACTCTGGGACATATACTAGCTCCACCTCCCACTGTCCCTCCCTTGACCCCACTCCAGGGTTTCAGGCTTTTGGCCTTGAAGTGGGAGTTACACCACCAGGAGTCAATTTCCTGGTTCTCCAGCTTGCTGTTGGCAGATCTTGGAACTTTTAGGCCTCCATAATTGTGTGAGCCAAGTTTCATTATATGTCTCCTCTTACATCTCTCTATATTTCTCTATATATATGTTTCTCTGGAGAATGTAATAAACTATTTTCTATTACACCATCCTCATTGTGTTAGCTTTTGGCTCCAGGCATATTCACTCATGGTTTCAAGGTGGCTACAGCAGCCCTGAGGATCATATCCACACAAAAGTATCCAATGGCCTAAGAAGAAACATCTTTCTTTATATTTCTTTTGAACAGCAAAGAGAACTTTCCAGAAGCTCCCCTTGCAGAGTCCTCTATGCAAACACTAATGAAGCCACTACCTTGCTGAGAAGACTTGCCCTCTATCCCTCTTGCTCACACGATCAATCATGCCTTACTCACGGAGGCTCAAGGCTGCATGGTGCCAAGCTCGGGCACTCATCTGCCTGCCCGTCCCAGGCCTGTAGGCTGCGTGTCACCTGTGCTAAGGCCCTGGGCTCAGAGAGCTTCCATCCTAGCTGGGAGCAACACTGCACAGGAGCTAAATAGCCCACCCCAGCCTCTGCCAGGGATACAGGAGGAAGCAGTAACGGTGAGGCGTGCAGCCACAGGGGCTGGTGAGGTCAGAGCACCCCCATATCCAGGTGAGGACAAAGTCATCCACGGGACACGTAGCTCTAGAATAAGGCTATTTTCACCAGGAGTTTTCAAGCCATTTTGCCTCAGAGCTTGTTTTGCAGCAGCAAACCCCAGGCCAGAGCCCAGACCTCAGCTGTACTGTGTTCTGTGTGCAGGGAAGCCCATGAACTTTGACAGCTATGGGGACATACATGTCCCTGCTGTGATCCCAAAGACCTTCCTGTGAGAGCTGCCCCAACTGCTGCCCATCTTTGAGGCCTGCAGACTTCCCCTTGCAGAAGTCCCCCTGCAGACTTCCTGTCAAAACAAGAAGTAGTATTGGCCAGAAGTGTGGGTCACATGCTTATTCCTAAACCAATGACTGGAAAGGAAATGGAATTACCATGATTTGTCCAACCACTGAGATTCAACCCCTGGGGCTGGAGAGAAGGCCAGCCTCCCCTGAAGAATTTGGCTGTCTGATTCCTGAACAAATGGGAATACCTATAACAAGAAAACGAGGCAGTAGTTGGTGGTAGAGGGAATGGATGTAAGGTGGGCAACTAGAGGGTCTGCCACAGCAGAGGTACAAGGCAGAAGCACTTCCATGCTAAGAGCAGCTCCAGCTACGGGATCCTTCTCTGATGACCACTGGGCTTGACCTTGCTTCACAGATAAGCTTCTCTTACAGGAATGAGTTTTGCTGATCTTTAAGATAGCTTCTGAGGACACTCTGTGCTGTATATTCTGCTGGTTCATATTACACCACCTTGACCTGAAGCCAAATTATGCATAAGAGTTCTAAAATGGTTTATGGCTAGGCAGGCGAGCTGATGTCATTTGTCAAATGTGGCACTCTAGAATTATCCTACCAGTATAAAACCATACAAAGGCTTTTCCACAGAATATTTATAGGAAAAATGTGCTTTTGCAACAAGAATGAATCATCCTACAACTTACTCCATTTGGAATAATGAAATAAGGAACCAGCCTGTTGGGCAATGGTGAGGGGAGTAAGAAAATGGTAACCAGTGAAGATGTCTTTCTTCATCTGAGGAAGGTTTAACCTCAGTGAACAAATTTGGGTGGTGCTTCTTGAGTTGGTTCTTCCTTGTAAAATGGAAATTATAAGCTTCTTTGAAATGGAGAAGTTTGATTTCCCATATGCAAACTACTCAGAAGTGGGTGGGATCATATAAATATGCTTCAAGAAAATATTTCCAGGATACCTAACTTGGTGCTTTATATGTAGTACTGTATAGCCATCCTTTGATTAATTGATTGTCGTGAAATTCCTTCAAGAAATTATCAAAACAAGAAGATTCTCAAGTATTGCATACCTTGGCAACATTATTAGCACTAAATCTTTCTTTGCAGATAAAAAAACTATCTCCCAGATTTATACCAGTGGTTTTCAGCTGTGGCTGCCCATTGAATCACCTGCAGGACTTTAAACAATGGATGCCTCGTCCCACCCCCAGAGTTTCTGATTTGATATAGGGTGAAGCCTGGGTATTGAAATGTTTTAAGGGTGATTTTAATATGCAACCGCTGTTGAATGCCTGCATCAGAATCACCTGGAAGGCTTATTCCTATACGGATTACTGGGCCCAACTTGAGAATTTCTGATTCAGTAGGTTTGGGATGGGGCCCGAGAATTTGCATCTTTGAACAAATTCCCAAAAGACGTTGATGCTTCTGGTTAGGGGACTACACTTTGAGAACCACTGATCTATAGCGGGGTTCAGCAAACTATAGGTTGTAGGTCCAATCTGGCTAGAGGCTTTTGTATAGCCCATGAGCTCAGAATGGTTTTACATTTTAAAACGTAAAGAAGGCAAAAAAGGTAAAGGTGTAAAGAAACAAAACTAAAACAACAACAATAGCAAAAACAAAGAAGAATATACAACAGATACCCTGCAGCCCACAAAGCCTAAAGTACCGACTATCTGGGCTTTTACAAAAAATGTTTGCTTGAGCCCTGCTCTAAAGGATCATGAGTTCTCATGGAAAAAAAGTAAGATTCTTAAGGAGAAGGGAAAAGCTTTGGTCGGAAAATTTGTTTTGGTAGGCATGGGGGAAACTCTAAACCCAGCTGCGAGATTTTTAACCCCCTACTATGTGCCAGGGGAGTGGCATAATTTCATTTAATCTAGACAACAATACAGTTAGTATCGCTCCCTCTTTTATGGATCGGAACATGGAGGCTAAAGAGATATTAACTTGCTAGTATATAAAGTTACTAAAGTCATAGAACTATTGAGGTAGGAGATGGGACACGACTCTGGAGGTGGGGCTCAGACACCAGACCAAATTGAGGACTAGCTAAAACAGGGAAAGGGTAGAAACAGCTTTCTATAGGACATGCCTTCCAGTGTGCCATGTCAGTTTACCATTGCCATGCAACACCTCAAAGTTACCTCCCCTTTCCATGGCAACAACCTCGCCACCTGAAAGTTACCATCCTTTTCCTAAAAGTTTCTGCATAATCCGCTCCTTAATTTGCATGTAATTAAAAGTGGGTATAAATATAACTACAAAACAGCCTCTGAGCTCCTCCTCTCCACACACTGCCTGTGGGATAGCCTGCTGTGCAGGAGCAGTCTCGGAGCTGTAATACTGTCACCTCCATAAAGCGGATTTGTTCTACCACTGGCTCACTCTTAAAAGAGGGGAACAACAGCACTGAGGCCTTTCTGAGAGTGGAGGGTGGGAGGAGGGAGAGGATCAGGAAAAATAACTAATGAGTAGTAGGCTTAATACCTGGGTGATGAAGTAATCTGTACAACAAACCCCATGACATAAGTTTATCTATGTAACAAACCTGCACTTGTACCCCTGAACTTAAAAGTTAGAAAACAATTCTTTTCTGAGCAAAGCCAAGAACTCTTTGGGGCTAAGCTCCAATTTGGGGCTCACCTGCCCTATGCTACTATGAAAAAGCTTTCTACTAATCACGCTATGTCCTAGAAGAAGCTTATATTTCTGTATAGAAGTGGTTGTAACTCCCAGAGTGAGTCTAAAAATATAATAAGCATCTAAAAACATCGTTTTCCCCAGTGGTTCAATTTAATTTATTATTGACTGTATTTCAGGCACGTGCTAGGCACTCATACCATAAAAATACATGAAATATTGTTCTGACCTTCAAGGAACTTACAGGATAGTGAAAGAAACAGACATGGGAAGAAGCTTATCAAAGTCGGGTGGGGCTCAAAGGAGAGCATCAAGGTGGGCAAGGTTTCACAGAGCAAAGGGCCCTTGTAGGATGCTGATTCTCTAGTTGGACAAGGCTTGGTCCTACAGAGCAAACAACACTGATGCTGCAATATAGGCAAGTCCCGGATGGAAGGATTTTACCAGTTCGAAGAGTCTCTCAGGATTCCTGTAGGATGCAGAGTTCAACCTCACCTTGGCCTCTGGCTGAACAAATAAGAGACTGGGAGATAGCAGAGAAGAGGCCCCTGCCCCGCCAGCAGTTAGTGAGTGAAGTCAATGTTGGTCCAATTTCAGTGAAACAAGAAACTTTCAATTCGATTTCATGGTTTTACATGATCATTTCCAAGCAAAGTTATTAAAAGAAAGCTTTATTTAAGTTAATGCTTAGTCTGCTGATGGACAGGGAGAGTTGTAAGAGAGCATGTGATAATGATACAAGAGTTGGATTTCATACCACCACTTTTGGGCAGAACAATCTGAAACCACCAATTTTATAGATGTGTGATTCGCCATGCCAAGTTGAGGAAGCAGGCAGGATTCTGCATCATTCACTGATGTTAGTTCAAGAGACTAATATTTTCACTTCTCATTTGAATTCATTTTTAAGGGTCAAGTTTCAGGTGGAATCACTAGACAAGAAATATCATTCAGACTGCCTAAGGCTGTGCTCTGAAGCTACAGAGGTGAGTAAAACAGAGGCTTGTGTGTAAGGAATTCACAGCTCTGTTGGGGCCTGTGGGTAGGGGGAGGGAGGAGTGGGAGTCAGGTGAACAGATTAATTCAGTACAATGCAGAAAATGCTGAGGTCAAGTCAGGACAGCACGAGAACCCAAGAGAGGCCCCCCTCACCCTCCAAGGGACTTAAGGTAGGCTTCCAGGAGAGACTGCAGAGCAAAAAGTTTGCTTCTGAAATCTGATGGTGACACCTTTAGCTATTTCTTTGGGACAGGCTATTTTTTTTTTTTTTCTTACTGTAAACCACATATCCAATCTATCAGGTTTGGCCTGACTTTTAATAATTTAGGTATAGTCCTAAGGAATTCTATCATCTATCACTGAAGTACACCTGCCCCTGGGTGAGTAAGTTGAGAACAGTTTAAGGGTACAACATAACACCAGATCACAGAATCCAGAGGATGTTCTGGGAAACAACTCAACTAGAAAAAGCTAAATGTTTACATGGAAACATTCTAGAATCTGCTATTTAGGTCAGGCATTGCGTTTTAAAATTTCATATGGTGCTTTTTAAAACATGGGAGAATAATATATGATAATTGTAGAAGATTTGGAAAATAAGGAAAAAGTACAAAGAAGAAAAAATTATTTATATTAGTACAACCCAAAGTTAATATTTTGCTATTTTGGTATATTTTCTTCTAAATTTTTTCCATGTCTATATAGATACATAGGTCTTTTTAAAAAAACTTAAAAATTTTTAACAGAGACTAGTATTTCACTATGTTGCCCAGGCTGGTCTTGAAGTCCTGGGCTCAAGTAATCCTCCTGCCTCAGCCTCCCAAAGTGCTAGGATTACAGGCGTGAGCCACCACGCCCAATGATACATAGGTTTTAAGTAAATGAAATTGTAGTGCATATATAGCTATGTATAGTTTTTTTATTTAGCATTATTTCATACAAATGTTTTCATGATTTCACAGTTTCATCAACACTTCTTCCACTGAGGCCAAGGGCAGTGGCTCACGCCTGTAATCCCAGCACCATGGGAGGCCGAGGTGGGCGGATCACTTGAGGCCAGGAGTTCAAGACCAGCCTGGGCAACAAGGCAAAACCCTGTCTCTACAAAAAATACAAAAAATTCGCCAGGTGTGGTGGTGCATGCCCATAATCCCAGCTACTCTGGAGGCTGAGGTAGGAGGATCGCTTGAGCCCAGGAGGCAGAGGTTGCAGTGAGCAGGGATTGCCCCACTACACTCTAGCCTGGGCGATAAAGCCTGATCTTGTCTCGGAAAAAAAAAAAAAAATCTTCCACTATACATTTTAATTATTTGAACCTTTTACTTTCTCTTTAGAGATCTATTTTTCTTCCCAGTTTTTGGGCATGGTAAATAATACATCTATTTTTCTCCCCAGTTTTTGGCTATTATAAATAATAATATAAATATGGTCTTTCCCTGTTTGACTGGGAAATTTAAAGATTTTTGGCACATATTGCCAAAATGCTTTCCAGAAAATCTATTCCCTTGCCAGTGTCAAGTATCATTATTTTTGAAATATGTAGTAAAGTGGTAGATCAAACTGAGTATCTTACTCTAATTTCCATTTCCACACTACTAGTAATACTGACCACTTAAACAGGTTTTAAATGGCTATTGTTATTTTTTCTTCTTAAAATTGTCAGTGCACTTTGCCAATCTTTCTATTGAGAAAATAATTTTCTTTTTGATTATATTAGTGCTTTATAAATGAAGGTTATTAAGAAGAATATATTCTTTTTGTTTGCCTTTAGTTTTTTTTTACATGAAGAGGAATTTAACTTTTATGTGCTGAAAACTTTAATTTTTTTCTTAATATTTTAATGGCTCTATTTCTCAAATGTGAGAAAGATAAATATTCATCTAAATCTTATTTTAGTTTTAAAAATTATTGTTGTATTTTCTACAATTACTTCTTAAATCATTCTGGAATTTATTTTGGTTTATGGTGTAAGGTAGGATCACACACATATCATCGAAAGAAGCTCCCAAACTAAGGCAACATTCCACGACTAGAAAGTGTGTTTCATTCTCTGTAAGAATGAACAGTGCCACACATAATCTCAAGAAGCTTTTCATTTACTTGGGATGACTGAGATCAGGCTAAAATGTCATGTTTCTTTGCATTTTACTAAAATTATATTGAGTCCAGGAGATAAAACTAGTTATACTGATCTGTAAAAGCAAATCCATTATTATTCAAATGCAAATTGTCTACTAGACAAACTTTCAAAATCTGAAACACGTGGGAGAAAATAATAAAAATGTCCTTGATACTTATTCATTTGATGAATATATATTTTTTATTTTTATTTTTTGAGACAGAGTTTCACTCTTGTTGCCCAGGCTAGAGTGCAATGGTGCAATCTCGGCTCACTGCAACCTCCGCCTCCCAGGTTCAAGCGATTCTCCTGCCTCAGGGTCCCGAGTAGCTGGGATTATAGGCATGCACCACCACTCCTGGCTAATTTTTTGTATTTTCAGTAGAGACGGGGTTTCTCCATGTTGGTCAGGCTGGTCTCGAACTCCCCACCTCAGGTGATCTGCCCACCTCGGCCTCCCAAAGTACTGGGATTACAGGCATGAGCCACCATGCCCGGCCTGATGAATATTTATTGAGCACCTATGTCTACAAAGAACTGTACTAGATTGTGAAATTACTGGAATCACAATTTCTGTGTTGAGGACACAGCACCACCATGTCTTATGCCATGTGGACAAACATTGTCAATTTAATACGTTTCATATGTTTGCAAGAAGCAATTATTTTAAAAGATAGTTGATTCAGAAATGCCTTAACATGGGACATAGCAATGTTATGAGGGAATGCAATGACAGAAGTTTCTGGCGAACTCTCAGGACTACTTAAAAGGGAGAGAAGAATGATGTTTTGTCATGGCTTACCCAAGAATGACACTAGTTTTTGGTATTACAGTCATTAGAAAGTTATACTATATAGTGTGTTGGCAATAATATCCCAGGCTTCAAAAATTCTACAAAATGATCACATTCCCTTTGGTATTACCCACCTATGCGTCTCAGTAGTCTAGGTTCTTTTTCTGAGATTAAATTAGAACACATTATCTGGACCCACTCTGGAACTGTCTTTATTGAATTATGCCCGAGGCTTATGCCCTTGGCATTTACTAAGGGATATTACATAGCCTTATGAATTATGAAGTTCATTGCTTCATTTGTCATAGAAATAAGGACATTGTCTAACATATCACTTGCTGTCCCTCCTGTGACAGTCTATCCAAAAACTTTTCCTTCTTTCTTTCTTCCTCCCTTCCATCCTCCCTTTCTCACTCCTTTTCTTCTTTCCTTCCTTCCTTCCTCCCTCCCTTCCTTGCTTTTTTCCTTCCTGTCTACCTTCTTTTTCTTTCTTTTTTAAGCTTCTGATGCCAGTAAACCTATATTAAGTTCTAATGACATTAACTACACAGAACCATGCCCCTTCCCCATCTTGATGTCCTAATTTATTTTATAATTCCTTAGTTCTAATTTATTTTCACTTGTGTTATTTTATTTCCTAATTTTATTTTTTTGTAATTGGTCATTTGCTTTGATTCCATTTTTGCCAAACAATATTCTAATAAATTATTACTTCCTAGGCACCTTGATATCAGGAAGAATAGCAATGGCAGAAAATGTTTCATCTTGCATGCCAGCACAGACCAATGGCAATGGATGTCTGAATCACTGTGTTAACAAGGAAAAGAGTGCTGTGCTTAAGTAGCAATGTCTGCTCTGAGCATGGCAGGAGAAATTATTGGCACCTCTGTCAGATATTGGATACCTATTTCTTAAGTAGAATACACACATATTCTAAGAACAAGAAAAGCATAAACAAATTAATAACTTTATAACTTCTAAGCCAGTAACTCGTGAGTTTCATTAACCCACATCCATTCCCCAAAGCATGAATATACCTATGTGAAATGAAAAACCTGAGTTTTTACACCTCACGTAGAAATGAGATCTTTTTCCTAAATCTTACTAGCCCTGGCCGCAGGAGTAGGTAAAATAGGTTCTAGAAGGGGAGATTTAAGGAGGCTGGTTGTGAAATCTCCCACTATCTATTGAAGATCAGAAAGTTTGCAACTAGAGATCCATTTCTTTAGATTTTAAAAGTTAGCTCTTCATGAATGCTTTACTAAAAGAAACATAGTCCTAGAGGGGTAATAATTTAGCTCTTACTGGCTAATTGGTTGACTACTAGTTAAACGAAGATGGGACAGTGGGGACGGGGGATAGGATGAGGATACGAACAGTCCTAAGGAGGGATGGCAAAGCCAGATTTTGCTTATTTCACAGTCTTGTCTGGGCTTTAAGCAATGAGTAAACTTACAAATGCATCATTGTTGGCCATAAATAATGAGGCATGTGGCAGTTCTCTAACAAGGTGTAGAAAGGAACATGCAGCCAACCATTAATGACACAAATAAAACACCTTGTCATATGCAGATGGAGAATTCTTAATTTTTTGGTGAATAATTTGTTACTCAACTCCTCTCAAATCCAATAGACATGTTTCTGAGAGGAGCTTATTTTTTAAATAGGCAGATTAGGAAAAAAGGTACCCCCCCTCATTCATTCATTGCATTCTGTGAATCAATAAGTATTTCTCTTCTGTGCTTACAGGGTTCTAGCATGGTAGAGTGCTACTCAGGAGGTGAAAGTAATGGAAGACGCAGTTCCTGCTTCTGCAGAGGTTATATCTGGGCTGGGAGATGAGTGATATGTACTTGAAACAACAGGTGAAAAATACCTGCCTGGATAAAATCAAGCATGAGGGTATTTGGTTCAGACTGCAAACACTATTGAATTCAGATACAAGAAAGATCATACAAGGAGAGAAATCAAAGAACATTCACTTTGAAAGGGATTACAAGAAGCCGCTTTTCCTGTCTCAGGTGTCGGTGGTAAACTGTGGCTGTTATCATCCTGGGAAATCCCTGAAATCAAGACTGTGTGATATTCCACACCTGCCCTGGACAGAATTCCACTCCAAGAATATCCTATTAACCACCTAGAGAAGGAATTCAACCATGGCCTCTTGAAAGTTTTATTTTAGATCACTCACAGGCCAGGCACAGTGGCTCAGGCCTGTAATCCAAGCACTTTGGGAGTCCGAGGTGGGCAAATCACCTGAGGTCAGGAGTTTGAGACCAGCCTGGCCAACATGGTGAAACCCCGTCTCTACTAAAAATACGAAAAACTAGCTGAGTGTGGTGGTGCATCCCTGTAATCTCAGCTACCTCGGAGGCTGAGGAAGGAGATTGCTTGAACCCGGGTGGCAGAGGTTGCAGTGAACCGAGATTGCGCCACTGCATTCCATCCTAGGTGACAGAGTGAGACTTCGACTCAAAAAAAGAAAAAGAAAGGAAGGAAGGAAGGAAGGAAGGAAGGAAGGAAGGAAGGAAGGAAGGAAGGAGAAAGAATGAAAAAAAGAAAGAGAAAGAAAGAAGAAAGAAAGAAAAAAAGAAAAAACAATTCCTATTCTTGGTGTGTAAGTTCTCTAAGGTGCTGAACTGTGACCTTCACTATTCTGGTCGTCACTATTCTGAAAAAGTGTTAAGCATAAGGATATGGGTATGGGCATAGCAGGTACAGATCTCAATTCACAAAGCCATGTTCATTTTTGTTCACATTTAGAAAATTATTGATATAATGCCATAATCTAAGATGCAGGTGACCATTAATGACAAAAATAAAACACCTCATCATATGCAGATGCAGAATTCTTAATTTTTTGGCAAACAATTTGTTTACAGAATATACATTTGAATGTATAGGCCAGTTGTTTGAAAGAATGTCCCTCCATTTGAGTTTTACCAATTGTTTCTTCAAAATTAGTCATTTTATGTTTTATGACTCAATTTCTATTTATTTATTTATTTTAGAGACAAGGTCTTACTATGTTGCCATGACCTGCTCCATTTCTGACCTGGTCCAGTTCATTCATCCTTAAGCAACCTAGTGGTCCTCTTCTCCTGGAGGTCACCATATTGATGCTGAACTTAGTGCAGACACCCAGTCAGCACACTGCAGCCCAGAACTCCTGGCCTCAAGCAATCCTCCTGCCTCAGTCTCCCGAGTAGCTGGGACTACAGGTGCTCACCACCATTCCTGGCTATGATGCATCTGAGGTGACCATTTCAGGTCCATGCTTGAAGGGTAACCCTATCATGAGGCACTGTACTTCACTTGTGTTTCCTAAGAATTACTGAAATAACATTTCAAAATTTTTGTCTTTCACATTATTCCAAAGAGCCTATGAAAGGTGCTAACAACATAGCCTCCTTTCAAATGCACCATCTTGGTTTCTCCACTTTCCCTCAGTTCATAGTTGAGTTCTGGAAGCTTCCCATTGCTACATTGTCAGGGCGTTTGGTGTGAGGAGGAGAATATTTTCTATGAATTTATCTCTTCATTCAGGTATCAACGAACATGTCATCATCATGATTGGGCATTCGTTCATGCAGGCCACTTCGAAGATTGTTCACTTGGCCTATTCTGGACAGCATATCCCTACTTTCCAACCATTCCCACTGGAGAGTAGGAAAGTCAGTGAGTGATTCTAAAACCCTGACTGCCTAAAGCAGCAATCTTACTGCTTTGCTATCTCCCTAGAACCCGAAGGAAGCAGAGCCTTTTTCTATATAAATTACTAACATGTTTATGTAGTTATTAATTCTCCTCCTCCCCTGCCTTCCAACTCCTTAGCCCAGAAAATCCTTTTCTAGTCTTGAGCCAGGGAAGTTTTCTACTTGCCTAAATCTTTTATGTAGACTGGTGGTTCTCCAAGTGTGGTTCCGGGGCCAGCAGGATCAGCACCACCTAGGAATTTGTTAGGAATGCAAATTCTCCCCACCCCAGCCCTACTGAATCAGACATTCACAGAGTAGGATCTAGTGATCTTTGTTTCAATAAGCTCTCCAGAGGATTCTGAGGCAACAGAAAATTTGAGACCCACTGATCTATGCCTTGAGTTATTTTCTTCCCCTACTACACTGGTTCTTAAACTTTAACATACATCAGAATCACTGGGAGGGCTTGTTAAACTTGGTTTTGGGGCCCCCACCCTCAAAATGTTTGGTCCAGTAGGTCTAAGGAGAGGCCTGAGAATTTGCAATTCTAACAAGTCCCCCGGTGATGACTATATTTTAGAAAACCATTTCCCCAGAGGTCTCAGGTCCCTGACAGTCCATTTTCTTCCTTCCATGGCTCCTGATAGGATTCATCTGATTCTTATTGCTAAATCAATAAAACATATTTTCTAAGAATATGTTTATATATAGTTACTTTCAATCCAGAGCCATCCATCACCAATTTGACTTGGGCATATACTAATGTTTCCAAAAACCAAAGTCTGATGTTAGGCCAGCAGTTCTTAAGCTTTTTCATCCCGGGTCCTTTCCCCAATTAAACGGCTCCATAGCTAGTGCATCTATAGGACATCCCAGAAGATTCAGAAAGACGAGAAGAGCCCACTGTTGACTTCGCAAGCTCAGTTTTATAAATAGCAGGTCAGAGTCCCATTGGTCTCTACCTAGAACCCAGAGGGGAGAAGACACTGAGGAAAATATGGCTCTTCAGGACATACAGAGGAGTCAGGGGAAAGGGGATGGGCAGGGAGGTCAGCAGCAAATGAGTGAGCACATGCTTTGAGAGTCAAATACTGCTTCTTTGGGGTGAAGACTTTTTGTCATGGTTTGGGGCAGAAGGCAAAAGCACTTTAACCCCATAAATTATTGAAGTTTAATTTTTGGTGTCAATATCCCTAGATTTAAGGAGAATAAAAAGTGGCCACTACTTCTCCTTTCTGCTTAGTTATATTTAAATTTATTTCCTTGCCTACTGCATCATCAGGGGCCCTAAAGCCCTTGGTTTTATCTAGTTTTTGTTTTCTGCCTGGCCTCCTGAAGAGATGCAATGTCTCCTCCTTTCCTTTCCTTTCCTTTCCTTTCCTTTCCTTTCCTTTCCTTTCCTTTCCTTTCCTTTCTTTTCTCTTTCTTTTCTTTCTTTCCTTCCTTCCTTCTTTCCTTCTTTCTTTTCTTTTTTCTTTCCTTCCTTCCTTCCTTCCTTCCTTCCTTCCTTCCTTTCGCTAAATTGCCACAGTACAATTACTTTAAGTCTGTGGGGCACAGTTACCCTCTCAACTAGGCAACGAGCTACTCCAGATAACGGCTTATTCTATACTTGGTCTTTTTTTAAAAAAAAATGAAATTCTATTTTGTTAAGTGACCCACATGGGTCTGCATGAAACTACCTACCAAAGAACATGCTGAATATTAGTTACCATAATTATTTGGATAGTTCAGCGTCATTTATTAATACTTACAAGCATTGCTATTATTAGGATGGTCCTGAGGGCTCCCCGCACATAAATAGGACTCTTTTACTTAAGACAAAGTTGCAAAGACTTTTCTGCTGAAACAACAGAACACTCCTATTAACACTACACAGATAGGTGAAGATTTCTTTCCTTCTGTTTGTGTTCCAGTACAATGGGATTCCTTGTGTTCTTTAAATATTTGCCATAAGTTTTTTTACTCTCATCTTTTCCCCCTCCTCAGCACTAATCACGGAATCTTATTTTTTATGGGCACTCAATAAATATTTTTTGAGTTAAATTAAAACAGAAACTTCCAATTAAAGATAGGAAAGAAGGCTTTTTTGTTCTACTCTTCTCTGTCAAACCAGTAATAACAAAACTATAATGAACCACAGAGAAGAAAACGAAATAAGGAAGGCACGATGCCAGGGAATGATAGTTTATGAAGAAGGCTATCAAATGTAGTAATATGTAGACCAAACATAGGGAGCAGAGCAAGAGTGGACACATATCTTAACATATACCTTAAGAGTTCCTGGAGGGGCAGACAGATTTCCTTAGAGTGTTTGCCCATACTGAGGGTCAACCATTATTTGCTGACTTGTATCGGTAGGTCTGCGGGGCGTGGAAATTGGTGTGAGAGTATCCCAAGCCTGGTTTAACACCCTAGAGCAGCAGGAGAGGAGGGGCTGGATGATCACCCGATTAGACCTGCCATTTCTGGAAGAACGGGTGTCAGTTTGATGGGGTAGATGAGAGAAGGCAAGTGACAATTAGCTTAATGCTGATGATAATTGAGAAAGAAAAATAATCAGCAGTAGTCATCATTAAATCACCATTAAAGAAAGCCATGGCATACAGGAGACAAGTGGACTTTCTGCTTATCCCAAAGGGGGCTCCAGAATATAGAATTTGAGACATGCGTTTGGTAAGAGGATTTGAGAAAGTCCTAAACCCAGGCTACTTTCTGTCTCTACTCACTTCATGGAGCCTTCCCACACAACCTTTTATAAACAACTGCTGCAGAAAAGCCCTGGCCCCATTCAGAGTTGAGTAGTAATCAAAAGCAGCCATAAAGAAAAGGATATATAATAAGCAAAAATCAGATACAAAATATTCACAAAACAGAAACATGCTACAGTAGATGTGTTTCCCTTCTGATATTAAATAAGTTAAGGACGACATGGTCCCTAGAAATAAGAAGTTAAAGAGGAAATAATGGTGTTCAAATATAAGGTGAAAAACTATTAAAGGAGATGACAGGTGAGCAGACATAGCTTTGGAAAGAATGGGTGAGAAAAATGAAACCATTGTAGATACAGAAGCCACAAGAGAAGCAGCAAAAGGAATCCGTAATAAGGGAAAGGAAGACAGGATATAGACAAATAGAAAAAAATGTGCAAGAATATAGTTAAGGAGGATTTGAGACAAAAAGGAACCTACAGAAGACAACGGAGGGCTATCCTTGCTACACCAGAAGGAAGGAAGAGACTTAATAGAAAGGAGAAATGTGGTAAAGGTGTCATAGAAACAGCTTTGGAGAATGATGAAGACCTGAGTATCTTCACTTCACCTCCTCCAGGTTTTTACTCAAGTTTTATCCTATCAGTAACTCTTTCCTTAATGGCCCGATTTAAAATGTCCATCTCACTCACCTGGGTTCTATTTTCCTTCCCTGCTTTATTTTTCTCAATGTAATATCTGAAAGAAAGTTATACTGACTGGGATGAATAGCAGCTTAGACACCACAGAAAAAATATCAGTTATCTTTGAAAACATAACATTAGAAACTAAGTAAAATAAAACACAAAAGGGGGAAAACCTGGGGAAATAAGGAACAGGATATCAGTGTTGTGAGATGATATCTAGAAGTCTAACATGTGTGTAATGTGAGCCCTGGCAGGTGGAGGGAGAGAGAAAAAAAATTCAAGAAATAATGGCTGGAAAATGTCTAAATGATGAATACTCTAAACTTGCAATACAACAAGCCCAACGAACCACAAACAAAGGAAAAGAGAATACCACACCAAGGCACATCATAATCAAATTGCTGGAAACCAGTGATAAACAGAAAATCTTAAAAGCAAGTGCAGGGTATGGGGCCACAACACACAGAGAAGAACAACAATAACAACAAAAAAGGCAGGCAGCAGACTTCCTGTCGAAGCTAGAAGGTAATGAAGTGAAGTCTTTAAAATACTGAAAGAAAAAGGCATCATCCTGGAAGTCTACAACCTACAAAAGTATCTTTCAAAATGTAGGCTAAAGAGAGACTTTAAAATGAGAAACAAAACTGAGAGAATTTATTGCCAGCAGACCTATGCTACAAAAAAAATGTTAAAAGAAGTTGCTCAGGCAGAAGGAATGTGATACTAAAAGAAATTTGGATCTACACTAAAGAATAGAGATTGTTGAAAATAGTAAATATGTAGGTAAGCAGATAAATTTTCCTCACTTTTAAAGTCTCTTCAAAAGATAATTGTTTAAGGAAAAGTATAATAAGCATGTATTGTTAGGTTTATAACATGTAGAACTAAAACAGGTGACAATAGCACAAAGGATGGGAGGGCAGAAATGGGAGTACACCATTGTAAGGTTCTTAAAATACATGGGAAGTGTTATAAAACTATTCGAAGGTAGACTGTGATAAAATGGATACACAGTTGGCCCTCTGTATCAGTGGGTTCTGCATCCATGGATTCAACCAACTGTGAATTGAAAGTATTTGAAAAAAAAAAATGGATGGTTGCATCCGTACTGAGCATGTACAGATCTTTTTTTGGTCATAATTCTCTCAACAATACAGTTTAACATCTGTTTATATAGCATTTACCTTGTAGTATGTATTACACGTAATCTAGACATAATTTAAAGTATATGGGAGGATGTGTGCCAATACTGTATGCCAATAATATACTATTTTATGTAAGAAACTTGAGCATCCATGAATTTTGGTGTCTGTGAGGGGTCCTGGAACCAATCCCCCATAGATACCAAGGGACAATTCAATTGTATATTATAAATCACAGAGCAGTAACTACAAAAGAAAAAGAGAAATATTTAATAAGCCAATAGTGAATAAAATGGAATTATAAAAATTTTTTAAAGAAGAGTAAGAAGAAAAAAAGAACAAAGGAGAGATGGGATGAAATAGAAAACAAATAGCAAAAAGATATATTTAAACCTAACCATATTTATAATTGCACTACAAGTAAATGGCAGAAAATGTTTATATAATAAACTCACCTTACATATAAAGATATGAATAGGTTAAAAGTAAAAAGATAAAAAATACTAATCTAAAGGATGCTGAACTGGCTATGTTAATATCAGACAATAGGATTTCATGGCAAGAGATATAACCAGGAGTAAATAATGCCCTTCAATTTGTTGCATTCTTTGCTTAATTTTTAGAGTTTGAAATGGTTGTTGGACAATTTTCTCTAGTTTTATCATTGCTTTTTGAGGAGAATATTTGCTGAGCTTCTCATGCAGTTCTTCTGGAAGTTTCACCCCCAACCTGGAGTGTCATAAGAATGATTATTGAGTTTCTTCAATAGCTTTTCAGTATTTTTGATATATCACATATTTTTCTTTTGTTGTCCTAATGAATTACCTGGATAGACTTCCTAATGTACAATTACCTCTGCATTCTTTGAGTAAATCCTAATTATTCATGCTGTTTTTAAAGACAAATGCATGCTTATTCTTTCATTGATTCATTCAATAAATATTTGAGTGGCTACCAAAAATTATTTAATGAATTAATTTCTTTTGTTCCATGCCAGTTTCCATTTGCTAATTTTTAAAAACAATTGTTGCATCCAAACACATAAATGAAATTACAGTTATCTGTTTCTGTACTTTCTTTAAAAAGTTTATTACAACTGTTTTTTGTATTAAAGTTGTACAGGTTTTGTAAAATGAGTGAAGAGCTTCTGTATTTTTTTCTGACTTAGAATCATTTGAATAACATAGGAACTAGCTGTTCTTTAAAGGTTAGATTTCAGTTATGAAGCCAGTAGGTAACATATTTTGTGAAAGGTCTTTTTAACCTTTCTAGTGTCTTCTGTGGTAATTGGCCTATTCAAAGTTTTTCATGTCTTTTTCTTGGGTTAATTTTGGTCGTTCACATTTTACCAAGAAATTATTCATTTCTTCTAGATTCACAAATTTGTTGCCATGGAGTTGCATATAATTCCGTCTTGTAATTAAAAAAAATTCTCTTGTATTGTAGTTTGTCTCTTTTCTCACTCCTGATCCTCTACGTTTTTATTTTTTATCTCCTAAAATAAGTTTGTGATAGGTTATGTATTTTATTGGGTCCTTTGAAATACCAGCATTTGGATTAATTTATCATCTGCTAATTTTTGTTGCTCATTTGGTTAAATTCAAATTTTATTTCTATAAATTCTCTCTTCCTAAAGTGGCTTTCCATTTTTCATTAATTTACTGGATAGGTACCAAGTTTCTTCATCTTTTATTTATTTATTTAAATTAAATTAAATTAATGAGGTTTTTGTTTATTTTGTTTTGTTTTTTGGGTTTTTTTTGGGTGGGGACAGGGGGGCAGGGTCCCGTTTTGTCTCCCAGGCTGGAGTGCAGTGGTGCAATCACAGCTCACTGCAGCCACAACCTCCTGGCCTCAAGTGATCCTCCCACGTCAGCCTCCTGAGTAGCTGGGATTACAGGCATAGGCCACCATGCCCGGCTAATTTTTGTGTGTTTTGTAGAGACTGGGTTTCACCACGGGGTCCAGGCTTTTAAATTTAAAATCCTAATGGCATTATGACTATTTTTTCAGATCTCTGAGTATATCTTTGGCTGTCTCCCATAAGTTCATCTATGAAGTGTTCTTTTTACTTGCTTCTGTAGCATTTATAATTTTAGCTTTGAAATTTTCTTGATCTAATGGCTATTTGGAAATGTCTTTCTTAATTTCTAAATTGTTAATGCTTTTTATTTTTGGTCAACATTTTATTATTTACTCTTAATATAATTGGGTTATTTCATAGCCTCAATTTATAAAGTCTACTATATGTATATACACATATATATGTGTGTATGTGCATGCATATATATACATATATACGATTGATTTTGATAAATATTTTATGGTCATATGAAAATTGTATATTTTACACAAGGGAAATACCAAACAAACAAAAAGGTAAAAGGGAGTGGTAATATTAAAATTAGGCAAAGTTCGAAAGTACTAAAAGTACCAAAGTTATTCTAAATATTTTATTACTTTTCATTTTTGATATATTATTTAATCTCTTTTTCTCCTTATTTTTATTTGAGTACAGTATTCTTTGATTCTGAAAGAAATATACAGACATCTCACACTTTAGTTGAATTTAAAATAGCTTCCTAATTGGTTTGCTTTGTGTATATTTAGCTCCTGTGCTGTTTGGTTTAAGCAAGTTTATGACTGCTACAACTTCTTCACAATGTTGTGCTTTTTTATTATCATATTATGCTTACTTGTGTCCTTTGAGTACTTTTAACCTTACTTTCCACCTTGCCTAATTTTAATATGACCACTCCTTTTTTTGTTTGTTGTTTAGTATTTGTCCTGTATCTCTTCGCTAATGCCTTTATTTGCAACCTCTTGAAATCACTTTGTTTGGAATGTTCTTACCATATGTGGGATACTCCTAGGGCTTTTAGTTATTTTGTTGTGACAGTCACTGTCTCTTTTATAAATGTTTGATTGCAGCATATTATACACATAGAAAAGGGCACAATTCATAAGTGTACACATAGTTCACTGAATTTTTACAAAGCAAACACATCTTTGTAACCACTACCCAGATCAAACCATAGAACCATAGAACCCTTCCTCATGCGCTTCCCAGCCCCTGTCCCCCTCCTCACAAGTTAATCATTATTCTATAAGTTAGTTTTGCCTCTGTTAAGGTTATATGAATGAAATAATATAGTACATTCTCCTTTGAGTTTGGTTTCTTTGACTTAACATTGTGTTTGTGTGTTTTATCCATATATTTGTGTGTGGTAGTAATTTATTATTTTTTATTGCTGTATAATATCCCATAATATAAATATGCTAACATTTCTTTACCCATCCTGTTATTGATTGTTGATAAATGTTGATATTATTTTCACTTTTCTCAATTGTAAATTATGTTGCTGTGATAATTTTTATACATGCATTTTTGTGCACATGTGTAGGCTTGATCCATAATTTTTATTTGTAGATATGTATGTCACAGAGATACATAAAAATTCATAGAGCTATATACCTATGATATGTATTTTTCTGTATGTATATTATACTTCAATAAAATGTTTATTTAATAAAAAATACAAGGGAGATAATGAAAATTAAACACAAAATTAAAAAGCAGAAATCAGCCTCAACAAAGATTTTTAAAAATAATAAAAGAGAATTATAATATTTGAAAACTTATATATAATAGACAAATGCCTAGAAAATGGAAGGTGTCAAAATTGGCATAAGAAGAAATGGAAAATTTAAATAGGGCAGGAAATACCAATAATTACTAACTGAAATGGCATCTGAAAGACAAGCCATCACATGAAATCCCAGGCACAGATGGTTTTACACATTAGTATTACCAGTGTTTCAAGGAACAATCAATTTCTATCTTATAGAAGTACATATGGAACACAGAAAATGAATTGCCCAGATTGTTCTGTGAAGCAAGTGTAATTTTGACATATAAGTAGGTAGAAAGAACACAAAAAACATAAACAAAAGAAAATAATAGGTATATTTTACTTATGGTCATAGAGAAAAAATCCTAAATAAAAGATTAGTTATCCTTTATATCCCTGGAATGAAAGGATGGTTTAACAAAAAATTTCTAGCCACATAATTCACCATATAACTAGTCTAATGTAAAAATAAATGATCTCAGTTGATGTGGAAAAAGCATTGAATAAAACATAAATAAGTCAATACCTATTGAGGATAAGCCTATCAATATAGAAGGAACTGAAGGGACTCTTCAACACAGTAGAGTTCCATACTGGAAACCCACAAGAAAAACTATACTTATGGAAAAACTGAATGTGCAGTCCCTTTAAGATTGGGAATAAAAAAAAGATACCCACTACCACTGCTACTGTTAAAATAACGTTGGCAGTTTCCCAAGCAATATGAAAAGGGAGAAAAAGAGGTCAACTATAGAAAGGGAAAAATACAAAACCCTCATCATTTGCACCTTGGTAGCATGAAAGGACTTCCTAAAAAAATTCAGGAGCACAAATCATAAGAAAAAATAAAATAAAAATAAATGGGCGAATCCAATTTTATCAAAGGATTGCTATTCAGTACAGAATAACATGGAAAAAGTTAACAGACAGATGACAGTTTGGCAGAAAATATTTTCACTGTCTAATGTCAATAAAAGATCTATACAATAAAAGACCTATACCTAGCATTTACAAGAAGTTCTTGTAAAATCAGCAAGAAAAAGTAATACTAGTTGAAAAAACAGGCAAAAGCCATGAACAGGCAATTTACAGAAGAGGAAACCTAAGTTATGGCACATAAAAGGTGCTCAAATTCATTAGCTATCAAAAACATCCCACCTCTTTAAGTGACAAAACTCAGAAAGTTGGAAAATGCCTAATGTTCACTTGGATCAAATTGCTTGGATATTTGTATTGAGGGGTGCAGATATTGGCTCCCTTATGCACTACTGGTAAGAACATAGGCTGTAGGCCTTCTGGAGAGCCATTTGACAGTACATTTTCAGATTAAATTCACAAGATTACCCAGCAATCCCACTGATACATGTTGCAAAATAATTCTCACACAAGACCATAATAATGGGATGTTTACTGTTTGTGAGTGGGTGCCAATCTAACCTGGTGTCCATCCCAAAGGAGGAATTGTCAAAAGGCAGTGGATGCACCAGACAGTACTATGCGGCAGTGAGGAGACATGGACTAGATGAAAAATGCTACATATATGGATCTTCATGACACCATGTGTAAAAAGTAAGAAGCAAAATGTGATTTATTACACAATATCATTTATATAAATTAAAAATATAGAAAACATCAATATACAATTTATAATAACACCTACAAACAAAATGGTAGGCTGCTTACAGTAGGTGAGGAAATGCAGGTGGGGAATTTGGGTAAAAGGAAATAAACAAGATAACCAACCAACATGCAAGAGAGGGATCTTATGTGGATCAAAGATGCTAATGCTCCACAAACTAAGGAATATGACTGACACGATTCTGCCTCTGGGTTCCCCTTCCCATACAACAGCAGCAATAATAACAAACAATGAGAGGCTGAAAACTGGCAGGGATGCCAGACCAAGTACGATTACGAAGGCTGTGGTCAGGAGTTTGGCTGTCATTCTTCACGTTGTGGGAAGAAATCACTGGAGGGTTTTAAGGAGTGAGTGACAACTCTTTCTAAGGACCACTAGGCCACATGTGATGAAGCGGGAGAGGAAGTAGGGAGGCCGATTAGGAGACTTGCAGAAGCTCATGTGGGAGATGAAGATGGCCCAGATTAGGGTAGCAACAACAGAGATGGAGAGCAGTGGGCAGATACTGGTTATATTTTCGAGAGAAACATGACAAGAGCTGCTGAGAAATTAAACGTGGGCAGGAGAGCAATGAAAGATGATACTGAAGCTTTTGTCTTTGGCAAGTGGGTGGTGCCAATGACCGAGATTGGAAAGATGAGGATGAAAGGGGAAACCAAAACTTCTAATTTGGATTTACTTAGCGGGTTATGTTTGATATGTCTGTTAGACATTCAAGTGGAGATATCAGAGGGACAGCTGGATATATGGTCTGAATTCAGGGAAGATACACATTTGGAAGTTGAATCAGTATATAGAGGTTAAATAACTGGCTCCAATACTCAGTATTTATGTCACCTTGGCCAAGTTACATGATTTCTGGGTCTTTATTTATTTACAAAATGGCAATGATGTTATCTCTTTCCCAGGGCTGTTATGAATATTAAATCGGATAATGCATCTAAAGAACTTGGCGCAGGGCCTGGCACGAAATAAATGCCTAATAAAGGCTTCTGTGGCTGGAGAATAGTGAAGGGGAAGACAATACCAGACGAAGGAGGTTGACAGTCGGGAGATCATGTCAGAATTTCGAGGCCATGGTAAATAGCTTGCAATAAGTGGCCATTAGTGGGTTTTATGCAGGGAGTGACATAATCTGGCATTACTAATAGTATTAGCAGATCATTTAAGTATTAGCATTTGACACTGTTTTATCAGACTATAGATAAGTGGGTTGTCATAAACAACCAATAAACAAAGAAATACATTTTTAAAAACTTTGATTCTATGAGAATACATTTTGTAAATTATAGCAAATGGAAGCAATTTTATCTGAAAAGCACTAGTATAGTCTCAACAATTCTTGAATCTACAGTACTATCAAGGGCTTCTCTGCCAGTTTGTGCATAGTTCTATTTTGTACATTGACTCCATTCTTGAGTAGTAAGCAATTGGAGCCATAGGAACAGCTGGCATTTTGTAGCTAAGCAGAGTTCCAACCCCATAAAGTGAAGCATCAGTACTTTATATTTACTGAAGTGCATTAACACAGATGCTAAAATCAGACATTGCCCAACGTTTCAGAAAATATCTTCTTTCTGATGCATCCAATTTCTTACCTGTATCCAGTAGGTGATTTGGTATATCAGAAAAGATTGCCTTTCATAGAAGAAGAATTATATAAGTATCTACTGCTACACAAAAACTTGAGGTTGTTTAATTTTTGGACTAGGTGTGCTGAGAATTGCCTATACCTTACCTTAAATGTGGTGAATAAATATCAGTAGTCCAGTTACAATAGCCTGAGCAGAGGATGCTGGTGGTTCTGAATTGACATTTCCGTTTATTTACAGACTTGATGTAACTAGTGAGAATGGGCTCCATAATTCTTTCAGCTGTTCATCCTTTATTAAGCCCCTAAGTGGGAAAAGTATGGTATCATATCTGGAATACTAGAAAGAAAGTTTACCATGAAGAATTGAAATATCTCAGTGGCAACAGAAATGGGAATGCCCTTTGATCAGTTTTCTAGTTAACTATTGCTGCCTGACAAAGTATCCTGAGAATGAAATGTTTTAAAACAGTACCTTCTTATTATATCTCATGATTCCGTGGGTCAGGATTTGAGTTAGGCTCAGCTGGCTGATTCTACTGCCCCCTGTGGTGTTATCTGGGGTGATTCAATAATACTCATTCAGTGAGTTGTCTGGTCTCTAGGGTCTAAGACATTTCTACGCACATATGTGTTGTCTTTTGGAGGGTCCCAGGAAGCTGGGTTCAGCTGGCCCCATCTCCTACTCTATGAAGTTTCAGAGCCTCTCCATGTGGGTGTTCAAGCAAGGTAGTGGGCGTTCTTATAAGGCATCCCAGGGCTTTGAGAGACCAGTGTCAAGCTGCTAGTCTCTTAAAGGCGAGGCCTGGAAATGGAATAGTTCCATTTCCACTTCATTCTAGTGGTCAAAGTGGTCACAGCTCTGCACCAAGCGGACCTAATAGACATCTACAGAACTCTCCACCCCAAATCAACAGAATGTACATTCTTCTCAGCACCACACCGCACTTATTCCAAAATTGACCACATAGTTGGAAGTAAAGCACTCCTCAGCAAATGTAAAAGAACAGAAATTATAACAAACTGTCTCTCAGTCCACAGTACAATCAAACTAGAACTCAGGATTGAGAAACTCACTCATAACCACTCAACTACATGGAAACTGAACAACCTGCTCCTGAATGACTACTGGGTACATAATGAAATGAAGGCAGAAATAAAGGTGTTCTTTGAAACCAACGAGAACAAAGACACAACATACCTGAATCTCTGGGACACATTCAAAGCAGTGTGTAGAGGGAAATTTATAGCACTAAATGCCCACAAGAGAAAGCAGGAAAGATCTAAAATTGACACCTTAACATCACAATTAAAAGAACTAGAGAAGCAAGAGCAAACACATTCAAAAGCTAGCAGAAGGCAAGGAATAACTAAGATCAGAGCAGAACTGAAGGAAATAGAGACAGAAAAAACCCTTCAAAAAATCAATGAATCCAGGAGCTGGTTTTTTGAAAAGATCAACAAAATCGATATACTGCTAGCAAGACTAATAAAGAAGAAAAGAGAAAAGAATCAAACAGACACAATAAAAAATGATAAAGGGGATATCACCACCGATCCCACAGAAATACAAACTACCATCAGAGAATACTATAAACACCTCTATGCAAATAAACTAGAAAATCTAGAAGAAATGGATAAATTCCTCGACACATACACCCTCCCAAGACTAAACCAGGAAGAAGTTGAATCTCTGAATAGACCAAAAACAGGCTCTGAAATTGAGGCACTAATTAATAGCTCACCAACCAAAAAAAGTCCAGGACCAGATGGATTCACAGCCGAATTCTACCAGAGGTACAAGGAGGAGCTGGTACCATCCCTTCTGAAACTATTCCAATCAATAGAAAAAGAGGGAATCCTCCCTAACTCATTTTATGAGGCCAGCATCATCCTGATACCAAAGCCTGGCAGAGACACAACAAAAAAAGAGAATTTTAGACCAATATCCCTGATGAACATCGACGCAAAAATCCTCAATAAAATACTGGCAAACTGAATCCAGCAGTACATCAAAAAGCTTATCCACCATGATCAAGTGGGCTTCATCCCTGGGATGCAAGGTTGGTTCAACATATGCAAATCAGTAAACGTAATCCAGCATATAAACAGAACCAATGACAAAAACCACATGATTATCTCAATAGATGCAGAAAAGGCCTTTGACAAAATTCAACAACCCTTCATGCTAAAAACTCTCAATAAATTAGGTATCGATGGGACGTATCTCAAAATAATAAGAGCTATCTATGACAAACCCACAGCCAATATCATACTGAATGGGCAAAAACTGGAAGCATTCCCTTTGAAAACTGGCACAAGACAGGGATGCCCTCTCTCACCACTCCTATTCAACATACTGTTGGAGGTTCTGGCCAGGGCAATCAGGCAGGAGAAGGAAATAAACGGTATTTAATTAGGAAAAGGGGAAGTCAAATTGTCCCTGTTTGCAGATGACATGATTGCATATCTAGAAAACCCCATCATCTCAGCCCAAAATCTCCTTAAGCTGATAGGCAACTTCAGCAAAGTCTCAGGTTATAAAATCAATGTGCAAAAATCACAAGCATTCCTATACATCAATAACAGACAAACAGAGAGCCAAATCATGAGTGAACTCCCATTCACAATTGTTTCAAAGAGAATAAAATACCTAGGAATGCAACTTACAAGGGACGTGAAGGACCTGTTCAAGGAGAACTACAAACCACTGCTCAATGAAATAAAAGAGGATACAAACAAATGGAAGAACATTCCATGCTCATGGGTAGGAAGAATCAATATCGTGAAAATGGCCATACTGCCCAAGGTAATTTATAGATTCAATGCCATCCCCATCAAGGATGACTTTCTTCACAGAATTGGAAAGTCATAACAATGACTTTCTTCACAGAATTGGAAAAAACTACTTTAAAGTTCATATGGAACCAAAAAAGAGCCCACATTGCCAAGTCAATCCTAAGCCAAAAGAACAAAGTGGGAGGCGTCACACTACCTGACTTCAAACTATACTACAAGGCGACAGTAACCAAAACAGCATGGTACTGGTACCAAAACAGAGATATAGACCAATGGAACAGAACAGAGCCCTCAGAAATAATGCCGCATATCTACAACCATCTGATCTTTGACAAACCTGACAAAAACAAGAAATGGGGAAAGGATTCCCTATTTAATAAATGGTGCTGGGAAAACTGGCTAGCCATATGTAGAAAGCTGAAACTGGATCTCTTCCTTACACCTTATACAAAAATTAATTCAAGATGGTTTAAAGACTTACATGTTAGACCAAAAACCATAAAAACCCTAGAAGAAAACCTAAGCAATACCATTCAGGACATAGGCATGGGCAAGGACTTCATGTCTAAAACACCAAAAGCAATGGCAACAAAAGCCAAAATTGACAAATGGGATCTAATTAAACTAAAGAGCTTCTGCACAGCAAAAGAAACTACCATCAGAGTGAACAGGCAACCTACAGAATGGGAGAAAATTTTTGCAATCTACTTATCTGACAAAGGGCTAAATATCCAGAATCTACAATGAACTCAAACAAATTTACAAGAAAAAAACAAACAACCCCATCAACAAGTGGGCGATGGATATGAACAGACACTTCTCAAAAGAAGACATTTATGCAGCCAAAAGACACATGAAAAAATGCTCATCATCACTGGCCATCAGAGAAATACAAGTCAAAACCACAATGAGATACCATCTCACACCAGTTAGAATGGCAATCATTTAAAAGTCAGGAAACAACAGGTGCTGGAGAGGATGTGGAGAAATAGGAACACTTTTACACTGTTGGTGGGACTGTAAACTAGTTCAACCATTGTGGAAGTCACTGTGGCGATTCCTCAGGGATCTAGAACTAGAAATACCATTTGACCCAGCCATCCCATTACTGGGTATATACCCAAAGGATTATAAATCATGCTACTATAAAGACACATGCACACGTATGTTTATTGCGGCACTATTCACATTAGCAAAGACTTGGAACCAACCCAAATGTCCAAAAATGATAGACTGGATTAAGAAAATGTGGCACATATACACCATGGAATACTATGCAGCCATAAAAATGATGAGTTCATGTCCTTTGTAGGGACATGGATGAAACTGGAAACCATCATTCTCAGCAAACTATCGCAAGGACAAAAAACCAAACACCGCATGTTCTCCGTTTCTGACCTGGGTAGGTTCACCCCTCCTTAGGCAACCTAATGGTCCGCCCACTCCCAGGAGGTCACCATATTAATGCTGAACTTAGTATGGATACTCAATCGGCATAGCACGCTACAGCCCAGAACTTCTGGGCTCAGGTGATCCTCCTGCTTCAACTTCCTTAGTAGCTGGGACTACAGGTGCATGCTGAATGTTACAATGAATATACGTTTACCTTTTAAAAATATTGTGAAAATGTTTTCATAGTGATTTTTATATTACCCCCACACCAATAATTTGTGAGAGCACCATTTCTTCAACAGCCTTGCCAATACTTGATATTGTCTTTTTAATTTCAAAATCTCTAATGCATATGTAGAGTATCTCATTATTTGAAGTAGCATTTCCCTGGTGACTGTTAATATTGAGCATCTTTTCATATGCCTATTGACACTGTCTTCTGTAAAGTGTCTGCTCAAATATTTTCTGTGCCTCAGTTTCCTCATCAGAAAATGGGATAATAACATACATACCTCATAGAGTTTTTATAAGGATCGAATAAGTTAATATATATAAGCACCTAGAACAATTCCTGACATACAGTGTATTAGTTTTCTATTGTTGCTGTAGCAAATTATGTGAAACTTAGAGGCATAAAAAACATAAATTTGCTATTTTACAATTCTGTAGGTCAGATGTTCCTCACAGGTCTCACTGGGTTAAAACTGAACAGCAGGCAGGACTGCTTGTTTCTGGAGGCTCTAGGGAGGAATCCGTTTCCTTTTTTTCCCAGTTCCTTGAGGGTACTCATATTTCTTGGCTCATGGCCCCCTTCCTCCATCTTCAAAGCCAACCATCCTGCATCTCTCTGTGCCTTTTTTTCTGTTGTCATGTCTCCCTCTGATTCTCTTCTTCCTTCTTCTTCCCTCTTCTACTTTTTTCCCCTTTCACTGGGTGATTGTTTTGGGCCAGCCAGAAAATCCATGATAACCTCTCTGTTTTAAGGTCAGTTGTTTAGCAAACTTAATTCCCTCTGCAACCTTAATTCTTCTTAGCCAACCAATCTAATATATTCAGTGATTTTAGGGACTAGGACATAGATGTCTCTGAAAGCAACTATTCACCTACCATACATAGTAACTGCTATATTAGGGTTAGCTTTTCTTGGTATTATTATTATTATTATTATTATTATTATTATAAGGTCCTTAGATTTAGAGTTAAGGACTTGCACTCAAATCGTGGCTTCAAAACTTACCAGCTGTGTAGTCTTGGGAAAGTTAATTGCTGTCTTTGAGACATGCAATTTAGTATGTTATTTGGAAATATGCAGCAAATAGCTAAATCATTAGTTATCAAAAATTCACTTTTAAATGGAAGTCCTTGGACTGTAAAACTGGGAGTTAGTTAGAAATTCGTGGTGGGGGAGGGGGAATAGAGGGGCAGGAGCGTGATGCTTTTGTGACTTTACAAACATTTAGCTCTATTTGTCTTAAATTTTTTTGTGGTAAAATATGTAAATACATAACATAAAATGTGTCATTAGTGACATTCACAATGTTGTGTAAACATTACTACTGTCTTGTTCTAGAACATTTTCATTAACCCCAAAGGAAATCTTGTACCATTAAGTAGTCACTTGCCATTCCCCACTCCTCCTGGCCACTGGCAATCACTAATCTGCTTTCTAAGGATTTTCTGACTCTGGATGTTTCCTATAAATAAAATCACACAATATGTGGCCTTTTGTAACTGGCTTCTTTCACTTAGCGTAATATTTTCAAAGTTTATCTACTCCGCAGAATGTATCAGTACTTCATTCCTTTTTAAGGCCGAGTAATATTCCATTGCATGGATATACCACATTTTGTTTATTCATTTACCAGTTGATGGACATTTGGGTTGTTTCCACCTTTTGGCTATCGACTGTAGTGCTGCTGTGAATACTTGTGCACAAGTCGTTGTTTGAACACCTGCTTTACTTCTTTTGGGTATATAACCAGCAGTGGAATTCCTGGATCATACAGTAATTCTATATTGAATCTAATGTGGACCCACCAAACTCTTCCACAGCAGTTACGCCATTTTACCTTCCCACCAGCAATGGACATGGGTTCCAATTTCTCCACATTCTCAGCCACTGGTCCATTTGTCTTTTAATGAAACTAAAAATGTACGGGACTTTTAATGGAACTAAAAACTCTGTATATAAAACTATGATAAATTAAAATTACTAAAATAAAACCATAAGGTGACACTAATAATAGGCACAAGGATGAAAGAAAACAGAATGTGGGGACTGGCATAGCCTTACTAGTATATTATTTCCTATTGCTGCTGTAACAAATTATCACAAATTTAGTGGGTTAAACCTATGGAAATGTATTCTTTTATAGTTCCAGTGGTTAAACATCCAAAATGGGTCACACTGGGCTGTGTTCCTTTCTAGAGGCTTTAGGGAGAATCCACTCCTTTGCCTTTTCTGGCTTCTAGAGGTTGCCAACCTGTCTTGGCTTGTGGCCCCTTCCTCTGTATTCAAAGCCAACAGCATAGCATCTCTTCTCTCCTCTCTGACTGCTGTTTCTATCCTTAGATGTAACAACTTTCTGACTCCGATCTTCCCTTTTACGAAGACCCTGTAGTTACATGGGCTTTTATTCAGAATAATCTCCCCATCTCAAAATCCTTACCTTCATCACATCTGCAAAATATCTTTTGCTGTGTAAAGTAACATATTTGTATGTCCTGGGATTCAGATATGGATGTCTTTGGAAGGCTATTATTCAGCCTACCACCCCAGGGAAACTTTACTCATGAAGAACTCACTCATGGAGAGGTGGGCAGAAAGGGCTCTGTCAATTAGAAAGTGGCAAAGTTGCCTAGTGAAGTCAAACCCCCTAAGCCTTAGTTTTCTGTTCCATAATGGGGAGGTAATAACAGTAAACGTGTTATCTATTATGTATTTCTTTTGGGTGGAAGTAAAATAAGAAAAAAATGTTTACCTATGCTAACTCAAATTTCTACCAAGCACCTTTAGTGCTTTTAGGACTGTAGGTAAAGCTCGTAGAGACAGGTTTCACCATGTTGGCCAGGGTGGTCTTGAACTCCTGACCTCAAGTGATCTGCCCACCTCACCCTCCCAAAGTGCTGGGATTACAGGTGTGAGCCACTGCACCCGGCCACAGCACCATCATTTTTAAATCAATAAGACCAATATTCCCAAGAGCACCTCTAAAGAGGATCTGAGTTCCCTGAAACCTCCTGGTTAATGGGACAGGACTAGATGATTAGGAATGTTTGGGGCCCTTCTAGAGATTTCTGGAAGACCTGTGCTGTGTTTCTTTCACTCAGCTCATAAAGTAGCCTTAGATCTAGCCACCCTGTTAGCCAGGAAATCAAGTGAAAAGATTTCATAAGAGGCCCCAGAAATAACTTCCATAATTAACTTCACTGGAGGGATATCTCATCTGCTCACAATTTCTTTTTATCTCACCTATTTCTGTTGGAGAGTGTAATAAGGACTCGGAATATGGCTCCTTCTCAAGAAATTCTTAAAGAAAAATAGCACTCCTCCCCTCCCCCAACAACCGTATAGATGCCTGCTAATATTTTCCTTAGAAGAGTATCACTTTAACACATGTACATGCTTGAGGTATGTCGAATTGTATCTTTTATTAAGAAATTTACCATGTAATTCTGGCAGGTAGATGACCTAGATAATATTCTAAAATGTGTAGTTTTCAGCGTTTAAGTGGCTGAAAAGCTGAGGTCTAATGAAGTCCGATGAAGATTTGTTAGTGGACGAAGGGAGCTAGGGAAGTGCACACAGAATTGCTAAAGGCAAAGTGTCAAAACAAGCATTCATGAAGGCTGATTGAGAATCTGCAGAGGAAAACAAGTAGACACAGGCCTTTGGGGGTTCATGTGATTCCACAGCTACAGGGGAATCGGGTAGGCTTAGAAGGTTAAAATGATGTAGTTTAAAGCAGAAATTTAAAATGTAGATTCCTGCTAAATAACCCTTTGATAATTTTTCAAAACAGGAAAAATCTTGCACATTTTTATTCCCATGCCATGTGAGAAATCAAATCCCAATTCTTTTACCTTCTACTCTCTAATAAATTTTTGTTTGCTTTTACTTCTTTTTGGTAAAATGATCAAGTCCTAAACTGAGATGAACTCCATTCTAATTCAAATTCTGTTCTCAAACAAAATAAACTTTTTGTTTTTTGTCCTCCAATAACCTGACCAGTATTCTATTTTTACCTCTCAGCCCTGAGATGACTTTGACTCTTAACTTGAATTTCCCTCATCTCGTAAATGTTCTGAGTGAGCTTTGGAGAGGTCTGCATTTGGTTCACTAGGCACAGTACAATTCTTACAAACCGTTGAGCTTCAGTTCAGGCTTCCATTATTCATACATCAAATTGCTTCTAGGGGTATGACACTTTGGACGTGATTGGAAGGCCAAGTGAAAGATATTTAGCAGTCTCACATGACAAGGCCACTTGGACAAAAGGACTTTGTACACGTGATTCACACAATGGGAAATCATGAACTTTTTCTCACCCTGTAAATGGCATTGCGCCGAGTAAACTTAGGAGCTACCCTTTGGCATGATTCTGGAAATCTTTTTGGCTCCGATATTTGGAGATTTAGTGCTAAAATAAAAATTAGCATTGGGAAGCACTTAATTATTTGTCATGGATTAAAACTATATAAGCTCCTACATTTTATCCAAGGGTAGAAGTCTCATTCATTACTAACATTTTATTTCTTTACACAATATTTTGTCATATAAGGGAATGTATATAAAAGATAAGTGTATGATAGAGCAATAAAAATGGAAAAAACAAGATAATAGACTTAAATTCATTGTTTATTTAAGTCATGGTTGTTCTTTGAGAGAACATTCATTTAAGTGAATGTTGTCCCTCCGGAAAACAAACTTTTTCACTTAAAAAAGTGTTTTTGGGCTGAGCATGGAGGTTTACACCTGTAATCAGATCACTTTGGGAGGCTGAGGCAGGAGGATTGCTTGAGCCCAGGAATTTGAGACCAGCCTGGGCAACATGGTGAAACCCCATCTCTACAAAAAATACAAAAATCAGCTGGGTGTAGTGGCATGTGCCTGTAGTCCCAGCGACTCCGGAGGGTGAAGTGGGAGGATTGCTTTAGCCCCAGAGGAGGGTAAGGCTGCAATGAACTGTGATCGTGCCACTGCACTCCAGCCTGGGTGACAGAGCAAGACCCTGTCTCAAAAAAAGAAAAAGGAAAAAACAGTATTTCTGAAGCTCCCACTTTATGCTGTGCGCTGTGTGTTGGCTGTTATGGAGAATGTAGGGGACTATAAAATGTAGGATCAACGTAGATCCTGTTTTCAAGCAGATTACAGTCTTGTAGAGAAGCAGGGTAGTAAAATTAAGAAAGAAGTGGGTTCCCACAGTTACATTTAGTATGAGTCAGATATTTTATCTCTTTATATCTTATCTTCACAACAATATTGCAAAGAAGATATTATCCTTGTCAATTTATATTATGGGAACAGTGATTGAGGAAGGTGAGTAACTTCCCTGAATTTCCTCGGCTAGTAAGTTGTCAAAGCGGGATTTACATTCAGATATTTCTCCCTTTAGAGAAACAAATGTTTTTCACTATGCCCACCAACTTCCTTTTTCTAGCATGCTAACCACTTTGTTTCTTAGAAAGAGTCACTCAATCATTCTATATCTTAGTTTCTTGGTCTATAAAATGAAGAGGTTTCTTACCTGGAGTGGACATTCATTCTGTTGCCTTACGGCTAACCAAGACCAGACAGGATGTCTAGCTGAGGTCACAGCTTCACACTTGGGACCAGGGCTGTTGGAGTGCCCTACATTTGATGGGGGGAACACAGTTCAGAGTGGCTGAGCCTTGAAGAAAAGTAGGATTTGGATGAACACAGAGGAAGTGGAGGGTCTTCTAAATTGAGGCAGAAGTCAGAACAAACGCCAGCCTCCAGAGCCGGGAGTGAGGCTGGGCTGTTTGCCAGAGAGTGAGAGTTTGCAGTGGTGGAGTGAAAGGGGCCTGGGGTACAGTATGGGGAGGAGGGTTGTTGGGTCTCAAGATGAAGGAGAACCTTGATACCAGGTGTTTGCACTCAACTGAAAGGTTCACAGAGCCATTTTAAGACTTGCCAAATCACTGTGCCGCTATTTACTGCTTCAGAGTTTGAACTTAATACCTCAGCTGGTTGAGATGCTCAAACTTTGTATGATAATAGCAAATATAACTCTTGGACTCTGCAATATTAATGATGTGGTAGTGCCTGACAAGAGATAGGAACCCACAAATTCTTGGTCATAATGAATGCTTAATGAAGCATAAATGAATGCTTTTTGAGAGACCTGTGGTTTGGCTCAATTTGCCAGGTGGGTTCTTGGATTTGCTCTGAACTATCCAATGTCACCTGCTTCTCTCAGACAAACTGTCTTAGACCAATAGGTGTGAGAGAGGGAACTGTTGGAGGGTGCCATGTGTGATTATAAATATCCTTGTCAGCTGGCTAAGTGCTATTGTTTTTGGATGGTCCATAAGGAAGCATAGCCAGGAGTAACCTGATATTTTAAAGGACACCAAAAATTAGAATCATGCTGTTGGAACTGTCTGAAAGAAGGCTTAATACTTGTTTTATTAAAATTCTCATAAGAGATATAGGTGAGCTACCTTACCTGGCAAAACAGACATATTCCTATGGCTTTATGGGTTGAACCATATTTTAATATAAATATTTAAAGGGACCTGTGATATCTGCAGCATACAAAAATCTTTGAAATAAACAACAATTTCCTTACTTTGTTTTATAATATTGAATATTGGAATATAGAGTTTTATTAAAGGGGCAAACAAATTTAGAGTTTATTATTAAATAATTGCATCTGGTGTTGAGCCAAGATTTTGCTATATCTAGCTTTCAGTGACCTCCTTGGGCTCTTGGGAAAGAAATACACACACACACACACACACACAGAGAGAGAGAGAGATGGAGGGAGGGAGAGAGAAAGAGGGAGGGAGGGAGGGAGGGAGGGAAGGAGAGACAGAGAGAGAGAGACAGAAACATTTTTTTCCAAACCTTCATAGAAACTGTAAATATTTTGTTATATAATAATAGGAAAAGCAATGAAAAGTAATAAAATGGATTTTTCACTTAGTAGTTCAAAAATATCTACTGAATATCTACTGTATGCCTGAGTTATTCTAGACATTGGAGATGCAGCTGTGAAGAAAACATACCAAATCTCTGCCCTCATGGAGCTTACCTTCCAGTGGGACAAAGAGAGTAAATAAAAAGAATGTTTCAAAACATAAAGTCAGTTATCTCAGCACATTATATCTTTTGCCCACTGTTTTAAAAGCCTCCTCTCTTCTATGTCAAGTTTTCATGTATGTGTAGAACTATATATTAAATATTAAATATTTATCCTATTTCCTGATTCTACTTGTCTATCTCTGTCTACATTCTTGATTACTATGGCTTTAGAATAAAATTTAAAATCTGATATAGCAAGTCTTCCAAATTATTCTTCTACAAAAGTGGCTTAACTATATTTATGCTGTATTCTCAATATAAGTTTTAGAATCAGTTAAGTCCCACAAAAACTCTGTTAGGTTTTTATTGGAATTGAATTGTAATTATAGGCCAACTGGAGAAGAAACAACACTTCAATGATAATGAATCTTCTCTTAGATAAGCATGGTAAATTTCTCTGTTCTTAGGTCTTCTTTAATGTTTCTCGTTACATTTTAATAAATTTCTTCATAAGTCTTGCCCATACTTTATTAGATTTATTCTTTATAATTTTAATTGCTATTGTTGATATTATTTATTTTAGAACTACATTTTCTAAATGTTTACTACTGCTATATATGAATGCTATCTTTGTATATTAATTTTATAACCATCAACTAATTTTGCTGAATTCAAATATTATTTCTAATACCTTTTGAGGAGATTCTTTTGGATTTTCTGTGAATAGTCATATCATTTTAGAGCAGTGGTTCACAATCAGGCATGATTTTGTCTGCAAGGGGACAGCTGGCCATGTCTGGAGACATTTTTGGTTGTTGCAACTGGGACTGTTGAAATTTTGCAGCCATTTACTCAATAGTTATTTCATGCAATCCTACTAGGTATCAGGTCCTGTAGTAGGGGCTAGATATTTAATGGTAAGTCAAACAGATACATTCTTATCCACTGCAGAATTTAGTGTCTAGTTTATACCCTGCAAACAGAAAACATAACTTCTTTCAAAGTACTCATGGGATATTTACAGAAAGTAATTGTCAAAAGAGAAAGAAAAACCTGACAAAGTTCCAAAGAGCAGAAGTTATATAAGGTAGACACTTTTACCACTATATTATAAACATGGAAACTAATAACAAGTGTTTAAACAAACTAAGCTAGTCGGGATGATTCATGGCTATAATCCCAGCACTTTGGGAGGCTGAAGTGGGCAGAGCACTTGAGCCTAGGACTTTGAGACCAGCTTGGGCAATATGGCAAAACCCTGTCTCTACTAAAAGTACAAAAAAATTAGCTGGGTGTGGTGGTGTGCGCCTATAGTCCCAGCTATTCAGGAGGCTGAGATGGGAGGATGGCTTGAGACTGGGAGGTGGAGGTTGCAGTGAGCCAAGATTGTGCCATTGCACTCCAGCCTGAGTGACATAGTGAGACCCCGTCTCTACAAACAAAAATCAAAATAAACAAATAAACAAACTAATAACTCCTTGCTAAATGGAGATCACATGTCCTTAAATGCTTTATGTATTAAAAAAATAACAATAAGTAAAGCTAGGATTTAACTCAGGAAGTTAGAAAAAGAACAAAAAAGGAACCACAAGGATGACAGAAGGAATTAATCAACATAAGGGAAGAAATTAATTAATCATAAGCAGAAAAAGAGTGGAACTGACAAGTTTTAAAAAGCTCCTTTTTTGTTGTAAAACAATAGACAACGGAAGGGAAAAGAGTAACTTTACAGTGGAGAAGCTGACAAACACTACTTGAGTCAGGTGATCAAGGTCAACGTCAACAATAAGCCACGTTGACAGTATGTACCTTTGTTATAATGTGATGACAACACACTTTGTGATCATCATTCCCCCAAATCCATACTTCAGCCTAATCATGAGAAAAACATCAGACCAATCCCAGTTGAGGGACATTTTAAATAATGCCTGACCAGCATTCCTCAAACTATCAAGCTCATCAAAAACGACGAAAAGTCTGAGAAAGTGTTACAGCTAAAAAGAACCCAAGGACACGTGACAACTAAACACAGATAGTTTCCTAGATGCACTCCTGGAACAGAAAAACGACATCAGGTAAAAACAAAAGAAATCTAAATAAAATATGGACTTTAGTTAGTGATATTGGATCAATATTGTTTCATGCCTTGTGACAAATGCACCATGTTGACAATAGGGGAAACTGGGTATGGGGGATATGGAAACTCTGTACCATCTTTGTAATTTTTCTGTTAATCTAAAACTATTGGTTTTAGTTTCCTAGTGTGGCAGTAACAAGTTAGCGCACATTTAGTGGTTTAAAATACAGATTTATTTTCCTATAGTTCTACAGGTCAGAGGTCCAAAATGAGTCTTGGGAACTAAAATGAAAGTGATGGCACTTTCTTTGGGAGGCTCTGGGAGATTCCATTCCTTGGCCTTTCCAGCTTCTAGAGGGTGACAGCATTTCTTGACTTGTAGCTACATCACTCCAATTTTTGTGTCTATTGTCATATTGCTTTCTCCTCTGTCTGAACTTCCTGTGTTCATCGTATAAGGATCCTGTGATTACACGGGGCCCACTTGGATAATCTGGATAATCTCCCCATCACATGATTCTTAATCTAATCACGTCTGCAAAGTATCTTTGCCTTATAAGACAACATTCACAGGTTCTGGAAATTAAGACATGAACATTTTTGGAGAGCCAATATTCAGCCAACTACATTATTCTAAAATAAAAAAAAATGGTTTAAGAAAAAATAGAAAAATCTTTAGAAAATCTAGTTAGGATAAAAAGAGAACACACAATTAAATACCAAAGACCAAGGGGATAGGACAGCAGCCACAGAGATTTTAAGACTATCAGAGAATAATACATATGAATATGAAATAATACTTTTCATTATGTAGATGAAATATATTACTTCCTGGGGCAACAGGATGTTATGGGAAAAAAAATTAGAAAAAGATCCAGGCACAAATGGAAAATGTTGTCAAAGATGGCGCTTGGATAAGATGTTTTTATAATGATTAGTTTCTGTTGAGTGCTATGAAGTAACAGACAGAGCTAGATTTCGAACCAGCATTTGTCTAGTTTCAAAGCCAATGTTCTTTCACAGCATCATTTTGCCTCCTGTGCATGTAGAAATCTGTCCTTTCATACCTTCAAGAAGCAGATTTTTCCTATTTTATGTACTATTCCATTGCAGAGCAGGAAAGCTACCCAACTCATTTTTAATTCCCCAATACTATGTAGCAAAGGCAGTACAGACAGGCCCCCCTCACAAGCTAAATGATCTTAATGGAGTTAAGACCCCCTTTGGAGCTTGGTTCCTTATGTGCAAAATGTAGATAATGGTACATCTAATTGTAAAATTATTATAAGAATTACATGAGAAAATTCGTGTAAGAATTTAAGTGCAGCAGAACATGGTATGAAATTGTGAAATTATCCCAACTGCCATTATTATTATTGTTAATAATAAAACTTTATAATAAAGACAGAATAAAAAGAAAAAATGAATATATTTAAAAATTCTAAATAATTTATCAGGCAATTGAATTAAAAATATTTGAAAGGAATAATCTACCACAACCAAGTAGAAAATATCACTTTGGTTGTATCAATAGATCAAACAAGAAAAACCATATGATCATTAAATTTTGAAAGGCATTGATAAAAATATTACAATCATTCCTAAAGGGAAAAGTCTTTTTACTAGCCATGAATAGAAGAATAGTTCCTTAACACATTAAAGAATATTTTACACTGATAGCCCATACTATTATTTATTGGGAAAATGCCACTAGAGACATTTCTATTAATATTAAGAACAAAACAGGACTTCTGCTATCCTTTCTATTGTTTAATATTATTTTTACAAGTTTTGATCACAGAAAAAATAGAAATAGAATGTGTGACCACTGGAAAAGAAGGAACAAAGTTATTATTCACAGACAAAATGATAATATATATACCTAGAAAAACTCTAGACAATCAGCTAGAAAATAATTAAAATAGAGTTCAGCAAGATGAAGGAATCTAAGTACAAATGGGCTTCAAACATACTAGCAATGATCGGAAAATCTGATGAGGAAAAATCTCTTTCACAATACAAATAGAAATATAAAACACCTAGAAATACAAGCTTACTAAGAAATGTGTCAGACCTTGTGAAAAATACTACAAGGCTATATCAAGAAACATAAAATAAGACTTAAAAAAGACATACAATGTGTCTGTGTAGACTATTATAAAGATTTCAATTTTACTCACGTTAATTTTTAGGTTTAATGCTGTCTGGTAAATCTCAATGAGATTTTTTTTCTTGGGAGTTTTGCTGGAAGAATGCAAAACTGGAAGAACAGCAAAAGAAAATTTGGAAATGCCAGCTAATAAGAGGGGGTGAACTTGTTTCACCATACAGAAGATATATTGCAAAGCTACAGTAAAGGGTAGCATTGCCACAGTATGGATGGGTAAAAGAGAATAGCCCTGAATAAGGAAATACCCTATTATATATAATGGCTTGAATGCTAAAAAGGCAACATCACAAAACAAAGAAAGGGACAGATTACTCAATAAATAGAATACGGAAAATATCAAGCTGGATCCTTACCATATCCCATAGGTCACACACAATCAACTCCAGCGATGTCTAAATAATACAACATATGTAGAAAATGAAACAACACAAATATACAGAGAAAATAAGGATGACTGTTAGGAGAAGGATCCTTTGGGCAAGGAAAAGATCAATAGATATGATAACAGGAAGTTTCAAAGTATGTATATCAATACTATCCTTTTTTAAACTAAAAAGAAAGTATCACTAACACATAAAAATGACAAGTTTGAAAAACTGTTTCCCACTGATTATAGTCAAAGAATTAATACCATTTGTTTTCAGAGTTTTTGTTTGTTTGTTTGTTTTTGTTTTTTATATAAACCTGTAAGAAAAATACTAACACTTCCATAGGGAAAAATGGGATAAAGGGCATGAGCGATTTATAGAGGAATTACAGATGGTCAATAAAGACGGGGAAAAGTGCAATTTTCTCCCAAATCTCACAAGTCTAAGCATCACATTTGACCTACTGAATTGTCAACTCAGGGCTAGAGAGGGTCAGGGGGATGCCGTCATGTAACCTGGGGATGGGGGGAGGTGGCGGGCAGGGCGTGCAATGCTGCTGTCTTGCTGGAGAGTTTTTGGCATCAGGCTTCAGGAGCCTCTTCTAGAATTCTGTCATTAGGAATGAAAAAGAGATGCAGACAACCCTTTTTGCACCAGAATGTTCTTTACATTTTATTATATCAAAAACTGGAAAGAAATGAAATGACAAATCGTATTGGAGCAGTTAGACTATAGTACGTTGATGGTTCTGAAGAATTCTGATTTTGACGAACATTAATAATTCATAAATATTCGTATGATAAATGTTTACAATATAATTTTTAAGTAAAAGTGTAGAATTCAAAACTGTATCCTAGAGAGATTATCTCTGATATTTAGGATAGAGTATTTTAGCTGGAGTCTTTATATGCATTTTCAATACTTTCATGTTTTCTATAATAAGGTGCAATATTTCCATAATCTAAAAAATAGTATATGTGAGTCTATATATATTTAAGATGCACTATTTATAGTCGATCAGTGTGCTCTTCAAGCAATTAGTCAAACTTTGAAAATTAGAAGTGGATTTAATTGGTATTTCAGGATTGTTTTGGTTTTATTTTGAAATGTGCGCCCCTCTTTCTCTCTCCAAACTTGTTCTACGTTCTCCAAGAAACGTGGTCCTATATGCTGCCCATTGTACTTATTACCCCCATGTTTCTTTTCTTTAAGGCAAGGAGTATATTTAAGTCTGGCTTTTATTTTTACAAGTTTATTAAAAGATTTTTAAGATTTCATTTTGCTAAAAATGAAAAGATGTTAGCAGCAGAACCATATTTTGTTGCCTAGGTAGCAGAAATGCTGACAACTATATCAAATATAAGATTTCTAAATAAACCCAGATCTAAATTAAAGTGGTATTTCCAAATGGTTAAAAAGTGAAAAAACAAACAAACAAAAAAAAACAAAAAAACGTGGAAAGCTGACGAGGAGAATCAGAAACTTGGAATGAAGAGGAAGTGCTGAATAGATATTCACATGAGCAGTTCACATTATCCAGCACACATACATAATCCTCACTGCAGCATCTTGAAAACATATTTTGTTAATTTTTGTTATTGTAAATTCTTACAATAATATAAAAATTTGAAATATACAGGAAAATATGGAGATTAAAAATAATCACCAATAATACTACTATTTCAGTGGAGTCACTTCTGATTTCTACTTTCTCTCATTCTCTACCCTTCGTCCCCCATCTCTCTCTCTCTCTCTTCACACACCCCCCTACTATACACATATATTATTTTTATTTTATTTATTTATTTATTTATTTATTTATTTGAGATGGAGTCTCGCTCTGTTGCCCAGGCTGGAGTGCAGTGGCGAGATCTCGGCTCACTGCAAGCTCCGTCTCCTGGGTTCACCCCATTGTCCTGCCTCAGCCTCCCATGTAGCTGGAACTATAGGCGTGTTCCACAACGCCCGGCTAATTTTTTGTATTTTTAGTAGAGATGGGGTTTCACCGTGTTAGCCAGGATCTCGATCTCCTGACCTCGTGATCCACCCGCCTCGGCCTCCAAAAGTGCTGGGATTACAGACATACATTATTTTTAAAGATATTTACTCATAACCCTAAATAAAATTTTGTATCTTAATTGTTTTTCAGATTGAACTATCTCTGAGCATGCAGAAACTTGGATGTTTGCACCCTAGTGTAAATGATATCTCCGATCTCTCATTTCGGGGTCCCACAGGGCAATAGCTAGCTCTCCTCATGGACAGCTGCATGTACATTCAACCTGAGAGTTAATGAGCCTTACACATGCAGATGAAGCTTTTATTGCTTCTTTCTTAAATATGAAGCAAAAACATTTTTTGTACTACATAATTTGATTTTATTTCAAAAATTAGAGTATTATCTCAGTGTTTCTCCTAATGTTCCTTTTTAAAATTTCTTCTTCTAAAAAAAAAGAAAACCAGGATACATGTGCAGAATGTACAGGTTTGTCACACAGGTATACATGTGCCATGGTGGCTTGCTGCACTTATTGACCCGTCCTCTAAGTTCCCTCCCCGCAAAAACATTTTGAAACAAATATTTATTAAATATCTACGAGGTGCTGAACAGAGTTCTTGGCATTCAACAGTGAACAAAATAGACCAAAATTCCTGCTGAAGTGAAGGAAGAGGGAAAAAACATAAGTAAGTTATTCAGAAATTAAGAGATTGATATGTGCTATGGACAAATATTAGGCAGGAAAGGAAGAGACACTGAATGCTGGGGCAGGTGTGCAAATTTAGCAGGGTGGTCAGGAAAGACCTTACTCAGATGGTGACACATACGCAAAGACACTAGACAGTCACAACATTCCTACTAAAGGAAACTACCAGGCAGGAAGGGTTAGTGAAAAGTTATGCACATCTAAGCATACCTCAGTGAAGTATGGGGTGTGAGATCATAGTTTGCAGCAGTGGGAGCAGGACTGGAGGGGTGGGGGAAAGGTCACATACAAATGGATGGGATCCAGCTTAGCAGCAAATTTTTCAACAGTAACAGTGAATGCTAAAAGAAAATGGATCAATGTCTTTAAATTATGAGGTTGAAAATGCCTTCAATCTAAAATATAATGCTCAGCCAAGTGATTAACCCAATAATAAAATATATTCAGATATACCAGTATGTTAAAAACCTATCTTTCATGCACCCTTCATAGGAAGTTACTTGAGTATGTGCTCCTCAACAAATTGAGGGTATAAATTCAGAAAGCATACTGATGGGAAAATAAGTTAGCTGGATCCAACAGAGAAAATATAAATAATAAGTGTACAGGGAGGAGGAGGGACAAGAGATGAATCACAGCCTAACTTCAGCAGAGATCCAATAACTAATGTCTAATGCAGATCAATCAAGAAATAATGGTATAACCTGAGAGATGATGGTGACCATTTCCATCTCCAATGTTTATGATCTTGTCAATAGGAACTGTAGAGCAATGTTTCACCATCCAACTGGCTATCAATAGTGAAGGAATAAGTGAAGAAGGAGAACATAGAACAGAGATGAAGCAGAAAAGCTAGAAATCATATCAGGGTTGCTGGTTTGAAGTTAAAAAGAACCATCTCACACCCGTTAGAATGGCAATCATTAAAAAATCAGGAAACAACAGGTGCTGGAGAGGATGTGGAGAAATAGGAACACTTTTACACTGTTGGTGGGACTGTAAACTAATTCAACCATTATGGAAGTCAGTGTGGCGATTCCTCAGGGATCTAGAACTAGATATACCATTTGACCCAGCCATCCCATTACTGGGTATATACCCAAAGGATTATAAATCCTGCTGCTATAAAGACACATGCACACGTATGTTTATTGTGGCACTATTCACAATAGCAAAGAGTTGGAACCAACCCAAATGTCCAACAACGATAGACTGGATTAAGAAAATGTGGCACATATACACCATGGAATACTATGCAGCCATAAAAAATGATGAGTTCATGCCCTTTGTAGGGACATGGATGAAACTGGAAACCATCATTCTCAGTAAACTATCGCAAGGACAAAAAACCAAACACCGCATGTTCTCACTCATAGGTGGGAATTGAACAATGAGAACTCATGGATACAGGAAGGGGAACATCACACTCTGGGGACTGTTGTGGGGTGGGGGGAGGGGGGAGGGACAGCATTAGGAGATATACCTAATGTTAAATGACGAGTTAATGGGTGCAGCACACCAACATGGCACATGGATACATATGTAAGAAACCTGCACATTGTGCACATGTACCCTAAAACCTAAAGTATAATAATAAAAAATAGAAAAAGAAAAAAAAGAAAACAAAAAAAGAACTGAGAGGATTTCCCAAACTAAAAGGGGGAGTGCTTGCAAATATCTCATAGAGTGTGGGACTAGGAAAGGAAAGAAGTCTTAAGGGCACTTTCCCTGCCAGCCTACCATGCTGATGGGAATGTAGAAAACATAAAACACACTCATATTATTTTTGCTTGTAGTTTAAATTTATACAACACTGTGAAAGTAAATTTATCAACATTTCATTCATTCATTTAAGGTTTTTTTTTTTACATACCTACTATATATCAAGTAGTATTGAACTAATGGAACTATAAATATTTAAAAAAATCTCCCCCAGTATAGAAAACAGTAATCTTCTTAGGGATTCACAGATAGAATCCAATAAGGGGGGGATAGGCAGATAATGATTACATTCCATGAAGTGTAACAGGTGCTGTGCCAGAAATTCGGGCAGGGTCCAAAAAAGATACTAGAAAGGAGTGGCTCATTCTGTTCGTGGGAAGATACATTCAGGAACTGCATGATAGATGCAGTGAGAATTGTGCTGCCTTGGAAAAGAGTTCATCCTCCTATCTTTGAAAATACAATTATTCTCTAGTGAATTTAGCCTTAGGAAATATCCCTCAATAAAGAAAAAGAATTAAGCAAAAAAATATACATATTAAAAACTTTTTTGGTGAATCAGCTTTCAAAATGTCATATAGGCCTCATATTCAAATTAATCTTCAATATTAAATGACTCTTAAACTAGTGCAATTTCTTCATCAGTCAACTGGAGAAAATAATGCTTACTTCAAGGATTATAGTGAGAATTAGAAATACTATACATACAGTCATACCATGTAACAGATGTGGTTGTTGGGATGATGATGATCATGATCTTGATCATGATGATGAAAATTTATGTATAATTCTTTGCACTGGTGCAGAAGAATCAAGAATAAATCCAGCACTCCACACACTGACCTTTCAGTGAACCACAAAGGGCTGGAGCTGGCATGTGCCTTAGAGACCAGTCCATCTTTCTCATTTGATAATGGAAAATAACTGAGGCACAAAGAAGTTAAATGATTTGTCTAACATTCATCAGAAAAGTCTGCATGAAGCCTCAGAACATTGTCTTAGAGACCCTGAGAAGAGAACTGTGTGTCCTGAGGCAAGAGATGCTGGTGAATTTGAGAGCCTTTCACTTTTTCTAAATTATTTAAAAGATGTGTCAGCAAAGTCCTGCTTACAAACTGCAGACAAAATGCACTTAGGAGATTTTGTCTTTTCCTAAAATCAGTTATTAGCCCAATCAGTCATAGCACCGATTGTTCTAGAAGCTAAAATCAGAACAATAAAAACTTACATCTTGGTGTATACACTGCCCCAATCAAGGTGATGTTTTCTTGCTTTTTAGCATCAACAATATTAGGCCATTTTCTATTATAATTCTATAATCTGTTACATCCCACAGTTGGTGAGAAAGTTCAAGGAGACATTAGTGTAATAATTAGAACTTACAGAGGGAAAACACTCTAATTCCTGCTATCACTTTTTCCTTTGCCACTTCTGACAGATAGGAAAGAAATTAACTTCGGTCAACACTAATCCAGAGCCATGAACAGTGTCTGTAACTCACTGGCCTAACTATGATCTCTTCATTACAGTCCTGTAGTCAAAGATAGGAAGCATTTACTAAGTGTGCGTCTGTCACAGGCTTTCTCTTGTCCCATGTCCTGTTAAAAACAAATTCTATCTCTCCTATCAATGCCTCTTCCCCAGTGTGCTAAAAATATATGAGCTTATATTCTTTGAACTTCAATTTCCTCAACCCTAAGTATGGAATATTAGTATCTTTATAAGTGGTTGGCTGAGATAATTTAATTAGCTACTCTAAATAGTGAAGGCTATTGGCAAAATATATATATTAAACAATACCAATACTCACTTGTTTTATCTTACCTACTTCCCTCCCCTCTCCTTTCTCCCTTTCTCTCTGTCTTTCCTCTCACTTCCAAACCACCGAAACATGGTGATACTACTACTAATATTCTACAATGATCATGTGTCATGTAAGACACAGTCCCTACTCTTTTTGTGATATAACTTCTGTTTTTGTTAACTAGAGGAGAAGCATCCAGTTAGAGGTTTAGACCAAGACACTTCCATCTCTAAAATTTTACAATTCTTTGTTATGGAACCAGACTATCTAGTTCATGGTAGATGTATTTCTAGGGACAGTTTGGTTATAAAAAGTTTTGCTTTGGGATGTGGGCTTGAGACTGTTTCTGATCAAAATCACTATTTCCTTAAGAGAGAATTAGAAAGCTACCTAGGTTGGGGAGAACATACATTTCCAATGTAATCTTTCACACTGTTCTGAAGGCAAGAAACTCAAGTTGATTTATGTTTCTTCATTTTCTAAAGAGAAGGATGGACATGTCATGTGCTCTTTTCACCTACAGCAAATTTTGGGTTGAAACGATTCTTCAGAAAGATACATGTCTTGAGAACCTACCAGGAAGTTTGATGTAAGTCGTTGTATTTGTCTCCAGATTTTTTATTATTTCAAATTCCTATTGAACTATACAATATTGTGCTGTAGTATTTGGTGTCTCACTATTATTTTTTTCCCCTAGGATTTGGAGCCCTGAAGATACAAAGCCAAATGTAGAAAAAAAAGAGAATTTCTCAGAAATATTTTTACAGTAGAAAAATTATTTAGGTGAATGGTATGTTTCTTTGCATTAGCCACTGATTTCATGGAAAGAATATAGACTCACATATATCACAGTAAGTAAGTATCATGAGTACGGGAAATAAAAGAGGGGAAGAAAGAGGGAGAGAAGGAACAGAAAAGAGAGAAAGAGGAAACAGATGAATAAAAATGGATTATTTTCTGATCTCATGGGTGCAAAAATCCTGAACCATCAAAATCTAAGCTTTGCTTAGGGTACAGTAGATATTATTTACCTTCCCATCACACTGAGATGTCAGAATGAGAGCTTAGGGTTGGGGTAGGGGTTAGGGCATCGCTATTGAAATGACATACCTGATACAGAAGAAGAAAGAGCAATACGCAAAAAGTGCTGGATCACCAAGAGGTACAAGGAGGGAAGATGGCTGAGAAGGCTTTGTCCACCCAGTGCTAAGTTTTCCTGGGGTGCTCTTCTGCTCCCCAACCTCCCTAGCTCCTAACATGAGCTACCAAAGTCCTTTCTGAAGGAAGATGATCCTGGTCACATTTTTGCCCAAACACTCATAAAATCAAAATGGTCTGTCCAGATAAATGGATAAACAAAATGGGCTTTATACATGTAATGGAATATTTTTCAGTCTTGGAAAGGAAGGAAATTCTGAAACATGCCTACAGCATGGAGGAACCTTGAGGACATTATGCTGAGTGAAATAAGGCAGTCACAAAAGGACAAATATGGTATGATTCTATGAGGCACCTACAATAGTCAAATTCCTGGAGACAGAAAGTAGGATGGTGGTTTCCAGGGGTAGTGGTGAGGGGAAGGGGGTGGGAATTAGTGTTTAATAAGTATAGAGTTTCAGTTTGCAAGATGAAAAGTTCTGTAGACAGATAGTGGCAATGGTGACACAACAATGTGAATTTACTTAATGACACTGAACTGTACACTTAAAAATGGTTAAGATGGTAAATTTTATGTTATGTGTATTTCACCACAATAATGATAATAACAAATTACCTATTTAGGTCAGAGATAGCTGCAATGAGGAAAATTTCTTTATAAAAAATAAGTTGTCTCTAGGTGAACCAACACAGGGAAGTGGAGAGGAATATTTACTGCCAAAGTTTCCTGCTGTCTTATACATATGTTAATGTTCAGCAAAAAGACAGAATATATATATAATATATATATGAGATTATATATATATGAGATATCATATATATATGGTAATGTAGGGCAAATATCATCGGGAAACTGAGGCTCGAAGGGATTGGGGGTTATTATTCCCATTTGATGTATTAGGAAGCTGAGACTCAGAGGCTAAGAGTGTAGTTCAAAGTGACACAATTGGAAAGCAGCTAAGGACAGATAAAACCTCATTCTTATGTTCCCAGAGACAATGCTGTATTGCAGAACAATTGATTCATTTCATTTAGTTAATCAGAAGACAGCTTGTCTATTCTTACAATGGGGGAAAGGCGGGGTGGGGGTTTTGGGTCACATAAGGAATTTGATGCCAAGTCTGGGTCAAAGCCCATACTCTCTTCCACTGGACTTGCTTTAAGGGGTAGTTTTCACTCAGTTTGAAGTACTAAAGATCATAGCTCCATATGTAGGAATATTTGAGGAAATACAAACATTGTTCAGTTGTGGGAAGAGAAAGCGGGAAGAAATGATTTCTAATAAGGTGAGAGAGATAGATAATCTACAGCGAAATAAGATGGTTCTACTTAACTCCTGAAGATCATTTTGGTTTTTTCACCCGTGTTGACTTCTGAATTTGAAAGCTCAATAGCATGTGATATGCCTACTTTATTCTCATACTTCCAAAGCTGGCAGAAGATCAAACGAGGCCTAAGCCAGCCTTTTCTAGATGTTCTGATGACAACGGAGGGATTTGACATTCATTTTAATAAAAGACAGCATAGCTCCAAATTGAATTGAAAATGTAAGGATAAGAGCTTCACCTTCTCCTTAACAATATCAACTATCTTCTGATTGTCTAAATGAAATGAGTCAATTGTTCTGTGATAGGAAGAGTGTCGACTCTGGGGTCCTAAGAATGAGGTTTGATCTGCCATTAGCTGCTTTCTAACTGTGTCACTTTGAACTGTGCACTTAGCCTCTATGAACCTCAGCTTCCTAATACATGAAATGGGAATAATAATCCCCAATTTATAAGATTGTTGAAAGATTGCATTACATTTAATAAGATAGTATATGTTAAAGCTCTTGACACATTTTAATTTAAAATGAAGTGGTTGATAATTCTGTGTGAAAAAACAATTTATTTTTCAAGTAATTGCTCTTCTGTGTGTCAGAACAAGGGTGGGCAAGTTCAGGCCTATCTATTATAGATCTGAATAAATTTGCTGGTAAGGAAGGAAAATGTTTAATAAAAAACTAAACCTTTGGATGCTTTGAAGCAAAAGGGTAACTGGAAGCATGTTAACACCAAATGGAGACCTAATGAATAAATTAACATGGTGCCCTACCATTGTCTCACACCTTAGGCCAATTATTTTAAAAATCTTTTCATCTAAAATCTTTAGAAACATTTGTGGGTATTAGCCAATCATATTTATTAAAAAATGCTTTACAACACAAATATCTTATTTCCTAGCATCCTGCTTGCATAGCAAGGAAATAGTTCACTTGACTTGAGCCAACAAGTAGCTGGGCAGATTCAGAACACATTTGTTAAAAGTAGATTCACGATTAAAATATAAAGCCACCACTTCTTTTAAAGCTACAATAATTAGCTTCAGTGGAGCTAGAACCTGCCTTTACAGTTCCTTTTCAAATTTTCTTTTCAGTAAATGAGGGTGGCTTAAAAACTAGTTTTGAATTCCTGGTCAGAACTGTCAAGTCAATATTATACCTGGTGAGGGGGAGCTGGGGAATAGAAAAGTGGATGCTTTTTTTTCTTCTTATGAAAATGTTGTATATCTGTATCCCTAATTTCTACATGAACTTTGAGATAGGAAATCTAGGCTATTGCTAAACTACCCATCCTACTTCATGGCGTGGAAAGCAGAGCTGGGTAGGAAAATCATACCAAACCTGTAGAGAAAACAAACACCTAGTTCAAAATGCATAGGTGTTGGCATGCTTACAGTCATGGAAATCATTAGCTGTTCACTGGCTATATATTTTGTTTTTTGCCCACCTAAATGAAAACAGTAATGCTACAGAGTACTGTGTGAGGCAGAGCCAGCTTGTTGGTAGTTTTAACAGAGAGGAAGCAGTGCTGTGCCTTTCTTGTCAATATAAAAGTTTAAACACACTGGATCTCTGGGTTAGAATTCCTAAAAGGCAAAATGGTGGAAGAATTTATTTTTTCTCTTTCATTAACAAATGTTTAGCATTAGTACCAATTACAGGAGATGAAGACTGACGTGGCAAATGAACTTCTGTATGGATTATGGTAAAATTATGTACTTACTTATTAATAACAGCATTTAAGATCAACTGGAAATTTGGTAACATATCACTGGTTATTTTTAATAACAGTATATTTTAGTTTTGACATTTACATTTTCTAGGAGTCTTAGGTAGGGGAAAAAAAGCAAACAAAAAATTAATACTGTGGGCATTTTCCTCTCTCTCTCTCTCTCTCTGTCTCTCTCTTTCTCTCTCTTAAAGACTAGTCAAGTACGGTAGTGGGAAGGGAGAAAGAGTAGAACAAGGACTTCCATCTGTAACTGACTGTGAACAATCAACTGAGATAACTCACTACCCTTGGCTCAGCCTGTTACTAATTTTTATAGACCAACGTGTTCCTGATAAAATTAGGCTCTTCTCTTTCCTCTTACTCCCAGCTTGTTTCAAACCCAGAGATTGATGGTGAAACACTGCAGGACACGAGTTGAACGTGACACCTTAATTTGATCATCTTAGTCATCTGGAATCTGCTGACTAACAAAATTCCAGTGATAATTTGGTATGTGTTTAAAAAGCCAATAATAAGGAAAAAATTTCTTCTATTTCTTCTTATCCTCCCCTCTTGCCTAACTGGACACTCAACTAATGGTTTGCATGTCTATTCCATTCTAAGACACAGACCCACACCTTAAGCCCTCTCTGGCAGCTCTAGCTTCCTTTGCCAGTTTATTTTACATTTAAACAGACATCAGTGATTTCTCTTCTACACCCCTGAAAGAATTTGTGTTTTTAACCAGATGCCAAATGATGAAACTTAATGTCACCAGCATTTTTTTAATGTTAACTGCTCATTCCTTATTGTAGTTCAATATTGTTATTCAACTATTATAAATAAATGCTAATAAACAAAATGTCAGTTGACTTTCAAAGCAGCTGCAGATGTCTTTTACTTTTCAAAAGACGGTTTCATCTTTATCAGCAACAGATGAAGAACTGCCATATCTGACAATACAGCAATCCATTATGGCTCCAATATATGCATTTTAAATTAGGCTCAATGCACTGCCTACTGAATTATATATTTTAATTGACTTAATAATGCCTAATGCAGTTGTAATAAATGGGCATCATTGGATGGATTCCAAATATAGTTAAAAGATACTTTTTAAAGGAATCACAAAAGAAAGGGAAAATAGCAATTGTATATGAACAGATTTCTATAGAATTGTCTCATATTTTCCTCATTTTGAGGAATTTTATAACAAACATGTAAGCTCAAAAAGGAAATAACCAAGAAATTGTTGGGGTCAAATAAATGTTTGCAGAATAAATAAGGAAACTCTACTTCTGAACAACAGGAAGAACTTTACTACATCTGCAAAACTTGGAAGTTAGCAGAGGTTAACCTGAAGCTTGAAAACTCAGATTAAGGAAATATGTCTTCCCGGACATTAGATTAGAAGTTCATAACTCAGGAAATATGTGACAGCCACATTCTCTTACTTGAAACTCTGGATATAATCAGAAGTATGAACTAGGGAGGCTCAGCCCTAACGTGTCAAAGTCATTAAACATTTAAGTAGTATTGGAAGATAATTCTCATGTATCTGAGAAAGAACCGAAAGCGAATTTTGGAAAGATGGAAGCAGAAAGAGAAAAATTATATATTTCTATTATAGGAAACATTCTAATTTGGTCATGATAGAGTATCTTGTAGCAGAACAAGTCTGTTACTGAAAACACCTGGAAAATCCATATAAAATACAAAATACATATGTCTTATATGGCATCAAAGAGCAGCCAGGACATCCAGGATGTGAGTAGCCAATATCCCAGGGAAGAGAGAAACTGAGAGGACCCCAATATCCTCTGTGCCACATTCAGGGATTTCACTAATTTGGGGCATGAAAAAAGGTTGAGAATTGAGCAGAAGGTGGATGTTAAGAGGCAGAGCCAGCGGAGCTTTTAGCAATCTCATAGAAAGAAAAAAAATTAGAGTTTAGGACTGCCAAGGGAGTCAGGACCTGAGGACCCAAGATCTCTGAGAGAAGACAGCAGGAGGATACTCTGGCTTTCACCTAGAGGTGTTAAATCTGTTGTTTCACCTAGAAGTGTTAAATTCGCTTTCACCTAGGTTGTTAAATTTGTAAGATGCATAGATAAGCGGTTAAAAGGTAAAGAAGAAAGCAGGTGAAAAACAAAAAAGAATTTGGGGCAGTCTCATGGGGATATCTCCTTAGGAGATAGAACATGGAGCTCTGCAGGAGCCAAGGAGGAAGAGCTTTAGTCAGAACCCTAGGCTCTCAGTTGATGTGCCAGAGATATACAAAGCCTTACAAAGGTTACAACAGACTTGTGTCAGCTCACTCCTTGGTTTTATCAGTGTGATCTCCTTTCCTATAGCTGTCTGTAGAGGATAGGATAAATTTCTCTGGGGAAAGACAACATAATTCTAATTGTCTACAGTTTCTCATTAAAAATTCTGTACATTCAATAAACTATTACTATACATATCAAGAAACAGAATTTAAAAACAAGACAAGAGAAACATATTCATAGTTAACTCAGATATTAGAATTAAGAGATATGGACTTTCAGAAAACTGATTAATATGCTCAAGAAAAATAGATGTCACAACAAAAATAAAAATAGACAAATAGAACTATATCAAACTGAAAAGCTTTTGCACAGCAGAGGAAACAAAGTGAAGAGAGAACCTACAGAATAGAAGAAAATATTTGCAAACTACACATTTGACAGGGGGTTAATATCCAGAATATATGAAGAACGGCAACAACAACAACAACAATAACAAAACGAAAAACCCAACTTAAAAATGAACAAAAGACCTTAACAGACATTTCTCAAAAGAAGACAGACAGTTGGCCAACATGTACGTGAAAAAATGCTCAACAACACTAATCACCAGGAAAACACAAATCAAAACCACAATGAGATACCATTTCACTCCAGTTAGAATGGATTTTATTAAAAAGACATAAGAAAACAAGTGTTGGCAAGGATGTGAAGAAAAGGGAACACTTACACACTATTAGTGGGATTGTAAATTACTAGGGAAATGGTATCAAGATTCCTTTAAAAGTTAAAAATAGAACTTCCATGTAATCTAGCAATCCCATTACTGAGTGTATATTCAAAGGAAATCAAATTTGTATGACAAAGAGATATCTATGTTACCTGTTTATTGCAGCACTGTTTACAATCACTAAGACAAGGAATCAACCCAAGTGTTCAATAACTGATAAATGGATAAAGAAAATGTAGTATACATACACAATGGGACACTGTTCAGTCATAAAAAAAAAATAAAATTTTACCACTTGTGACTATATTGATGGTAGTGAAGGACCTCATGTTAAGTGAAATAAGCCAGGCACAGAAAGACAAATACTGTATGATTTCACTCATGTGTAGAATCTTAAAGAAAAGAAAAGAATTGATTTCATAGATGCAGAGAGTAGAACAGTAGTTACCAAAGACTACGGAGGAAACAGGGGAGCAGACAATGGGGAGAGGTTGGTCAAGGAGTACAAAGTTACAATTAGATAGAAGAAATAAGTTCTGGTGTTCTACTGCATAGCAGGATGACAATGGTTAACAGCAAGACATCGTATATTACAAAATAGCTAGAAGAGAGCCTTTTGAATGTTCTTATCACAAAGAAATGATAAATGCATGAGGTGAAGGATACACTAAATACCCTGATTTGATCATTATACAACATACATGTCTCAAACCATCAAACTGTACCTCATAAATATGTACAATCACGTGTCAAATTTTTTTTAAAAAAGAAAAATGACATCAAGAGGGAAAATTTCACCAGAGAACTAAAGTCTATAACAGCATCAAATGAGAGATGGAGCAAGACAGTGGAATAGAAGGCTCCACAGATCTTCTTCCCACCCCTGCAAGGATGCCAAGTTAAAAACTATATACACAGAAAAAAACACCTTCATAAGAACCAAAAAATCAGATGAGCACTCAAAGTACCTGGTTTTAACTTCATATTGCTGAAAGAGGCACTGAAGAGACAGAGAAAAACAGTCCTGAATCGCTTATACCACTCCTCCCCAACCCCCAGCAACAACAGAGTGGTGTAGAGAGCACTGGGAAGAGAGAACACAGCAGCTGTGAGACATTGAACTCAGTGCTGTCTTGTTACAGCAGAAAGGAAAACCAGACCAAACTCAGCTGACACCCATTCACAGAGGGCACATTTAAACCAGCCCTAGGCAGAGGGGAATCAGTCCCAGCTGTCAGAACTTGAGTGCCTGCAAACCTCACCATGGAGGGCTACAGTGCTTTGTGTCTTCAGTAAACTTGAAAGGCAGTCTAGGCAATAAGGACTGCAACTCTTAGGTGAGTCCTAATGCTGAACTAGGCCCAGAGACAGTGGACTGTGGGGGCATGCAACATACTGAGACAACAGCTGGAACAGCCAAGGGAGTGCTGGCATCATCCCTCCCCTAACCCCAGGCTGCACAACTTGTGGCTCCAAAAGAGACCCCTTCCTTCCACTTGAGGAGAGGAAAGGAAAGAGTGGCCAAATAAGCTGGCCAAATAAGGCATTGGACAGAGTCATGACTCTCCTCCTTGTTCCAGGCCCCAGATCCCAGATGACATTTCTAGACACACCCTGGGTCAGAAGGGAACCTGCTGCCTTGAAGGGAAGGATCCAGTCCTAGAAGCATTCATCACCTGCTAACTGAAGAGTCCTTGGGCCCTAAAAAACCAGCAGCGATACCCAGGTACTACACTGAGGGCCTTGGTGAGCCTCTGAGACTTTCTGGCTTCATGTACCAGCATGGCCACAGCAAAGCAGAGCATCAAGTGTGCTCTTGGGGTCCCCAATTCTAGGACTTAACTCTCAGATAGGATTTCTGGACCTGCCACGGGCCAGAGGGTAGGCCTCTGCCCTGATTGGTGAGTCCCAGGCCAGGCAGCATTCACCACAAGCTGACTTAAGAGCCCTTGGGCCTCAAAGAAACACTATCTGGTAGTCTGGCAATACTCCTGGTGGTCTAGGGTGGATGGATATGGGGTGAGGCTCCTCTGCTTTTGGTAAGGGGAGGGAAGAGTGGGAAGGACTGCATCTGGTGGTTTTAATGCCAGTTCAGCCACAATGCAATAGAACACAAAGGAAGACTTCTAAGGCTTTTGACTCTTATCCCTGATTCCTAGACAGCACTTCTGGACCCATCCAGGGCCTGGGGGACCTCACCATCCTGAAAGGAAAAACACAGGCCTAGCTGGCTTTGCCATCTGCTGATTAGAGTCCCAGAGCCTTAAGCAAACATTAGCAGTAACCAGGGAGTGATTACAACAGTGTTTGGGCAAAACTCAGTGCTGTACTGTCTTCAGGTCAGACCCAGTGCAGTCAGAGTGGTGGTGGCCACAGGGGTGCTTGTGTCACTCCACTCCCAGCTTTAGGTGGCTCAGAGCAGACAGAGAGAGACTCTGCTTGTTTTGGAGAAAGTAAGGGAAGAGAACAAGAGTCTCTGCCTAGGAATCCAGAGAATTCTCCCAGATATTGTCCAAGGCCATCAAGGTGTACCTCTGTGAGTCTGCAAGAACCATAGCGTTATTGGGCTTAGGGTGCCCCCTAAAGTAGATATAGCTTAGTTCACAACATGCAAGTTCTTTCAAATATCTAGAAAGCCTTCCCAAGAAGGATAGCCACAAATAAGCCCAGACAGTGGAGACCACAATAAATAATTAACTCTTCAATACCCAGACACCGAAGAACATCTATTAGCATCAACACCATCCAGGAAAACATGACCCCACCAAATGAAGTAAATAAAGCACCAAGGACCAATCCTGGAGAAACACAGATATGTGACCTTTCAGATACAGAATTCAAAATAGCTGCGTTGAAGAAACTCAAAGAAATTCAAGATAACACAGAGAAGGAATTTAGAATTCTATCAGATAAATTTAACAAAGAGATTGAAATAAAAAGAACCAAGCAGAAATTCTGGAGCTAAAAAATGTAATTGGCATACTGAAGAATGCATCAGAGTCTTTTAATAGAATTGATCAAGCAGAAGAAAGCTTTAGTGAGCTTGGGCCAGGTGTGGTGGTTCACACTTGTAATCTCAGCAGTTTGGGAGGCTGAGGCGGGTGGCTTACCCAAGGTCAGGAGTTTGAGACCAGCCTGATCAACATGGTGAAACTCTGTCTCTACTAAAAATACAAAAGTTAGCCGGGCGTGGTGGGTGCCTGTAATCCCAGCTACTCAGGAGGCTGAGACAGGAGTATCACTTGAACCCAGGAGGCAGAGATTGCAGTTAGCTGAGATCGTGCCATTGCACTCCAGCCTGGGCAAAGAGGGTGAACCTCCGTCTCAAAAAAAAAAAAAAAAAGAAAAGAAAAGGAAAAAAGAAAAAGATTCAGTGAGCTTGGAGACAGTCTATTGGAAAATACACAGTCAGAAGAGACAAAAGAAAAAATAATAAAACGCTGGGTATGTTGGCTCATGCCTGTAATCCCAGCACTTTGGGAGGCTGAGGTGGGTGGATCACCTGAGCTCAAGAGTTTGAGACCAGCCTGGTCAACATGATGAAACCCCATCTCTACTAAAAATAAAAAAAAATTATCTAGACATGGTGGCAAGTGCCTGTAATCCCAGCTACTCAGGAGGGAGGCTAAGGCAGGAGAATCACTTGAACCCAGGAGGCTCAGGTTGCAGTGAGCTGAGAACATGTCACTGCACTCCATCCTGGGCGACAGAGCAAGACTCTGTCTCAAAAAAAAAAAAAAAAAAAAAAAAAAGAAAAGAAAAAGAAAAAAGAATAAAAAACAATGAAAACATGCCTATAGGATCTAGAAAATAGCCTCAAAAGGGCAAACCTAAGAATTATTGGCCTCAAAGAGGAGGCAGAGAAAGAGATAAGGGTAAAAAGTTTATTCAAGGAGATGATAACAGAGAATGTCCCAAACCTAGAGTAAGATATCAATATCCAAGTACAAGAAGGTTATAGAACACCAAGCAGAATTAACCCAAAGAAGACTTCCTGAAGGCATTTAATATTCAAACTCTCAAAGGTCAAAGATAAAAAAGGATCCTAAAAGCAGCAAGAAAAAACAAACAAATAACATACAATGGAGCTCCAATATGTCTGGCAGCAGACTTTTCAGTGGAAACCTTACAGTCCATGAAAGAGTGGCATGACATTTTTAAAGTGCTGAAGAAAAAAACACTTCTACCCTAGAATAGTATACCTGATGAAAATATCCTTCAAATGTGAAGGAGAAATAAAGGCTTTCTTGGACAAAAATTTGAGAGATGACTTTATCAATACTAGACCTGTTCTACAAGAAATATTAATGAGAGTACTTCAATCAGAAAATAAAGGACACTAAGAAGCAATAATCACCAGAAGAAACAAAACTCACTGGTAATAGTAAGTACACAGAAAAACACAGAATATTATAACACTTTAACTGTGTTGTATAAACTACTCTTATCCTAAGTAGAAAGACTAAACAATGAACTAATCAAATATGATAACTACAACAACTTTTCAAGACATACTCCGTACAAAAAGATATAAATAGAAACAACAAAAAGTTAAAAGCAGTTGGATGAAATTAAGGCATACAGTTTTTATTACTTTTCTTTTTGCTTGTTTGTTTGTTTATGCAAATAGTGTCCAGTTGTTATCAGGTTAAAATAATGGCTTATAAGATAGTATTTGCAAATCTCATGATAATCTTAAACCAAAAAACATACAATGGATACACAAAAAATAAAAAGTAAGAAATTAAATCACATCCCCAGAGAAAATTACCTTCACTAGAGGCAGACAGGAAGGAAAGATGAAAGAGAAGACCATAAAAACACCAGAAAACAAATACTAAAATGGTAGGAGTAAGTCCTTAATTATCAATAATAACATTGAATGTAAATGGACTAAATTCTCCAATTGAAAGACAGAGACTGGCTGAATGGATGAAAAAACAATATCCATTGAGCTGTTGCCTACAAGAAATACACTTCACCTATAAATACACACATAGACTGAAAATAAAAGGATGAAAAAAGATATTCCATGCAAATAAAAACAAAAAAAGAGCAAGAGTTGCTATACTTATATCAGATAAAATAGATTTTAAGACAAAAACCCTGTAAGAAGAGACAACGAAGGTCACTGTATAATGATAAAGGGGTCACTTCAGCAAGTTGATATAACAATTATAAATATATATGCACCCAGCATTGGAGCACTCAAATATATAAATAAAATGTTATTAGTGCTAATGAGAAAGACAGGCACCAATACAATAATAGCTGGAGATGTCAGCACCACACTTTCAGCATTGGATAGATCTTCCAGACAGAAAATTTAAAAAGAAACATCATTCTTAATCTGTACTATAGACCAAATGGATCTAATAGATATTTACAGAACATTTCAGCTAAGAGCTGCAGAATACACATTCCTTTCCTCAGCATATGGATCATTCTCAAGGATAGACCATATATTAAACCACAAAACAAGTCTTAAAACATTAAAACAAATCAAAATAATATCAAACATCTTCTCTGACCACAATGGAATGAAACTAGAAATTAATAACAAGAGGAATTTTGGAAACTACATAAATACATAAAAATTTAAAAATATTCTCCTGAATGACCAGTAGGTCAATGAAGAAATTAAGAAGGAAATTGAAAAATTTCTTGAAACAAATAATAATGGAAACATAACATACCAAAACCTATGGGATACAGCAAAAGCAGTACTAAGATGGAAGTTTATAGCTATAAATTCCTACATCAAAAAAGAGGAAAAACTTCAAATGAATAATCTAATGATGCATCTTTAAAAACTAGAAAAGCAAGAGCAAAGCAAACCAAAAATTAGTAGAAGAAAATAAATAATAAAATCAGAGCAAAAATAAATGAAATTGAAATTAAAAAATACAAAAGATTGATGAAACAAAAAGTTGGTTTTTTGAAAAGTTAAACAAGATTGACAAACCTTTAGCCAGACTAAGAAAAAAAGAGAGAAAATTCAAATAAATAAAACCAGAAATGAAAACAGAGACACTACAACTGATACTGCAGAAATTCAAAGGATCATTAGTGGCTACTATGAGCAACTATATGTCAATAAATTAGAAAATTGAAAAGAAATGAACAAATTCTTAGATACATGCAACCTACCAAGATTGAACCAGGAAGAAATTCAAAACCTAAATAGGCCAATAAAAGTAACAAGATAGAAGCTCTAATATAAAGCCTACCAGTAAATAAAAACCTGGGATCTGATGGCTTCACCGCTGAATTCTACCAAACATTTAAAGAAGAACTAATACCAATCCTATTCTAACTTTTCAAAAAATGAAGAAGGAATACTTCCAAACCCATTCTATGATGCCAGTATTATCCTGATACCAAAAGCAGATAAAGACACATCAAAGAAGAAAACTAAATGCTAATATCCCTGGTGAACACTGATGCAAAAATCCTCAGCAAAATACTAGCAAATCAAATGCAGTAATACATTAAAAAGATCATTCATCACGACTGAGTGGGATTTATCCTTGGGATGCAAGGATGGTTCAACATATGCAAATCAATCAATGTGATACATCATATCAACAGAATAAAGGACAAAAACCATATGGTCATTTCAATTGATGCTGAAAAAACATTTGATAAAATTCAACATCCCTTCATGATAAAAACACTAAACAAACTGGGTATTGAAGTAAAATACCTCAACATAATAAAAGCAATATAAAACAGACCCACAGCTAGTACCATACTGAATGGAGAAAACTGAAATTCTTTCCTTTAAGATCTGAAACACAACAAGGATGCCCACTCTCACCACTGTTATTCACCATAGTACTGAAGTCCTATTTAGAGCAATCAGACAAGAGAAAAAAATGAAAGGCATCTAAATTGGAAAGGAAGAAGTCAAATTATCCTTGTTTGCAAATAATATGATCTTATATCTGGAAAAATCCAAAGACTCCACCAAAAAAAAAAAAAAAACCTATTAGAACCAATAAACAAATTCAGTAATATTGCAGGGCACAAAATCAATATGCAAAGATCAGTAGCATTTCTATATGCTACTGATAGAGCATATAGAAAATATGCATATATTCTGAAAATATAGCACATATTCTGAAAAGAAATCAAGAAAGTAATCCCACTTTTAACAGATGCTAATAAAATTAAATCCTAGAAATTAAATTCACCAAAAAAGTGAAAGATTTCTATAATAAAAACTAAAACATTGATGAAAGAAATTGAAGATAACACACACAAAAAGGAGAGATATCCCATGTTCATGGACTGGAAGAATCAATACTGTTAAAATGTCCATACCATCCAAAGCAATTCCACAGATTCAATGAAATTCCTACCAAAATACCAATGACATTCTTCACAAAAATAGAAAAAAAATCCTAATATTTATATGAAACCACAAAAGACCCAGAATAGCCAAAGCTATTCTAAGTAAAAAGAACAAATCTGGAGGAATCACATAACTTTGAATCATATCACAGAGCCTTAGTAACCACAACAGCATGGTACTGGCATAAGAACAGTCACAAAGACCAATGGAACACAATAGAATACCCAGAAATAAATTCACATACCTACAGTAAGCTCATTTTTGACATAGGTGTCAAGAACATACACTGGGAAAAAGACAGTCTCTTCAATAAATGGTGTTGGGAAAACTGGATCTCCATATACAGATGAATGAAACTAGACCCCTATTTCTAACCATATACAAAAATAAAACCAAAATAGATTAAAGACCTAAATCTAAGACCTAAAACTATGCAACAAATAAAAGAAAACACAAGGGAAACTCTCTAGGATGTTGGACTGGGCAAAGATTCCTTAAGTAATACCCACAGGCACAGGTGACCAAAGCAAACATGGATAAATAGGATCGCATCAAGTTAAAAACCTTTTGCACAGCAAAGCAAGTAATCAACAAAGTGAAGAGACTGCACAGAATGGGAGAAAATATTTGCAAACTCTGACAAGGGATTAATAACCAGAATATAAAAAGAGCTCAAGCAACTCTATGAAAAAATCTAATAATCCAATCAAAAATGGGCAAAAGATTTGAAAAGACATTTCTCAAAAGAATACATACAAATGACAACAGGCATATCAAAAGGTGCTCAACATCACTGATTGTCAGAGAAATGCAAATGAAAAACTACAATGAGATTTATCTCACCCCAGTTAAAATGGCTTATATTTCAAAAGACAGGCAATAACAAAGGCTGGCGAGGATGTGGAGAAAAGAGAACCCTCAAACACTGTTAGTGGAAATGTAAATTAGTACAACAACCATGGAGAACAGTTTAGAGTTTCCTCAAAAAAACTAAAAATTGAGCTACCAGTGGAATCCAGCAATCCCACTCCTGGGTATATACTCAGAGGAAATCAGTATATTGAAAAGATGTCTACACTCCTATGTTTGTTGCAGCACCATTTACAATAGCTAAGATTTGGAAGCAACCTAAGTGTCCATCAACAGATCAATGGATAAAGAAAATGTGCTACATATACACAATGGAGTACCATTCAGCCATAAAAAGAATGAGATCCTGTCATTTGCAACAACATGGATGGAACTAAAGATTATTAAGATCATTATGTTAAGTGAAATAAGCCAGGTACAGAAAGACAGACATCACATGTTCTCACTAATTTGTGGGATCTAAAAATGAAAACAATTGAAGTTATGGACATAGAGAGTAGAAGAATGGTTACCAGAGGCTGGGAAGGATGGTGGGAGGGGAGGGAAGAGATGTGGATGGTTAATGGGTACAAAAAATATAGTTAGAAAGAATGAATAAGACCTACTATTTGATAGCATGATAGGGTGACTATAGTCAATAATAACTTAACTGTATAATTTAAAATAACTTAAAGAGTGTAATTGGATTGTTTGTAACTCAAAGGATAAATGCTTAAAGGGATGGCTACTGCATTCTCTTTGATGTGCTTATTTCACATTGCATGCCTGTTTCAAAATATCTCATGTACCCTATAAATATATACACCTACTATGTAGCTACAAAAATAATAGATAATAGTAATAAAATAAAAGTATCAAATGAAACTTCTAGAACCAAAGAATGAGACAACTGAAATTATGACCAAACCGCTTATTAGACATAACAAAAAACGGGGTTTGTGAACTAGAAAATACTTCAGTTAAAATATTAAAATTGAACTTCGTTGAGCAAAAAGACCAAAAAATGCAGAAATAGCATCATGAGTGCTATACAGAACACAGAGAAAAAGTCTAACATACATATAATTGGAGGTATAGAAGATAAAGAGAGAGATAAAAATGCAGAAGCAATATTTGAAGATACAATGGCTGCGATTTTTTCAAAACTGATAGAAGATATCAGAGAAGTACCACAAACCCCAAGTGGGGCAAATACAAAGGAAATCACAATTAGGTTCATGATTATAAAATTTCTGCAAACTACAATCTTAAAAGCACCAAAGGAAAAAGACACATTATCCTTAAAGGAACATCAATAAGACTGAGAGCTACTTTTTCCAAACAGAAATAGAAGCCAGAAGGCAATGCAATGACATCTTTAAAATGGCAAAAGAAAACATGAAAAACAAAAATTCCAACCTAGAGTTGTTTATTCAGGGAAAACATCACTGATGTGAAAATGAAATATGCATCTGTAGCGATAAGCCAAACCAGAATTCATCACCAGGGGACCCACAATAAAATAAATGCTTAAAGGAATTCTTTGGACAGAAGGAAAGTTATCCTAGCAATCCAAGAGGGAATGAAGAGCAACAGAGAAAGCAAATGGTAAATCTAATGCAGTTACCGCCTTATGGGGCTTAAGATATAGAGAGAATTTAGATTCATGCAAATCATAACACAAAATTAAGAGGGGAAGTGTAACTGAAATTAGTGTCATATTGTCTATTATAGGAAACAACGAAAATCCTATTGAATTTGTCAAGCCAACCCTCGGGGTTCTTGTGAAGGCATCTGGGCAGAACTCAGCCAAAGTGAAATTAGTTAAAAAGAGGTTAGAACAAACTGAAACTGAAGGTAAAAACTTGAATTCGGCCACGGCAGATCAAGTGAATTTGACCATAAGACCAAAATCCTAAACAGGACAAAGGTATCAATGTCCTGGTTACTTGAAGAGCTTATAGTTAAGAGGCAGAATGTAGCACCAAAACTGGATTGAAAATTGAAGAAAGAAGATACATTTTCCTCTTATCCTTAGCAATATAAACACATATTAACCGCAAAGTTGGCCATGCATTGAGAAGTCTGTGGAATTTTAGGTCCAAGGAAGTTAACTTATCATTTATTAGGTACTTGCTAATTGTGAAATATTGAACACCTCTTCTCCAAAAATTGGGCTACTGATATCTAATTCTCTCTTTTGGTGTGTCTAATCTGCTACTAAAAATATTTATTAAATTTAAAATTTTTTGATTGTTCTATTTTCCCTTTGTAGATGTTCTATTGGTTCTTCAAAGAAAAATCTACTCTGTGATTATGTTATGGTTTTCTGCTACTAAGCTGATCTTGATTTTTTCCTTAAGAATCATAAACATTCTTGCTCTATAACTTGTATATGATAATTCTAGTAGCTGAAGTATTTGGAAATTTGTTTGAGCCTAATTGTGATTTCCTTTGTATTTATCCCACTTGGGGTTTGTAGTACTTCTCTGACATCTTTCATCAGTTTTGAAAAAATGGCAGCCATTATATCTTCAAATTTAGGTGACATCATGGTGTTTTGTTTACTTATGTACCTCTTTTATTAAAAAAATCTATTAATATATGATTGTTCCTTGTGTTTACAAAATCATTTGTAGGGGTACTTCAGGCCCAGGATGAACTGAAGTTGCCTTCCTTCAGAAAGAATTTATATTTGCTTCTGAAAGATGTCCGGAGGAACTACCACTTAAGCCAAATTCAAGGCTTGAGAGTCCTTGACCCACCAGAGAATGTGAAAGCCACCTGCTTATATGCAGGAAGGCTGTGTCACTTCTTTTTACTCCTGGGGTTGGTCCTTTGAGGTTCAAGTTTATTGTATGGACAATTTCTTAGTAGACTTTCAGACTTATGTAGCCTTTGGCTTTAAATACTGAGCATCCCATGAAAACATCAAAAGGAAGTTCAGTTTTGCAGGATCAGCAAATATATCAGGGCAAAAGTTGTTCATGTAATTCCTTAATATTTTCCTCCCATTTAGGTCAGGTAATTCCTTTCTATCTTGTTAGCTCCTAGATGCTTTAAGGTAGATGCTTTTTGTATTATATTCAGCATTTCAGTAGGATAATGTACCTGCTATTCTCAGAAACTGGAAGCCTAGTATAAGGAATAATCTGCATTATGCTGATAATATCTCATGGAATTGGAAGTTCTAGTGGTTAATATGTTCCTTGTAAGCTGAAAATAGCTGCAAAATTGTCACTTACTGTTAAAAAGTAGGAGAAATAAACCAAATTATTCCATGCTGGCTCTCATGTGGGGATGTGCCATCTCCCCAAAATGACTCTGATGTGGCAAGTTCCCACTCACTACTTAACCCAAGAAGAAACTTTATCAGGGCTTTACTACAAAGCAGAGATCAATAAATTGTGAGTCAAATATAATCTGCAACTTGTTTTTATAAATAAAGTTTTGCTGGAACACAGACACACCATTTCTTTATGCGTTGTCTATGACTGCTTTTGTGTTACAAGGACTGAATTGAGTATCAGCAACAGAGGCTGTATGGCTCACAAAACCTACAACATTTACACTCTGGCCTTTTACAGAAAAAGTTTGCCAACCCCTGCTAAAAAGTATTATTCCTCAGAGGTCCTGCTTGATCAGTTTAAGTTCTGGGAGCAAGTCAATGCTAGCAAATTATTTTCTGCATTGTTTTCATGCAGTTTTAAATACTGGGAGCATGAACTCAGTATGATAGACTCTTGAGTCACACTGAGAAATTTAAACAGGAAATAGCACTAAAAAGCAAAATAAGGCCAGGCGCAGTGGCTCACATCTGTAATCCCAGAACTCTGGGAGGCCGAGGCAGGTGGATCACCTGAGGTCAGGAGTTCAAGACCAGCTGGGCCAACAAGGTGAAACCCCTCTACTAAAAATACAAAATTTAGCTGGGCATGGTGGTGCATGCCTGTAATCCCAGCTACTTGGAAGGCTGAGGCAGGAGAATTGCTTGAGGCCAAGATTGTGCCACTGCACTCCAGCCTGGGCAACTGAACAACACTCTGTCAAAAAAAAAAAAAAAAAAAGCAAAATACCAATATCTTCAGACAGTAACACAGTAACGTAATGTAATTATTACTCAAAACATGGTAATGTAATGTAATTATTAGCTCAAAACAATTTTCTTGCACACATATAAGTTCACTTAGCTGCAACATTTTTTTTTTTAAAGAGTGCATTTTCCTCTTCATTTGTAAAGTCAAGCTTTTCATTTTTTCATTAACCAGTACTTCTCTGGGCTATGTAATATAGAGAAGGCTTAGAGGAAATGAAATTTACAAGCAGCAAGGAAAGACAAATTCAGGCACAGATCACTGGTGATAGAGGGACTTTAGCAGATGCTCAGCTCTCTTCCTTACACTGGGCTGGCAGAGTTTGTGAGGCAGGGTGAGCCAGCAGGGCAGTTATGCCAAAGAGCAGGATAACTTTCTGAGGCAATTCCTGCTTCTCAGGAGTAATCATATAAACCTTAGCAGAAAAATCAAAGAAGAAACTGCAAAAGGAAGTGATGTGCAGGATCCAGTACTGTGCTGCTTTTCTCCTCAGTACCAGTGCTATTGAACAGATCCTGTTTCTGTCTATGATATCAATGAGGCTATGGCTCCAGCTCCCAACTGGGCACCTGTTTTACGTATGTAGACAGGTGGTGATGCCATTTACTCTACCATTGTTAAGACCGCATCAGTGCTTCTATGTGGAATATTGGCTTAGTGAATGCCACTTAGTCCTAACAGGATGGCCGGGTTGATGTGCATTTTTCTGAGATGAACCAGGAGCCATGAAAAATGCACTAACCCCATGGTGAAAGTGTCTGTGCTACTAGATAAAAACAAGGAAGAAAATACTTTCCCCTGACTCAGATCCCTATTGGACAAATGCCTTTCAAGATGTGAAAGAGACTGTAAAATATTCCTTGGTCCAGGAATGAAGAGTAAAGAAATAATACTATCATTTCTTTGTAGAGAATCAGCTGCTTTACACATATGCCATTTTGTTTATTAATCCATCTGAAAATTCCCTGGGGATTTTGAGCTGGCTCTTTGCCTGCAGATGAGTCTGTAACTCTGTGACAATTAACTGTAATGACTTTGAGACAGACTCTTCTCAATCACCGCCCAGTACTGGGCTGCCAAAAGCCATCTGCACCTGGGTGGCTGGGTAACAGCACCCCCATTTAATTTGGCTTTTCATGTGGAATCTACTGTCCTCTGTCTTAGCCGGAGAGCCAAGACGACTCTAAATTCCCTTCTGTGATGTGGAGTGGTAGGAAAGGAAGGGGGAGTATGTGGGAAAATCTGAGGGGCTCCCTTCTCTAAGACCAAGACACAAAAAGCCCCTCTATTCCTGACCACCTGGGCTCACCAGGCTCATTATGTGAAAGCTTAAGGGTTGACCAGGCAGTCAGAGGAACGCAGAGCATCAGAGAAGAGAGTTTCTATGTGGCCAGTTCCTGGTGCCCCCAGAGAGAGAGGCGGGAGACCTCTGGTAATTTTCCGGGCACTCAGCATGCACTGCAGTGCCCTTCACACAAGCACAGTGGCCAGGGAGCCAGATGGGCTCTATTTCAGGCAAAGGCAGAAAAGGGACCAGTCTGGACTCACTTAGCTCCTTAGTCTTGCTGCTGGCCCTCTGTCTTTTGACACTGGATTTACCTTTCATTAGTCCGCAAAGGGAGGGCGCATCCCAGCTGGGGCCTCTGGAAGCTGTGGACTTGCTGATTTGCACCCTTCTTGTGCATATTTTTATGTGAGCTGGGAAAACAGATGGCTCCATCCAAGTTGCTGAAAACCCAGCTGGTTATTGCTGCACTAGAACGACCTGAGTTTGGGGATCTGGTTTTCCCTGCCAGAGCCTTGGGCAAGTTGGGAAACATATTTGTCTTTGAATTAGAGCACAGGCAGATGAGGTCCAAGATGCTGCATCCCCACCGTGTCCTGTGTGCTGTGGGAAATAAAAGAAAAGCAACATTAAGCACAGCACATTACACACAGCACCCCTGCTCCCTTACATCCTTTTTTTTTTGAATTAGGCAGGTTAAAAATTGATTATGAACAATATTATCATCCGCCTTTTTCTGCCACTTTTAAAACCAAACTTGTTCTATCCAATTCTAAGTAATGCTGAAATAGACTTTCATAAACTAAATTAACAAATCATATCAATCCAACATTTATTGGGCACCTGCTTTATGCCAGGAATTATGCTAGGTGCTGGAAATTTAAAAAGTGAATAACACATGGTCTCTATGAGCTCATAGTCTAACTAGGAGAGACGTGTAAAAGAAGATAGGTGTGAAAAAATATGTAAATGTTGTAATAAAGGTAGCTACGAGAGTGGTTGGGAATATGAAGAGGGATATTTCTTTTGGGGGAACAGCAGGACCCAGACCTAGAGTAGCAATACTTAAGGAAAAATAAGACTTCATCTGGGGCATGAGGTGGGAGGGAGGGAAACTACCTGTGTGAAATACGGAGGCCTGCGTCGGACACTGATGGCTGCTCTACCGTGTCTAGTCTCACCAGCCCTTCCTTCTTAACTCTGATTTATTCGGGGATCTACCTCTACTCACTTGATTCTGGGGAAGTTGACCCTATCCCTGGCTTAGGGACAGATCCCAATTAGTCCAAGATAAACATGGCAGTCACATTCCTGTGACTGATAGATTTAGAAATGGGTACATGATCAAATGCTGGCCAATGAGACATGAAGTCTCTTGTGGGTTATCCAGGAAAGCTTCCCCCCTAAGAAAACAACATGTGAAGAGATAGTTCCCTTTCTTCCCACAGATGTTATCCTGTTTACTGCAATTAAGGGGGGTTTTCAGCTGCAGAGAGACACAGTTTGACTGTAGGTTTAGGGTAGCCAGAGCAGGAGGCATCACTGGGAAGTAGCTGGAAGTATCTGGGGAAGGACCTTGGGTTCGTCAAGCTTCCACCTCCCAAGGTAAGCAGATGGGGTTATTCCCACAGTCATGGCCATGGCACAGTGACAATAAAACTGAACATCTTGACTCAAGGTGATCTTGTGCTAGAAAACAGGGTAGCCAGGTGAGGTGATATAGCTCTAAGGACAGGGGTGGCTCATTTTAGTAAAGATTCTGCTAAAATGACACCCTCTACGGAAATTCTGACTCTGTGTACCAGTCTTTTCAATCATGTCCATATACCTGAGTTGTAATCACTCATGACTGAAGTGTGTAAAGTGTTTAGCACAGTATCACAAATGTGGTAAGTGCTCGGTACATGTCAGTACCAGCATTACACAGCAAAAAATCATTTCTGGAAGCCAAAGATAGCAGAATAATCTATAAAAATAATCCCAGGGAGATTTATCTCTCCTCTGCCAGTTGGGAAGTTGGTTTGCCTAGTTATATTTTGATTTCATTCCTAACAATTACCTTAGTCATCTCATAAGTTTTTCCTTGCACTCTTGGGACCATCGCGCCCATGACTCCAGCACGGCTCTGGCTGCAGGCTGCAGTTGGTCTTACTGATCCAAATTCTCAAATTTAGGTTGCTGATCCCACAAGCGTGAACTTCTTGGCTCTGTGTCTGGGCTCTCTGCTTTCAGTTAGACAGGAAACCGGGGCTGGGCAAACCTCCAAGGTTTTAGATTGGCCTTCTGTTCAGATAAGCTGCTAAGGATGTTTCTACTTGGGAACAGTAACAGCTCAAGTTCTTTCCTGGGTTTTAACTTGTGCCTTTGTGACATACCAACAGATTTAGAACTGACGTTATGATTGGAGTGAAAATACCCACATGTGACTTGAGTTAAACAGACCTCCACTGATCAGAGCCACAAGGCCAACTAATCTCAGGGTGTTAAGTGGAAATTCTCTGAGAGGCACCAAGCAATCTATGCTATGAGAGATAAGTCAGGGAAAAGAGGTCTTTAGCCCGTGTGCTTATTTTTAACTGAGTTCAGTTTCATGTTGGGATACAAAGCAGTTTCTTTAGGATCTTAGAGAACTAACCCAGTAGGGTGGGAGTTCAAATCCCCGCTCCATCGCTTATTAGGTATGGCCAAGTTATTTCTCTGATCTCAGTTTCTTGACTGAAACTGATGATAATAACTTTCTCATAGGATTAGTGTGAGGATCAAAGTAGACATGTGCCGGAGGACTGGAACATAATAAATGCTCAATAAATAGTGGGTACTATTTCTAAATCCCCAAGGAGAGGTGACTGCTATTATGTAAATGTATTTTACAAGTTCAGAAAAAATGAGGTTAAGAAAAATAATGAAAACTAGCATTAATCAAAAATTTACTATGTTCCAGGCACTCTTCCAAGTATTTACATGTGTAACTCATTGAATCCTCACAATACTCTTTATTATTATTATTATTATTATTTTATTTTTATTTTTTGTCTCTCTCTGTCACCCAGGCTGGAGTGCAGTGGTGTGATCTCAGTTCACTGCAACCTCCGCCTCCCAGGTTCAAGCTATTCTGCCTCAGTCTCCCTCCTGAGTAGCTGGGATTACAGGCATGTGCCACCCCACCTCGCTAATTATTGTATTTTTAGTAGAGACAGGGTTTTACCATGTTGGCCAGGCTGGTCTGGAACTCCTGGCCTCAAGTGATCCATCCCCTCGGCCTCTCAAAGTGCTGGGATTACAGGTGTGAGCCACCATGCCTGGCCTATTATTCCTATCTTACAGACAAGGAAGCTCAGGCACTAGGAGATTAAGTAGCCCCTCTAAAATGGTGAGCAAAATAGGCCTAAGCTATTAGTCCTTCTGATAGACCAGTTTGCTTGAGAGAACAAATTCTTTCAGACATTCTCATTATACTTGATTCTTTCTGGATCTTTCATATTGGCTACCCAGGCTTAAGAATTTCCCCATGTTCCCTAGAAGCATTATATTAGGGAGAAGATGGTTCAAGTACTGCTAAAACTATAACTGGAATTTTCCACCTCAGTTGGGAAGAATGAATATAGCCCTGGGAAAAGAAATTCTTATTTTACCTTTGCAATCAATTCAGCTTTATAAAAAACATAGTACAATAAACAAACCAACCTTCAAAAAATAGATAACTATGAACAAATCAACAAAGAATCTCTGGCTGCATCCAACTTTTGCCCCCTTTGGAAACAAACCATGGACCTTATCCAGACATAGAGATCTCTTCATTCAGGTTCAGCTTTCTTTAAATATGTAAGTTGAAGTATCTATGAAGATTTGTTCAGCAAACCATTGAGCATTTAATATGTGTACAACACTAACAGACTCAGTGGTTGTAGAGAAATAACATGTGTCTTAGGTCAGGTCTGAACTTGAGGGACTCTAAGATAAGGTGTTTCCGGCCAAGAATCTGAAATAGAAGATTCAAGATTGTTCATCTCTAAGAAGAACCACAAGCCCAGCCTTTGGGGGCTGGCACTCTCCAAAACATGCTCTTGACTGTCTTTTACCCATTCCTTCAGCTCTCTTTCTTGCCTCATATGAGTTGTTTGATTTTGTTTTCATTTATCAATTATCTGATAAATGGCTCTCAAAATATAATTTATGGGACTCAGGTAAGACCAGTTCCTTAAAGTTTAAAGCATTCGTGCTTAAAATTGGACAGTAATAATACATTTTCTAGACATATAAATAACTGCTTATTTCATCCCATGCTTTCAAATCCCAGGCAATTTGCTTCTCTTACCATTACTACTCTACCTTTTCCCTCATTCCTCAATACCTTGCAATGTTTTCTCTCTCCTTGTCAAAATCCGGCATCTTCTGTCAAGGCCCTGATGCCATGAGTCAATTCCATGAACCGTAAGGCAAAATCAATTTCTAACCATTTTACCACTATTATATTACTGTATTCTCACCAGTTTAGGCAAGGTGTTGAAATGTTTTTGAGGGAGAGCAGTTGCAGAGCAGTGTCCTTTCCCCCTCAAATCTGTCTAAGGGTAGAAACCCAAGAACCACTAGTCTAATAAATAACCTCCATTTGCCAGGATTGCCATTAGTAACTGTAATCAAATGAACCTTTGCGAGATGCTACAGGGGAGCTGTGATGCAATTATCACTAACTGAATTGTTCCAGTTGATTCCTGGGCATTGCTGGCTTTGTTTATGGCTCAGATGAGCACATTTTAATGATCCAGAGAAAATAAGCATAAGCTGCCACTTCCAGTAAATATTAATTATGAATAAATAAATGCAAATGGAATTGTTGGTGACAATTAATTCCTTTTGATTTTAGCCTCCCTGATTTACTTTTACATTAGTGGGCACTCTTGCTAAAAGTGGAAAGAACTGTTCCTGTTAAAGATGGTGGTCACCTTTCACCTAAAATCATTTCAACCCTGCAAGGTGCAAGTGAACCCAAGTTAGGGCTCCAGACAGCCAACCTTCCAAATGAAAATACATCCTGTACTAGCCAAGAAACATCTGAGGAGATCTACATTCTCAAAAGCATGCCATTTGCTTGTTTGACAATGGTGAGAACATACAAATATTATACATTTCAACAAAGTTCTACACATTAGAGAACTCCTGGATATCTGAGATGTTCAACACTGTTCAGTTTTATTTGACATATTTCTTTCAAGTCTAGCGTTTCAAACAGAAAGGAAATTCATTGCCTTAGGCCAAGTTTTTACTTCACCAACTTCCTAAAGAGAATTATCCTGCAAAATTTTGAAGAATTTGCAGTCAGGACTTTCTCAAGAACTTTCAATAGTTTCATTTTTTCTTATGTAAAATGTTCAAACCCTCAGGCCTATACAATCTGGCACCAATGAACCTTTCTAACCCTCCATATTTTCTGATACTCTTTCCCTTTTCCCAATACCTCATGTTCCAACTAAATATCATATAACTGATGATTGTCTGAAATAATCCATACTTTCAAATTCTATGCAATTTGTTCCACTGAGCACTATCACTCTATTCTACCCTTCCTTTCATCCCCAGTACCCTATAAGGTCCTACCTCTCCCTTTCAAAAATCCTGCATCCTCTATCAAGGTCCAGATTTCATGAGTCATTCCATATACTATAAGCCAAAGTAAATTTTTAAAAATGCTATCACTATTATAATATTATCCATATATAACTACCTGATATTACCCAAATATAACTACCTGATATAGTTATTTTCTGCTTATAGTTTATTACATTTTGAGGTCCTCTGCCAAGTCCCAAGGCTACCACATGGTACATTCTCATTAAATGCTCTCATGTGTGTTGAATTACATTGAAATAATGGTTATAGTTTACTGTTCTTATTACTGATAGCATTATCAAAATAATTGCTCTGACAAGTATCTTAAGTATATCAAAGTTATCATATACATGATTCTTCCTTTACATGGCCTAATTTTATTTTTCCTACATGAATTCAGAGCTTGTTTCTCAGTGTTTTATACCCTTTCAAACTGGCCTTTTATAACAACCCTATCTATTATAGTGAATAAGGTATGTTTTCTTTCTTTTTTTTTTTTTTTTTTTTGAGATGGAGTCTCGCTCTGTCACCCAGGCTGGAATGCAATGGCACGATCTCTGCTCACTGCAAGCTCCACCTCCAAGGTTCACGCCATTCTCCCACCTCAGCCTCCCAAGTAGCTGAGACTACAGGCACCCGCCACCACGCCCGGCTAATTTTTTGTATTTTTTAGTAGAGACAGGGTTTCGCTATGTTAGCCAGGATGGTCTCGATCTCCTGACCTTGTGATCCACGTGCCTCGGCCTCCCAAAGTGGTTTTCTTTCTTAAGAGATGATGAGCATCAACACGTTTGCTGGATAAAATATGATAGGCAAAGTGAAGAATACGAAAGAAATAGCATATGTTGTCTCAGGAGTATGCAACTTTAAGGAACCATAAGGAGTCATGGTACCAGCTTATAGTGCAGAAGAAAACCGAGGAAAGAAGAGACAAGTGGGGGTTGCAGTGGTGGGGTAGAGGTCCTGGAAGAGATGGCGTTGGGATAAGCCTTGAGGACAGGCAGAAAATCTGGCATAGCATAGAGAGGAGGGCATTGTCTGCTGAGTGAGGAGCTGAACAAAGCCACATGCTGGCATGCGCAATGAGGAAAGTGGGAGGGAATTGGGCAGGCTGATGGGATGGGAAGGGAAATAGCCAGCTAAACTGGAGTGAACAATCTGTGTTGGGTAGATGGGGCAAGAAGGAAAGTAATAGGTAGATTTAAGTTAAATAGTTTGGATGCGGTCAGCCAATGAAGCATTTTAGGAAAGGCATTTTAAGAAAAACAAACACAGAACACAAAACAAAACAAAAAGGCCTTTAAGGAAAAAAAAGAAAACTAACAGGGAGCCATTATAGATTCCTGAGCAAGTGCAAGTGCAAGGCGAGAGCAAGCCTTTCCCTTTATGAAGATTAGTGTGAACACTGATTGCAAAATTGGTTGGAGAAAAGAGACTAAAAACAGGGGAGGGAAGTGAGAGGCCAGCACTGTGTTGCAAGGGGGAGGTGAGGAGGTGAAGCCCTAGGATGTCAGGGAAGGCCTGGAGAGTTGAGGATGACCACAAGGCATTCCAAAGGAAGAGGGAGTCCCTATAAGCTTACTCATTTCCGAATTCACAGCACTTAGCAGTTTATAGACACTTAATACATTTTTGATCAATATATAAACTCAATATATAATTGTCTAGCCACCATCCAAAGATGTTCTGAGAAAAAATGTTTTCTCCCTCTCCCCTAATGAACAGAAAATTCTATCTTCCTTGCTACAGAAGTCACCAGGCTGGAACCGTGGGTCTTTTTTTGACTCCTCCGTCTCCCTATAGTAAGGCTCTCTTCCTTAATAAGTTCAAATTCAAATGGTAGGTATGGTCATAGGGAGAAACAGTGGATACCATCAGGACTGCAAGGTCCCAAGGAAGACTTTCTGAAGGAGGTAACCTAAAATGGCCAGAAGTGAATGAAGAAGGTGGTTGTGAGTGAAGCCTTTCAGGGAGAGGCAGAAGCTTGAACAAGATGAATAGGAGTGAGAAACAGGTTTGTAAGTGGGTACTGATGAGTGGCATTATGTGTCTCGCAATCTGTTTGCCAGCACAATGCTTTGATAAATTGCATTCCTGCCCCATCCATCACCCAGCACCTACAGGGGAACTGCAAAGGAACGCTAAACAGCAACAATAACCCAGGTATAACTGGAATCAAAGAACCCAGCTCTCAAATTTGCCATAAACTCTGAAAGAGATTTTCACTGTTTCACTATTTATCTACTCTACAATTGATCTTGAACTATTTAATGATGAATATGCAGACAAGGTGAAAACATCCTGCAGAGAGAATACAAATGTGAACCCTTTGTCTGACAGATGAAATAGGGCAGGAAAACTGTAGATGGAAATGAAATTCTGTAAACCCATCCTACCGCCAGTAGCCCCTATGAATGTGAAACATTGATTTACTGCTACCACCATTCTAAATTCTGAATATATTTTCTTAATACCATCTAAGCATGTGGTGGGCTGAAATTTTCAGGGGCAATGTCAAAGATTGTCCATCAGTTATCAAAAACCTACTGAGCTTCTACTAAGTGCCAAGCACTATGACAGAATCACAATGGTTGGGAGAAACAGCAACAATAGGTGGATATCAACATTAATCTGCCACTAATTTTTTTTTACAGACAACTCATTGAGGGTAGATATTCTTCATATAGATCAGGTAATCAATGGATACTGCACAAAAGAATGCTTAACATAGGAGTGAAGAAACAGCATCTCCACAAGAAGAGAATTTCTTAAGGAGTTCTTAGGTTCTAACTGAGGTCCATTGGGAGTCAGCGGACAAGTGGCAGGTAGCTGGAAGAACACTCAAGGAATCGTAGACAGTTTCAACATGGCTTTTCCTCTCCCTCTGGGTGCAAGTGAGCTGTGGGTGCAAACAAACCATGGGTGCAAGCCGTATGTACAACATCATCAGGGTAGTTACACCTTTTAGAGACAATAGTGGCTCCGAGCCAAGCACCAGCTCATGTGAGTGATCACCTAATGTGCTCACATGGCATAGTTACATAACTTGTGGAGTTGTGTGCCTGTGCTCCAAACTTGCTGAGTCATGCTGTACTGGATATCTACCTTGGCCTATTCTTGACTGCAGCACATCCATTTTTCTTACACTGTATCCCCTAGGCTGAGGGAGACATAGGCCTTGGACGCTGGTCTGACACATAGACCTTATACATAGGATCTGGGCACACAGGCCCCAGACACACAGGTTCAACACATAGGCTTTACATCCCACCCCCTAGGCTAAGGGAGTTTTCTAGTAGGGAGACGCACCCACAGGGTGGAATTGTGTAACCAGGGGCCACAGCAGTAATACAGGGAACAACAACTCCAGGTTATAGCAGGCAACCACCCCATGGTGATGTTACCCCAATGTTGCTTTATACACTAAGCCAGGTTTTTATTTCCCCACTGTATGAGTCAGAGTTCTCTAGAGGGACAGAATTAATAGGATATATATGGGAGTTTATTAAGTATTAACTTACATGATCACAAGATCCCACAATAGGCTGTCTGTAAGCTTGAGGATCAAGGAGAGCCAGACTGAATCTCAAAACTGAAGAACTTGGAGTCCAGTGTTCAACAGCAAGAAGCAACCAGCATGGGAGAAAGATGTAGGCTGGAAGGCTAGGCCAGTGTAGACTTTTCACATTTTTCTGCCTACTTTACATTCGCTGGCAGCTGATTAAATGGTACCTGCCAGATTAAGGGTGGGTCTGCCTTCCCCAGCCCACTAACTCAAATGTTAATCTCAAGGTTAACCACAAGGTTAAGCCTCAATAAACTGCCCAGCTATCGGTGCAGATTGTCATAGGTGTCACTTCCTTGGTGATCTTCATTCATATTGCTGTAAGTTCAGCCCATTGGCTACTTTGCCCACACCCAGTTTCAAAGCATATGGTGGCAGTACTAGGTTGGACTGCAACAGTGGTCCGGTCCAGGCAGCAGCAGCACCTCGGCTAGACCCATCTGTGTACCATGCACCATTGGGAATGGGGGGACGCCTTTCCTTAGATGGTGAAGGCTCAGGGTCTAGGGGTGCCTCAGGCCCCATGGCCTTATCTTGCATTAGGACCACAGGTCCCAAGACCTCTTGCAACTCTGCTGCAAAGGGACTTGTACTCAGTGTACTCTGCTGCTCCAAGTAGGCACTCCACTTTGCTAAAGTGGATGTCTGTGCCATCCCAGTCCAGGGGGTCATTAACTATTATCCATGAATGCACCCATCCACTATCAGGTAAGTCATCTGCATGATGACTATAGCTTGTCCTGCCACAGTCTCATGAGACTGAAGGGCAGCCTATACAGTTGCTAACTGCTTTCCCCGTCCAGGGAGTTATTATCCATGAATGCATCTGTCCCACTATCAGGTAAGTTGATGACTGTAGCCTGTCCTGCCACGCTCTCGTGAGCCTGAAGGGCAACACATGCAATTACTAACTGCTTTCCTATCAATGAATACTGGAGTTCAGTTCCTTTCCTTATTTGGGACCAAAAGCCTACTGGTGTTCTCAAGTGCTCCAAGTGCTGCTATAGGCCCCAGCCAAAACTATCTGTGGTCACATGCACATCGAGTTTAAATGGGCGCCCCTGGTTAATTACCCATAGGGCTTGTGACTGTTGAATAGCCCACTTAGCTGCTAGAAAGGCTGTCTCAGGGTCATCATCTTAATTCTAGACAAGGGGAGCATTACTGCTTCTAAATCTGCAAGAGAATCAGAGGTTAGCATAATATCACCAAGAAGACCGTGACATACGGTAGGGCTATGCACATAGCTCTGCAGCAACACTGTGAAAGTCCATTGTCACCCTCCCATGAAGGCAAACTTCCTGGCTTTCTGCAAAAGAATGCATTAGCCAAGTCCACGACATAGTGGTACTGTCCCAGTTCTGTCAAGTGGTCCATCAGGTTGGTGATAGATGGCACAGCTGCCAAGCCATGTAAAATATCCCCCCAGAATGTATCTGCGCTGGTGTCTACCAGCCCAGCACTTGCTATACACTGGTAGGGGACCAATAGATTGGCAATTCCACATGTGGCCTCTGGTCGTCCAGTGTCCCCCCAAGCCAGGCACCTCGGCCAGTTCCCTAATCAAAGAGAAAAGGCTCTACATTTCTACCTGGCTGCAGCAAGTAGTCTTTGAGCTGAAGCACCCGGGTGGGACTGGGTCACACAGCAATGTCCTTCCCCTTGGGCATTTTCTGGAATTGCTGCTCTGAAGACAACTGTCTCCACAAAGTTAAGAGTACTTCATTGGGCTGCTTATCAATTTTCTTTCAGTCTATCCAGGCCAAAATCAAATATCTCTCCACATCTGTGACCACGTCACTCATTGGGGCCTCCTTTTCTCCCATGTGGGGGGCCCCCTGTGGGCGAGGCAGCGTCCCCTTCTTTATGGTGCAGACTTAGACCAAGTGGGGATCTCCAGCTGAGACGACGGACCCAGTCCTGCATTCACAGCAGCCTCTAATTCCATTTCCAAGCTCTGTAGCCAGGCCTTCAGGCACCCTTCCTGCCCCATTCACAGCAGCATCTAATTCTTTTTCTGAGCTGTGTAGTTGGGCCTCCAGGCACCCCACCTGTGCCTGGAGGGCCCTTACCCATGCTGCATCCCTCAAGTACTGGTTGTGTAGCATAGTCAAAAACACCCATCCAACTCTGCCAGCAAAGGCTCACTCCTTCTTGGTGTTCTGTGCTTCCAGATTCTTCAGTGCCTTCTCCATGCTCAGGGGGGACCCATCTACCACCACTCAGGTCTCCACTGGAGCCCATCCTCACAGCACAGCTGTCACAGGGTACCACAACCCATGTTGTGGCCACATGGCTGACGTGGAAGCTGCGGGGACAAAAAGCTCACTCACTCTGGGATCCTGTTCATGACACCAATTGTCATGGCAAGTGTCAGGTTTCAGCCCAAGCTGAGGTCCGAGGGGAGCGGGTGGACCAGTGGCAGGTAGCTGGAAAAACACTCAAGGAATCATAGAGTTTCGACACGGTTTTTACTGTCTCTCTGGGCATGATCGAGCCATGGGCACAAACAAGCTCTGGGCACAAGCCGTATGTACAATGTCAGCAGGGTAGTTAGACCTTTTACAGTCAATAGTGGCTCTGAGCCAAGCTCGAGCTCACGTGGGTGATCACCTAATGTGCCTCAAGTAGAGTGGTTACATAACGAGCCTCACATGACATGGTTACATAACGTGTGGAGTTGTGCACCTGCACTCCAAACTTTCCGAGTCATGCTGGACCAGATGTCTGCCTTGGCCTATTCTTGACTGCAGCACATCCATTTTCCTTACAGGAGTGTATTGTATGTTAGGGACATGGTATTATAAGCTAGGTTTTTTTTTCTTCCTTTGTGATTCTCCTGATGTTTTGTGTGTTTTAAGTTAATTTGCCACTGGAAGAATATAGTGGTTCATGGCACAGTCAATATGTAAGGCAATTCCTTCTGGAACCCACTTGCTCAAGAGATTTAATTCTCTGCAGATGGGGCTGGGGCATTGGTATTTTAAAAATGCTCCTCAGGTGATTGCAATATGCAGCCAAGGTTGAAAACCATCAGTTCAGAGTAACAGCACTACTAGAAGGTGGACGTTTGGATGTTGAGTGTTAGCCTTGCTGGTGAAATCAGCAAGGCCATGATCCTAGGCTTTCATATTCCATGCAACATGACCCTGTGCCTTTGAACCTGGCAGTGAGGAATGGGAGTCATAGGCCCTAGGGTTCTGTTTTCCAACTATTGCCTCAGATTGTTCTGCTTTTCATCTATTCTTGCTCCCAATCTTTGGCTCCTCCAAATAGAAGTGGAGCATGGAGGGATTAGGGCAAGGACCATGAGAGGCAGATCACCTTATTGGGCTTCTTGGATACAAACTGACTGCAGCTGGCAGGCAGTCTCTGCTGAGTGGCCCAACAGGATTGAAAGGGTGGGACTTTTTTGTAGGTGTTTCTTTTCTGCTTTTAAATGGATTTAGTGTCCTGGGATGACCTGTAATCCGTGCATGCACATACAAATTACTGGCATCTCTTTTGAGAGCAGATAAATTATTCCCATCCCACCCGACCCAAGAGGAGGAAACAAGAAGGTCTTATGCCAGCATGGATAGGACAAGGGGAAGGGGCTCCAGGTGGGAGGGTTGGCTTCTAATTTCTGAAGCATGAGAACCAAAATGTAATTTTAACAAAAACTTTGAAGGTTAGCTACATTTATTTTTCTGAATTCTGCTCTGTTTAATTGGGGAAAGCCTTCTATGGCATTGCTTTGTCTTCAGCAAAGTAGCTATACCTACAGTCCCAGCCTTTTTACTCTTATTATGTCTCCTGTAAGGAAGACAGAGATTTGTAACAGGCATATAATTGAAATGAATGACAAATTACTGTCTGGCTTCCTCTCCTCCTGGACTGTAAAAATACTGTGAGACCTGGGAGGACCTGAGTGCTTTGCCAGGTCACTGTCCTCATTTTACAGATGAGTGGACAGAGCTCCTCAAAGCCTAAGTGACATGTCTAAAGTCACACTGTTCATTGGTGCTAGACCCATCTCCTTTAACCTTCCCTCATAGGTATGATTTTCCAGCCCTTCAATCAACTCGTCAACTTTCCTCTGAAGCCTGTCCAAATTTGACTGCCCTTCTCAGTTGTAGCTCCTGGAATTAGACACATGAGCCCAGAGGGGTCGAAAGAGAAGATTGCCTGAGTATTCCTCCATTCTAGGTATGCGTTCCAATGCCATGCTTGCTCCAGGGGTTTATTTTCTGACAATGACCCTGTCGTCTATTTCTGACATGCTTGAACACATTCTCCCATCTCACGTGTCTCAACTCTGGTTTTCTTCCCCAAGTATAATGATGCCTTTATTGAGTCACACCACGCAAATGATAAGACCTCAGATGTTCAAACAACTTTCTTTCTGGAAACACAAATCACCTTTCTAAGACTGTCAGCTCCTTGATGCTTCTGTAAGGGAGGATAGGCTGCCAAATTCCAACTTTGTGGACAGGCCGAAGCCCAACATTTAATTGATTTAGCCCAAATCACCTAATCAAGATGGGTGAAGATTATTATGGAGAATGGAGAGATGACTTTATCCTAGTCAGCACTCAACCAATTAGTCCATACTTCACACCCTGTGACAGTAGTCACCCAAAACTGCCTGCAAATGTCCCTTTCTTTACTATTGTAGGAGTTCCACCATATTCAATATTCACATGCTTTCAACTCCATGATAGTTATGATATAAAAAACAAGTCAAATAGGCTTAATCATTGCCCTTGCAGGGTTTTGCAATTCGGCAATTTTTTTAAAAAGCATCAGGGGTCTACTTATTTTCTAGGTCCCACCAAGCTATATTCCTATAAATAGGAATTTTAGGCCCTTTTGGAATCAAGATAAACTGCCACTTGTGCTGAGTGTTTTGTACATTATTTTCTGTTACTGCAAATATCCCATTGCCTTGTATTTACTCACTTACCTGTCTCTCTTGCTCTCCTTTTCCCTACTCCAGGCTTTAGACCAGGAGCTCCAGGCCCCATAGGGATAGTCTATGCATGTTTATGTTTACAGAAGACCCCCCTCTGCAGGTCCCCCCACCTGTGTGGGCCATGACTCTGCTTTTCCAGGTGTGTCCCAGGAAATCACAAAAACACTCTTTGTAGGGGAGCTTATGAGTTCTGCTGAGCAGTCTGGGTTCTGCCTCATCCTCAAGGCCATGAATTTGGTGGTTGACTATATCAGGGAGCAGTCATCTCCAACACTGAGGGCTGATGCCTGTCCTCACTGTCTCATGTCAAAGGGCCATCAAATATTAAGTAGTGTGACCAGAGTGGAGCGGAAGTAAGTGACACTAGGCTGACCCCAAGGATGGAATCGTTTTTGCATCTAGCAAACTGTCCTGGAGATAGGACATGTTAAGCCAATGCTTATTGATGATTGTAATGGTGATGGGCTCATTATCTCCCTAGAAACACTCAAAAGAGGGCTCCTGTCTGCTGCAGTTTCTCTTAACTAATCAAGTCTGAAGCCAGACTGCTGAGGACACAGCATTCTAAACACTGAGCTCTCTTGGGACAGCGCCCAGAGCGAGGTTCTGAGAACACAAAATATTTATGTAATCCCTGGGGTGAGGCTACTGATGGAACCAGCTGAGGTGAAATCCCAGCAAGGGGCTTGTGATTCCCCAGCCTTCTGTCCTCCTCCCTTCCAGCAGGAATAATAAATAAAGCCAGCAGCCAGCCTTCTGGAGTTCCTCTTCCAAGGGAGGGATAGCTATAAATGTTGACTGAAGCAATGACCAGTTCAGCACTGCCACAAATTCTGATGTGAGAAGATAATGTCACTAAAATAATCCTACAAAGAGCTCACACTCATCAGGCAATTGTTATGAGTCAGGCTCATCTTGTCTTGGCTGTCTTATTTAACACAATGCTATGAAGTGGTATTTTTATGCCTGAGTTACAGATGAGGAGAGTACAAGGATTTCCAAGTGTTATACAGTTTAGTAAATTGTAGAATCAGGAATTCTGACCCAGGATAGGCTCGGTGCCCGTAGACCATGTCTTCATTTCCCAACGCTCCCTCCCTGATGATTGGCAGGGGCTTTTGGAAGGATTGCACCAGAGGACTCACCAACACAGCAAGATGGCAAAGTGGTAAGACCCACAGAGGATGCTTCAAGTGAGAAAGTCTTACATTTTTTTCCTGCAAAGCACCTCAAGAGAAAAACAAAATCTTCTTAAGCCACTTGAACTAAACTATGAGACTGTGAACTAGGCAATACAAGACATCAGATGAGAGAAAAAGTTTTCCCTACTGCAAAGAGTCACATACCACAGTCCATCCCCTCCACCTTAGAATTGATCACTTTTATTTTGGCCCCCACTGGAGCTTATAGATTCTTTTAAAATTGTTTCAATAATACTTTATCATACAACTTTGTGAATATCTATGTTTCACCTCTTAAACTATAAGCTATCTAAGGGGTGAGTTGGCACCTCCAATACTTAGCACGGTGTCTACAAACATAGGAGGAACTCATTACTCATTTGCTAAGTTAGTCCATTAATTTATTATTTTTGTTCCCCTCCATCTATTAAGCCAGATAGAACATGCTGCTTCTTCCTATGTCTGAAACATATATTTCGGTTGTCATGAACTAATGGGAACCTAGAAGTTGTTCTTTCAAGGCAGTCATAAAATGAGCTCAGGCTTAGAATTCAGACAATTCTTGGTTTGGGTTTGATTCCTGGCTCTACCACTTACTCAAAGATTACTTGATTTTTCTACCCTTCGGCCTCTTGCTTGTAAAATAAGAATTATAGGAATTTCAGAAAATGATCACACTAAATGATACATGTAAGGTAGAATATCATTTCAATACGACAGCTCACCGCAACCTCCACCTCCGGGGTTCAAACGATTCTACTGCCTCAGCTTCCCGAGTAGCTGGGACTACAGGTGTGCACCACCATGCTCGGCTAATTTTTGTATTTTTATTAGAGATGGGGTTTTACTATGTTGGCCAGGCTGGTCTCGAACTGCTGACCTCATGATCCTCCCACTTAGGCCTCCCAAAGTGCTGGGATTACAGGCATGAGCCACCCGCCAGCCGGCCAAACTCTTTAGCTGCTTCAGGTATCACCTTCTCAGTCAAGGCTACTACCACTACTTGATTAAAAATTGCATCCTGAACCCCATGCCACAATCCTGACCTGCTGTGATCTGATCTATTATTTTTCCATAACACGTATCTCTTTCTAACATATTCTCTCAGTTCCCTATTTATATGTGTATTATCTAGGAGTCTCTAGTGACACTTTCACCCCCAAATGTGGCTTCATAGGAGCAAGAATTTTGGTGTGTTTTGTACATTGATATATCTCAAGTGCCTAGAATAGTGCCTAGCACACAGTATGGGCACTGAACAAACATTTGTTGAATGAATACAGGTTGAATGAAGAGAGTATAGTGCCTAGCTCACAGAGAGCCTCAAAAATGGTAATCGTTACCACCACCACCACCACCACCACCATCATCTCCTTCCTCACCATCACTGGGACACTAGCACCCATTCATAGGGCCTTGAGGAGAACAGATGAATTCAGGTATATAACATATCTGGCACAGGGTTTGCATACACAAAGTACGGGGTAAATGACATTTCCTTTCTTCTTCTCTTTTGTGTCTTTCTTTTTGCTTCTTTTTTTATGGAGGCCCCTCAGGACATAGCTATAAAGCAAAACCAATTGCTCAGTCCACGTGTAAGTGTCATGTAGGGACATTGACAGGGCACTTTAAAGCTGTTTATTATTATTGCTATTATTATTAGCCAAGTGTCAACAAAGAATTTTTGTGACTTCACATTCTACAGATTATGATTCTCTATTTAAGCACACTTTCTGCTACTTTTACTACAACTCACTAAAAAAAGAATAAGGAGGAGGAGCAGAAAGAGGAGGAAGAGAAAACACACAAATAAAAACGTACATATTTGCTTTTATAATGTTTGGGTTTGCATTTATATTAGTGGAAAATATATAGAAAAAGAAAATCCTATTCCCAATTTATTTATTTATGTATTTTTGTATGTATGTATGTATTTTTAGACAGGGTCTCACTCCGTTGTTCAAACTGGAATGCAGTAGTGCAATCACAGGTCACTGCAGCCTTGATCTCCTGGGCTCAGGTGATCCTCCCACCTCAACCTCCTGAATAGCTGGGACTACAGGCGGGCACCACCATGCCTGGCTAATTTTTTGTATTTTTTTGTAGAGACAGGGTTTCACCATGTTGCCTGGGCTGGTCTCCAACTCCTGGGCTCAAGCAATCCGTCTGTCTTGGCCTCCCAAAGTGCTGGGTTTACAGGTGTGAGCCACCATGCTCAGCCCCATTCCCAATTTAAAGTTAAGCTTTCTGTAGAAAATTTGGAAAGTACTATAAACATAAAAATGATACTGAGAAATAAATATTTCTATGCTGGTGGCTAGAAAATCAGGTTATAAATGTTTTCAAACCAGCAAAAATGTTCACTTTTTGTTTTATCTTTTCTTTTCTCTTTCCTATGTCAGCCTAAAGGGAATTATTTTGGATGCTAAGCATGCAACAGTTCAAAAATTCCGCCTATTGATAGATAACATAAAACACATTAGTGACGGCTCATTGTCTTCGCCTCTTGGAAATGCAGAGAATGTGGTTGAGATCTTGGGTAGGACCAATCATCAAGATGAGTTCTCTCTGGTTGTCGAATCCAATGTTCGCCTTAGGCTAGAAATGCACCTTACTGCCCTCCTTTCCTTAAAACCCCAAGCAATCAGCACATGGCTCTGTCATCCTTACACTTCCATATAGCTTGTTTCTTATTTGTTTTTTCCAAATCAAGGAATTCTTGAATGCTGCATGGAACAGCTCCAGCAGTTGTTGACAGAATTGTCTGTACCACCAGTCATGCTATTCTATTTTTCTGTAAAATGTTTTTACAAGAAGGCATGCTTATCATGTCACATTAGAAATTCAAATGACTCTCTTATAAATTTAATACTTCTTTGGTTGGAACTCATGCCCAGATGCCAACTCTTTTATCATGCCAAAAATTATATATTCTGCATAAAATGTAAATTATCTTAACTTCCTATGCACTACCCATTCCCAAACTTAGGGGATAGCCAGCATTGGCAAAGCCATGGTGACAGCCAAGAGCTTGTCATCAGGGGTGGTTTCCTGGGGACAAAACTAGATGGAATTCATACCTATGTTTAAGTATAATCAAGGCTCAAGTAAACAAATATAAACATTAGTCCCAAAGAGGTAGGGTTGAAGTTAGAATTCTAAAGCCAGGCATAGAACTTATGTGGAGCAACAGTGAACCAAGGAAAGAGGGTGTGGCCAGAAGGGCAATTTTTGGAAAGCTGGAGAGTGCACATGGGTGAGTGCATCGAGCTGTCTCAATGGGTGGGAGGCAGGGCACAGGTAAAGGCAAGACCCAGTGGGCAGAGTTTAAGACTAAAGATGGACAATTTTTATTTTATTTTTTAAAAATAAACTTATTGTATGCCATATACAAAAATAAACTCAAAATGGATTAAAGATTTAAATTTAAGGCCTGAAACTATCTAACTTGTAGAAGAAAACAGGGAGGAAAAGATTCATGACACTGGTCTGAGCAATGATTTCTTGGATGCAGCACCAAAACACAGGTAACAAAATAAAAAATAGATAAGTAGGACAATATCAGACTAAAAGGTTCTGCACAACAAGGGAAATAATCAACAAAGTGAAAAGGCACCCTATAGATTGGGAGAAAATAATTGCAAATCATATGTCTGATGAGGAGTTAATATCCAAAATATCTAAGGAACTCACACAACTCAATTGCAAAAACAAAAAAAATGGGCAAAGGACTTCAGTAAACATCTCTTCAAAGACATACAAATGGCCAACATGTATATTAAAAGATGCTAAATGTCACCGATCATTAGGGAAATGCAAATCAAAACCACAATCCTGTATCGGCTCACACCCATCAGGATGGCTATTACTGAAAAAAAAAAAAAAAGTAAGTGTTGGCAAGGATGTGGAGAAATTGGAATTGGAATCCTTGTATACTGTTGGTGGGAATGTAAATTGGTACATCATTACCAAAAACAGTATGGGAGTACCTCACAAAAGTAAAAATAGAACCACCATATGAGCCAGCAATCCCACTTCTGGGTATTTATCTACAATAATTAAATTCAGGATTTTGAAGAGATATTTGCACTTCCGTGTTCATTGCAGCATTATTCACAACAGCAAAGATATGGAAGCAACCTAAATGGTTGATCAATGAATGAATGGATAAGAAAAATGTGATATGTACACAAAATGGAATACTATTCAGCTTTACACAAGGAAGAAATATTGCCATACAAGACTACATGGATGAACCTGGGGGACATTATGCTAAGTGAAACAAGGCAGGCATAGAAAGAAAAATACTGCATGATCCTACCTATATGAGATATCTAAAATAGTCAAATACATACAAACAGAGAGTAAAATGGTGGTTTTCAGGGGCTGGGGGTAGATAGAAAAGGGTAATTGATATTTATCAAATATAAAGTTTCAGTTGTGCAAGATGATTAAGTTCTAGAGATTGGCTATACAACATTGTGCCTCTGGTTAACAATACCGTATTTTTAAGTTAAAATTTTAAGAGGGTAGATCTTGTGTTAAATGTTCTTACTATAATGAAAAGAACATGGATTTTTCTCATCACACATGCATGATCTTTATAAGTATTTGGAAAATACTCTAAGTATAACAAAGAAAATAAAAATTACTCGTAATTCTATCAAGAATTTCAATCATCAGAGAAAGCCACAGATATCATAGGAAAAATTACATGCCTTTAGAGAGCAGCAGCATCATGACTACCCTCATGATTTATTCAGCAATTATTATATGATGAACACTGATTTAGTGGCTTTACATGTATTTAGCTCATTTAATCCTCAAAATATTCCTTTGAGGTAGAAACTATTATCAGCCCTGTTTTGCTCATGAGGAAAGTCAGGCACTGAAGAGTTAGGTAATGTTACAATGCCACACAGCTAATAAATGATGGAGTCAGGAATCAAGATGATGTGTTTAACTCTAGTGCCCACTTCATATAATTTACTTTTAGAATAAATGACACTTTCATATGTCTCATAAACCCAAAGACTATTAAGAAAAGGTATAAAATACAAGGTTAGCCTCCTACCTCCATCCCCATCTGCCCCATACCTCCAATATCATAGGTAACTGCTTCTATTAGTCTTCTGAGTACCTTTCAAGGGTTTCCTACATAAATGCAAACAAATGCAAATATATTCTCTACTTTGTTTTGTTTTAAACAATCAACTTTATTTTTTAGAGCAGTTTTGGGTTCACAGGAAAATTGAGTGGAAAGTAAAAAGGGACTCCTATGTATCTCCTGTCCCCTTCCACACACAGAGCCTCCCCACTATCAACATCCCTGCCAGAATGATACATTTGTTACAGCTGACATATCATTATCTCCCAAAGTCCATAGGTGATACTAGAGTTTACTCTCAGTGTTGAATATTCTGTGGGTTTTGACAAATGTATAATGACATGTATCCATCATTATAGTATCATATTGAACAATTTCACAGTCCTAAAATTTCTCTGTGCTCTGTCTACTCATCCCTCCATCCCCCAACCCCTGGAAACCATTGATCTTAGTTACTGTCTCTATAGTTTTGCCTTTTCCAGAGTATTATAGAGCTGTAATTATACAGCATGTAGCCATTTCAGATTGGCTTCTTTCACTTAGTAAGTTGAACTTAAGTTTCTTCCACGTCTTACATGGTGTCTTAGTCCATTTATGTTGCTGTAAATGAATGCCTGAAGCTGCATAATTTATAAAGAAAAGATGCTTATTTGGCTTATGGTTTGTCTGTTGATGAACACTTTAGTTGCTTCCAGATCTTGGCTATTGCGAATAGTGCTATAATAAACATGGGAAAGTAGATATCTCTTCGATATACTAATTTCCTTTCTTTTGAATATATACCCAGCAGTGGGATTGCTGGATCATATGATAGCTCTGTTTTTAGTTTTTTTAGGAACTTCCAAAGTGTTCTCCACAGGGGTTGTACTAACTTACATTCCCACCAATAGGGTACAAGGATTCCCTTTTCTTTGCATTCTTGCCAGCATTTGTTTTTGCCTCTCTTTTTGGATATAAGCCATTTTAACTGGGGTGAAATGATATCTCATTGTAGTTTTGATTTGCATTTCTCTAATAATCAGTGATGTTGAGCACCTTTAAATATGCCCATTTGTCATTTGTGTATTTTCTTTTGAGAAATGTCTATTCAAATCTTTTGCCCATTTTTAGATCAGATTATTAGATTTTTTCCTATAGAGTTGTTTGAGCTCCTTATATATTCTGGTTATTAATGCCTTGTCAGGTGGATAGTTTGCCAATATTTTCTTCCATTCTGTGGGTCATCTCTTCACTTCATTGATTGTTTCCTTTGCTGTGCAGAAGGTTTATAACTTGTCATTCCATTTGTCCATTTTTTGGATCTGGTTGCCTGTGCTTATTGGGTATTACTCAAGACATTTTTGCCCAGACCAATGTCCTGGAGATTTTCCCCAATGTTTTCTTATAGTAGTTTCATAGTTTCAGGTCTTAGATTTGAGCCTTTAATCCATTTTGATTTGATTCATATATGTGGTGAGATATGGGGTCTGGTTTCATTCTTCTGCATATGTATATCCAGTTTTCCCAGCATTTATTGAGAATGTCTTTTCCCCAGTGTATGTTCTTGGCACCTTTGTAAAAAATGAGTTCACTGTAGGTATGTGGATTTGTTTCTGGGTTCTCTACTCTGTTCCATTGGTCTATTTGTCTGTTTTTATGCCAGTACCATGCTGTTTTGGTTGCTATAGTTTTGAAGTATAATTTGAGGTCAGATAATGTGATTCCTCCAGTTTTGCTTTTTTGCTTAGGATAGCTTTGGCTATTCTGGGTCTTTTATGCTTCCATCTAAATTTTAGGATTGTTTTTTCTACATCTGTAAAGAATGTCATTGGTATTTTTATAGGGATTGCATTGAATCTCTAGATTGCTTTAGGTAGTATGGACATTTCAATAATATTGATTCTTGCAATCCATGAAGATGGAATATCTTTCCACTCTGTATTTTTTAGATAATAGCCCTTCATCTCATATGTCTTTTGCAAATATTATTGTACCCTGTGGATTGTCTTCTTATGCTCTCAAATATTCTTTACTTTTACTTTTTTTATATAAGTGGTAGCACTTGCTATACATTTTTATGGATCTTATTTTTTCACTTAATATTATATGTTGGAGATCCTTTCATCTAAGTCTGTAAATAATTTATCATTATTTTTCAGCTGCATACTACTCCATTGTGTGGTTATATCTTGATTTATTTAACCAGTTCCTTACAGAGAGACACTGAGTTATTTCCAGTCTTTTGCTAGAACAGTCAATGCTCCAATGAATAACCATGTATACACAACATTTGGTATGACTGCAGGTGTGTCTGGAGGAGAGAACTACATTTCACAACCATGCTGTGCTATGGCACATTGGGAAATGGCTGCTTATTTACTGCATGCCTAATAGCAAGTGGATTGCAAATGCACTATAACCAAGTTTCACTCTCTCTGGTCAGAGAATTATCTGATTTTCAAAGACTTCCTGGGGATCCCAAGTGAAGAACTTTAGGCTCTGCTCTGAAGACACACTGGCTTGCTGGTTCCTTCTCACTTCTGGGCTTTCCCACAGGCTGTACTACTTGCCTCTCACTCTTCCCCTGGATAACTCCTGCTTATCTCAGCCTAAGTTATCACCTTCTCAGGAAAGACTCCCCTATACCACCCAAGTGGCAGTGCATCCCTCTGTTACTCAGTCTTATAGCTCCCAAATCTTGCCTTTGTAGGACCTACATCAATCATAATTCATGTTTACTTATATAGTGATTGTCTTCCATTGTCCCACGATGGCAGTGACCATGTCTGTCTTATTCTATTTATTCCACTGTATCCCTGGCATTCAACCCAGTGGCTTACAGGTGGTAAGTAATTGATAAACATTTGTAGAAATTCAGATTCACTGGGCAACTGCCTCTTTGTCCTTCAGATCAATTCAATTCCGCCTTTCAGAAAAATGTTTTAAACTTTTTTCTTTTTTTTTTTTTTTTTGACAGAGTTTTGCTCTGTCTCGCAGGCTGGAGTGCAGTGGCACGATCTCGGCTTGCTGCAAGCTCCGCCTCCTGAGTTCACGCCACTCTCCTGCCTCAGCCTCCCGAGTAGCTGGGATTACAGGCACCTGCCACCAGGCCCGGCTAATTTTTTATATTTTTGGTAGAGACGGGGTTTCACCGTGTTAGCCAGGATAGTCTCGATCTCCTGACCTCGTGATCCGCCCGCCTTGGCCTCCCTAAGTGCTGGGATTACAGGTGTGAGCCACCGCACCCAGCCAAAATGTTTTAAACTTTTAAAGTCTTGCCTGTATTAAGTCAGGTTTGAGAAAAATCAAACACTTTGATTGGCTCCGTATTAGGTGATATAACACTTCCAAAGAGATAACCTAAACATTAGCATCTGGCATCGAGAGTATCAGCTTATATGTTTCCTGTAGTCCCTTACATGGGCTACTAACTGAAATGGTGCTTAGGCACTAGTCAGCCTTTGTTTCCAAAGATGATTTGCGTGCCAGACTCTTGTCCATGTCACAGCCTAATTCTAAAGACTGGGATCACCACTTTATATTCTGGGGTTATGACTGCTAATCCCCAGTATCTTCTGAATGGACGAAGTAAGGGAGGTGAATGTGCATGTTATGGCTTTATGGTGGTGGAAACGATTAGGAGAAAAACAAATGGAATTTTGCCTTTAAATAACTATGCTATTGCTGGGGGAGGGAGGAGAGTCAGATATTCACCTTCTGAGCAAACCCTGATCCTCTGATAAACAACAGCTGAGTGAAAAATTGTAACAATTCATGACAAGCAACCCCTGGTGAGCTATGTATAATCACAAAGGAATTCTAAGAACAAAAGGGATAACCTTTGTAGTTATAAAAGTTCACGTTTCTGAACATTGGAAAAAAGAGATCACAAAAGATGCTGTCAAATCTCCTGTGCATATTTTCCATGTAAACGGATTTATTCTGATTTTGGCCCAATGACATTTTCTTTTTCCCAAATCGTTTACTTTCACATAAATAAAACCGACTCCTGGGCTACTCCAGAAGGGGTCAATGATTTGGTTTAATTACTTCTCCAGGGGAATGGGGAGAAGCTTAGATAAACAGAGTTGGTTTTCTCTATGAGAGCAAGCATGCATATATTGACACATTACCTCCTCTCCCACAGAGGCCCTAAATGACATACTGTAAGAGGGAAGAGACTTGATATGTTCTGCCTCTTAACAAGAAGGTGTATTTCAAAGATAAAAATGCCCTTACTATTAGAGCTTCACAGTGTCAGGGAACTTCATGTAAAATAAAGCATTTGGTATTGGTAAATGATGTGCTTTCTCCCAGCAAGATAATTTTTGAGAATGTATGAGGCTTCCTTAGCCCTGCATATTCATTCATTCCCCATCACAAATGTATAGAACACATATTATAGGACAGTAAATGAGATTTCTATTATCTATTTGTCTATAGTTAATAACAGTTGTAACTCAACCAATGGATTGACAGCTATTGAGTGTCCTCTGTGTGTCGGGTAGAGGGGGAGACAGTATTGGACGTGATAGAGAGCATAGATTCTGGAGGAAGGCAGATGTGTGCCTCATCCTAACTGTGGGACCTTGGGCCATTTATATGACCTCTCAGAGATTTTGTGTTTTCACATGAAACAATAGATACAAAGTGTTTACCACCTCACCTGGCTAGGCATATAATTAGCACATGATAAACAACGGCTTAGCTCTTTTTATCATTATTATTATGAGGCACTAAAGAGAACACACAGTCCCTCTCCTCAAAAGTCCTAAAATCCAGTGGCAAAACAAGACTTGGGCAAGTGCTGGGATAACTAAAAGTGCAAGGCACTGCATGATTCTTGGTGCAGATGATTTGAATAAGGCCGTGGCATATCTTGCCAGAAAATCGGAAAATTACATGCAGCAGCAGATGGAAGAATATCATACTTTCATGTAATATTGCCAATTTTTTCATTGTTTAGAATTATTAAAAATGTTGCCCCCTCTGGAAAGTTGGGGGAAAGGTGCACCTAGTCTCCTCCTTTACCTTTGTGATGTACAGATGACATCTTTTTGTCTAGTTAATTTCAGCTTTCTACAGTGCAATTTGAGCCCACCAGGTCACTACACCAGGTTAAATGTCGCCTGTTAGATGTATTGGGTGTTATAAAAATAAGTGAAATAGAGAGATACGGGAAGTGAGTATGTTTGTAAAGCAAGATAGGATGCTCTGCCAGTTCTAGTCCCCTAGGAAGCAAAAGCCAAGACAATAAGTGTAAGAGATGTACTGGGGGCAATGACTTTGGAAGATAAAGGCAAGAGGGAACAGGAGTGAGCAGAGAAATATACTTTCAGACTGTGATGCAGATCTAATAGGCTATGAAAGGAGAGGGGAAGTAAGGAGGACTGGAAAGGAAGAGCTCCAGACTGTAGTGTAGCTCTAAGAAAATCTCAGCCAGCACTTTGGGGTATCCCAGTTGACAGAAACCACCAGGCTCTGGAGTCTCCACCATGCTCAGTCATTGGCTGGGGCTTCCCAGGGAGCGAGGGCATGGATTTAATGCAGCAGGAATTCCAAGCATACCACACTTGGAAGCTGTCAGTTAACTGAATCCTTTCCAGCAGATTCTGCTTGAAGGGAGATCTGAGGGTGCACCTCCATAGTTGCCACAGATGTTCTACAAAATCGGACAAAGAAGAAAGAGCTCTTAGAGAATAGAAGGGTGATTCCTGAAGTTAGACATTCAATTGAAGGACTGACAAAGTGGAGAAATCTCTCAGAATATATGATAAATCAAAGAGATAGAAATATGAAATATACAAAATAAAAAAGAGACATTAGAACAGCAATCCATTAACATCATTATCCTATTAATAAAAATTTCAGAAGAAAAGAAGGAAGAAAAATTTCTAGAACTGAAAACCAGATAGAGTGTTCAGTGCAATGAATAAAAGAGGGCCTAAACCTGGATACAGCCTCATAAAATTACAAAACACTAAAAAGAAGCTTTCAGAGAGACAAGACAGTTCACTTACAAATGAATAAGAATCAGATTGTCACCAGACTTCTGAAGAGTAACAGTGGATGCTAGTAAACAAAATATGTCTCCATCAGAAATAAAAATATATTAGCTGGGCCTGGTGGTGTGCGCCTATAGTCCCAGCTACTGGGGAGGCTGAGGTCGGAGGTTCCCTCAAACCCGAGAGGTTGAGGCTGTGGTGACCCATGATCACGCCACTGCACAGAGCTTCATCAACAGAGTGAGACCCCATCTATTAAAACAAAACAAAACAAAACAAAAAAATAGAGTGCTTTAAAGACTCCTAAGAAAATTATTTTCATACTGAAAATTCTGTCTGGCCAATAATGAAAGATTAAAGCATGGAAGCACTCAGAAAATGTGATTTGCAAGCAACTTGTCTTAGGTACTAGAAGACATTACTCCAGTGTCATTGAAAGCAAAAAGAAAAAGGAGACCTGAAATTCAAGAATCCGTGAATTCAAACCAGTAAAACAATGATGAGAATCTTGAGGATGACATTTGCAGCAGATTTAAAGAACTTCAGTCCAGACTAAAGCCAAAAGCAGAAGGGACCAGGAAGGAAGTCTGAATGCAGTAAAATGTGTGATCAAATCTGGTAATCATTGAGGAGATAATAAAAGCCTGGGCTGGGTGCAGTGGCTCAGGCCTGTAATCCCAGCACTTTGGGAGGCAGAGTCAGAAGGATTGCTTGAGGCCAGGAGTTTGAGACCAGCCTGGGCAACACAGCAAGACTGCATCTCAAAAAAAAAAAAAAAAAAAAAGGCTGAAATGACCCTCTTCTCTCAGATAAGAGAGGGGCAAAAAGGACTTTACAAAAAATAAAAACCCTATTATAAAAGTATGGTACATTAACAAGTAAACGAAAATGTCATACCTATTTAGGCAAATGAAATAGTGGGGAAAAGGAAAATCTATTAGGTTTTAATGCTAGGAATACTTTTTTTTTTAAACGTGACTCAAGAATCCTGGTGTTGAAACAATAGAAAATCAAAAGTAATCCTATTACACTACTCAACCAAGCAGTAAACTACATTTACATCGTGATAGTAAGGTAAAGATTATTCATGTTCAGATTTAGAGTCAATCCATGGATAAAGTAAGAATTTTGGTAAAATTTTCAGACATAATCTAATTGTTAATAAATATTTGACAATGTAAAATAATACAGAGCTGACAGAAGATGCAATGTGAGGGAGAAGAGGAATGTAGAGGAGTGCGGACACTTTCCAACTTGGGAAGATACAGAGAAAGTTGATGGAAACAAATAATTTTAACCATATTATTTAATATTATGAAACTAACTAATGGAAAAATTAAAAATAATATGAAATATTGGGAAGATGATGAGAAGGAAGAGATTACTGTGAGATAAATTTTCATTTCTCGTGAGTTAATTGATAATGATCATAAATGAAAAATCAGGATACAGTTATAATTATATTAACTACATTTATGAAAATAACTAGCCAAAGAATTAAATATGGAAACAATCAAAAGAATTGACCATATGTCAAAGACTGAATGGGAAAATATCAGTTTTCTTGAGTTCTTCTACATTATTTTATTTTCACGAAGTATGAGTATTGTTTTGATAAAAATTAAAATTAAAAACGAAAGAAGGCCACGTGCGGTGGCTCATGGTTGTAATCCCAGCACTTTGGGAGGCTGAGGCGGGCGGATCATTTGAGGTCAAGAGTTCAAGACCAGCCTGGCCAACATGGTGAAACCCCGTCTTTACTAAAAATACAAAAATTAGCCAGGTATGGTGGTGTGCATCTGTAGTCCCAGCTACTTGGGAGGCTGAGGCAGGAGAATCACTTGAACCCAGGAGGTAGCAGTTGCAGTGAGCCGAGATCACACTATTGCACTCCAGCCTGGGTGACAGAGCAAGACTCTGTCTTGAAAAGCAAAACAAAACAAAAAAAGAAACTCTTTTAATCTTATATTGTTCAAGGCAATAGTGGTTGCCATAGCAATTTTATACCATGCCAGTTGCCTAAGACGGTGCATGGCACGTAGACACTCAGTAAACTTTTGCCCATCCCTTGACATCAGACTATTTTAAACTATATCCTAGAGGAGCTGACTTTAAACTTTTAGATTCTCTGTTCCTTTAGTGAGGGCAGAATGTTGTGTGAATCATCTGTCTGATTCTTCTCTTCTTGCACCCCTCCTTTCTTTCTCTCTCTCTCTCTCCCACTTTCAGTCAAACACACACACTCACACACACACACACACACACACACACACACACACTATGCCATATGCCAGAATAGATGAGAAAATTGGTCCATTTCTCAAGGAAACACAAAAATAGTGGTCATCATTTTAAATTGCCTGTCATTATTATTATTTCATGCTCGAGATAAAAATGTGCAGACACTGGGACATTGTGGGCATTAAATCTGCGGTGACATAAGAATGAGGAGAGTATTCCATAGCTACTGATCTGAACATTGCCCAGTTTCTCGAGCTCGTTCCTTTTCCTAGCCTTCTCTTCAGGCTTTATGTGGCTCTGGAAAAAAAAAATATTGTTTCTAACTCACTTTAGGGTCAATAATCAATTCGGTTAGGGAAATGACTTCCTTTGTTAACATTATCATCATAGCACACAAGGACAGTTTTTCTGTTATTCACAAGCAGCTTACTTTGCTCCTGGCCTCTTCCTACAGCATAAATGGTTGCATCCTGGAAAATCTAGAGTATAAGCTTCCCTCTGGGGCATTCGTGTACTTGAAGCAATAACTAGCCCAATGCCAGACATCCTTTCTGTGAGCTTTGACTTATACAAGTTTCCAGAAGCCAGAGCAAAAATCCTCTGCCACACCCTGTACCAAGATTAGAATAATTACCCTTTTCTTTTATTCTGATGTCAAGGGATCAGTAAATGTTTACTGGGTGTCTATGTGCCATGTACCATGTTAGGCAATTTGCATCTTATTTTATTTCTACAAGAATCCTAGGAGGCAAGCACTATTATAGCCATTTTTCAAACATGAAAACCAAGATTTATAGAATTCATATAGGTAGTAAGCAATGAAACTTGGATTTAAAGCCTCTCTGCTGGTTACAAATCCTACCCTGAGAAAGGCCCTCCAGTCTACTGCTAAGTCTTATGGTTTGGATTTAATCACCATTCTTCTTCTGCTCTGTATTACTCAATATAAAATATCTTTACCTTAGCAGATACTTTATCAAATGTACAATTCTGCTCTGCTTATATCATCTTGTCTTATCTCTATAGGCTCATACTTAAAAACAATTTTTTTTAGTAGAACTGACTAAAATTAACCTCACAGGTTTAGCGTCTCCACTGTTTATACACTGAGATTCATCTCCTCTGTCTTTTTCTAGCATTTTCCTATCATTATAACATCACAAAACCTCAGCCAGAGTCTGCTTTCATCCACAGCGAAAGCATTTCTTGGGAAAGGAAGAACTAATTCCAAACAATCATAGCTGTTAAGTAATTTAAGCTATTTTGATGCCACATGGATTATCTTAAATTTGTCTATATTGGATAAAATTCTCAGCACACTTTTTATAAATAAGATGAAATTTTACATCACATCCAAAATATCGAAATTTTAATTTTTTAAATAATTAGGCAAGAAACAAAATGGCAAATTATAAACACAACATGTTGTTTTTATAGCACTTTCATAGTCACTTATATGAATATTTTAAGGGTGGAATCTTATTTGCAATTATAAGTAATATGTATTTCAACATATAGTGTAGTAACAGTGATATATGATGTCCAATGAATAGACGCAGTAACTGAGGCATTCTATTAAGGGATTAAAGATTCAGTGGCAGCAGAAAATGTGTAGTTGGGTGGATTTCATGTGAGTGAATTTGACTAGGCTGAAGTCTGCTATGTAATAAGGAGAAAATAGCAAGCAACATATGCTATAGGCATATCTCGGAGATACTGCAGTTTTGCTTCCAGATCATCACAATATAGTGAATATTGCAATAAAGCAAGCCACACATTTTTTTTTTTTTTTTTTTTTTGGTTTCCCAGTGCATATAAAAGTTTGGCTAGGTGCGGTGGCTCATGCCTGTAATCCCAGCACTTTGGGAGGCTGAGGCGGGCAAATCACAGGAGGTCAGGAGTTCAAGACAAGCCTGGCCAACATGGTGAAACCCCGTCTCTACTGAAAATACAAAAATTAGCTGGGCATGGTGGCGCATGCCTGTAACCCCAGCTACTTGGGAGGCTGAGGCAAGAGACTCACTTGAACCTGGGAGGGGGAGGTTGCAGGGAGCCAAGATAGTGCCACTGCACTCCAGCCTGGGCAACAGAGTGAGACTCCATCTCAAAAAAAAAAAAAAAAAAAAGCTATGTTTATACTCTACTGTAGTCTGAGCCTTCAGGGAGTCGTAATCTTTTTTGCTGGTGAAGGTTTTTGCCTCAATGCTGATGGCTGCTGACTAGTCAGGGCAGTGGCTGGTTGCTAAAGGTTGGGGTGGCTGTAGAAATGTCTTTTTTTGTTGTTTGTTTCTTTTGAGACAGGGTCTCACTCTGCTGCTCAGGCTAGTGTGCAGTGGCATGATCGCAACTCACTGCAGCCTCGAACTCCCGGGCTAAAGCAATCCTCCTGCCTCAGCTTCCCAAGTAGCTGGACTACTTGGCATGTGCCACCATGCCTGGGCAATTTTTTACTTTTTGTAGAGATGAGGTTTTGCTATGTTGTCCAGGCTGGAGCAGTGTCTTGAAGTAAGGCAACAATGAAGTTTGCTGCATCGATTGACTTTTCCTTTCATGAAACATTTCACGGTAGCATTTGATGTTATTTGGTAGCTTTTTATCCATGGTAAAACTTCTTCCAAAATTGCAGCCAATCCTCTCAAACCCTGTCATTGCTTTATCAGTTAAGTGTATGTAATACTCTAAACTCTTCATTGTCATTTCAACAATGTTCACAGCATCTTCACGAGGAATAAATTCCATCTCAAGAAACCACTCTTTGCTCATCCATAAGAAGCAATTCCTCATCCATTCAAATTTTATCATGAAGTTGCAGCAATTAAGTCACATCTTCAAGCTCCACTTGTAATTATCATTCTTTTGCTTTTTCCACCACATCTATAGTGATCTCCACTGAAGTCTTGAACCCTTAAACTCATCCATGAGGGTTGGAATCAACTTCTTCCGAACTTCTATTAATGTTGATATTTTGACTCCCTCCCATGAATCACAAACGCCCTTGACGGCATCTAGAATGGTAAATTTTTTTCAGAAGATTTTCAATCTACTTTGCCCAGATCCATCAGACGAATTGTTATCTATGGCAGCTATAGCTTTATTAAATTTGTTTCTTAAATAATAAAAATTGAAAGTCAAATTTACTCCTTGATTTATGGGCTATGGAATGGAAGTTGTGTTAGCAATTAAAGTAACATTAATTTCCTTGTATATCTCCATGAGAGCTCTTGGGCAACCAGGTGCATTGTCAATGAGCAGTCATAGTTTGAAATAAATATTTTTTTTCTGAGCAGTAGTTCTCAATAGTGAGTTTAAAATATTCAGTAAACCATGTTGTAAACAGATGTGCTGTCATACAGGCTTTCTTGTTCCATTTATAGAGCACAGGCAGAGTATATTTAGCATAAATCTTAAGGGCCCTGGAATTTTCAGAATGATGTATGAGCATCTACTTAAATTTAAAGTTACTAGTGGCATTAGCCCCTAACAAGAGAGTCAGCTTGCCTTTTGAAGATTTGAAGCCAGGCATTGACTTCTTTCTAGCTATGAAAGTCCTAGGCGTCATTTTCTTCCAATATAAGGTTATTTTGTCTACATTGAAAATCTGTTGTTTAGTGTAGCCACCTTCATCAATTATTTTAGCTATATCTTCTGGATAACTTGCTGTAGCTTCTACATCAGCACTTGCTGCTTCATTTTACACTTTTATGTTATAGAGGCAGCTTCTTTCCTTAAACCTCATCAACCAACCTCTGCTAGCTTCCAATTGTTCTTCTGTAGCTTTCTCACCTCTTTCAGCCATTATAGAATTGAAGAGAGTTAGGGAGTTTGGTTTAAGAGGATGCTGTGGGTGGTTTTATCTTCTATGCAGACTACTCAAACTTGCACCACATCAGCAATAGGGCTGTTTTGCTTTCTTATCATTCATGTACTCACTGGAGTAGACTTTAACTTTCCTTCAAGACCGTTTCCTTTGCATTCACAACTTGGCCAACTGTGTGGCACAAGAGGCTTAGCTTTCAGCCTATCTTGGCTTTTGGCATGCCTTCTTCACTAAGCTTAATCATTTATAGCTTTTGATTTAAAGTGAGATACGTGTGACTCCTCCTTTCACTTAAACACTTAGAGGCCATTGTAGGGTTTACTAATTGGCCTAATTTCAATAGGGTTTTGAGGAATAGGGAGGCCTGAGGTGAGGAAGAGAGGTGGGGGAATGGCTAATTGGTGTAGCAGTCAGAACACACACAACATTGATTAAGTTTGTCATCTTATTGGGGTGCAGCTTGTGACACCCCAAAACAACTACAGTAGTAACATTGAAGATCACTGATCACGGATCACCATAACAGATATAAAAATAACGGGGAACCTCTCTGAACCTATTGTGGTTTGGAGGCTGCCTGATAAAAATAATAATATTAATTATGAAGAAGTTTAAAAGTGTAATAATATTAATTATGCAAAATTACCAAAATGTGACACAGAAACACAAAATGAACACATGCTGTTGGAAAAATGGCATCGACAGACTTGCTTGACACAGGGTTGCACAAAACTTTAATTTGTAAAAAAAAAAAAAAAAACAAAAAATCTGCAAAGCGCAACAAAACAAGATATGTCAGTATTTGTGAGTATACAACTCTAATTTGGAGTCTAGTTCATCCTTTTACAGAAAGCAATAAAAACCAGACTTATAAGAACTAAAATGTAAAGACATAAAAATAAGGCAAAATAATTGTTAGAATGGTTGAAGTATTAGATTGACTAAGTATCACTTCTAGTTTTGTAAGTCAACATTATTTAGAAATAATTTACATATAACAAAATGTAGAAATTTTAAGTGAAGTGTGATGAGTTTTGACAAATGCATACACTCATTTAACCACCCTCACATCAATGCATACAATATTTCTACCATTCCAAAACTTTTCTGTCCCTTTCTCCAATCTCCTCCCACAACTCTCACCCTAGGGAAACAGTGGACTGTTCAACACTATTAATCAGCTTTGGCTTTTCACATGCCATATCAAGTAGTCTGAGTATGTTGCATCACTTGTGATTTTCTTTGTGTTTACTCTGCTTGAAATTTATTATGCTTTTAGCCCTGTAAGTCAATATTAATCATCAAACCTGAGAAAATTGGGGCCATTGTTTTTATGAATTTTTTTCTCCATTTTTCTCACTTTCCTTTCTTTTTTGGGATTTCAATTACACATGTTCTTAATATTTTATAATTTCTCTAAATCTGTCTTCAAGCTCCCTGATAATTTATTCTGTAGTCTTCACTCTGCTGTGAATCCTTTTCAGTGAACTTTTCATTTCAGTTATTTTATATTTTAGTTCCAGAATTTTTATCTCATTCTTTTTTTTAAAAAAAAAAGATAGTTTTCATTTCTCCATTGAGATTCCCTATATGATCTCTCATTAAGACCATATTTTATTCTAAATCTTTGAAAATATGTATAATTTCTGCTTTAAATCTTTTGGGCCATTTTTTTTCTCAATTATGGCTTACATTTTTGTATTTCTTTTTATTTTTGGTAATTTTTTACAACATATTGGACATTTTTGGTGACATATTGTAGATTATTTTGATTCTATGACCTTCCTCTGAAGAGTGTTGACTTTTGTTCTAGGAGGTAGTTTAATTACTGGCTTAGCACCTTGAACCTATATATTAGTTTTATGGTTTGTTATGGCAGACATGTGCGAAGTGCAAAGTGTTTTCTTACACTCTCTAACCTGGGTTGAGTCGACTTCCAAACTCTGATGCCTCACAGATCTCATTAAGTCTCATTTTTAGGGTTTGTTGGGGTGGGTCTATTGTAGGTCTTGCTTTAGAGTGGTCCTTCCTCCTAAAGCAGGTCCTTTTTGGTGTCTCATCTGGGTACCCAGGGTATTAACAAGGGCTCTGCACTCTAGTTAAGCCAGCACTCTAGTATCGTCCAACACTGCTCCATCTCTGATACCCCTTTCTCCTCTCAATTCCATGGTAGCCACTCTCCTGTAAACCTAGTATGGACTCATCCTAAACATGCACAGTCTAGCCTTAGCCAAGGATTCATGAAGAACCCCTACCCAGATTTTTGAGTCTCCTTTCTGTTTAGCTCTTTCCTCTCTGGTGCCCTGCCTTGCTCTAAAGATCCCTATCAGTTCAGCATCTCCAAAGTCTGAAGTTGTCCCCAGACTGACAAATATAGCAACTGTGGGGCTCATCTCTTGAGTTTTCCTTCTGTCAAGTATTATTGCAGTTTTGTGCAGTCTATTGTCAAATGCCTGAAAAAATGTTGCCTCATATATTTTGCAGTTTTAGTGTTGTTTATGGCCAGAGGGCTAATCCCATAGTTAGTCCCTCATGGATGAAGCCTTACCACAGCTTTAAAGAGCTACCTGATGAAACCAAAGTTTCATTAGTAATGAAATCTGAGGGTTTATGGTGATATTCAGGTAACTGAGAAAGGAAGATATTGTAAGTTTTTTTTAAAATGGTAGTCAAGAGATAAACCAGATGATTATGAGAACTCTAAAATGAACTTTGTAGTTTTGTCTTCCAGTGCATCTTCCTTGGGACAACCTCCCTCTCCCCACTTCACGGATTATGAATGGCTTTCAATTTCAGCGCTTTCCTAAGCACTCCTAGTCACAAATGTGGGCATGTTTGCATAGAAAAAGTCAATCAAAATACTCCACTCTTAGACCTCAGTGATGAGTACAGAAATAGTATCCAAACTATGTCCATCAGCATCTTCCCTGAGCTTAACACATGGGTAATGGTAGAGAGACATTCTCTTTCTGTTGAGGTCACTGGCTGAGAAGATACGAGCTGGATCTCTTGACAGACAGCTTGCTATCTAAAAAGACACAGTCTATAAAACAGGGGTTTGTCTTTCTTGGGCTACTCAATATCCAAACCCTCTTCCAATTTGAGATCTCTACTGTGTAGCCCTTAGCAGGAGGCAGGGTCCTGACACTTACTCTAATAATAAAAGAGATCAAACATTTTTTTCTTTCTTTCTTTTTTTTTTTTGAAACAGAGTCTCACTCTGTCACCGGCTGGAGTGCAGTGGTGTGATCTCTGCTCACTGCAACCTCTGCCTCCCAGGTCCAAGCAATTCTCTGCCTCAGCCTCCCGAGTAGCTGGGATTACAGGTGCCTGCCACCACACTGGGTTAATTTTTGCATTTTTAGTAGAGATGGGATTTCACCATCTTGGCCAGGCTGGTCTTGAACTCCTGACCTCGTGATCCACCCACCTTAGCCTCCCAAAGTGCTGGGATTACAGGTGTGAGCCATCGTGCCCAGCTAAGATCAAACATTCTTTCTCCTTACCCCTGAAAGCTGTGACTCAATCAGACTGTCTTGTCAATGTGACTCTCCTACCCACTATTTCAGATATTAAGGTTGTGATGTAAAACTGCAAAAATAGTGATTAACTACACAAAAATGCTGGAGTGAAAATTCCAACAACAGCAGGAAATGTTCAGTTATGGCACTTCCAGACATACTTGAAACAAGTATTCATCTGCAGTAGCATCTTAACTAGACCATTTCTGGGGCATGAACTTGGTTGTATTCACAGTTATCTAGAAACCCTCGGGTATTGCCTGTTTTATATTTCTACCTCTGAAGCATTCTAATAATCCTGTAAACTACTCAATATCCTTCTATAAATGTTTTCTTGCTTAAGTTTGTTTGGCAGACTAATAGTTTTTATTCAAAATCTTTTCTTTCCTTCTTCCCAAATATGTGACCACACAGATATAAACCACATTTCCTGGTCTCTTTGCAGCTACATATGAATAACTACATGAATAAGTTTAGGATATGAGCAAAAGTAAGACATGCAACTACTTGTTTAATTTTAATTTGAAAAGTTGTGGGACTGGGTGCAATTGCTCATACCTGTAATCCCAACACTTTGGGAGGCCTAGGTGGACAGATTGCTTGAGCCTAGGAGTTGGAGACCAGCCTGGGCAACATGATGAAATTCTGCCTCTACAAAAAATACAAAAATTAGCCAGGCATGGTGGCGTGTGCCTATAATCCCAGCTACACGGGAGGCTGAGGTGGGAGGATTGCTTGTACCCAGGAAGTTGAGGCTGCAGTGAGTCATGATCCCACCACTGTACTCCAGCCTGGGTAACAGAACAAGACCCTGTCTGGAAAAAAAAAAAAAAATTTTGGCATTTCCCTCTTTACTCTGGTTTGAAATGCCCATGTGGCTCTGATATGGCCTCCACTATACAGACAAAGTCAATGCTTTAGGAGATGCCAGCATAAACAAAACAATATGTATATGCCAAAGCTTCCTCTGAATCATGTATAGGACAAAAAACAAAGATTTAAGGGATTAGGAATACTGGAGTAGAGTTAGACTGGGAACCTACACACCCACCCTTGAATTATATTCCCCAAGAGGGTCCAGATATCACCGAGCTCATCCAATACCTTGGTGAGGGTTGCTCTTGCCAACACCTTTGAACAGCACTCTAGTGGCTGCACTCTGCAACCTCGCAATAGCCGGTGGTGGGGTGAGGAATGCCAAAATTGTCTTGGCTTCCATAATATCAGGATCATGGGATGTCATAAAGTCAAATAACAGCATTTAACCAGCAGAAACAAAGTGAATGTGGCTACCATAATAGGCAGCAGGTCCAGTGGGAATAATTGAAGATTTGAACCACAGTGGTTAATTGATCACAGGGTCTCTGAACTGAAATACATGGACAGCAACTAAAACTCAATTTGATTTGTTTAACTAAAACCTTCCAGTTCTATAGAAAAAAAGCCCTTACTTGTACAAGGATGACTCTCCCATTTCCCAGACCTGAATCAATTCACAAATCCCAGAGCATTCTGAATGATGGGCAACCTAGAAACCTTTACTGAAGTGCATGCTGTGACTCTATCTCCAAGCAGTCCCCAAAGGCATTCATGAATGTATACCAGGGCAATTGTACAATACTTCTTGGGGAGGAGGGATATTTGGAACCTGGCTCTGAACATTTATTCCTGAGGACCCAGAATGCCACTGTCATCCCCTGGTCAGAGTGAGGTTCATGGGGGTAAAGTAAAAAGTGAGCCTCAAACAGATGCATCTCGGTAGTAACTGCAGACATTCCTTATGGCTGTTTACCTAGTTCCTGAGTGTGGAGTTAGAATATATTTTATCACATGGATCTGGAGAGAGCGATGCAAAGGTTCAGGGATGGTGAGAAGTCACGTACTCTGGCAACAGCAGAGTTGAATTCAGCGGCTGTGTGCCAAATGCCTGGCAGTCAAGGGTCTCATGGTGATGGAGTCTCTTCCTGTAGCTGCTCCTGCCTGTGCACTCTGCTTCTCAGCCTCCTTTACTGGCTGCTTTCTTTCCAAGACTGCTTCTCTGCCTTTCCCCTCAATTCTGTATACTACTCAGGATTCTTCTCATCAAAACCCTTTCTGTTTTGCTTAGCCAGATTTAGCTTCTGATTTTTGCAGCCACAAACCCTGATTAGTACAGACTGCATATAAAATAAAACAAAGTGGATATAAGAGAAGTTGAGAAGCAGAAAGAGAGGTTCCTGATGACACGTTTTTATTTCTTGGTTCCAGTTTTACCCAAAGCATCCCCTGTTAATAAGCCACCAAGTACCACTTAAATACCTGAAGTACCCAGAATTAGGATTCTTTCATACAATACAGAAATAAATACGAATTACACATCCTCCTCTTTCTAGTTTCTTTAAAGAATTAGCAGATGAGGAATTATTTATGACTAGCCTTATTCCTCTAATAGGATTGTGGGTCAGAGATATAACAACAAAAATGGGTGGAGTTGAAAGACTGAGTGAACCTGAATGTTTTAACAATCTAACTGGAGAAAATAAAACTCGGCACGGACAAGAAATTACCCTATGGTCACAAAAGAAAAAGATAAGAGAGAGGAAAGAAAGAAGGCAACACCCATCCTTCCTTTGGAGTCAGGCAGGATCCATTGTCTCTGTGGCAAAAGCATTAAAGAGCTTGTTCCTGTATTATATATATTCCCAAGAAACCTGAGAAAGAGGTAGAAAGAGCAGGAAAGAGAAGAGAAAATATGCCACCCTGAAAGTTATACACACACGTGCACATATACACACACACGACATACACACACACACATACCCCAGTGGAGGTGCTCCACTTTTCATTTCTCTAATATTCCTAGATGATGGACCCATGTGTGAACCATTCAGTGATTTGCCACTATTTTGTATGCTCTACAACATTGTGGCTTTTCTTGAACAGATAATCTCCCTTTATTTGGCATTCACTGCTCTTTGATTAAGCACTAAAGGGTAGCCTTACCCTAGCCTTAAGGGTAGCCTTACCCTATCCTTAGGAATGGGCTTATGGGAAGATATTCTTTTCTACTCTCAGCCTGATATGGCCCTTTCTTTTCTCATTCAGGAAATTGGCCTTTCTCTGTCAGGGATTGATTCTCAACAGCACTAAAGAGCTTTAACGCCAGATTGAATGGGTGGTCTTCATGGAATGATAGCCCACTTCTGAAATTCTAGGCAAGTCAACACTGGCTTAGGGCTGATTCTACTACATAAGGATAACTAGAATCTGTGTTTCCCAGGAGTAGCCTATAGATTTTCCTTTTTTCATTACAATAGTCTGTTAAGTTAGTATCAAGATTTTATGAAAACCAGTTTTTGCAGAGCGCCTATTCAGTGTCCAGCATTGGAGCAGAAGGCAAGACTTAAAAAGAAGCAGGCGGGGCATGGTGGCTCACACCTGTAATCCCAGCACTTTGGGAGGCCGAGGCAAGTGGATTACCTGAGGCCAGGAGTTCATGACCAGCCTAGCCAACATGGTGAAACTCCATCTCTCCTAAAAACGCAAAAATTAGCTGGGTGTGGTGGCAGGCGCCTGTAATCCCAGCTACTTGGGAGGCTGAGGCAGGAGAATCACTTGAACCCAGAAGGCAGAGGTTGCACTGAGCAGAGACCATGCCACTGCACTCCAGCCTGGGCGACAGAGTCAGACTCCATCTCAAAAAAAGAAAAAAAAGATGTTATGGAAGATTCGGTAAAGCACACAATAGGTCTTAGCCCAGATTTCAATACCTGTAAGAATCTACTCGAAGAAGTTGTGATCCGTTACAAGCCTTGAAAAATAGGCAAGTTTATGGTGTAGAGAGGTAGTCTGAATCTAAAAAAGAGCATTTACAAAGGTCCAGAGGCCAGAGAGAGTTGTAGCCTTGTGGAAGGCAGTTCAACATGATTGCGGCATGAGAGAGGAATGGGGAAGGATGGGGCAGGAGAAACTGGCAGAACCCTTATATCTTGAAGGGCCTTGCATGCCATTCCAAGGTATATGGATTTTACCCTCAAATCCCTTTGAAGGTTTGGGAGTAACATGGCCAAGTTTTATCTAAAGAAAGGTCATGTAGCTTGCAGTGTGGGTAATAGATGAACAGATGAGGGGTAAAACAAAGGACAGAGCAATCCATTAGGAGATGGAAGATGACAATGACTTGAACTAAGGAAGTGGCAGAACAGATAGGGAAAAGTGAAAAAATTCTAGAGGATTAAGTAGGAACAACTGACAAAAATTGATTAAAACTTGATATGGATGATGGGGGAGGGGTCTATGTTTCTGTTTTGGGCAAATACTTGCATGGTGGTGGGAATGTAGGAGATAGAGCTTGTTGAGAGAAGGAATGAGAAAGTGGAGAGCTTAGTCTGAGATATAAATTAGAGGAATCTCTGGACCATTCACATGAAAATGCCAGGAGGTCTTTAGGTCTTGAGCTGGAGAGACACCATCAGGGAGAGAATAAAGAGTTGGGAGTCATAGGCATACATCTGGTAACTGAAGCTACAGGAATGGACCAGACTACTTGAGGTGAGGTTTTCCAAGGAAAAGAAAGCCAAATCTAGATCCCAGGGGAACACCACTTTTAAGAAACGTGCAGTGAGAAATGAGTAAGCCAAAGGGAAGACAGCAAGGTAAGAAGAAAATTACCACGGAGTGCCCGTCTGGGCAACAAGAGCGAAACTCCATCTCAAAAAAAAAAGAAAAAAAAAAAGTCTTAAAAAGAAACCGAAAAGAATCACATTTTCCCACTCTTGTCCTTAAACAAAGGATATTTAAATTTCCCTATTTTCTAGTGTCTTCCTAGTTGGGGGAAGGAAACAAACAGCTGATTCCATAGCTGATGACTGAGCCCTTTTCAAGGACCCTGACTTGGGAAGCAGCTGTTCCGCATTCTCTGGGAAATTTACCAGCACCAACGGGAGGTAGGGGGGTGGAGAACAAGTGATACTTGCTTTTCTCAGCACCGGGAAAAGGAGACCTTCCAACCCCAGGGACTTAAATCACTCACATTTCTCCTTAGTAAATCAATGAGTAGTTTAGAACTGATTCTTATTCTATATATTTTCTCTTCTTTTCAAGTCTTCACATGGTCTGGAAGAGGAGAAATACCTCCACAAAACCAAATATACAAACCACAGAAATGCTGGGTTTTTGAATAATATATTCCAAAAAAGACTTTATCTCTTACAAAACTGTCATTTTTCAGAGCCACCCAAGTGATATCAATTATAAGCTTTTGAAATTGTCCTGGTAAGATTTTCCTGCACTCGAGATTGGATTGGCTCCCTGGAGCACATTCAATGCTCAGGATGCCAGGAACTGGATTTCTTTCTAAACATTGAGCTAGGATTGGGAATTCCAGGGTGACGAAGACAACTAGGACTTCTCCCTATTCCTACCCCCTCCTGAACAAAGATACTAATCTTGGATATTTATCAGAAATACCTCCAGATAACACAATGCTTACAGCCCCTGCCCCAAAATAGCTGAAATTCCCCAGAACACCAGGAGGCTGGCTGTGTCATGAGCCTTATTTCACAGACCCTTGTATGTGTGCTCCAGGCTCAGTCACAGAGCCTGAGGGGGGTGGGCTTCTCAAAACAGGTGGGGCTGCTGGTCAACCTCCCATATCCTGGGCAGTCCATTAGTGATGTGGTTAAATAGATAAGGCCTGGGTTTGGTATTTGACCATATCGCTCTCCTGGGACTCCTTATCCCATTAGAGAATTCCAGATGCTCACAGGCTCCTGCCTTTCTGAGCATTGAGGCTCCCTCTCCATCCACCCTATACTCCAAATTAATCCTTCTTCCACAGAGCACACTAATTCCTCTTTAAAACATGCCTGCCTTGATCAGCAATTTTGAGCCAAATATTGACCAACTTAATGCATTATCCTTTTGTGAGAGAATTTCTGTTTTAATGAAGGGAGTGTTTTACAGAGTAGAATATAAAGACTAAGATCAAATCTAGGTTGTTTTAAAAGACCAATAGAATTGGGGCCAATACGGTGTAAATGACAAGAAGACAGACCCATTCTGAATGTGTAAAAGGCCTTTCTAGCAATCTGAGATGTTCAAAAAAATGGGAAGCAGTGCTTTAAGAAGTGATAAGACGTCCATCACTCTACAGTGAGTATTTTTGATTCGTTGAATTCTACAATTATGAATCAGAGTATCAGAAGTACATATCAGGCAAACTACTAGGATGCCTTTCAGAGGTCATTAAAAATGGTGTTAGATATTCACTTGATGTGAAGGAGAGGGAATGGCACTGGGATTTCTAAAATTTATTCTTTTATCAGAAAAGTCTTAGTATCAGGGACTGCCTGGTACTAGATGATACAATAATGAATAACTGAAACACATCCTTGCCCTCAAAGGGCTTAAAGTCCAATGAGGGAAAGAGACAGCAACAGGCAACTGCAATATAATTCAAGTAGAGGGTTTTTAAGATGTTGGTGGAACCTAGGCTGGAAACCTACCACAGCTGCAGCCACAGCCACAGTCTCAGGGTTCGGGGAGTGAGTCAGGGAAGCTTTCCTTTAGGAGGCAGTGTCTAAGGTCAATCTGAGAGACTAGCTGGAGGAGTTAGTCTGGGGAAAAGAATAGACCCTGAACAAGAGACAGGTTATATATGTTTACTAAGAGTTACTCTATTTGTGACTGGAAGGGCTTTTTCCTCATGTCTGGTAGGCAGGAAGGGAGATCTGTATTATGGGATGAGAGGCAAACCATGTTAAATAAGAGAGGTTTATTTGTCTTCTAGAGACTACTTGAAAAATACCAAAGGCCTCAGCTTAATTCTACCATGCACTCCAGGTAGAACCTCCACGTGGGTGGATCTACTGGGACCTTCCCAGATGGAGCCAGGAACATGTTCCACTGAGTAGGAAGGACAGAGGATAGAAAAGAAAGAGAAAGGGAGAAGGAAGCTATGGGATAGAGGGTCTCCCAGGCTTCAGCAGAAGCTGAATCCACAAAGACCAAAAGCAACCCAAAGGGGAAAACCTGAAGGAAAAGTGTGGTTATATTCAGGACCACCCACTAGGAGGGCTTTTTTATTTCTGGTGATTTATTGTCCTTACATGACCACAGGGGGCACAACGGTGTTCTCCTTATCTATTGCTGTGCAACAGATCACCCCAGAACCTAGTGGCTCAGAACAACAATCACTCCGTTATTATCTCTCATGTTTTGGGGATGGACTGTGCTCAGCCAGGCAGCTTTTGCCCAAGATCTCTTATGTGTTGCAGTCAAATGATGGCTGGGGTGAGAGTCATCTTGCACTCACTTGTCTGGCAGTTGATGCTGGCTGCCAGTTGAGACCTTAGCAGGGTCTGTCGGTTGGAACACTTACTTGTGGCCTCTTAATGTGATCTGGGTTTCCTCACAACATGGCGCCTGCATAACAGAAATGAACTTTATGAGGTCCAGGTGGAAACTGTATCACTTTTTATAACCTATTTGGCAGTCACATAGCATCACTTTCACCATAGTCACAGGCCTTCCAGATTCAAGAGGGGTGAGAAAATGAACACCTTTGTGTGTGTATGTGTGTGCGTGTGTGTGTGTGTGTGTTTACTTATATACACCTAAGGTATACAACATGATGCTTTGGTACACATATCCATAGTGAAATGATTACTGCAGTCAAGCAAGTTAGCACATCCATCATCTCCCATAGTCACTCTGAATCTGTATATTGCTTTGGGTAGAATGCAATTTAATTTTAACAATATTAATTCTTCTAATCCATGAACATAGATTTTTCCATTTATTTGTGTCATCTTCAATTCTTTCATCAATGTTTTATAGTTTTCAGTGTACAGATCTTTCACTTCTTCATTAAATTTATTCTTAAGTATTTTATTCTTTTTGATTTTACTGTAAGTGAGATTGTCTCCTTGATCACTTTTTCAGACAGGTTGTTATTAGTGTAAAGAAATGAAGCTGATTTTTGTATGTTGATTTTGTATCCTGCAACTTTACTGGACTCATTGATTAGTTTTAAAAGTTTTTTTATTTAGTTTTTTTTTTTTAACTAAGTTCTGGGATACATGTGCAGAATGTGTAGGTTTGTTATATAGGTATACATGTACCATACTGGTTTGCTGCACCTATCAACCCATCGTCTAGGTTTTAAGCCCCCCATGCATTAGGTATTTGTCCTAATGCTCTCCCTCCCCTTATCCTCTACCCACCAACAGGCCCTGGTGTGTGATGTTCCCCTCCATGTGTCCATGCGTTCTCACTGTCCAACTGCCACATATGAGTGAGAACATGCGGTGTTTGGTTTTCTGTTCCTTGTTAGTTTGCTGAGAATAATGATTTCCAGCTTAATCTATGTCCCTGCAAAGGACATGAACTCATTCTTTTTTATGGCTGCATAGTTTTTTATAAGGAGGAAAAAAGATGGACTACACATTTTTATGGAAGAAGTAGCAATACCTTGTAGGAAGTGCATGCAGGATGAAATGTATTGTGCCAATGTCTTTGGAAAACATAATCTGCCACACAGAGGGATTATATTTAGATTGAAATTACATTATAAAGTCGCAGCAGAATTGTAGCATGGACCCTGGTATTAACTGCTACCTCCCCATCGGTAGGGCAGGTGTGCCTGGGATAGGATGTCTTTCTTGACTCTGTCCTCTTCTTTTGTCAATCAGGGGCTTTCCATCTTCTCTCTTCCTGTTGCTGCCTTTTAATTCTACCTTAGTCTATGGTAGAGTCACTTCTGGAGTCGTGTGAGGATCACTGTATCTTTAGATAGAAAGACCTGGGTTTGTTTCCTGTGAGGACCATTTTCCAGCTGTGTAACTTTGGGCAATCTACTAAACTCTTGTGCTTCACTTTCTCTCTTTGAGAAGTTGGGGAAATAATAGTACCTCCCTGATAGGGCCATTGTGCATAGTAAATAAGACATAATGCAAGGAGAAGAGCTGGAACATTGTAAGCACCTTATAAATATTCCTTTTATTAGCTGACACATTAGCTGATGGATACTCTTAATGTTATTTAAATGTTTACATTTCAGTTTCTTACAGCAATGGTCTCCAAATTTTTTAATCAGGCACTTTCGTCAGAAAAATGTTTCATCCATGCACCTTCAATATGTCAATATTTGTACATACGTAATTTTTATGCATATGGTATAGTACTGTCTAACTCACATAACGTACTCCCAAGTAGCTATAAAATAGGATTAGTTAAAATACATAGAAATTCTCATATGGTATTCCATGCCATGGTAAATCTGGTATTCCCCTCCATTTTGATGACCCTGCCTTAAAAACAGATCTTCTAAAGTTTTAGAGGAGTATCTATAACCATATTCCTGTGTGTGTAAGTAGCTGGAGATAGATATATAGAGAATAAAAATGAGAGAGAGAGAGAGAGCCAGAGAGAGGGAAGAGAGAGGAAGGAAGAGAAGGAAGGAGGGAGAGAAAGAGGAGAAGGAGAAAATTTTTGGTTTTCACTTTATATGGTTCTGTACTGCTTAGAAATTTTAGAATAATAAGGATGTACTGTTCTTAACATTTTTTAAAAACATACAGTGCAGGAGTTTAGTTTGACCTCCATAATCCAGACTTCAGTCGTTACATGTCTAAATACTCTATTTCTTTACCATTGAAATTGTTCCAAATGTATATGCCATGTGGAAGTCTTGGGAAGGGTAATTCTTCCCTGAACTTCACTTGGACTAAGAGAGCAACTGCTCTCTGTAACATCCTACCCTTCCAGACACTTTGGAGTTAGGAATTTATAGGCCTCTGTGGTTTGAGGAAGGAAAAAGAATTTATTCTGCACAGAGTTTTCCCTGGAAGACTCTCCTGTTTACTGAAATGCTCTTTCCTCTACAGTTGTGTCTGTCTCTCCCTGGAAAATTCTCCACTGTGAAGGAAACTCCTTTCCCTGAGCACGTACTTGGCTGAGCTGGTGGGTTTTGTTGGGTTGGTTTGTCATTTTTTTTATGCACATGGAACATGAGTGACAGAAACATGCATATCAGCTCCTTTACTTTCAGACCTACTTTTTGGACCTATACCTGTGCTGTAGTTATTGGAAAACATAGTGTCATGTGTCTGAGTAACCTTACTGGCAAGATGAAAAAGTGTTCATGTAACCTACATGCACTGCCAGACCAGCATTTTATCCTGAATGTGATGACCACCACTATGTTTATTTATAAAGTCCTTGTCAAATAATGGAAAAATTACGGTATATTCATGGCTACATCCTATGAGTTGGTGCTATCATCACTGTGATGGAATGAAATCCCTTTTAGTTCATGGTAGTGAAGGAATAAATTCATGTGATTCTTCCTTCATTAAAAAGGATAAAATAACTGACATCCCGTATTTCTGTATAGATGTGCTACCTCTTTATTTTTATTAGCTGTTGATGTACACATTCTATAGTGGAACTTACTATTGATAGATAGGACTCGCTTTAGGCTTTGCCGCTCAAAAATACTTCCCCATAACTTCTACTTATAGATTAATTTGAGTTAGGCTGGCTATTTTAAAATACAAATGCCATGCTGGGTGGTAGTCCCATTTACCTTTTAGTAGAAATTATTTAGTTAAATAATATGCAGGTTATAGTCTGTCGGCTCCATAGATCTATTACTCACCCTTCCCTACCTGCTTCATACCCTAGGATGCTGACTTTCTTTGGCTACATCAACTCTGCTCCTTTGCCTTCTGCCTTGTGCAGGTTTGGCCAATCGGCAGCACTGGAAGGAGATCAAAGGGTAGAAGGAGAGATTCAGGTATCTGTTCCCCTGGTCACTTCCCTGCTGGGCTATGGCTTGGCACTGGCTGTGATCCTTTACCTAAGGCACAGTCATCACCTGGTCCTGCTAATTGCTTCCCCCAATCCCTGACCCTTCCTGCTGTCATTGTCTTTCAGGTGCTTCATTATCCCTCATGGATTTCCTTTCCCCTGCCCACATTTTTGCAATTGTCTCTTCAGCAAATGTTCTCCAATCATTCCTTTTGAGCGTGCCATTTGTTTCCCGATAGAACCCAGACAAATAGAATAGTACCTTTAGAGATGGCCTCAGGAAACAGACTCTTAAAATGGTATTGGGATGGTATTGTGTGGTAGGCAGAATAATGGCCTTCAAAAGATGCCCATGTCCTAATCCCTGGAGCCTGTGAATAGATTATGTCATATGACAAAGGGGAATTAAGTTTGCAGATAGCATTAAGGTTGCTAATCAGCTGACCTAAATATAGAGATTATCTTGGTTAACCAGGTTTTGATTACCCAATGCAATCAAAAGAGTCCTTAAAAGTGGAAGAGGGAGGCAGGAGAGTCAGTGCCAGAGTGACGTGATGTAGGAAAGACTGAATAGCCATTACTGTCTTTGAAGATGGAAGGCCATGAGCCACAGAATGCAGGCAGCCTCTAAAGATGGGAAAGTCAACAAAACGGATTATCCCCTAGGGTATCTAGAAAGAATGCTGTCTTTTTGACACCTTGATTTTAGCCCAGTGGGACCTGTATCCAGACTTTTGACCTGCATAGCTGAAGGATAATAAAGGTGAGTTGTTTTAATCCAATAAATTTGTAGTAATTTGTTACAGCAGCAATAGAAAACTGATACAAATTGCTAACATATTTGATGAGAGCAAGGAGGCTTCCTGACAGAAGAAAATGGGATATGGATAATCCACGCTATGTTACTCAAATCATTACTAGTAGCAGAGATTGGGATGCAATGCAAGTAGAGGGCAAGGTGTTGAAAGATCAATTAGCTAGAGTCCTTAGTTGCTACGGTGACAATGGTAATTATCAAGATTATGGTGTGACTGGTGTTTCTGTGAGTCCTAGATAATGTACACAGATGAAAGGAAAAATTAAAAGCTTTGTAGGTCCATTCGGGCACAAGTATAATATCAGAGAACCTTAATGGCAGCTTTAAAAGAGCTGCTTACCAACCACCTTGAAAAAGATATGAGTGAGGACCAGCCCAGCATCTGAGAACTGCATCAACATCTGTTTTGTTATGGAGCAGAGAAAAGAGTAGAAATTTGAGACCTAGGATGGGAACATTAGGGGAACATGGACAAGACTAAGAAATTTGAACCCCCAAATTATTTCAAAACTTTCCTGCAAATAAAGAACCCCATCCAGCAGAGGGGCTGGGAGAACATGGGATGGAGGTGACCTGTGTTGGGGACACATGTTTTTCACTTAGCTAAGAGGATGCTGTGGTGAAGTATCTCCAGGTTGAATATCTACCTTTCTGCAGCCTGCTTTTGTCCTTAGACATTGACCTGCATGGACTGTATCAGCCAGACTTCTTTGTCTTTAGCTTATGGTTAGGTTTGGCCAACTCAAGGCCCTGGCAGGAAAATAGAGGGTGAACTGAGAGGGCACAAACAGGGTATTTATTCGCCTGGCTCCCACTTTGCTGAATCACTGTTGGCTGTGTCTGCCATGGCCACTAATTTAGAAACACAGGTAGAGATGCCAGCCTTGTTGGGCAGCCCTTGTCCACAGCTTGCTGCACTTTCTAGCCCTGGGGTCCTTCACCCATCCCTTGTTCATCTCCACCCTCTCCTCACTTTTCTAATTAGCCTTACATTAAACTCTGCTCAAATGCTTCTTTTTTTCTTGCCAGAACCCTGACTGATATCATCATCATCATCACAGCTGACATTTATTGAGCACTTATGTGCCAGACACATGCCCAAACACCACCCATAAATTAGCTTATTTTATCCTCACCATAACTCTGTGAGATACATGACTATTTTTACTCCATTTTACAGATCAAAAAATTTAAAATTTAAAACTGGCACACAGCTTATCCAAACTTATCCAGCTAGTAAGTGCCAGAGGCAGGAATTAAACCCAGTCTATAGAGTTAGAGGAAGCATAGTAGAGTCAGTATAAAAGATGGACTTTGTAGTCCAGAGGGACTCAGGTACAAACATCAGATGTTGACATGAGCCAAGACACTTAATTCCTCTGAGCTTGGGTTTCTTGATTTCTGAGATGGGAGCTACATTCCCTCTGTCAGTTAAGAGTTCTTTGTTTGTAAGTAACAGAAGCAACACTGCCCAATCAAAATTACAGGAATCCAGAGAGTTCCAAAGGATCCAGGTAGCAGGCACTAATGAAAACATTCTTTGAGGTCTCTATGTTGTCAGCTCCACAATTTTCAATTCATTATCGACTGTGTTCATGATTAGAATTTCCTGGAGAGAGTGCCTACTTGACCTCATTCACTTGGGTTATTTGTCCACACCTTTTATCAGGTAGGATAGGGCATCAAGTCTATATTCAGTGATGGTGAGTGAGTCTCCCTAGGAGAACTAGTGTGATTCTAGCTGGAAAAGGGGTAAGCAATGCTGTGAATGCAATGAGCAAATAAATACACAGTATAAATAAATACACATGCTTCCTGCAAAAAGTGAAGGGGGTAATCCAGGCAAAGTGCTTGGCACAGGGTTCAGACTTTCTCTTCCCTCCTGACAGACTGTTAATAGGATTTTGATTGTAATGAGAGGAACAGTGATAGAAGGCATTTATATGCCACTAGCTGTACTTCTGACAGTTTCTCACAGGAACTATTATGTCTGTTCTTCTCTTGTTTTGCCCAATTAGAGCTTCCAATCTTCACCCTATAATGCCATGCTTATATGGACTTCTCACTATAGTCTGTAGGCTTCTTCCAAAGGTGTGTCAGTGTACCACCTCTCCCTCATCTGGTCCATCTCTTTTTTCTTCAAGATACTTTTGCTCCCCAACATTTTATTTTGAAAATCTCCAAACATAGAAAAATTTTAAAAATTAGACAGTGAATATCCATAAACATACCATCTAGATTTTAACATTCGTATTTTAGTTTATTTGCTTTTTTGCATTTCCATCCATCCATCTAGCCAGCTACGTATGCATCTAAGCCCCTGTTTGACAATATTGTTTTAATGGATTTACAAAGATTTTTTTTTTACAATGAACTCAAATCTCTTATATCAATGTTAGCAAAGAACCAGCTGAAAGGAGTCTCAGCAACTCTTAGGGGCTGGACAAGTTTCCTTAGTTAATGCTGTGAATAGAAGTTTTAAAAGCATTTATTTCTCACAAAAAGTAACCATCTGTTCTTTATGATGGCTCCTATCATTTCTAACTACATTTCTAAAAGAGATTTTTCTGAGAGCTGCTTTGGAATGATGGGGAAGAGTTCTTAGGAAAAACTCACTGGCTGAAGTGACCCAAAACCAGAGGAGTGTCTGGATGGAGCATATCCTAGACAATAATAATAATAATGGGTTTTTAAAAAAATGCCCAAAATATGTTTCAAAATTACCAGAGATTTTTACATCTGATCATCAAATCCTGGGATCCTAAGCGGGGAAACTTCCAATCTTGAGAATCAGATAAGCATCTCAACTCTTGGAGGCTATTTGAATACTAAGATAATTTTCATATCCCAAGTTGCATTAGATTCTCATGGGATTAGGTTTTACTATGAGATTGGTGGTTCTGGTTTGAGTCGCTAAATTCAAGATTTAGGCACTGGAGTTCTTGGTGATTTGCTTACTTGTTGAAATAGAGTTTTGAGCCAGTGCTGGTCAAATTGTAAGTGTAAAGGGGATAAAGTGAAAGAAACATACCATATCCATTTTGGAAGTATAAACACAAGTCAATTTACATTCGCCTATACAATATGGAGCATCTACTGTTGGTGCCATCTGTCTGTGTTGTGGGATGTGAACATGGGACTTCATTGCATGCATTTTATCTTGATGGATGAGTAGGAATGGAAGGGTGTGTTTGGGGAGTACCATAGGGAAGGTGGAATTAACAGGTGGCTGGGGAAAGCTTGAAAAAAAAAAAAAAAAAAAAAAAAACAGAGAAAGGAGATTGAGGAATAATCCTACCAGTAGGGGAGGGAAGGTCTAATCTGTACTGCAAAGAGGACTGGAAGGCAAACAGAATCCCAGGACATGTCAAAGAAAAGAAAGTGATATGGTTTGGCTGTGTCCCCACCCAAATCTCATCTTTAACTGTAGCTCCCAAAATTCCCATGTGTCATGAGAGGGACCTGGTGGGAGGTAATTGCATCATGGGGGCGGGTCTTTCTCATGCTGGTCTCACGATAGTGAATAAATGTCACAAGATCTGATGATTTTATAAAACGGAGTTCCCCTGCACATGCTCTCTTGCCTGCCGCCACGTAAGACATGCCTTCATTTCTCTTTTGCCTTCTGCCATGATTGTGAGGCTTTCCCAGTCATGTGGAACTGTGAGTCCATTAAACCTCTTTCCTTTCTAAATTACCCAGTCTCATGTATGTCTGTCTTAGTAGCATGAGAACAGACTAATACAGGAAGTACAGATGAAAAGCAGGTAACTTATCAGAGAGAAGTGTGGAAATTCCTAAGTAAATGAATACAGACCAAATAGAGAAGAGGCATTTGTGAATTCAGCTCGAAAATTCTCAAGTAATGCAAGGATGATGTGATAAGGCCTGGCCTGGGGCCTGAGATATGATAAAATAGGGATGTGTATTAGAGATGTTTGGTCTGTTGGTTGCCTACCTAGATGTTTTTAACCCCTCTCCCCATCTCTTCCAAGTAGTATCCCACATTATTGTTCAAGTGTTCACCTTTCCCTCCTGCCTTATGTTATATATCTGGGAAGAAGCTGTTCTCACCCAGAGTTCTAGAGATGGGCTCTCATTTGCTTCAGCTGATCAACACACCCACTGCCTAGCCATGGTCATTGATTTAGAGATGGCTCTGTGGCCTTTTCTGAAATGGTTGACAAGAAAAATATCTCTCCTGGATGGTTTGCTCTGTGGATGTAAAGCTTGAAACAGTTCAGCCACATTGATACGATGGGGATGACAGCCTTAAGATGAAAGGCAGAAAAATCCGTTCATTGAGGACAACATTGAGCCACTGGATCAACCTTCTCTGAAGTTCAAACAACTCCTGAACTTATCAAATCTGACCTCATCATTAAGTAGCTAGAAACTGATAACAATGTTGTTGTAGCCCAGAAAGTATTACTAGCATAGTTAACAGTGCAAATTTTACTCCCTTATTAGAAAATAATCTCTGACCACATTATTCGGCACATAGGAAATGTTCAATTAAAATATCACATGCCTGTAATCCCAGCACTTTGGGAGACTGAGGTGGATGGATCACGTAAGGCCAGGAGTTCGAGACCAGCCTGACCAACATGGGGAAAACCTGTCTCTACTAAAAATAAAAAAATCAGCCAGGCTTGGTGGCATGCACCTATAATCCTAGCTACTCTGGAGGCAGAGGCAGGAGGATTGCTTGAACAGAGGAGGCAGAGGTTGCAGTGAGCCAAGACAGTGCCACTGCACTCCAGCCTGGGTGACAGAGCAAGACTCTATCTCAAATAATAATAATAATAAAATTTTAAAAATGGAGGAAAAAGCCAGGTGCAGTGGCTCTCGCCTGTAATCCCAGCACTTTGGGAGGCCAAGGTGGGCGGATCACGAGGTCAGGAGATCAAGACCATCCTGGCTAACATGGTGAAACCCCGTCTCTACTAAAAATACAAAAAATTAGCCAGGTATGGTGGTGGGCACCTGTAATCCCAGCTACTCGGAAGGCTGAGGCAGGAGAATGGCGTGAACCCAGGAGGCAGAGCTTGCAGTGAGCCGAGATCTTGACACTGCATTCCAGCCTGGGCGACAGAGTGAGACTCTGTCTCAAAAAAAAAAAAAAAATGAGGAAAAAATCTCATTCCACTCAAGACATATTATTGCTAAAAAGAAACCAAAGCTAGAACCAAATGTAAAATATCACGTTTGTATTAGCAGAGTGGTGATGCCAGGGAGGGAGGGCAGGGGGTGGCAATTACGGCCTTGAGAGTTAAGGAGGAGTTGAAAGAAAAACTTATTTGGAGTATGTTTTCTCCCAATCACTCTTTGTGGCCAGAGATAAAAAACTTGAGAAGATAGGAACAGTTTTCAGTAAACGGGTTTTCTCACATTTTCTCATCTACTCTTTCAAATTCTATTTCTGACAGCCAGAGGCACACAAGAGGGGCAAGCTAGTAAACTTCTCTTCCTATTTTTTTTTTTAGGACAGAGGAAACTACCTAATAGAGAAAAGAAATTAGATAGGGTCATATTAGAGCTCAGGTCTGATATAGACTCATCTAAGAAACCAGAGTGGCCCCAAAGAGCCTCCTACTATTGGTAACTGCCTTCCCTTTTGCAAAATGGGGTCAATAAACTAATATAGTCTTGCTGAGATGTTTGTAAAATCTGAAAATATAAATTATTTGAGAAATATTCAGGTACCAGTTGGAGAAAGAGAGAAAAAAGTATACCCTAGAAGGAATAAAACCTGCAGTTTCCTTGGTCTCATTTCTAGGACTTGTGTGCAAAGCTAATGTATAAGTTGTCAGTGACACCCAGGAGCCCATTGCTAATGATCTAAACAAATTTTAGAAATCAAACAAGGCATCATTCTGGCTAATAAAGGAGGTCATAAAATGAATACACCAATTTTCAAGCTACCATTGTGTGTCGGGAAGATTTTTCTTTATGGGGCAAGCACATTAACTTTTATGGTGGTTGATTTCCTTCTGAGAGCAGTAGTGTATCCCATTTATCAAGACTTTGTGTAGCCTCAAGATGTGTGTGTTGTGTTACTGGAAGATAGAGAGTTAATAAATATGATACAAATTAGAAAGAGTGGCTCATCCGTGGGGAGAAATAAATGAGATGAACAGGGTGATTAAGAAAGGAAGTAGCTTATTCAGTGACTCTGTACTATGGTAAGATCCTCTAGAGCTAGAAGGAGGCCTGGATGTAAGCAGCAGGAAAGCCAGAGATTAGCCACAAAGTAAATACAAGGAAGAATAAATGAAATGAATGAAGTGATTAAGAAAGGAAGTAGCTTAATTCAGTAACTCTGTACTGTGTAAGATCCTCTAGAGCTAGAAGGAAGCCTGGATGTAAACAGCAGGAAGGCCAGAGTTTAGCCACAAAGTATCTGGTGACCTCTAGGGCTTAGCCTGGGAGAACAAGGGTCAAGCTTATCATGGAAGTAATTTATCAAGGGCCAGTTACTACATGCACAAAGTGTGTAAAGAGACAAATGAGAGGATCTCTGCCCTCCAGAGACTTATACTCTATTAGGGAGGCAGATATGCACATAGAAAGATGATATTTCATACTCAACATTGGCAATTAAAGGCTAACGGAGTTATAGTCCTGATGTTGCAGGAGCTCAGAGGATTGCTCTGGGCTTGCATATCTGGGGAAGGAGAAAGGCTATGGTTTTGAGCTGGACTTTACAGAGATAGTGCTAAAAGGTTGAGTGGGTGAGAATGTGTGCAAAAGAAGTCAGAGAGGTAGAGGGAAAAGACAGGAGAGATAGTGCCCTGTGGATTCTGGGACATCTATGGACTCCCTGCATATCCACAAATTGTTCCCTCATTTCTTCCTTTTAAACAACTGTATTTTATGTAAAGGAAGATAAGTTCAATGAACAAAAAGAAGACAAAGTGTTAAGGAGGCCTTCTAAAAATACTTAACAAGAACAACTCTATTGTGTTGGCTTTCTATGACTTCTATAAGTATACTTGCTACCTCAATACAAGAGATAGGAAAGAAAGAACAAGTAGCTCTGACTATGACAGTAGCCCTTAGTTGACTAAAATGTGGCAGCAGTCATTCCTGGAACTTAAGAATAGCAGTAACATCATTATCTGAGATTTGAATTCACTTCAGGCACAATAGAAAATATATTTTTTAAATTTTCTGGACATCTTAGGAGGATATTTTAGATCAGAAATCATGTTAAGAAATTAGACATTAAGCCCCAGGACAAAGCCATTTACATGTCAATCTTTGTTGTCATCTGTCCTATTGCCAACACAGCCCTCAACATTATCAAGTGGACAGAGGGAAAGAATGATAATGTGGAAATGACTACATCTTCTGGAAGTGTTAAAGATTGCAGAGATCTTTCCTGGAATTGCTGAATGGTTTCTATCTCCTTAATGAGCAACACCTTTTTTAGGAAGGCAGTAGTTGATGTCATCTGGACTGTCGAGTCCTATTAAAGATGAGATCAATATCAACTCAACTCCTTTTAAGGTAAAATCTTCTCAGCCCTTGGAAAGTTCAAGCCCAGTGTACAAAGCTTAAGTCATGATCTTATCCTTTTTATTTCTTCCTTCACCTACAGACCAGCCTCTGCCAACCTTCCTTCTTGGAGAATGGCATCACCATCTATATCATGACCTAAGCCCCAAACCCAGACTCCTGTCTCTGTTGCCCATCCTGATCCCTGCTTGTCTCATGTCTACTCCCTTAGCATTTCCCCAGTCTGTCTCTTTCATCCATCTCCACTGCTGCTGCCCTGGGTCAAACCCTAACCATTATTGGTCTATTCAGAGATTCAACTTCTTCCTGATTTAGTCTTGGGAGGGTGTATTTGTCGAGGAATTTATGCATTTCTTCTAGATTTTCTAGTTTATTTGCATAGAGGTGTTTGTAGTATTCTCTGATGGTAGATTGTATTTCTGTGGGATCGGTGGTGATAACCCCTTTTTCATTTTTTATTGCATCTATTTGATTCTTCTCTCTTTTCTTCTTTATTAGTCTTGCTAGCGGTCTATCAATTTTGTTGATCTTTTCAAAAAACCAGCTCCTGGATTCATTAATTTTTTGAAGGGTTTTTTGTGTCTCTATTTCCTTCAGTTCTGCTCTGATCTTAGTTATTTCTAGCCTTCTGCTAGCTTTTGAATGTGTTTGCTCTTGCTTTTCTAGTTCTTTTAATTGTGATGTTAGGCCGTCAATTTTGGATCTTTCCTGCTTTCTCTTGTGGGCATTTAGTGCTATAAATTTCCCTCTACACACTGCTTTGAACGTGTCCCAGAGATTCTGGTATGTTGTGTCTTTGTTCTCGTTGGTTTCAAAGAACATCTTTATTTCTGCCTTCATTTCATTATGTACCCAATAGTCATTCAGGTTGTTCAGTTTTCATGTAGTTGAGCGGTTTTGAGTGAGTTTGTTAATCCTGAGTTCTGGTTTGATTGCACTGTGGTCTGAGAGACAGTTTGTTATAATTTCTGTTCTTTTACATTTGCTGAGGAGAGCTTTACTTCCAACTATGTGGTCAATTTTGGAATAGGTGTGGTGTGGTGCTGAAAAAAATTGTGGCAATAATCAATAGCTTACCAACAAAAAAGAGTCCAGGACCTGATGGATTCACAGCTGAATTCTACCAGAGGTACAAGGAGGAACTGGTACCATTGCTTCTGAAACTATTCCAATTGATAGAAAAAGAGGGAATCCTCCCTAACACATTTTATGAAGCCAGCATCGTCCTGATACCAAAGCCTGGCAGAGACATAACCAAAAAAGAGAATTTCAGACCAATATCCTTGATGAACATTGATGCAAAAATCCTCAATAAAATACTGGCAAACCGAATCCAGCAGCACATCAAAAAGCTTATCCACCATAATCAAGTGGGCTTCATCCCTGGGGTGCAAGGCTGGTTCAACATACGCAAATCAATAAATGTAATCCAGCATATAAACAGAACCAAAAACAAAAACCACATGATTATCTCAATAGATGCAGAAAAGGCCTTTGACAAAATTCAACAGCCCTTCATGCTAAAAACTCTCAATAAATTAGGTATTGATGGGACGTATCTCAAAATAATAAGAGCTATCTATGACAAACCCACAGCCAATATCATACTGAATGGGCAAAAACTGGAAGCATTCCCTTTGAAAACTGGCACAAGACAGGGATGCCCTCTCTCACCACTCCTATTCAACATAGTGCTGGAAGTTCTGGCCAGAGCAATCAGGCAGGAGAAGGAAATAAAGGGTATTCAATTAGGAAAAGAGGAGTCAAACTGTCCCTGTTTGCAGATGACATGATTGTATATCTAGAAAACCCCATTGTCTCAGCCCAAAATCTCCTTAAGCTGATTAGCAACTTCAGCAAAGTCTCAGGATACAAAATCAATGTACAAAAATCACAAGCATTCTTGTACACCAATCACAGACAAACAGGGCCAAATCATGAGTGAACTCCCATTCACAATTGCTTCAAAGAGAATAAAATACCTAGGAATCCAACTTACAAGGGATGTGAAGGACCTCTTCAAGGAGAACTACAAACCACTGCTCAATGAAATAAAACAGGATACAAACAAATGGAAGAACATTCCATGCTCATGGGTTGGAAGAATCAATATCGTGAAAATGGCCATACTGCCCAAGGTAATTTATAGATTCAATGCCATCCCCATCAAGCTACCAATGACTTTCTTCACAGAATTGGAAAAAACTACTTTAAAGTTCATATGGAACCAAAAAAGAGCCTGCATCGCCAAGTCAATCCTAAGCCAAAAGAACAAAGCTGGAGGCATCACGCTACCTGACTTTAAACTATACTACAAGGCTACAGTAACCAAAACAGCATGGTACTGGTACCACAACAGAGACATAGATCAATGGAACAGAACAGAGCCCTCAGAAATGATGCCGCATATCTACAACTATCTGATCTTTGACAAACCTGACAAAAACAAGAAATGGGGAAAGGATTCCCTATTTAATAAATGGTGCTGGGAAAACTGGCTAGCCATATGTAGAAAGCTGAAACTGGATCCCTTCCTTACACCTTATACAAAAATTAATTCAAGATGGATTAAAGACTTAAATGTTAGACCTAAAACCATAAAAACCCTAGAAGAAAACCTAGGCAATACCATTCAGGACATAGGCGTGGGCAAGGACTTCATGTATAAAACACCAAAAGCAATGGCAACAAAAGCCAAAATTGACAAATGGGATCTAATTAAACTAAAGAGCTTCTGCACAGCAAAAGAAACTACCATCAGAGTGAACAGGTAACCTACAGAATGGGAGAAAATTTTTGCAATCTACTCATCTGACAAAGGGTTAATATCCAGAATCTACAAAGAACTCAAACAAATTTACAAGAAAAAAAACAAACAACCCCATCAACAAGTGGGCGAAGGATATGAGCAGACACTTCTCAAAAGAAGACATTTATGCAGCCAAAAGACACATGAAAAAATGCTCATTATCACTGGCCATCAGAGAAATACAAATCAAAACCACAATGAGATACCATCTCACACCAGTTAGAATGGCAATCATTAAAAAGTCAGGAAACGACAGGTGCTGGAGAGGATGTGGAGAAATAGGAACACTTTTACACTGTTGGTGGGACTGTAAACTAGTTCAACCATTGTGGAAGTCAGTGTGGCAATTCCTCAGGGATCTAGAACTAGAAATACCGTTTGACCCAGCCATCCCATTACTGGGTGTATACCCAAAGGATTATAAATCATGGTGCTATAAAGACACATGCACACGTATGTTTATTGTGGCACTATTCACAATAGCAAAGACTTGGAACCAACCCAAATGTCCAATAATGATAGACTGGATTAAGAAAATGTGGCACATATACACCATGGAATACTATGCAGCCATAAAAAGGATGAGTTCATGTCTTTTGTAGGGACATGGATGAAGCTGGAAACCATCATTCTCAGCAAACTATCGCAAGGACAAAAAACCAAACACCGCACGTTCTCACTCATAGGTGGGAATTGAACAATGAGAACACATGGACACAGGAAGGGGAACATCACACACCAGGGCCTGTTGTGGGGTGGGGGGAGTGGGGAGGGATAGCATTAGGAGATATACCTAATGTTAAATGACGAGTTAATGGGTGCAGCACACCAATATGGCACATGTATACATATGTAACAAACCTGCACGTTGTGCACATGTACCCTAAAACTTAAGGTATAATTAAAAAAAATTGAATAAAGATGTGATAAGCAGAAACAGCTATCAAAAGGGGCCATAGTACATGCTCACTAAATATACGTTTAATAGAATAGAAAACGAGGTTCAGATATATCCAGTAACTGGGTAAACGAAAGGAAAAAGTGGTGGATGAGATGCATGAGTGATATGTATACATAAGTGAGAATCACACGTGTTTTGCATGAAGATGTAGTGACTGAACCTTTGAATGTGTGCACTTAGGTTGATTCAATAAATATTTCTTGAATATCAGCTATAAATAGGGAATCTGACCCATTTGCTGAGGTTTGACCTATTTGCTGAGGTTTGAGTTATGCGGTTACCAGCTGCCTAAATTTGGGCAAATTCACCTTTTTGAGCCTCTGTTTTCTGTATAAAAATTAAAAATACCCAATTCACAGTGTTTATGAATTTGAAATGTGACAATTTCTCTAGAGTCTCAGGTACATAGGAAAGATGCTATCAGTTCTAATGGCCAAATAAGATGTCAAAACTATGCTCTAGATTTATCTTCAAATCAAAATAAAAAGCCACATAAACTTTTCAAGTAAACATAAAAAATATTTACCAAATCCGCAAATGTTTAAGTTGAAATGATCAATATTTAACTATGTTTGACTTATTAAAGTGATGACATCCTTGATGGTCCAATATTTCCTGTATGGTACAGCTGGTCGTTCAGAGACAAATTCCTTAGATTCCCTCTGTCTGCTTGGATCTCCTTCCCCTCTGTCAGCTTGTTCATTTCGGCTGACTCACAGTGCATGATCTGCTTACTTCCAGAAAGGACCTGAGGAAGCTCCACTCCTATAGCAACAGGGCCGTGCAGTTCATTTGGCAACTCATCATGTACTGCCTCATGACCAATATTCTGTTGCCTTGAACTGTTATGTAAATCTTAAATTGGTTTCTGCATTTTTGTGGGCCAAAAGTTTTTAACAGACAGGGAACTACCAGGCCACCTTCGAGGGAGAATGGAGAAAGTACCCATCCTGTGCTGCAGGACATTGACTTAAGGGGCCTGGTGAGGAGAGTCAAGAGCAATGGGCTGTCACCAGCATGCAGACCACGGGCCCAAGGAAGAAAAAGGACTGGTTCTATTCAACTTCAAGATGTAAAGAAGCAGCATCCACAGAGAGAATTTTGAACAAGATGGTGGGAGATCCCTTGATCTAAAAAGAAATCTGAAGCATGTGGTTGTGCTTCATCTCCACTGAGAACAGAGTGGTGTTCGAGAAACAGAATGGCAGATCAATATAAGCTGTACTTTCTAGACATTCAGCTGCCCAAGAGGACATGGCATTTCCAAAAGGTTGAAAACAACTGGACTAGAGAATGCTCTATTTCCTTCCCTTGTCCTCTTTTTTTGTTTGTTTGTTTCTAGACGGCTCATTCCCTAGGGGCAGAGATTGTATTCAGTCTGTTCTTGTATCCTCTACAAGGTCTAGCCCAGTGGTGAAAACACTACAGGTACTTAAGAAAGGTCTCGCAGGTGCAGTGGCTCACGCCTGTAATCCCAGCCCTTTTGGAGGCCTAGGCAGGTGGATCATTTGAGGTCAGGAGTTCGAGACCAGCCTGACCAACATTGTGAAACCCCATCTCTACTAAAAATACAAAAAAAATTAGCCAAGCGTAGTGGCGCATTCCTGTAGTCCCAGCTACTCGGGAGGCTGAGGCAGGAGAATCGCTTGAACTCGGGAGGCAGAGGTTGCGGTGAGCCGAGATCATACCACTGCACTCCAGCCTGGGTGATAGAGTGAAACTCTGCAAAAAAAAAAAGAAGAAGAAGAAAGGTCTGTGGAGGTGATGGACTGGCTCATCCCAGTCCCTTCACCTGACTGGACACAATAACTCAAGAAGGGCAGCACTTCCTCAAAATTATGAGAGTTATGTATCATCACGGTGCCTTGGGTCCCTAATGGGTTCTGTTTTCATTTTTGGTTTTTTTTTTTTTGTGACAGAGTCTTGCTCTGTTACCCAGGCTAGAGTGCAGTAGTGCACTCATGGCTCACCGCAGCCTCTTGACCTCCAGGCTCAAGTGATCCTCCTATCTTAGCCTTCTGAGTAGCTGGGACTACAGGCGTGTGCTACCATGCCTGGCTAATTTTTGCATTTTTTTGTGGAGATGTGGTCTCACAATGTTCCCCAGGATGGTCTTGAACTCCTTGCCTCAAATGATCTTCCCATCCTGGCCTCCCAAAGTGCTGGGATTACAGGCATGAGCCACCATGCCTGGCTAAGGGTTTTGTATCTTAGTACTTTAGTGTGTGACTTTAAGGGTATACCTGACAAAGTTGAATATGAAAATCACCATCGTCATTCGTATTTGTGGAGCATGCTTCTCTATACAGTACTCATAGTTCACTGGACCATGCCTCATAGGTAAGATGTGTATTCTCATTCTCATTTTAACGAGGATTCAGAGGTTCAAAATGATTAAGGAACTTATCTAAGGCTACATAGTTAGTAAGGGGCAGGCAACCATCAGGATCTTCTGACTTCTGTCCCTGACCTTGGATAAGTCTCTCCTCATGCACACTCGCAGAAAGCCAAGTCGGAGGAGGGAAGGGGGTGGCAGGGGCGGGGATGGAAGAGAGGCTGTGGTTTGTACCCTGGCCCAGCCGCATTTCCAGGTGAGTATTGGGCCGAGCTACTCTGCGCACGCGCCCTTGCTCTCCGCATGGGGCGCGCTATCCTTTCTCTTGGCCTTGCCCAGGTTTTTGTTGAGCGAAAAGGGCACGTTACTGCTTCTTCTCTAAAGAGGTATGATGAGTTCAGCTTCTGCCTTCAAATCGATATCTGTGGAGGCCTGCCAACCACAATGGGCTCGGCTTTTCCAACCCTCCCGCGCGTCTCAAGGGCTAAAGAGCAAGGGATGAGAACTTTCGCTGGGCCCAGGAAGCTTCTGGTTGGGCAGGAACCCAGGGCAGCAAGTGACTGCACCTGCGGGGCGGGAGGAGCGGGGCCTGGAGGGGCGCAACATTCTCTTAACGGATTCATTCCCGGTGTCTGAGCCGAGAACCTGCATCCTAAACCCTCCATTTAGCTACTAGCTGCACTCCCTGCCTCCTGCGTGGATGCTGCCGCCACAAATGGCCCCTGGCTTAGAAATGCTACATATGCTCCTCCTAATTAATATGTGACACAGCGTCTCACAGCCACCACGGCAGCAGTCTCGGGCTGTCTCTCCTAGACTGAAAGGCAGATGACAAGTGAGCTTTTTTGTCTTTCATATGTCTCTAGACTGTGACATGCCCCAACGGACAATACAGGCAGCTATGGGTCTCTCCCTTCAGTAAGAGATGTGACATATGCCAGGAAAATGAGATGGCTCCCTCTTCATTTCAAAAGCGTGCTTCTTACCATGTCCAGGCATAGCTACCACGTGGCTCACTTTGTCTGATGGGCACACAAAGGTGAGACATATGTCCCAAAGCTGACCCTAGAGCAGCCGCCCTTCTCAGGGAGATAAAGATCTGTGCCTCCTGGTCTCAGCTTGACTCTGAATTTATCCTGTAGCCTTAAGCAAGCTGTTAAACCTCTGTATATACCTCCGCTTCCTCTATTGAAAAATAACAGTTCTGGATTTTGTTAATAGTCCTGGAGGAGAGTTATTAACATGAGGTGTGATACACAGAAATAAATATTAATTAAAGCTGACGATGATGATGGTTTTGCAAATATAAAAGTGCTGTAGGAAAAATCTTGTCTGATTCTACTGAATGATTTCCATAAAGCTAGGCTGGGCTCCCAGATAACATTATGGAATGATTACACAAAATGACTGATATTTTCAATTTATTCTTTGAGCTCATACTGCTTTATATTTAGGCAGCCGTCTAAGGAGACACCATCAAAACGCCATTAGTCACCATGGGGAAAAGGTGTTCATAAGTGAAGGCATGCCATTAATCTACAGCATCAGTGTTATGGGCTTACCAACATGGCACACCAAGTGGGATGTCAGAGGAATGGGCTTCATCTCACTGCAGAATGCAGTGGATCAAAAATGGACCAAGAGCTTCCCAGCCTAAGAGTCTAGTACACTCCGGAGGCTCAATGTCAGATTCGGAAGAATTAAGGCAGAGCTATGCTCTTTGAGGAGAAACACATATAAGAAGTTCAAAATTATTTTGTCCCCAAGTCTTCTTAAAGTTCAAGAAAATCTCTTCCCACTGAATTTAAATTAAGGCCTTATTTCCAAGGCATTCGATAATCCTTTATTGAGTATATCCTATGCACTATGGGCACTTCTGTCCTCAACACTGAAGATGTTGTGGGTGAGAAGACACGATGCCTGCATTCAAGGAGCTTATGATCCACTCAAGAAGTCAGACAAGAGATAAACAATCTTAGCACAGGGTGTTACATGGTCTGGAGAAGTAAGCCCAGGGTGCTGTGGGAGACAGAAGGGGAATCTGGGTGCAGCTGGAGGAAGCCTTCTGCCTAAAGATGGCCGATCAGCTCCTTCTGGGTAAAGAGGATGATCAGCTCTGTGTGGTTAACTTCTCTCTCTCCTTCCTAAGAGAGAGAAGACAGAGACCTGGGGGAAAGAGAATTGATTACCATCAGTGATTGTAATGGAAGAAAATTCTGCAAAAAAACAACCCATGATGATGTAGAAAGGGGAGAACTGCCTTCAGACAAGACGTTTTTAACAAATCTATGGAAGAAAAAAAGGTGGATGGAGGAGCAGCACTAGGGAAGCAGCATGAAGCTGAAGCTTCCCAGAGGGCCAGAAGGTGGGTGGAGAGAGAGGGAAGGAGGGGAGGCTAAGACTGAGAAGAGAGGCTCAGAAAGGCTCTGATGCTGGAACTCAAGCCTAGCAGAATTGAGAGCTGGAGTAGGATAGGCCAGAGAACACAGGAGGAGTCATTGAAAACCTTTCAGAAAAACTCTTGATGGGACCACCCACCCACGCCAGTGTATTCAGCAGTTAAGTGTCCATCTCCAAAATAAATCAGGGTGTCCTTCAAAGCACTGAGTGGCCCCAGAGAGCAGACCTGCACCTTCTGGCACTTAGAAGTCCTTCTGAGTAGAGCGGGCTTTCTATTCCATCACCCTAATGCCATGGTTCTCCACAGTGAGTGATTTTGCCCCCCAGGACATTTGGGAGTGAGTAGAGAAGACATTTTTGGTTGTCTGTGAGGACAATAAACTTGGGGAAGGTGCTACTGGCACGTGGAGGGTAGAGGCCAGAGGTGCTGCGAAACATACTACACCTTGGAGGAGAGACTCGAGCAACAAAAGAATTATCTAGCCTCAAATGTCAATAATGAGGAACTCTAACATAAAGTTCTCCAGTTTACAAACCCCACCCCCACAGACTTCAAACAGTACTCCACAGCCATTTCAGCAATGTCACGTTTCAGTCATCAAAGATCTACTTAACCAAGTGCCTGGCCCTGCTGGATGCTGTAAGACGGGGGTCCCTAACCCCCAGGGCCACGGACTGGTATCTGTTAGGAACCAGGCTGCACAGCAGGAGGTGAGTGTGGGCCAGCCAGCATCACCACCTGAGCTCCGCCTCCTGTCAGATCAGCGGCAGCATTAGGCTTTCAGGAGCATGAACCATACTGTGAACTGCGCATGCGAGGGATCTCGGTGGCTAAGATTCTGAACCATTCTACAGCGTAACACAGATGCTGTAGATTAATGGCATGCTCTTTATGAGAATCTAATGCCTGGAAATCTGTCACTGTCTCCTACCACCCCTAGATGGGACCTTCTAGTTGCAGGAAAACAAGCCAGGGGCTCCCACTGATTTTACATTATAGTGAGTTGTATAATTATTTCATTACATATTACAATGTAATAACAATAGAAATAAAGCACACGATAAATGTAATGGGCTTGGATCATCCCAAAACCATCCCCACACCCCGCTGGTCCATGGAAAAATTGTCTTCCATGAAACCGGCCCCTGGTGCCAAAAAGATTGGGGACCACTACAGTAAGAGATGCTTTACGGCAGATCCATGACATGGTCACTAGGGACATGGAAAGAGAAAGGGCGTTTCCGTGTTGCTTGGAAAAACTCTGAGGCAATGCAACCAAAATTTTAAAAAGAAGAAAAAGAAAGCATGTGAATTAAGAAAGAGCAAACAGCTTCGGTACATGCTATTGGGAAAAATGGCTTTTCAGGGTTGACCGCAGTACCTATCGATGGCCAGCAGAGGGCAGATGGGGCAAAAGAGCAGGAGAAGGGGAATTTCTGCCCTTCAGGGAGGCAATTCCAGTAAGAATACATGATTGTAAGTCAAGAGTCAACTGGAATTAAAAGCATGAAATAGAGAGGGCAGTAGCTCACTGGCGCCAAGACAATGCAGGTTTCACACAGTTGGGAGTCGAGGCCACGGAAGAACTAGGGAACCCAGGGCACCAAGGCTGAGGGGTGAGGGGCCAGAGTGGGCACGGGGCTTGGGTGGGAGAGCCCGATCCATTGCCAGGTGCTGTGCTCACCATACACAGGGGGAATAGGCCTCTGAAACACCTTCAGTGTTTGCCTCTGCCTCCTCTCAGCCTCCACTTTGCTTTTTATAGGCCCAGTGCCTGGTATGACAATCAGAGGAAGCTGAAAAGCCTACCCGCAGGCCATGCAATGATGTGGATGGATTTGGAAGAGGTAGATTCTGCTGGTGGGGAAAGATGAAATCTGGCTTTGGTTGATAGCAGGCTATTCTATATGTGAGTTTCTGCCAAACAGTTCCATGGTGGCCCTGCAAACCCAGCATCACACTCTAGTGTGTTTTGATTGCATAAACCTCCTTGAAAAGTCATTCTATAGGCACTTCTTGTTTTGTAAAAATAAAGTGTATTAGGGTTCTCTAGAGGGACAGAACTAATAGGATAGATGTATATATAAAGGGGAGTTTATTAAGGAGAATTGACTTACATGATCACAAGGTAAAGTCCCACAATAGGCCATCTGCAAGCTGAGGAGGAAAGAAGCCAATTTGAGTCCCAAAATCTCAAAGGTAGGGAAGCTGACAGTGCAGCCTTCAGTCTGTGGCCGAAGGCCTGAGAGTCCCTGGCAAACCACTGGTGTAAGTCCAAGAGTCCAACAGCTGAAGAACTTGAGTTTGATGTTTGAGAGCAGGAAGCTCTCCAGCACCGAAGAAAGAAGATGGGCGGAAGACTCAGCAAGTCTGCTTTATTCTAGCCATGCTGGCAGCTGATTAGATGGTGCCCACCCACACTGAGGGTGGGTCTGTCTCTCCTAGTCCACTGACTCAAACGTTAATCTCCTTTGGCAACACCCTCACAGACACACCTAGGAACAATACTTTGCATCCTTCAATCCAATCAAGTTGACACTTAATATTAACCATCAAAGAAGAGTTAAGACACCTCTAGGGGAGTTTTCAGGGAACACCTGGAAATATTCTGGTGTCCAATAAAGGTAAAATTCTCATCAGAATCAACACACAGGGCTATCTTCCCATGCTCATTTTTATCATCACTGATGATAGTTACTCATTCTCCAAGTTTATTTCATGAATGTCTGTAATAGAATCAAGTCTAAACATCTCAGAAATCTCATTTATTAATAACGTATATCTAGCCAAGTGAGCAATGAAGAAAAGGTTTAATGTCCAAGATTTGGGGCTGGAGATAATATAACCTCTACCATGCTTACAGAATATAAAATGCTGGCCTAGTCTAGAAACCCAATAAAATGGCAACACAAAATTCAGACTACAAGTGTGGAATATTCTGATTTATTTGCTGTTTTAAAAAACCCTTTTTGCCTGATACCTATCAAAACCAAAAATAATCCTCTCATACCACACAAGCGGGGATAGGAACTACACATTATTTAGGAGCTGGGCACTGTCCTAAGTACTTATTTGTTCTGGCATTTAATCCTCAGAACAGCCAACTGAATTAGTATTATTATGCCATTTTATAGATGAAGAAACCAATGTTCTAAGACATCACTGTGATAATTGAACAAGTTTGTTGTTGTTGTTTTAAGTGTCTTCTGTATCAGGAACTGAGCTATATTCTGGAGAAAAACAGATCCAATGACAGTGTCTCCCCCGTCTGTAGGCTGTAGATATGTACACTGACAATTACATACTAGAAATACTGTAATGGAAGTGGGAACACCTGGGATTTGCCTGAGTCAGGGACAATTTCATAGTGAGGTGACTTCAGCTGATTCCTAAAAGAATAGAGATTTTCCACTTTTCCTGTCTACTTGATGCTGTGATCTTATACTGTTGCAAAGTGATATCTCCAATTTCCATGGAAACTCCCTGCAGGCTAATTAGAATCCAGTTTATAAATTTAAAATAGGTAGAGTTTGATATTCTCTGATGCACGCCAGTGTCTATTTCCTGCTGGCAGAGTTCTGTGGCCTGTCAAGAACCTTTTGGGGATCCTTGGGATGGAACAAGGCTGATAAAAAAAAACTCCCCAGCTGGAGGTCACCACTCTCCTCTTATCTAGTAATGGCATTCAATTGCTAGATAAGACACAAGTTGATAAGACTCAATTGCCCCATGCAGCCCACCTGAAACACCACATGGGGCAATTGAACCACCTGTCTCTTCCACCTGCCGTAAACTGCTACTACTTTCGGGACTAAAGTGCCCTCTGCCCTTCACTGGTGGTTCTCAGGGCAGCTCTGGCCAGCTCGCCAGTGGCCCTGCCTGAGAATCCTCAGTGGAGTTCCATGTCTAGAGGAAGTCAAGGAAAAGAGGCCCACATTAGTGGAGAATTGTGCTTGTCTGTGATTGGTGGAACCTCTCTAAGATGTTTCCAGTGTCAATATTCCCTTTCAAACATCATTAAAGCTAAAAGGAAAAGTCAGCACTAGACGTGAGGAAGCAGATTTGAGTCCTGTGTGTTATATGGTGACAATTGCCGCCATCACAGGGCTGACTCACTGTCGTGTTATTAACCAGAAGAATATTTATTATCACAGGTCAAAGAATAAAGCATACTTCTCTCATTTCACTGAATTACTTTGTATAAAATGTTAGTTTATAATATGTGCTGTAATTTTCTTTAAAAACTTTTTTTAAGTCAAGCTTTGTCAGCTATAAGAAGTACATGGACAACAGCTAGGTGCTTAAGGCAGCCTGTGGGCTCTGGCTCAAAAGAAATAAGAAAAAGCCAAGACCCCCTTGACTTGCCTGGAGACCTTAAAGAATATTAACATGGAGGGTTCATAACAGGCAATATAGTTCACTTTAATTAGGATCCTGCAACCCTAGAAATTAAGTTACAGAAGATCTATTAGGTCATCTGGCCTATCGCCTTCCCTATCCCCTGTGCAATGCAGGATTGTTCCCTGGGGTCTGCTCACAAATGCATGGTTCAGTCTAAATTTAAATGACTGCAACTATGAGGTTTACGTCATCCCCCTTGGGGATGACTATTACATAGTCTAATGGATTTCACCATGATTATTTTTCCCTCCAGAGATTCTGCCCAAATTTCTCTTTGCTTGAATTTGTCTCATTTTTCCTCATTATATACCTTCAGGTTCAGAAAAATCACAAAAATGACAGTGAGAATGACCAAGTCTCTATTTCCTACTCTTTAGCAATAAAGATGGAAGTCACCCCAGTGGGCTTTCTCAGTTTCACATTTTGTAGGTAAGCTGGAACACTGCTAACCCTTCTTACTCTTAGAAGACACTCACCATTCCTCTTACAGGAATCCATAAAATCACCAGCCTGGGGGCAGTTTTGAGTTTCAGTGGTGGTGGTGCATTTGACACGATTCACTCCTCCCTGCCTTGTCTGATCAACCATGTAACCAATGATATATTTGCCAAGATTTGTGATGCTCTCTGTGTCAGCAGAACAGAGGAAATCATTCTGGCTTTTGGGGGATGGTACCTATGACTTTACAATTATTGGCACCATTTAAGCTACCAGACAAGCCACCCAGTCCCTATTATATTTCTCGGTGACACTCAAGGAATCTTACAACTTCAAGTTGACTAGGTGAAGAGATTTGGATCTTCTTTATGTCATCAGTTTCACATATGTGCACACACGTGTACAGAGAGAAGCAGCAGCACCAGGAGAAGGAAACGAAGGAGAAATAGCAGCAGGGCTGCAAAAGAAAACACATCCCACATTCACAATCCCCTATTTATAAAGGATAATTGAGTCCCATGCATGGGGAGACTGTGACTCATTAGAACTCCTTAATTAAAGAGGAAAGCCTCCCTGGTGATTTTATTTCCCTGGGTTTGTTTTTGGTTGTTTTTGCTAAGTATGAGAAAGACAGCGACGCCCTGCTTGGAGAGAGGATCATTCTTCTGAGCAGGACACAAAGCTGGAAAATGAATTCACTAATGAATTCAGAGCACAGCCAGGGCTGAATTGCAACTCCTTGCTGTCCCACTAGCAATCATTCCTAAGCACAATTACCCTGAATTATTACACTGGATGGCAACTCAGGCTCAGTGAGATGGATGGGAAGGAAATGACTCCTAAAGAGTGATTTAATGATAGAAAGGGCACAGCATACAGGTGGCTGCACCTCTATTTCCAAGGACAGGTCCATTCATTCTTTCATTCTTTCTGTCTACTCTTCTGGGGCCAGGCACTGTGCTAAGTACTAGGAATAGTTGTCCAGGGCTGTTGAAAGAGGGTGGCAGGCCATACATCAGCACTTTAACAGCATATAGTTATACTTTCATCTTTCTTTGTATTGGAAGTAAAGGACAATTTAGAATCTTTTAAAATGGATTACAAAATTCTGCAAATACATACAGCATGAGAGAAAATAACATAATTAAACACTTGTCTGCCCACCATCTAACTTTACTGAATCTTAACATTTTGACATATTTGCTTTAGATTTAGTAAAACAATAAAACACTATAACGTAATTGAAGCCTCCTACGTGTTCCTCCTCTAAGCCACCTTACAGGTAACCATCATGTTAAATTTCATGTTTACCATTCCTATTCATGCTTTATACTACTCTTCACATATGTGTTGTATGTGTGAATCCATAAATAAAAAATAGACTGTTTTATATGCTTTTAAACTTTATACAAAAGGTGTCCTATTGTACCTATTTTTCTGTAATTTGTTTTTTTTAAATTCGTTGTTTTTGAGATTTACCCATGTTAATGATACATATAATTCTAGTTCATTCATTTCAGTTCTTACACAAAATTTCATTATACTTATACGGCTGTAGCACAGCTTATTTATCTACTGTTGATAGTTCATTTCCTTTTATGTTGTTCTATTACTAATAACACTGTAGTCAACATTCTTCTATACGCCTTCTCTGCAGATGTGACAGAGTTTCATGAGATTATACGCCCAGAGGTGGAATCTCTGGCTCAAAGTGATTATAACTAAGTTCAAAGTAAGGTGGAAGAATTCTCACCTATCTAGACTCTTGCTTATACTTTTCAATTCTCAGTTAACTTGATGAGTGAGTAATGGTGTCTTATTGTGGTTGTAATTGTAATTTATTAGTTACTGGGGACCTTGAGCATCTTTTCATGAATTTATTGACAATTAACAACTATTAAACATTAACCTATGTTTTGCCTATCTTCTTTTTTTCATTATTGAGTTGTTCTTTTTAAAATCCAGATTCTAGGACTTTATCAAATATTTGTATTTCCTATCCTTTCTCCTAGTCTTGGGCTTAACTTTAATCTTTGTTTATGGTATCTTTCATTAAAAAGAAATTTTAAACATAACTTTCATGCAAACAGATTTGTCACAATTTTCCTTTATGGTTTTTGTTTTTTGTGTGTTATCTAAGGACTCTTTTCCTAGCCCTTAAGTCCTTAAGATGCTTTCCTATTTTTTTTTCTAAAGTATATTTTTGCTTTTCACATAGTGTACTAATTTTGATGCACCTGGATTTGATTTTGTGTGTGTGTATAATGTGTTTCAATTCTTCTCCATATGGATAACCAGGTCTATTTGTCTCTTTTTCTATTCCTACGTTGGTACCATCTGCCTTGATTGCTGAAACTATGTGATGGTTAACTTTACGAATCACCTTGACTGGGCTAAGGGATGGCCAGATAGGTGGTAAAACATTATTTCTGAATGTGCCTGGGAAGGTTTTCTAAAGAGATTAACATTTAAATCAGTAGATCAAGTAAACAAGATTGACCTCACCAATGTCAGGGGGCCTCATCCAATCTGTTGAGGGCCTGAATAGACCAAAAACACAGAGGAAGGACAAATTTGCTCTGCTGAGCTGGTGCCTCCATCTTCTCCTGCCCTTGGACATCTGCACTCCTGGGTCTTAGGCCTTCAGATTTGGACTGGAACTATACCACCAGCTTTCCTGGACTCTCAGCTTGTGGGCAGTAGATTATGGGACTTCTCAGCCTTCATAACCCCATAAGCCAATTCCTCATAATAAATCCCTTTCCATATATCTTGATACATCTTGTTGGTTCCGTTTCTCTGGAGAACCCTAATACAAACACTATAAAAAGTCTTGATGCCTGGTGAGGTAAGTCTCCACTTTGTTCTTTTCCAACACTGCCTTTGTCCGTTGCTCTTCCATATAAAATTTTAGATCAGCTTGTCTAATGCCATGGGGAAATCAATACACTAGACTCAAAACCCTAGACATTTAAGCTGGGTCATCTTTGCTCCGACTGTGAGGACTGTACTGAGGCACTGGAGAAATGCAGGCATACATTAAGTGCTTTATAAACAGTAACTCATTTAAACCTCACAACAATGCTATGAGGTAGGTACTAGTTCTGGTTGAAGGAACTGGGGATCGATGGACTCAGGTAATTTGGCCAAGATCTCAGGGTTAAGAGGCATAGTCAGAGCACAAAGGCTTAAATCCATTCTAATCATATGCCAGCACTTACCTGGACATCCAAAACCTTAAAAATATATTTTATACTTACTGACAAGGCAAGCGATTTAAAATCATTATCCTCTTCATTATACCAAAGAAGAAACTAAAACATAGACAAGGTACATGCTTTGTCTAATACCCTATACAATGTTCACTGCAGAATAGAACTTACATCCCTTGACCTTCCCTGTATGAAAATTCCTTCTTCCACTCCCACTCCCACAACTGCCCACTAGCTCTTGCTCCTATGCCCGTCCAGGCCAGGCACCTGGAATACACAACGACGAGCCTGCAGTGACATCCTGGTCTCACTGAACACTCCATGGCGCTGAGCAAGTGAAAACCAATTCTAAAGGTGAAGTGGCTTCTTCAGCCTGTGGCTTCTGGGAAGCTTCCTTTTGAAGAGTTAGTAGTGGTATGGGAGTATAGATCAACACACCAGAGAGCTCTCCTACCTATGACAACATTTACCTAATGTCAGGACATGAGCATTTTCTAGGAAATATGTGGAAAAGGCTGTAAATGCTGGCAACAATGAGGGCAAATCTGCAGGAGCAGATTACATGGAATGTAATTAGATAAGAAAACATTGGTTAAGGGCTGTCAAGGGAGCCAGAGAAAAGCATGTTATAAACAGATACCCATCGGCCCAGACTGGTGGTTGGAGGACAGATACTGTCATTAGCAGCTTTCAGTATAAATCTTAACTGGGCCACCAATGTGTTCAGTGACTTTGAGCAAGTCATTCCAGACAGCCTGGATGTTTCAGTTCTTGTATCTGTGATAGAAGGCCCCCAGAGGGCTTCACTAAGGGAAAGGAATTGCTCTGGTCTGGAAGAAAGAGTGCAAGCCTGTTAGTGGGCTCTTGCCCTGCTAGGGATAGGGGGAAACCTCATTTTTCTGCAGGCTGGGGGTGAGGAAATGAGGGGGGTCAGTGGAAAATAGTCACAAAATAAGGTACATTTACTGTGGACTTCTCCAAGGGCAGCTTATGTACTGAGAGCTTGATCTTTTCCTGCTTTTCCCTCTACTCCCTTGTATTGCAAAACAGCTATGGCAAATCATGTAATTTCTCCACGTCAGTCCTTCATGTCTGAGGTAGGAATGGCTAGCATAAAATGGGGTAACGGACATGAAGGCTAATGCGAGGTACTGTTATGTCAGCACCCCTAAAGCCATTAGAGGAAAGTTGAGGATGGGAGGTCGGATTAGACAAGGGTTCCCGAGTAGTTGTGGCTCCTCCTGCACAGCTACAGGGACTGGAGAAATATAGCAAGAGAGGCCAGGCGCGGTGGCTCACGCCTGTAATCCCAGCACTTTGGGAGGCCAAGGTGGGCAGATCACGAGGTCAGGAGATCAAGACCATCCTGGCTAACACGGTGAAACCCCGTCTCTACTAAAAATACAAAAACTTAGCCAGGAGTGGCGGTGGGCACCTGTAGTCCCAGCTGCTTGGGAGGCTGAGGCAGGAGAATGGCGTGAACCTGGGAGGCAGAGCTTGCAGTGAGCTGAGATCCTGACACTGCACTCCAGCCTGGGCAACAGAGCGAGACTCTGTCTCAAAAAAAAAAAAAAAAGAAATATAGGAAGAGAGCCCCGTGCCTCAGAGGAATTGCAGTGCTGGCCAGAGGCTACAGGAAGGAGCCCGGCCCAGCCCTGCCCTCTGGACTGAGAATGTTTCGCGCCGGTTTTGATATTAATGAAGTAATTATTGTGCAAGTTTATGCACCTGTGCCTTATTCTCAGCTCCTCTGCATTCCTTCTCCAAGCCATGTGGTTCCCTCTGCCTTTACCTTCGTCTAGCAGGAGGGAACGTACGAGATGAGATCCTTTCCCTCAAAGACTTTTCTCACTAGTAGTGGGGATCACACCCACACATGCACATGCGTAAAATCTAACCATACAACCCAGAGTGAGATATCTGATAGGCGGCGCAAACCAAGAGCTCTGGGCCTGAGAAGGGGAGGGGGGCAGGGGCAGCACCTGTGGAAGGAAGGGCCTTTAAGCCTTGAAGAATGAGAATTCAGAGTGGAAAGTGGGAGACACAGACCCAAGAAACAACCAGAACACAGAGTTCATAAAGAAGAGAGGTAAGAATAGAAATAAGTTAGAAGGGGCTGGGCACGGTGGCTCACGCCTGTAATCCCAGCACTTTGGGAGGCCGAGGCGGGCGGATCACGAGGTCAGGAGATCGAGACCATCCTGGCTAACATGGTGAAACCCTGTCTCTACTAAAAATACAAAAAATTAGCTGGGCGTGGTGGCATGTGCCTGTAATCCCAGCTACTCGGGAGGCTGAGGCAGGAGAATCACTTCAACCAAGGAGGCAGAGGTTGCAAGCAGCTGAGATCGCACCACTGCACTCCAGCCTGGGCGACAGAGTGAGAATGCATCTCAAAAAAAAAAGAAAACAGAAAAGAAAAAAGTTAGAAGCGAGTTCTTCCATGATGGATTAATGACTCCGGTTTTATGAGATTTGTCGTAAGGAGTCATTGCAAAATCTTAGGGAAGGGAAGTCACACAATTATAGCATGTTTGCTGAGGGACTGAGGAAGACAGAAAGCCATCACCTCCTCTACCCTCCATCAGGGGAGACTGTCAAATAAACAGAAGCTTTAAAATAGATACTTTGTAGGAGACTAGGGCGAAAAAGGAATACGGCTGTGGAAGGACTTCTAGTGTGTCTGAAGCTACTCTGGTGGGAGGCTGGTGTGGAGCCAACTGGGAGGAGGGAAATGAGAGCTGGGGGAAACACGGGGGAGACTCAACCTCATAGACCCAAGGAAGCCGATTAGAGGAGGGAAGATGGGCCTGAAAGTGAAAGGCCAGACTTAAGTCCTAGCTCTGCCCTTTCCCGGCAGGGAGGCCTCAGGCAAGTCCTGAAAGCTGTGGGAGGCTTTTCTTCCTCATTCCTAAGATGGCAGTCATGGTCCCTGCTTCAAAAGCTGCTGAGGTAAAAATAAATGAGGTCACGTGCATGAAATCACTTGACAAATGCCAAGTTATCTGGGAAATAGTAGAAGCGGTGTTTTAATTATTTTTGCCATGTGGGTGGGGCAAGGGGATGAGGTAGGACATGCTTGCTGAGCACACTCGACATGCAGGGCAGCCCAGACTTGGTCCATCTTGCATAAGTTTGCAAAGCTTCTTGGGATAGGGTGACTAGAAATGCTGTTGCAGGAGGGTGTGTGGGTCAGAGCCCCTTCCACAGGGAGCTCTTCCCTCCTTTGTGAGTAGGAGACAGGCGATGCCAATGAAGGGGAGGAGAAATGGAGAGCTAGGTGATAATTGCTTGGTGGCAGGGAGGGCTTTGAGGAACCCCTTGTCATCATGTTCCACCCCTGAGAAAAATTTACTGCAAGTCTTGAAACCTTAACATTAGGGAGGTTGCAAAGATTACAAGCCAAGGCTGGGGGGCAATAATTTGGTGCCTCTAAGTGAGGATTTCTCGGCAAACTGGATAACATCTGGCCTCACAGCTTCTACCCCAAAAGGTTCTTCTGAGCTCTCCTCCACCCCTAGGAAGTTTCTCCATGACGTGGTGGTCTCTAGCTTTCTTCATTCTGCATCAGTAGACTCTCTTTAAACACACACACACACACACACACACGCGCACAGAAAATTTTAAGTCAATGGAAGAGACGTCTACTCTCCAGTGGAGCCCCATCATAAGCCTACGTTCTCTTTTTCTCTTCTTTCTTTTTTTTTTAATGGGGTCTCACCCCATCACCCAGGCTAGAGTGCACTGGCACCATCATGGCTTACTGCAGCCTTGCCCTCTTGGCATAAGCCTACTTTCAAAAAAGGAGTTTGAGTTCAGCAGAGAACACAGGAAATGAAAATGATAAATGTATAGTGGGGTTCCAAAGCAAAGACTGTTCCACATAGCTTGCCTGCCCTCAGATACTGAGCAACTGACATGGCATCCCCAAATTCTGGAGGATTCCATTGTGCATTTGCAGCAGCAGCAGATTTCTAACCAGTGACCCAGCTTTTGCCCCACATCAACATCTCCTAAAAGGGGATGCGTCAGCTAGCAGGCACTTAGTTTAGGTAATTGTCCTTCAAAGCCGTCTGATTGTTTATGGGACATTGAGGTGGAGATGCCTTTTAGATGGATAAAAATTCCTTTGAAGCCCAAAAGGGTGACCTGAATTTGTATCAGACTAGAGAGTCCAAAATTAGTGAATGATGCCGAAGTATAAAAATCCCAACTCTGGGAGTTTAACTTTGTATACCATGAATATTCTCTAATATGAACATAGTTCATAATTTGTATATGGATAATACTAATATGCATACTAGTATTATCCATGGGCAAATTAAACCTTTCTCGTACTTAGGAATAAACTACCTTTGGGAGGCTGAGGCAGGAGGATCACTTGAAGCCAGGAGTTCAAGACCAGCCCAAGCAACAAAGGGAGACCCCACCTTCACAAAAAAAATTACAAATTAGCTGAGTGTGGTGGCTTGCACCTGTAGCCCCAGCTATTCAGGAGGCTGAGGCAGGAGGATTGCTTGACCCCAGGAGGTCAAGGCTATAGTGAGCTACAACGGCACCACTTCACTCCAGCCTGGGTGACAGAGAAAGACCCTGTCTCCAACAAAGAAAAGAATAACTACCATGCCTACCACACAATGGTTAATCAAGGATTGAAAGGGGCCGATGAATATTGACATTACAAACTGAAAAATGTAAATTAAAGCAATGCCAGAGGTCAAAGGATGTAAAAGGTAAACACGAAAGTAGATATTGAGGTTAATTAGATTTGACTGCTTCCAAGAAACCAGCACATGCCTCATGATAACTGATAGCATTAGACTGGAAATCTGCGTATTAGCAAAATTGCTCATAAGGCCTGGTTTGGCCCCCTTTAGAGTAAGGCAGTGGACAGATTACTGGTGGTCAGGAGACTCCGTGATAAACTGACTGCCTCTCAGTTCTGCCCTTGACTAGCTGGCAAATCCCCTCCAGCCCTGACCTGTTTGCCACCTCATCTGCCTTTGCATCTGTCAGATGGTGATAGTCATGCCTAATCTGCCTCCTAATGGAGAAAGTGAGAAAGAGATGCCGTGTTTTTACGAAACTAGCAAAAACTAGAAATCACTAGTAATCATGTAAGGCTGACAGAGCATTTTCAATCAAGGTCATTTGATCCTCACAATAAGGTAGTGGGTAAAACCCTATCAGATGCCAGACTCCCTTTGTACAACAATATCTATATTCCCTGCTCACTGTTAGAAATGAAATCGACAGATACTACAACTTCAATACACACAAGAAGTTTTTTTAAAAAAAGATAATTATCTTTAATAAAAGGAAAGTCATTCAATATTTTATAACATGGTCATAAGTGTGGATTCAGGAATCCAACTCAGTTATTTTACTGCCAATGCCATGATTTTTTCAGAATCCTTGAAGTTATATTTTTAAATTGAAGGAAATTAAAATTAATATTTAGGAATTTCCTAATGCTACCTAATTTTTTCTTCTCAGAAAATAGAAAAATGCTGCTTTAAAAAAAAAAAACCTCAGTATTCTTTTCTATTAAGACTAGTCTTGCTGTATTGGTCAGCTTTACTGTGGTAATGAATAACCTCCAATTCTCTGTGGCTTACAGCAACATTTGCTATTCACTCATGTTACTGAAAGCTGTGGGTTGGCTGAAGCACTGCTCCAGACTGTGGCTCAGCTCCAAGCTGTAAATCAGCTGCTAGCTCCATGTGTCCTTTTCCTTCTGGGATCCAGGCTGAAGGATCATAGGGTGTGCTATTCCCACAGCAAAATGTGAAAGCGCCAGAGAGGTGGCGACAACTTATGATGCCTCTTAAAAACTTCTGCTTGAATGATCTGCACATGGTCACATGGCAAAGGCCAGAGACATGCAGTCCTCTTAGAGGGAAGGGGAGGTGCACAACTGCAAAGTACACAGCAATCTACCATAGCTGACCTCAGATTCATTTTGATGCTACAGGCAGTCTTGCTAATAGACCTGAGTTGGCACATAGAAAAACTTGTTTGCCATCTTTCTTGAGATCAGGGGTTGCAAATTCAACCACTAATGGGACATGGTAAGAACCATGGTTAAGAGGCCATACTTCATTTGAAGGAGTAGCCACTATCATCCCCAGTAAGGGGTACAATGTGCAGATGAAAGCCCAAGTCTTCAGATCACTCAAGAGAAGTCAGAAAATCTTATGTTTAAAGGAAGAAATGAGGCTGGGCGCAGTGGCTCACACCTGTAATCCCAGCACTTTGGGAGGCTGAGGCTTGAGGTCAGAAGTTCAAGACCAGCCTGGCCAACATGGTGAAACACCATCTCTACTGAAAATACAAAAATTAGCCGGGCCTGGTGGTGAACGCCTGTAATCCCAGCTACTCAGAAGGCTGAGACATGAGAATCGCTTGAACCTGGGAGGCAGAGTTTGCAGTGAGCTGAGAACACACCACTGCACTCCAGCCTGGGCAACAGAGTGAAACTCTGTCTCAAAAAAATAATAATAATAAACAAAAAAGAAATTACATTCAGTAAAAGTAGAACTTGAGGAGAAATGCATGAAAACAAATGAAAAAGGTCCTTTATACTAATAAAAGGAATAATCTAGGTAGTATAACAGTTTCAAATCTTTGCAAGCAAAATAGCACATCAAATATAAAAATAAACAGGTTTAGGTAAAACCTTCTGATTTTAAAATTTTTGCAACTATTTTCACTAAAAAACAACAACAACAAATTCGGACCACAACTTAAAAGTTTTTGTCTTCTGCTTTAGGGAAACACTTGAGATATGGCACACTGGGCAGTGGCATAGCTGTCCTAAGGAGGGAATGAACAGATTTTTTTCTCAGGTGTTTCCATGACTCAGAGAGTCAGTGCTCACCTGGCCCAGAGCCCCCAGACTCCATTGATTGACTCAGGACTCAGTCCTGGGTCCACTCATGGCCTCTAGTTTTCCTTTCCTGGGCTTGGCTCTCTGAGCTGTGCCATCTCCCAAGAGAAGCCTTTCAGGCTGATTGACTTAAAACTTAGAGCTCAGATGGCAAAAGAAGAGGGAAATAATAGGGAAAGAAATTGCCCTCATTTGCCTCTTTAAATTTTAATATGCAGTGTGATTTGTTAACATGGAGGAGGTCCCGAGGTACTGAGGGGCATCAATAATTCAGCAGAGGCTGTCAGGCTGCAAATAGCCCCACGGTGCCCAGCTGAGGCTCCTGGTTGTGACATGGGCTACTCTTTTGAGCTCTAAGACAAAGAGTCAGGTTTCCATTACCCAGCCCATTTCAGACCTGTCTTTCCTCTGCTCCCAATTCCTAACAGTACTGGAAACCATGTAGGGAATGTAGAGGCTAGCAGTCCACAATGCTCAGCTGATTGAAGGTTAAACACCAAAGTTCCCGGAGGAAAACAGTGCTCAGGAGCTGCTGCCTCGGTAGGATCTTGAGTGTTAGTGCTTCCTCCCTATCAGGTGCACCTAATGCCCAGGATTTAATAAAGGATCGTTCCCTTCCACCACCATCCCCAAACAAATGTCACTTCTTTCTGTTTGCCAGATCTTGTTTCTGTCCTTCACAAATTCAAAACTCACCTGAACCTATTTACTTACTTTCCCGGATGATGCTGCCCTTAATGCTCAGCTGATTACAGGTTAAACACCAAAGTTCCCAGAGGAAAATGGTGGACTTGGGAGCTGCTGCCTCAGTAGGATCTTGAGTGTTAGTGGTTCCTCCCTATCAGATGTACCTAATGCCCAGGATTTAATAAAGGATCGTTCCCATTCTACCACCATCCCCAAACAAATGTCACTTCTTTCTGTTTGCCAGATCTTGTTTCTGTCCTTCTTCACAACCAAACTCAAAACTCACTGAACCTCACTTTCCTGGATGCTGCTGCCCTCAGCTATGGGCAGAGGGGCACAGTGGTGGAGCCTGACTAAACTTTAGACAAGGAGAGACTCTTTGTCACCACTATCCTCTTCCAAGGTAGGCCTCGACTTTTGGATTTCTGTGTCCATTCTTGCATTATCCAATTTCAGCAAGAATTTTGTCAAGTTGGTTTGGCCAGGATTTCCCACCCTCAATATCTGATCATCCTCAATATCTGACCAAATTCTTCACCACTCCCATCATCCCCAGGTTATATCTGATTACCATGGCTTGCCTGCCCCTAACAAGAATCCTGTTAGGACAGTTTAGCAAAATATCACCCTACCCTCTTAGTTATTCTCCATCTATTGACAGCCTCCACGCCTTGGCTCTAAATTCCCCCTTTTTCTTATGTTCAGAGTTGAACCCAATGTGTCTCCCCTACTGCTAAACCCCACTGTGGTAGTCCCTACACCTGTCATGTTTGTCTTGAGTAAAATCTGCCTTACTGTCTTAACAAATGTCATGAACATTTTTTCCTTTAACAACAGGATCCAGATAAGATATTGGAACTCTTAGGCCTTGAATCACCTAAATCCATACCTCCTCCCTCCAAGGTTTACGGCCTTGGGCAAGTTTCTGGTCACTGAACTTCAGTGTTCTTATCTTTAAAACAGGCATAAAAAAAATACCTACCTCATCTAAGGATCAAATAAGAGAGCACCTGTAAACGTATTAAGATTATTATTGTTAAAGCTTTCTGAATTGATTTCCATTTCTGTCCTCTCCAGTTACCTGTTGCCATTTTAGGCCAGATGCCCCATTCGTAGGACTGTGCATCTTGATGCCACAGCACCAATGCTATGTTACTGTCTTTAACCATGAGGAATAGAAATAGATGAAATTAATATCTACCAAATGGTACTAGGGGTTGCCTTGAGCCTTTGTCCTAGGAAAGTGGGTGATAACCAAAGTCACAGTGTCAACACACTCAGCTTTCTTTGGAAGATCTGCCAAAGAATCCATGTCAGCACCAAAAGGAAAATGGCAGCATGCAGATGGCAGTCATTTCCCATCGCCATTGCTGTGCACAGGCAGAGCTTTGGACCTGCAGAGCTTCTCCACATAGCAGCACAGGCCAAATAACTGGGAGAGAGGAAGAGAGGAGCAAAGTTAACGCAGTGGGTTCTGCTTAACGCACCACATCGACTGGGACAGATTTCATAAAACATTAGCAGTTGAAGCTATTAGCCAGCAGTGGGTCTGGGAAATGCCGTTCAATATTTTTTCCATTTCTAAGTGAAACAGAGAGCTGAGGAAACAATACTGTGATGAGAAAAGGTTTGCTCCTGACAAAGGGCATGTTTTCTCTCCAGTGATGTTCAGCCACTCACTTGGGAACAGAAAATAGAAGGAGAGCTGGGGATGAGGGTGGAGTGGGGGGAAGAAGCACTTGTCCCTTAGAGCAAGGTGAAAATTACAATGAGTCTATCGGTTGAATAATTTTCTCTTCTTTATTGTAATTTCCTTTGTCTAATTTAGTGCTTCAGTAAAGTATGAAGTCCCCATATCAGCTTGATAAGTGGTGATATGAAGAATAATGGGATGGAGAAATATTGGAGGTTTTCTTTCCCCCCATTCACATCTTCACTGGCTCCTTGGCTAAGGAAGCAGACACTTGTCCTCAAGTGCAGTGAGGGTAGTGAATGGCTGGGAGATAGCTGGTGGCCAATTGCAGAGTGGCAGTTAGAACTCTCAGGAAAGACTAAAATAAGCCCTGGTCTTTGGTAACATATATCATGGGAATGTAATCAAAAAGAATAAGAGGTTGGGAGGAGGAAAGGGGAGGGCAGATGAGCTGATGCTTAGGTTATACATTCACAGCCATATAAGAAAACCAAAATATGAAAGACAAAATAAGTATAATTTGAATACACAATGACTTTCTACTTTAAATATAGTGACAGTTTTTTCTTCCTGGAAAGTCTTCTCTATTCGGAACTATCTCCACTCACCTGTCACAGTACTTACAATTCCACTAAGAAGTGGAATTTTTTTAGTTTACAAAGAACTTCCACGTGGAACAATGCTACATATTGTTTTTGATTCACAACAAACATGAGTGATGGGAAACACAGGCACAAATCTCCCCAAGCTATCCAACGTGTCCATCTCCTCCCCACTGCTTCCTTTGTGTTGACCATCTCCTTCCCAGGCCAGTACAACAGCCTCCTTGCTGGCCTCCCTGCCTCTGACTGTGCCGTCTTTTATCCTCTTCACAGAAATGCCAAAGTGATCTTTACTAAAGGCTAGTCTACATCTCACTCCCATGCTTCAAACTTCAAAGGCATCCTAGTGTCCTCAGGAAAAAGGCCAAACAGAATGAAAGGCACGGCAATAGTCCCCGCCTACCTCTCCAGATTCATAACACACCACCATCATCACCCCTATTCAATGAACTGGTTGTGTTTCCTCTCTCTTGCCCCCAAGCCTCTGTTCCTGCAGCTCCCTCTGACCAATGGGCCCTTCTTATTCCCCTATAAACTCCTATAAAACCTCATGGTCTGGATGTGGGATTCCGTGGGGTTTCATGGGATTCTGCACAAACCTCCATTACAGCATATCCCATTCTGTATGGTTGTTGTTATTGCTGTTTAATTGTCCATATGTCCCATTAGAGAGTATATTCCTTGAATATTGTGTTCATTTGTCTCTATAACATCTAGACATGGCATAAAGTGGATTCAAAGTAAATAATTTTTACATGAATAAATTGGATAAGGAAGCTAATCACTTTGATAAGAAAACTAATGATCAAAGGAGTGTTGGGCTTACCCAAGGTCACTCAAGCTATTTATGACTTAGCTCAGGCTGGCATCTGCAGCATTTCTAGTTAAGACATTAGCTTTCTCTTCCTATGCAAGACACAAAACCCTAGTTATGAAGTTTGTCTGTACAAAAAAAGATCCATAATTGGAGTTAATAGAGATGTGATTGGTTGAAAGAAAATATTTGTAACATATACATCAGGCAAAGGACTAAGAGCCATACTATCTAAAGAGCATCTGTAAGTCAATAACAAAGATCACCAACCTTGCATAAAAATAAGGAAAGATAAACATCCAATTTGTAAATAGGGAAGTAAACACTAAAACGATCCCCAACTTCAGCAACAAAGTAATAATAATCTTTCACCCATTAACTTACTAAAAATTAGAAAGATTGATAAAATCCAGAGCTGGTGAAGATAAGGGAAAATGGCCTTTTTTTTTTTTTTTACACTGGTGATAGAACTGTAAACTGAAAAACCTTCTCATATGTGTGTGAAAGCCATAGCCATTTTCATTACTCATCACATTTTTAAAATATGCATTCTCCAATTCCCAGTATGTTAGTTTCTGTGACTGCTGTAACAAATGATTACCAATTTAGTGGCTTAAAACAATACAAATATACTGTCTTATAGTTCTGTAGTTCAGAAGAATGAAATGAGTCTCCTTGAGCTAAAATCAAGGTGTTGGCAGGGTTATGTTCCTTTGTGGAGTCTCTAGGGGAGAACCTGTTTCCTTGTCCTTTCCAGCATCTACAGGCTGCACACATTTTTTGGCTCATGGCCCCTTCTTCCATCTTCAAAGCCAGCAACACCAGGCCTACTCCTTTTCACTCTTCCATCTCCCTGGTTCTGTCTTTTCATTCCCTTTTCTACCTTTAAGGATGTTTATGATTACATTGGGCCCACTCAGATAATTCAGGATAGTTTCCCTATTGTAAGGTCAGCTGAATAGGAGACTCCATCCCATCTGCAATGTTAATTTCCCTTTGCCATGCAACCTACCATGCTGACAGGTTCCAGGGATTATGATGTAAACATTTTGGGGGAGGGGCATTACTCTACCAATTACACCCAGCAATTCCAGCTGTAGGAATATATTCTACAGAAATAGACACACGTACCCAAAACGTATGTCCAAATATTTTTTATTGCAGTAGTGTTCCTAATAGAAAAGAAAATAAAAAGAAAGAAAAAAGACAAGTAAGAAAAAAACTATTCATTAAAAGAGGAATAATTACATAACCTTGTGTGAGGGTTAATTTTATGTATCAAAATGAATAGGTCAAAGGCTGTCCAGATATTTGGTCAAACATTATTCTGAGTGTTTCTGTGAGGCTATTACTGAATGAGATTAAAATAACACAGGTAGAATGAGTAAAACCAATTGTTTTCCATAATGTCAGTGGGCCTCATTCAATTAGTTGAAGGTCTGAATAGAGCAAAGCGTCTGACCCTTTCCTAAGAAAGAATTTTTTCTGCATGATATCCTTCAAACTGGGACATAAGCTCTCTTCCTGCCTTCAAACTCTAATGGAAACATTGGCTTTTCCTGGTCCCAAGCCTGCTGGCCTTCACACAGGAACTACACCCATTGGCTCTCCTACCATTGAGTTTCTAGCTTGCAACTCACTCTGCAGCTCTTGGGACTTGCCAGTCTCCATAACTGCTAAGTGATTTCCTTATAGTAAATCTCTTTATATATATATATCCTATCGGTCCTGTGTCTCTGAAGAATCGTGAATAATACATCCTATTTTTTTAAAAGATGCAGCCATAAGAAACAAGAAGGCAGAGCTTTCTTGTTTCTTGTAGAATGTAGAAAAATTAATGTGGAAGGATCTTCATAGGATAGAGTTATATGAAAAGGGAAAATGTATAGTATGATCAATTTTGTATAAAATTAAAAGGGACACATAAATATACACATATCTCTATAAATAAGTGTATAGAAAAGGGACTGAAGGCTGCATATTGAACTTATAACTGATTATCTCAGAGGCTGAGAGGACAGGGCTTGATGTTGAAAGGGCTTTTCAAGTATACTTTAATTGTTTGGATCTCTTACAATAAGAAAGTATATATGTGACATAGTTTGGATCTGTGTCCCCACCCAAATCTCATGTCAAATTATGATCCCCAATGTTGGAGGTGGGGCCTGGTGGGAGGGATTGAATCATAGGGGCGGATCCTTCTTGAATGATTTGGCACCATCCACTTGGTGCTATTCTTGCAATAGTGAGTTCTCATGAGATCTGGTTGTTTAAAAGTCTGTAGCACCTCCCTCTCTCTTGCTCCTGCTCCTGCCACATAAGACATTATCTGCTCCAACTTCACCTTCTGCCATGATTGTAAGTTTCCTGAGGCCTCCCCAGAAGCTGAGCAGATGCCAGAATCCTGATTCCTGTACAGTCTACAGAAACATAAGCCAATCAAACTTTCTTTCTTTATAAATTACCCAATCTCAGGTATTTCTTTATGGCAATGTGAGAATGGACTAATACAATATTAAGTATTTGTGTAATTTTTAAAAAACTAAAGTAATAAAAAAGCTCAAATAAAAAATCTATTCATCTGTGTGCAGGGGAATTTTTCTCATTAACTAAATTTAAAAGAAACTGGTTTCAAATTCAGTTAATTTTCTAATTAACTAAATTTAAAAGAAACATTAAAAGCATGTCAACATATTAATTTATAATAGGAAAGTTTCCTTTCTATTGACTGGAATACCCATGTCCACTATCAAGGGAATATTTTTGTAATAAAAATATGTAAGAAACCAAACTAGTGAACAGAAGGGGCTTGTTAAGTATGAAATCAGAGCACAGGATGTCAGCAGTCCTTGAGGGGTGTTTTATTGCAGCTAAGGTTTTAACTCCAATGAATTATCCAATTGGCCCAAACACTTGGGCGCCTAGAAACAGCCTCTCATTCTGATAATAGCTGCCTCTCTCTGCCCTGAAAAGTCATCTGAGAATCACTGTGAACTCTCACTCTCCCACTGTCATTTTGTGACTCTACATTAGATCCACCTTTCCTATTTGCACAAAGCACTGTACCATGCCCATTCTCTTCTTTAACAGATTCTATCAGACCATCTTCTATCTTTTCTGGTGTTTTTAGTTTCCTAGCAGTGTACAGAAGATCAATTGCGCTCCCTGAGTAGGCACCAGTATACATAGACTAGTAGGGTAATCTCAAAGGCATTTTCTGCTAAACAACTAAGTCCATTCATAGTTGGGCTTTTTCTTAAGCCTTCCTAACCTTGTGCGTAAACCTATGATGTTCAACTTACTTTGGGGAACTGAATTCCTGTTGACTATACTGAATTATCTTTCTGGCTGAATGACTTTGGGTAATGCAATTACTTTTTGCTCTGTCTGTTTCTTTCTATCTACAATAAGGAGGTCAGTGCAGTAAGATAGGAATAACACTCCATTTCTGCCACCTCACAGGACTATTGAGAGATTGAAACAGGGAAACATTTATCCATTCAGTAAATGTTTACTGAGGTCCTTTACTCTGCCCAGCTCCATGGTTCTGGGGATACAAAAATGAGTAAGACATAGTCTTTCATGACTGTGTCATGAATAATTCAGTCTTATAGGAAAGATAAACAAACAATCACAACACAAAATAATAAATGCTAACATAGGGTGTTCTCTGGAGGAGGGATTGAGAAAGGTTTGGGGAGTCAACTCTTGAGCACAATCTTGGAGAAAGAGCAGAGAAGAGCACAAGGTGGAGAAAGGCATTCAAGACCAAAGGAACAGCATGTGAAAAGGCGTGGATACATGGAAAGGATTGCAAGAGTTTAATTGGATGTAGAATGTGGTGGATTAAAGATAGCCTTAAATTATTTGACACTTCCACTCAAGAGCTGGGGTCTGTATTATTCCTCTTTGAATCTGGATGGGCTCTGTGACTACATGGCCAATAGGATACAGCAGAAGTAATGCTGTGCCAGTTCTCAGACCCAGGCCTTAAGAGACCTATATATTCCACTTCCTGTCTCTTGAAACACTTATTCTTGGAACCCAGCCACCATGCCGTGAGAAAGCCCAAAGAGCCCCATGAAGAGGCCCCAGTGAAGAGGAGCTGAGATCCCCTGGCCAAATACCCTGGGTGAACTCGCCATTGACAACCAGCACCATCTTGCCAGCTATGTGAGTGAGCTGTCTTGAAAATGGGTCCTCAGTCAAGATATCCCAACTGACATCATGTGGAGTAAAAATGAGGGTTGTCCAAATGACACATTCATGAACAAAATAAATGGCAGTTGTTGTTTTTTAAGTCACTAAGTTTTGCCTCAATAATAAGCAGTAAATAGATAACTGAAACATGGAGATAAGAAAGAGGAGAGGGGCCGGGAGCAGTGCTCATGCCTGGAATCCCAGCATTTTGGGAAGCTGGGGAGGGAGACTGGCTTGAGCCCAGGAGTATGAAGCTGCAGTGAGCTATGATTGCACCATCGCACTCCAGCCTGGGTGACAGAGTGAGACCCTGTCTCTAAAAAAAAATAAATAAATAAAAATAAAAAATAAATAGAAAGAGGAGAGGATCAAGGATGACTCCCAAGTCTCCAGTTTTGATAATATCGTGGAGCTTCTTTTATGAAATATTTATATATGTTTCTAATTAACTACCTTTAAAAGAAACTGGTTTCAAAGCTGCAACGTCAACATATGAATTTATAATAAGAAAGGTTCCTTTTTCAAATCTTTTCTGAAAGATTTATAGATGTGAATGGAGGAGGGGAAGGGATCATAGGGTAGTAATAATAAATTCAGTTTGGGACCTATGGAGGTTGAAGGGCAATTGGCTATCCTGGTATAGACAGATGGTGTAGTTGAACCTATAGATCTGAAGCTGGAGAAAGAGAGATTTACAAATGATTATTGGTGGAGGGAGAATGCATGATCATGAATACAAACATCTATGGGAAATATACGCAGCGAGTGAGAAGAGGGCTGAAGGGGAGCAACCACAGCTAAGGGGTATGCAGAAGAAAAGTCTATGATAAAGCCTAAAAAGAAGAGGGAGTAGGGAAGTGGGGCAGAGTTAACTCCTTCTGCTCCTATAAGCAGTGCTTCTAATCCCAAAGGAGAGGCTGCATGGAGCAACTCAGTTTCGATGATTGACACTAGGCCTTGGCAACAAGGAGCCTCCATGTCAGGCAAGCCCTGGCTCTTTGTGCCCCGCTTTACTGCTTACACAGCAAAATAAGCTCAGGCTAGAGCTGGGAGTGTTACAACCAGCCAGCCAACCACATGAAGTCTTTCATTCTTCTTTCTAGCTATTCAACCTTTGCTTACGTGAGTGACAGGGCTTCTCTGTGTCCAGAAGCCTAGGGAGTCAGCCCTGACTCTGCCTCTGGGAAAAGGACAATGAACCAAGAAGTGAACTGGTGTTCTGCCTCTGGGCTAAACATGAAAAGAAGCCTCTTTTCCATTTTGTGTGAAGCTTTTCCTCTCCAAGCTGCACACCTAAACAGATGGGAAAGCAATGGTTTGTGGATGCAGTGAAGCAGTAACTCTAGGAAAGAGTGGATGAATATTTCATGGCCACCAGTAGCAGTTAATAAATCATGAGGTGCAGCAGACGAGGAGGTCGTTCATTCCACCTTGGACAGTGGTCGCTCAGCTCTGCTCAAGTGGAACCTCCTTTTCTGGCATGTCCAATTTGTCCTGAGTACTGCAGGGAAGCTTGCATGCCATTTCTATGGGGCTTGATTTCTCAATTCAGTATATACAGAGGAAGGCTAATCTTCTGTTTTATACCTATGGCCAAATAGATGAGGAGATAATATAGGGAAATTCAGAGAAAACTAACTTAGGAATCAGCAGATTTGGCTTCTGGCTCCAGCTCTGCTGATGGCTATGTGGCATTGGACAATGTACTTAACTTCTCTGAATAATAGTTTCCTATCTCGAAAGTAAAGGAATGAATGGGTTTGTTTTCCTGAAGTGTCCTACCTTACCATTCTATGAATCAATCAGTTCATAGAAAGGTCAGTCAATGACTCATGATGTTGAGCCATCTGTTTCATAAGTAGTTATTGATAGAAGTTTCTGTGCCATGTGTTTTATTCCTAGGGAGCATTGACAACCCTTTTCCATGTCTAGGGACAAGGATGCACTTATGTCTAATATTTAGGAAAGAAAAAAAGCAAAGCAAAACATAGGCCTACTCAATAATTAGTTTTGGAACAAGCACAGACATAACAAGCACCATTTTGCCAGACTCAATATTTGGCATCTATTTATTTATCTATTCATAATTTAAAACTTTATATCCAAAAGGAATTTTAGCTGATTATACTTGTAATGAAAATGGCAACAGTTGGTTACATAAACAGAAGTTTCAGCATTATTAAAATGATCAATTTTAATAGTAAAAATATGCTATCACTATTGAATGCTTGCTCTGTGCTAAGCACTATACTGGGTATTTATAAACACTGTTCTATTCTTCATTATTCACAAAATAGATATAATACACACTGATTAAAAAATTAGGGCTGGGATCAGTGGCTCATGCCTGTAATCCCAGTGCTTTGGGAGGCCCAAGGAGGAAGATTGCTTGAGGCCAGCAGTTCCAGACCATCCTGGGCAACATAGCAAGACCCTGTCTCTAAAGAAATTGTTTTAAGTTAGCTAAGAGTGGTGGCATACACCTATAGTCCTAGCTACTCGGGAGGTGAGAGAATTGCTTGAGCCCAGGAGTTCAAGGCTGCAGTGATCTATGATTGCATCTACACTCCAGCCTGGGCAATAGGCTCTTTAAACTGGTTGTAACATCTTACTTGTTCTCTAATTTATTAAATAAAGAAACACAATATTTGACAGAGGTTCATTTTTTATTTGTGTGACAGTCCTGATTTTACCTTTTTTTTTTTTTTTTTTAGAAAAAAAATCCTTTAACAATCTATTATGCATACATATTCAGAGAGAGAGAGAGAGACAGAAACACAACGCAGGAAATAAGGTAAGGCCAGGGCATCCTCGCCAGCCTTTTCCAGCCCTCTCCTGTGATGTGGCGGGGCTGGCTTGTTGCTAACTAAGCCGATTGCCATCAGTGGCTTGGCTGCTCTGCTCTTTGGGCGGCCTTTTGTCTAATGACTGCTCCCACGCCTCTCACTGCTGCAGCTGCTTCCCAGAATCAACGAGCATTGCCTTCTACTCTGCAGGGTCTTTCCATGGCCTCCCAGAGCCCTGCTCTCTCCAACATCACTAACAAGAATGGTAGAGACTAAAGGACAGAACTAACCAGCTCTCTGGGCTATCCCTCTTCTTTTCTTTAATTGCCTTTCAGATTCAAAGATAATGGCACCCCACATGGTGAGCACGGAACCGTGGACTATCACAGTGAAATCCCCACAACGGTGTTTCTCATATTGTGTGCCATAGAATACCGGTGTTCTGTGAATAACCTGCAGGTGTGCTGTGAGTAAATGGAAAAATACTTTCAAGTCTTATAATAAATAATCATTTTATCATAATTATGAAAAATACTAAAGTAATTTTATTTCCTTACCTTTCAAGATCAAATGATTTTGCTTTGTTTTTATCATATATTACTTTGGGGGTTTTTATTGTCCTAACAAAATAGTTTTTAGAGAAACATTTTATAATTCTGTGCATAAAATGTCATCAGTTTATGTTTTGTGACATCAAAACTTTAAGAAATTCTTTTTACAGCCCAGGAGATGCCTCACCAAGTAATTTAGAAAGAAGGGAGAGTTGAGGACTTCTGAGGAGATAGAGATCTTGGCAGCACAAAATCTGGACATTGTTCTCTCCTCTAGGTTTGGAAGCCATAAAACATTCCTGCTCCCTCCTCCACCACAGGGCAAGCTGGAGAGGGAGATGCCATGTGCCAGTTAACAGGAGGCATAGCACAGACAAGTGCTTTAACAAGAGAAACATGATGCTCCAACCACATCTCTAAAGTGGTTGAACACAGTTGTTGAAGACGCTATTTTCAAAGTCAGGGCTTTCAACAATTGTAAACAAACAGAAAGACAGAATTATCTGCAGTTGGCATTAAAATCCTGAAACAGAGAATGACCATTCTGATGCAAACCAGCTTGGGAAACAGAAAATAACACACAAAAGGGACTGAATGTTAAATGATGATGATCTTTAAGAAGCTAGACTTATTCCTTTTCTCTGTGTACCTTGGGTACTTTCTCTATGATCTTCATTCACTCCCATAACATGAGCCACCTTCTCTGTGGAATCGAACCTCAGTTCCCATCTCCAGCCTCCGTTTGTTGCCTGAGCTCCCAACCCTCATATGTTTGGATGTCTTGCAGACATTAATATTTTTACCTCATCCTCCCGTCTCACCCCAAAAATCAGCTTTTCCCCTTATATTCTTTGTCTTGAGGAGTGTCACCATCATTGACTAAAAACATGGGGTCATTCTCAGATATTCCTATTCATACCCACATTCCATCTGTTGCTAAATCAAGTCTACCTTGAAATTATGTCTGCAACGTTTCCCTTTCTCTTTACCCTCACTTGCCATTATAGCAGATCAGAGCCTCATAATCGCTTTCTTGGTTCCTGAAAGCTCATTTTAACTGGCCTCCCTGCCTGCTATAAAACTGCCTTTAAGTTAGTTCTCACAATGGCAGACTGACCTCTGCACAGTGAATATTTGATACTCATATTCTCCTACTCAAAAATCCTCCTGTGACTTTCTACCGCCTTTAAGATTTATGAGCTGAGCAGTTCAACCTCACATTTTACTAAGCTCCCTTCCTACCATGGACTATATTCTAGTCATACCAAATTGCTTCAGAAATATGACATAACCTCCATCATGCCTGCAGCCCTCTGTTGTGCTACTTTCTCTGCCTCCCAAACCTCCCTATCCACTTAGCTAACTCCTTCCTCCAGGAAGCCTTCCTGGAACTTCCCAGTCAGCTCTAAGTGCCCCTCTCATGCATTCTTGTGACTCTCTATGGCCCACCCTATCAAAGCCCTTCACACACTCTACCAGCATTGCCCTTATAGAGAGCAAGCATTTTAAAAAACTTATACTTCTTTTTTAAAAAATTTTACTTTAAGTTCCAGGATCCATGTGCAGAATGTGCAGGTTTGTTACATAGGCATATGTGTGCCATGGTGGTCTGCTGTACCTATTGACCCATCTTCTAAGTTCCCTCCCTTCGTCCTTCATCCCTCAACAAGCCCTAGTGTGTGATGTTCCCCTCCCTGTGACCATGTGTTCTCCTTGTTCAACTCCCACTTGTAAGTGAGAACATGCAGTGTTTGGTTTTCTGTTCCTGTGTTAGTTTCCTGAGGATGATGACTTCCGGCTTCATCCATATCCCTGCAAAAGACATTATCTCATTCCTTTTTACAGGCTGCATAGTATTCTATGGTGTATATGTACCACATATTCTTTATCCAGTCTATCATTGATGGGCATATGGGTTGGTTCCATGACTTTGCCATTGTAAATTGTGTTGCAATAAACATATGTGTGCCTGTGTCTTTATAGCAGAATGATTTATATTCCTTTGGGTATATACCCAGTAATGGGATTGCTAGGTCAAATGGTATTTCTCATTCAAGATTCTTGAGGAATCACCATACTGTCTTCCAGAATGGTTGAACTAATTTACATTCCCACCAATAGTGTAAAAGTGTTCCTATTTCTTCACACCTTGCCAGCAACTATTTTTTTTGACTTTTTAATAATCACTATTCTTTTTTCTTTTTTTTTTTTTGAGACGGAGTCTCGCTCTGTTGCCCAGGCTGGAGTGCAGTGGCACGATCTTGGCTCACTGCAAGCTCTGCCTTCAGGGTTCATGCCACTCTCCTGCCTCAGCCTCCCGAGTAGCTGGGACTACAGGCACCTACCACCATGCCCGGCTAATTTTTTCTTTTTTGTATTTTTTAGGAGAGACGGGGTTTCACCGTGTTAGCCAGGATGGTCTCGATCTCCTGACCTTGTGATCCGCCCGCCTCAGCCTCCCAAAGTGCTGGGATTACAGGCATGAGCCACCACGCTCAGCCAATAATCACTATTCTGACTGGCATGAGATGGTATCTCATTGTGGTATTGATTTGCTTTTCTCTAATGACCAGTGATGTTGAGCTTTTTGTAGTATGTTTGTTGGCTGCATAAATGTCTTATTTTGAGAAGTGTCTGCTCAAACTTTTGCCCACTTTTTGATAGGATTTTTTTTCTCGTAAATTTATGTGAGTTCCTTGTAGATTCTGGATATTAGACCTTTGTCAGATGTGTAGATTGCAAGAATTTTCTTCCATTCTGTAGAAAAACCTATACTTCTCTCTCCAGCATTTTCTAATATTAGATCTCTGTCCTTCCCTGCATTTAGGGCAAAAGGGCTATCTATACTCACTACCCTCTAGGATAGGGCCCTATTAAATAAAAAATCCAAAAAGCAGGAAATGAGTTAATATTAGCTTTTTGAATTTCCCCGGATAGACTCAACTTAGTCTAGAAGTTCCATTTGTTCCTGTGTCCCATCTCTTATCAGAGGATTTATTGTCTGATTCTGATTTGATGTCTAGCTGATCCTCCCTAGAGAATACTGCTGTATCTGCCAAAGTGAAATGGTATGAAAGGTACCTGGCAGAAGGTCCAAGGGAGAGAGCCAATAAGAGCATATTGTATGACTCTTTTTGTGTTTATGTGCTAATAAATGTGTGCCTGTGTGTGTGTTTGTTGCCAGATTTGGTCTGAGATTTGCTTTCCTTGTAATTTACTTCCTGGTAGTGAGTTTGTCAGTAAGGCGACCTAAAACCTTCCCCTTCCCTTAGTCGCTGGAATTCACCATTATTCACTAAAAGAACCCAACAGTTGTAAATGATCAAGTTGGTTTAGGTCAGCTGGCAACACGGTACTTGATACAATGCACATGACTGATGCACTTTCCTAATAAGATTTCAGTATTCTGTAGATACAAATATAGAAACACACACATATATTGCAACCAAAAGTTCCGACATTTTTTCTCTGCTTAATATCCTAACGCATATTTTTTATAGCATGGCTGGTCCTTGGATATGTCACCCATTGGAATGCACAGAATTCTTCATTTGAATTACTTTCTTAATTGGACTTTATTTATCTTTGAATGCTCCCTGAGTCTACTGCAATATCTCACCTGGAGGAGGCTGGCATCATCAAATGTTTGCTGGCTGAAATGTGATAAAACACACTCTTCTAGCACCCTTTGGATCACAGCTAATGCCTACAAGAAAGAAAAGAAAAAAGCAGTGTTGTCTTGAGGGGTAGGTCAGGTGCAACGGTAGATGGGGGCAAACGGCGGAGGCAGGCACCACACAAAGACAGAGAGACACACTTTGCTATCTGGTTGTAGGCTGCCTTCCCATCACTGGATGGGCAGCATAAGAGGAGCATTGTCCAGCTTTGCTGGAAGAAGACCATCACGGGAAGAGGATGAATGTCTCAAGAGAGCATCTCTAAAACTATTATGTTTGTCAAGCTGGTAGCTATGTCTGTCAGTGAAACATGAGGTTGAAGCATTACTGTTCTGCTTGCCACAGATCAAAATTTGGGCATAAGTCAGGATGGCTTGTCATCACTGGCAGGTGCTGCCGAGGGGAAGCTGGGATGCAGCATGAGCTCTGAGAGAACGAATCTAGCTGCAGAGGCACAGAAGGGGGGTATGTGAGGTGCAGTTCAGTCACAGGTCACCAAAGGCCAGCTCCTGATGGTAGGACATAGTTTTAGGTAAAGCCATTTGAGTTACAAACCTACCCAGACTGTCTTAAGGAAAGGAGGCAATTTAGGAAAAAACCATAGGCAGGAATTGCAACCAGGATATGACAGAGGGCCAGGGCTGGCTGTTATATAAGCAGTTATTCTTTCCATTTATCCAGAGTCCCATGACAGCTCATCTGGGATTGCTGGTCTCTGCCCACAAGCTTCGCTATTTGCTCTCGGGCTTGCCTCCTCTCTTCAGATTGGCATTCCTACCTCAGACACTGTGGGAATGGCGGGACACAGACCATCATACCTGAAGGAGACATTAGAAAGCCAAAGGTGAGCCCTCACAAGGGAGGCTCAACTTGACCCAGGTCACTCTCTGGATCATTGATACCTCCAAGCCCCTCCCTAACCCCTACCCCTACGCCATTACTGTGACCAACAACAACACTGAGCACATAACTGGCCAGTCACTCTACAGCAGCATTTCCTTGACTCATTTCTTAGAGGCATCTGAGGGCGCTTCTTAAGAGTACACATCCTCAGGCCCCACCGCTGGATATTCTGGGATGGGCCCAGGAACTTGTATCTTTACTAAGCACCCTTCAGGCCACTCTATAGGTGGACAAGCTTGGAAACTACACTGGAAATTAAAGCATTAAAGGTAGATCTCACATGTAAACAAACACACAAGGAATAACCTGGGTGCTTATTACAATGTATATTCCTATCCCCCGCCCCCCCAACCAAAGAATCTGCATTTTAACAAAGTGATAGAGTGGTCCATGAGCTTCAATTTGAGAAACATTATTTTAGAGAGAAACGTCATTTAGTTTCAGAATCTCTACCTCGAGCCAGTGTGATCTGGAAGTAGCCCTTTTTCTTTTCATTTCTTTTTCTTTTTCTTTTTCTTTTTTTTTTTTTTTGAGACAAGAGCTTGCTCTGTTGTCCAAGCTGGAGTGCAGTGGCACAATCACAGCTCACTGCAGCCTCCATCTCCCTGGCTCAAGTGATTCTTCCACCTCAGCCTCCCAAGTAGCTGGGACTACAGGCACATGCCACCATGCCCAGCTAACACTATTATTTTTTGTAGAGATGGGGTCTCACTATGTTGCCCAGTCTGGTCTTAAACTCCTAGGCTCAAGCAAGCCTCCCACCTTGGCCTCCCAAAGTGCTGAGATTACAGGCGTGAGCCACCATGCCTGGCAGAGTATCCCTTTTTCTACCCCATTCTGTGATGAGTGGTCCAGGGAAGGACTCATTAATTTGTTCCCTGGGGCAGCCCCAGAGCCTTAGAACCAAAACTGCTGGGCAAGAGAGACAAAGGGAAGAATGATTGAAGGAGGTGGGTCACAGCATTAAAGGTAGATCTCACGTATAAACAAACAAGGAAAGCTGCACTGACATCAAATGTGGGTAAACCAACCTTTACATATACTCTAATAACAAGAAAAATAAGAATTTCTTACTAATGTGTTGAGCTCTTACTATATGCTAAGTGCCTGAGGTATGTTATTTAATCCTTGCAAAAATTTTAACTTGTATTTTTGAGAAGGTAAGCAACTATTCAAACACATTAACAACTAAGTGGCAGAACCTGGTCTCAAACCTAGGTTTTGTCTGAAGTCAACACATGTGGCTTTAACCTCCGTGGCGTATGTAGATAGGAGCAGGGATTACTTCTGAGGTTAGAAAAAAGAAATCCATAAATATAATGCTATATACACCAGGAACATTATTGACTAATAAAACGGATCCTAAATTTCATCACAAAATCCTTTTGTGGTAAAAATAATCCATCCTCACAATTTACCAATTTTGTAAACTCGGACTTTCATAAATCGCATTTTATTAAAAGTATACACCTGTATGGTCTAGGAGGGCCCTAGAACTCCCCAAATGTGCAAATAATTGAAAGACACAGAAATGATGTAAAAGGAAACCAGCCAAGGATCTCAGACTAAACAATTTCCCATTCCCCTGGAAACGGTGCCTCTGAAATAAATCAGCCAGCTGTTCGCGCTGAAACGGCCCTCTGCTTTAGTCAGCATCGCGTTCTTGGAGACTGCATGTTGGCTCCTCCGCACAGCCAAGGCTGTATCAGTTCTCTGCAGAGGAAGCAGCTCGCTCCAAAGCCAGCAGAGCTCAGGGCTGGTTCCCCATCCTCTCCCCTGATTCAGGCCTTAGTAGCCAGGCCCGTTCCATGGAGAGCTGCATTGGGTGGTCCATGGGGAGCCTTGCTGCACGGGTTTATCCTGATTGGCAAGAAGAGGCAGGATCTGATCTCTAATCTGCAAACTCGCAATGTGTTGAGAACAAATAGCTATAATCAAAATGCCTCCTGTCGACTTTGCAAAACCTTGGAGGAGGCGTTTACAAGTTGCTAAACACATGTTTCCAAATCCTCATCTTCAAAGCAGTCCTTTAAGATACAAGTGTAGGGGACTGTGAGGGGAAATCAAAGAACAAAGTAGCAATCAAACAACAATGTGGTGGTTGGGAGGGGGGCAGGGCAGGAGAAGTGAAAAATATAGATGTGTCCCCAGCACCACTTCATGCCCTGCCTTCTCTCCTCACCATCCCTTTGGGGCAGTTCTTTGTCACATAAAGAGCCTTAGATCCCAGAAAAAGGTCCTTATTTTGCTTTTGGTCTAATCTAATAATAAGCACAGATAAACAAGGATTCTGAGAGATTAGAAGCTCTCAGGAGTACTCAGTGTGTTTCCTTAAGGTCTTCGAAAACAGATGACAAGAATGATGACATATCCCCACGATAACTCCAAACCTCCCTACTGCCAGCATAATTGGCTCCTAAACAATCGAATTCTCGGATTCTTGCACTAGTCACTTTATCAACAGCATTTATGGACTGCACTCTGTAAACCCATCATCGAATTGAGCAGGAATCAGAAATACAAGACCTCATTGTTTAAAGGAAAAGATCCAGCTAATAATTGGGGGCAATGCCGGGCAGTAGGATTTGAGTGCTACCTTGAGAACTAGAGATATGGGCTGTGGGAATTTAGAAAAGGAAAAAGATTAAGGTGGACCAGGGTTATCAAGGAAGATTCATGGAAGAGGTAGGCTTTGAACTTACTAGGATCAGAGAGAAAGAGAAAATTGTGCTGAGGGCATTCCAGTAGAATTGGAGAGGGTGAAGGTCTTCTCTTCTTTCCACCTATCAAAATCATTTCATGCCCGAGCTTAGATCTGGCTGACCCTTTCTGTCTTCCACCATGAGGACTGTGATTAATGTCTGCAGATTTCTTTGAATCTTCAGAGAAAACAAGCCTGGTACATGCACAGCGTAAAGCATCAGTGTGATTAAAGTACATCAATTGCAATAGAAATATTATGGACTGAAAGAAAAGATAGCATCCTATATTATAAACAGGATGAAATTAGAAACACTACCAAATACCATTCACCCTTCTCTTTGCTTGGACACATTTAAAATGTAAGTTGAAGGGGAAATATTAGGTTGGTGCAAAAGTAATTGCAGTTTTGCCATTAAAAGTAATTGCAAGAACCACAATTACTTTTGCACCAATCTAATAATTAATTGGATGGATAAGAGCAAAAACTCCTTTCTTTATATGATCTCTGTATTCAACCAAACAGCTACATTTAGAGCGAATGCATAGGATTTCATTATAATTAAAGACATAGTGAACCTGCCATTTTGGGAACATTTTGAAACACTGAACATGTAGATGAAATGATAGTTTGCATCATATTTGATTATGAAAAGGCAGCATCCTATGATGTTGGGTGAAAGCTTTTTTGAAAGCCTACACCTGCTTGCAAATAGAATTTTAACTGGCAATTTGGCATCTAGGTAGTGTGTTATGGCTTATAAAATAATCTTTTTTCTTTCATAAAGAACACAAGGCCACAATTAGTGCCAAGTCTGTTCCCCAGAATTGCTTGGCAGTGTTCCCAGATGTCCCAACAGCCTTGTAGCAGAAGCTTTCCAATCTATTTGCTAGGTGGTGATTTTATTTTTTTCTTTCCATTTAACAGACTGCAATATGTCCCACCCTTTCTGGTATCATTGGTCAATAGTATTTTCAACTCTTTCTTAATGTCTTATTTTCCCAAACCTGAAGTCTTTCTAACATTGACTCTATTATTCTCTTCAAGCCCACATGGTTCTATTATTCCCTTAAACAGACAAACAAACTCTCACGAATTCAGATTTAACTTAAAAGGTGTTCCCCAAACTGTCAAGTAGTACCTCAATATGTTAATAGATATTCCATAAGATAGGGTTTTGATGTCAAATAAACATAGGAAATGCTGCAAAGCCTCTACAGTCTCCACTTAGGGATTTATAATACACATTAGCTGAGAAAAATATAAAGAAATCAAGCAGGAAATGTTTAATTCAAACTGTTTTGAATACAGAATCCTTCATGCGTGTGTGTGTGTGTCTGTGTGTTTGTGTGTGTGTGTATGTGTGTGTGTTCTTTCTATAAGATCCCTGGAATATAATAATAATCATAATCATAATAACAATAAGAACTAACATTTATAGCTATTTCTATTCTTTTCGTGATTATCCTAGAATTTTTAACATGCATAATTAGCATTTTAATATTAATGGCTTTACTCTCCTCTAAATCATATAAGAATCTTAATGTGCTGTAATGCCAGTCACCACCTACCCAAAGTTATATGTTACCCTTTCTTGATATTTAGCCTCACAAATTAGGCATTAATTTTACCATTGAAACAGTCAACACATGTATTCTCTTTTCATGTATTGCAAACCTTCCTTCTGACATCAAGTACCCTCATTAGAAGTTCCTTTTGTGAATGTACAACTAATAGTAAATCCTCTTGGATTTGTGTCTGAAGATGTCTTTATTTCGCCTTTGTTTTTGAAAGATATTGCTGAATATAGTGTTCTAGGTTGAAAGTTACTTTCAGTACTTTGGAAGTTTATTTTCTGAGCTTCTGGTTTTATTCTGGCTGCTGAAAAGTCAGCTGTCAGTCATTACAGATGATTTCTGGGTTCTTTTATATTTTGTTTCTGTTGGGCTGCTTCTATTTTCTTCTCTGTGTTTTCATTGTTCTGAATTTGGCACTCAGTTGTGTGTTTCTTTTCACCTATGGTGAAACACTTTGGGAAACTTCCTTAAACCTTCTCCCATTTAGAAAAAAAAAAAATGCAGTTCGCTGCCAGAGCTCATTTAATTTTACATAAACACACTCTTTGAGGCTGAAGCAAATCTGACTGATTTTCAATGTGAAAATAAAATATAAAAATGGGTCTTGGAGTTATTTCTAAACAGAACTAACATCGGAATCATCTGAATCATCAGAACCATCTCAATCATCAGAATTGTCTATTTTGGAAAAATCAGATTCATCAAATGAATCTTCTGTCAACAACTGTTCGAGAGCGATGTTAACATTACACATAGGAATGCTACATTTTCTAGGATTTGACATTTTCAGCAATCAAGAATTACCATATTTTGTAAATGGAAATGTTAGTAGTGGCGAATCCATACTGGGCTGCCGCAATCTCAGTTCTTGTCTCCTTGGGAGAAAGAATTTGACTAAGGGGCCTAAAGCAGAAAAAGATACTGAGGCAAGTTTCAGTGCAGGAGTGGAAGTTTATTTAAAGCTTTAAAGCAAGAAAGAAAGGAAAGTACACTTAGAAGAGACCCAAGCGGGCACTGTGAAGGCCAGGTGCCCCATTTAACCTTGATCCTAGGACTGTATATGCTGGCCCATTTCTGGTATCTTGTACACCTTTCCCACGATTCTTCCCTTAGGGTGAGCTGCCTGCACGCAGTGCCATCCTTATGCTTGGGAGGTGAGCATGTACAGTGTGTTTAGGAAGTTGTATGCATGACCACCTGAAGCTTTCTTCTCTTTTCTAGTGGAATGGCCCCGGAAGGTCATACCCTTCCATTATATCTCTTATGTGCATGCTTGAGCTCACTTGCCCAGTTTATGAGATTTTATTAGAAGCTGATTACCAATTTCAAGTGTTTTTTTCTGTTTGGGAAATTGTCTCTTCCTGGTGCCTGTAATCAGTGATCATTTTAGTGTGACAACTGCAGACCATCAGTAAATTGCCTCTCCCTGGCACTGGCTGACAATTATCATTTTTAGAGAGGCAGTGTGACAACTGCCAAACCATCATTTGATGGTCACCTGACATGCCTGCTGGGTGTGGTGGTGGGAACCCTCTCCTGCCCCCTCATGCCTGGCCAGCTATCAACTGTAACAGAAATATCACTACTAAAAACAGAATGCTATAAATGGAATGATGTCTTTGGTTTCCAAAGTTGATATACTAGAGCGATGCAATAATAATAATAAAGACAAAATATTTTGTGGCAAAGTTATCTCTGGGTAAATGCTGCAACTGCAAGTGCTGCCAGCAAGTATTCTTGGGGCAAATGGGTAAGGGTTAATTTGTGATTTGGTGTTCTTAACCCCTTCTGGAAAACACTCAGTCATTAGGTCCTTCAATACTGCATCTCCCTCATTATTTCTTCTTGGAACAAAGATTATATGTGTGTTGGATCTACTCATTCTGTCTTTCACATTTCTTAATCTTTTTTTCAAAGGTCCCTTTTCTCTGTCTTTGTCCACATTGTGTGTGAGTTCTTCAGCTTTGTCTTCCAACTCACCAATTCTTTCTTTAACTGAGTTTAATATAGTATTAAATCCATCCATCCAGATTCTGCTTTCAATTATAGTTTTCACTTCTGGAGATTCTTTCCAGAGCTCATTTTCAAATTTATTTAATACATGGTGTTTTAATGAACTTATACATATTTATTTTATGTTCTGTATTTGGTATCTAATAATTTGAATAATGTGAGTCTTTGCAGGTCTGATTCTGAGGTTTTCTATTTTTGCTGAATCTCATTCATGATTGTGTGTTTCCTATGTGTGCAGTAACACGGAACTTTAACTATGGTATTTCTCTGAGACTTGGTTGTAAAGTTTGCTCCTTCAGAAAGAATTTGTGTTTGTTTCTACCAGGCAGGGACACTTGCTCTACTAGACGTTAATACTTATTGAGACTATGTGGTGTTGGCACACAGAAAGACAAATAGAGCTCAGAAACAGATGTTTACATATATGGAAAGTTGATATATGACAGAGGTAGCATTGCAAACACTTGGCCAAAGATGGTCTATTTAACCAGTGATGCATGAAAATGGCTTTTCCTTATGGGACTACACTAGGAAAGTGTATCCTAGCCATATCTGAGTTTCAGTGAGGAAGGATTGTAAGATAACTAAATTGAAGAACAGTTATTTGTATATTAAGACCCATATACTGGCTTCAAGATAGGTATAAGCCCAGACAGTATATGAAAAGATTACATGTATATGCACAAAAAATAGAAAAAATAGGAATGACAGATGCAATAATGTTTTAAACTGTTTTTTTAGTCCTTATAATAGGTGGTGGTTGTATTAACATGGCTTTTCTCTGATTGTTATGTGTATCATATGAGAGAATGTAAATGAATAATTATAGAGTATTCTAACTGTATTTCCCCCTGTATTCTTGAGAACTGGGATTGTCAGTGTAAAAGAAAGAAAATGGAGATGAAGTATAGAAGAGGTTAAATAAAAATCCAATATTTCTGAATTTAATGAAAATACCAGAATAAATAGCACATACTCACAACATATTCTACCCAACTATATCTATCCATCCATCCACTGAAAAGGCCAGAAGCCATGACCTATTCAGTAAAGGGTCTGTCCAAATATTTCCCCATTTTTAATTCTTCTTTGCAATTGATTGAATTAAGAGTTTGAAAATACATATTCTGGATATATCTTTTGTCAGTAGCACTAAGCATATCTATACTTAGATTGTGGTCTTCAAATGCCATTGCATATTCAAAGAAATCAAAATTTCTTGAAGAAATGACTGATTCTAGATATGGGGCAGGAAATGAACAAGATAAATCTGAAACATCTTGATATACTCATATCAAGGAAACTATTAAGAAGACCACTAGAGTCCTGTGTAAAGGCTCAGAAGCTAACTTAATGAGGCTCACCTATTCTATTCTACTCTACTCTACTCTACTCTACTCTACTCTACTCTACTCTACTCTATTCCCATTTCTTATTGCCAAAGATAGGACAATTTGACCTTTAACAAAGATAAGAATTGCATAAATTGGAACCCATTAAATATCTTTGAGTCCATGCATTTCTACAGAGATTTAAAAAAACTAATTGGGGCCAGGTGTGATGGCTCACACGTGTAATCCCAGTGCTTTGGGGGATTGAAGCCAGAGGATCACTTGAAGCCAGGAATTTGAGACCAGCCTGGGCAACAAATTGAGACCCCCAACCATCTCTACAAAATTTTTTTAAAAGTCAGCCAGGTGTGGTGGTGTGCAATATGTAGTCCCAACTGCTTGGGAGGCTGAGGCCAGAGGATCCCTTGGGCCTAGGAGTTGGACATGCAGTGAGCTATGATTGTGCCACTGCACTCCAGCCTGGGCAACAGATAACTTGTCTTTCTAAAAAAAAAACAGCAACAACTAATTGTATGATAAACAACTAAAGCATTACTATGGAAACAGATTAAATAAAAAGAAAGAATCATCAAATGCTTATCCTTGCTTTCCTTTAAGAACTGTACCACTGGAGGCACATATACACCATGGAATACTATGCAGCCATAAAAAAGGGTGAGTTCATGTCCTTTGTAGGGACACAGATGAAGCTGGAAACCATCATTCTCAGCAAACTATTGCAAGGACAGAAAACTGAACACCACATGTTCTCACTCATAGGTGGGAATTGAACAATGAGAACACCTGGACACAGGAAGGGGAACATCACACACCAGAGCCTGTCGTGGGGTGGGGGAAGGGGGCAGGGATAGCATTAGGAGATACACCTAATATAAATGACGAGTTAATGGGTGCAGCACACCAACATGGAGCATGTATGCATATGGAACAAACCTGCACGTTGTGCACATGTACCCTAGAACTTAAAGTATAAAAAAAAAAAAGAACTATACCACTGGAAAATCAAATAGTAGATGAGAAGGAGTAACTCTTTATAAAATTATTCCAACCAGCATAGTGACAGATTGGAAAATCATCATTTTGTTAACATCAACCAAGAGCAATAACTAGACGTTACGTGCCCATCGGTGAAAAAAAAAATGCCACCATTTGATTCCAAAGACATCAAATCTGAGTGTGATCAAGCTCTTGGATCCAGCTTCCAATTTGCAAGACATATATGGTCATGTTGAACTGCAACATGGGATGGCAATCAGCAAAATTCAGACTCAAAGCACATCTCAAGTTTAAAAAATGAATCATGCAGTATGTACATTTTTGTGTCTTGCTTCTTTCACTCAGGATAATGCTTTTTGAGATGCACCTATGCTGCCGTATATATCAGTAGTTCATTTCTGCCTATTACTGAGTAGTATTCCATTGTATCAATATATCACAGTTTGTTTATACAAACTCTTGATGGAAACTGGATTTTTTTTCCCCAGATTTTGGCTATCATGAATAAAGTCGCCATGAAAATTTGTATACAAATTTTTGTGTGAAAATATGTTTTCATTTTCTCTTGAGTAAATAGAATTGTTGGTTTGTGTGGTATGTATGTTTAACTTTCCAAGGAACTGCCAGACTCTTTTCTAAAGTGGTTGTATTATTTTGCTTTCCCGCCTGCAATATATAAGAATTCTAGTTGCTCCACATTTGCAACACTTGTCAGTATTTTAAGCTATTTTAGTCAGTTTGTAGTGGCATCACATTGTGGTTTTAATTTGAATGTCCCTGGTTATTATTATTATTTGAGATGGAGTCTCGCTCTGTCGCCTAGGCTGGAGTGCAGTGGCATGATCTTGGCTCACTGGAACCTCTCCTCCCAGGTTCCACCGATTCTCCTGTCTCAGCCTCCCGAGTAGCTGGGATTACAGGCACCTGCCATTATGCCCAGCTAATTTTTGTATTTTTAGTAGAGACAGGGTTTCACCACATTAGCCAGGCTGGTCTCGAACTCCTGACTTCAGGTGATCCGCCTGCCTCGGCCTCCCAAAGTGCTGGGATTACAGGCGTAAGCCACCATGCCCAGCCTCCTGGTTATTATTGATCAAGCATTTTTCATGTGCTTATTGAGCATTCTTATATCATTTCTGTGTGTGTGAAATGTGTGTTCAAATATTTCCCTGTTTTAATACTATTATTCTTTACTGATTGAATTGAGAGATTTAAAAATGTATTCTGGATATGTCTTTTGTCATGTATTGTAAATATTTTCTTCTTGTCTGTGGCTTGCTTTTCCACTTTCTTGATGATATCATTGAAAGAGCAGGAATTTTCCATTTTGAGAGAGCCTAATTTATCTTTTTTATTTTAAAGTTTATGCTTTTTCAAAAATTATGTAAGAAATCTTTGATTGTCTGAAGGCCATGAAGATTTCCCCCATACCTCCTTCTAAAAATTTTTTTCTTTTTATTTTTTTAATATCTGAAAGACCTATAGTGATATCTCTTCGTTACTGATGTTAATAACTCGTAATTTATCTTTTTAAATCCTTATCCATCTACTTAGAGGTTTATTTTATTGAGTATTTTAGAGAACTAGCTTTTGTTCTCATTGATTTTCTCTAATGCTCTGTATGATTACAATGTTTTAAATTGATTGAGATTTGTTTTATTGCCCAACAAATACTTTATTTTATTGAATGTTCCAAGTACACTGAAAAAGAATTTGTATTCTCTGGTTGTTAGGTGGAGTATCTCTAAATGCCAATTAGGTCAAGTTGGTTGACAAAGTCAAAGCAACATTGGTTGCTTATGACTTTAATATCCCTGTTTTTTAAAAAATATACTTACTCCCTCAATTACTGAGAGAGAAATGTTGAAATCCCCATACATTTATGTGGATCTGTCTATTTCTTTTTCAGTTTGTTAACTTCTGCTTCATGTATTTTAAAGCTCTATCTTTGGGTACATACACATTTAGGATTGTCATATCTTCATAATGAAATTATGCCTTTAATATTACAAAATACCCTACTTTATTCCTGATAATATTTTTGTTCTGAAGTCTACTTCAGCTTCCTTTTATTAGTTTTTGCATGGTATAACTTTTTCCATCATTCTACTTTTTAAAACATAATAGCCTTATTGATATATAATTCACATATTATACAACTAACTCATTTAAAGTGTAAATTCAATGGTTTTTAGTATATTTGCAGTTGTGCAACCATCACCAAAACCAATTTTAAAACATTTTCATCATCTCAAAAAGAAGCCACATATCCTTTAGAGTCACACCTTATTTTCCCCACCCACAGCCCTGGCAGCCACTAATCTACTTTCTGTCTCTATGGATTTTTCTATACTGGACATTTCATAAATATAGAATAATATATAGCCTTTTGTGTCTGGATCCTTCAGCATAAGAGTTTTTCAAGGTTTATTAATGTTATTGCCTATATCAGTGTTTCATTCTTTTCATTGCCAGATAATATTCCATCATATGGATTTGCTCCATTTTACTTAACCATTCACTGGCTGATAGATATTTGGGTTGTTTCTACTTTAAGCCATTCATTATGAATAATGCTGTTATGAATATTCATGTAGAAATTTTTATGTGGACACATGTTCTCATTTCTTTTGGATGTCAACCTAGGAATAGAATTTCCGGGTCATAAACTAACTCCATGTTTAACATTTTGAGGAACTGCCAAACTGTTTTTCAAAGAGGCTGATCCATTTTACATTCCCACCAGTGGTGTATGAAGCTTCCAATTTCTCCACATTATCACCAACATTGTTATTGTCTGCCTTTTCATTCCAGTCATTCTAGTGGATGTGAAGTGATATCTCATTGTGATTTGGATTTGCACTTCCCTGATGGCTAATGATATTGGGCATAAATTAAATTCACAAATGACCATTATCTCTTAAAAGTGCTGTATAGCAGACAACAAATCTTATCATCATCCAATGATAACATGCATTACTCTGTTATTCATATTGATAACTTACATATCAATTTAAATCAATAAAGTATGTGAAGAAATGAGTATCATGTCTTTGGTACTCATTAACCAACAAGTAATTTTATTTAATATCCAAGTGATAAAATACATGGTCAGTTTCAGTCCTGCCATATCACTTCACGCAGCTCAGTGACAGTTTCTAGGTGGCAGCAACAGCTGCTAGTTCAGATATTCTGTAGTTCTAATTGCTTGTCCTCTCAAAGAGCAAGAGTAGGACCAGGCCGCTTCAAGTAGGAACATATGCCCCACCTCAGTTTGGGTTCCCTGTGATCAAAATCTGAGAAAAGATTTTCAGTACGAGTAGTTTCTTTAGGAGGTGAGTCCAGGAAGCACATTTAGGGAGCAGGAAAATAAGACATGAAAGAGAGTAAAGCCAATACATTGGGAATTAATGAATAGGTTACCATCATGGGTGACAGGGTTAATATTTCTGGGTACATTCTAAGAAAATGGATGAAAAACACCCCAGAACTGTCCCCCTGAGGGGACAAAAAGCTCAATTACTTGTTCAGCAACTCCTATCTCTGTTAGTTGAGGGCTCCTCCTGTAGGGTGGGCTCGCTGGCACATTGGGCCTGCCCCACTCCTAAAAGCATAAGGCAGCGTGGCCAAATTTAGGCCTGTGTCCAGACAGTGTCCTCAGGCAGAGCCATAGGAGCCAAGCAGGGTGTGTGGGAGCCATTGGTAGGTGACCTCTGGGGTAATGAAGATGATGTGTCACAGAGTGCAGTGTCAACAGAGTCTCCCTCTCCTTGGAAACTGGAACTCATGGAGATCTCCCTTTCCTTTTACCCAAATCAAGCCCACTCACATGAATATCAAAAAGGAGAAGGGTAATACAAGTCAGATGCTCAATAGTGGAAGCTTGACCCTACGCAATTCAGTCATCCCTCAGCGTCCATGGGGATTGGTTCCAGGACGCCGTAACAAATACCAAAACCCATGGCTGCTCAAGTCCCTTATACAACATGATGTAGCATTTGCATATAACCTGTACACATCTTCCCATATACTTTAAATCATCTCTATATTACTTTTTTTTTTTTGAGGCAGGGTCTTGCTCTGTTGCCCAGGCTGCAGTGCAGTCACATGATCATAGCTCACTGCAGCTCCACTCTCCAGGGCTCAAGTGACCCTCCCACCTCAGTATCTCTAGTAGCTGGGACCATAGGCATGCACCACCACACCCAGCTAATTTTTTAATTATTTGTAGAGACAAGGTCTCACTATGTTGCTCAGGCTGGTCTTGAACTCCTAGGCTCAAGTGACCCTCCCATCTCAGCCTCCCAAAATGCTAGGATTACAGGTGCCAGTCACTGTTCCTGGCCCATCTCTAGATTACTTATAGTACCTAATACAATGTAAATGCTACGTAAATAGTTGTTATGCTGTATTGTTTAGGCAATGATGACAAGATAAAAAGTCTATACATGTTCAGTACAGATGCAACCATCCTTTTTCTTCAAATATTTTCAATATGCAGTTGGTTGAGTCTGCCAATGCAGAACCCATGGATATGGAGGACCAACTGTCCTTTGCTGAATGGGCAAAGGTTAAAAAAACAGTCTGTAAGCAAACCGAACGTTCAGTCTCTTCAGCAAATTCATTCATTTAATTGTCTGTTCATCTGACATGAGGTCTGTGGTGCAGTTGGGTCTCCATGGCAGTCACACTCATGGCTATCATATTCATAATAGGAGTAGGTATATGTGGTGTGCTTTTTAAAAGGAAGACAGCCCTTAAGTTTGTTGCCAGAGAATAGCTGTGGCCACTTTACTCTCAGGTCTTCACGTTTTTCCTCAAGGGATGTGGAAAAAAAAAAAAAAAGATTTCCCAAAACATACAGATGTCACAAGGACTCTAGTCAAGCAACAAAGAGTTACACAGCCACAGTTATCAACACATTTTCATGCCTGAAAAAGCTCTGACCAAACCAAAAAAAATATGTTCATCCTTCTATCATTGATTTTAATTTATAAGTGAATCTTTAAAGAAACAGTTTTCAGGATAAATCAATATGAAGGTAGGGTCAGGGACCCCATGAAGAATAATTCCGCAGATACATTCACCCTCAGAAGTTCTTTGACAGAAGAAATGTCTTCATTTCTTCAGTAAGGTAAATTGCAGATTTTATTATTTTATTATTAAGGTAAATCTTAATAACAAGTAATCCTGTGATAGGTTACACTCTGATTTAACTTTATCCATTCACGTATTTAACAGTGCCAGGTGCTGTTTGAGATGCTGGGGATATTACAGTGAACAAAATAAACAAAGTTTCTGCTTTCGTGTGATTTAGAGTTAATATGGAGAGACCAACAATAAACAATTAAACATATAATAATCAAGTGGTTATAATTGCTAAGGCTCAAAACAAATCAAGAGAAAGGGGATCAGGAATGCAGAAGTGATAGGTTGTCATTTATATTCAGTGGCTTCTTTTCTAATCATTTTGAGTAGCTTCTCTAATGATTTTTGAGCACAGTCCTAAAATAAGAGAAGATGCTAGCCATGCGTTTATCTGGGGATGAGTGTTCCAGACTGAGAGATAGCACGTGCAAAGACCTTAAAGTAGTGACATGACTGATACACACAAAAACAAGGAGACCAAGAACAAGTGAATTAAGAGACATTGTACAAGAAGGAGGTCAGAGGGATTGTTGGGTGAGGTTAGGAAACCTGCAAAGCACGTAGAGCCTATGAACCATTGAGGGAATTTAGTTATTGACTGAGTGACATATGAAGCTATTGTAGGATTTTGACTTCATGGCTTCAAAATTTCACTCTATATGCTGCAGTGGGGCAGAGGTGGAAGAACAAACTGTTTTCAATGCTGTCACAACAATCCAGGCAGGAAGGTTGAGGTTTGGACCAGACCACAGCAATTGTGAGATGGTGAGAAAATATTAAGTTGTGGATCTGTGTTGATTGTAGAGCCATAGGATTTGTTTATGTAAATATGGGGATGAAGAGAGGAGTCAAGGATGACTCCAAGACTCCTCACCTAAGCACCTAGAAGGGCAGAGGTAGGCCCGGTGTGGTGGCTCACGCCTGTAATCCCAGCACTTTGGGAGATTGAGGTGGGCAGATCACCTGAAGTCAGGAGTTTGAGACTAGCCTGGCCAACATGGTGAAACCCCATCTCTATTAAAAATACAAAAATTAGCCTGGCATCGTGGCGGGTGCCTGTAATCCCAGCTACTCAGGAGGCTAAGGCGGGAGAATCGCTTGAACCTGGGAGGCAGAGATTGCAGTGAGCCAAGATCGCACCACTGTACTCCAGCCTGGGTGACAGAGTGAGACTCTGTCTCAGAAAAAAAAAGAAAGGCAGAGTTGCCATTTACTGATACGGGGAAAGACTGTGGGAGAAGCAGCTTTGGTAAAGGAAATTATACCTTTGGTTTTGGTCATAGTAAGTTTGAGATGTCTCAGACATTGCTATGGTCTGAATATTCATGTATCCCCAAAAAAATCACATGTTGAAACTCAATCTCCAATGCAATGATATTAAGAGATGAAGGCTTTGGGAAGTGATTAGGTCATGAGAGCTCCACTTCATGAATTGGGATTAGTGCTCTTATAAAAGAGGCCTGAGGGAGCTTGTGCATTCCTTTTGCCATGTGGGACCCCAAGTCTCAGCATCACTCAATTTACCCAATGGCCTCAGCATTACTCAGTGTAACAAAACTGTATGTCTACCCTTTAGTCTATAATAAAATTTGAAATTCTAAAAAACAAACCAAAAGAAAAAAACACTGCCTATGGGACAAGCAAGAGGAAGATATTAAACACTGGGTTTTGCACCAATATTACTTAGATGTTAGTGACCTTGATGAGTAAAGGATAAATGGCTGACATAGGATGTTTTCATGAAAACAGGTTTCTTTTTTTTTTCTTTTTTTGAGACAGAGTCTTGCTCTGTTGCCCAGGCTGGAGTGCAGTGGTGAGATCTCGGCTCACTGGAAGCTCTGCCTCCTGGGTTCATGCCATTCTCTTGCCTCAGCCTCCCGAGTAGCTGGGACTATAGGCGTCCGCCACCACGCCTGGCTAATTTTTTTGTGTTTTTAGTAGAGACGAGGTTTCACCATCTTAGCCAGGATGGTCTCGATCTCCTGACCTCGTGATCCGCCCGCCTCGGCCTCCCAAAGTGCTGGGATTACAGGCATGAGCCACTGCACCCGGCCAGGTTTCTTTATAAATAAAGAGAATTGTCCAGGCATGGTGGCTCACATCTGTGATACCAGCACTTTGGGAGGCTGAGACAAGAGAATAGCTTGAGCCCAGGACTTTGAGACCAGCCTGGGCAACACAGTGAGACCCTGTCTCTATTTTAAATAAATGAATAAATAAAAAGGATTGAGAACCTGAAATATGGTAAAGAGAAAAGATGAATTCATGAAGAAGGAAGTCTGAAGGCAAATAAAACAAACTTCAATAATTATATGCAAGATCCCTTTACTTCCCTTGGCCTCAATTCTAGGTGCTACCAAATAAGAGGCTGGTCTCTATCTTAAGTTTTCTCTTCTAAATAATGAGAATATTAGTTGTAGGGTTATGGTTGGAATTTGATGGGTTAAAACATGAAGTATTTAGAATACTTCCTGGGCATAGTAAGTTCTTAATAAATGTTTGCTATGATTATTGTATTATCATTATGTTCATTATTCTTATCTTCGCTTTAACCTAGAAATTTTATAACTCTATGTCACCATCATCTTGCTAAGAACCAACCATCCTGATGGCTAGTACCAATCCTAGATTGTCACTGTAGGGTGGATTTGCTTCCTGCCAAAATATTAGTCGCATCTTCCTTGTATTCTCAGAAGAGTCAATTTTAGATTAGAGTAAGGTAGGTAAAGAAAGGAGTTGGAAATGTTTTTCCCTTTGGGTGAGTGGTCCTTTATTGAGAAGTATGGATTGGTAGGTCCAGCAGGCTATAGGCTTGGTGCTTTAATGGTACGTCTATTTGGCTTGAGATAAAACATTCTCTTAGAAAACTCATCCCTAAGTTTTCTGTGGCTTTGGAAATGGCCATTCTCCACAGCCTATGTTTTTTTGCCTGATTGTTTTTGAAGAGTTTACTTGCCCTCTCCAGCTAGAATTACTGGGCTGACTTGGTTTTATAGACTTTGTACTACACCATAATGATTAATCTGCTTGGTCTTTGCCAAAGTCAGCTAGCATCTAAGTGCCACTTGTAATTTCCACATCTATTGAAGCAACTTATCCTAGCTTTGGAGTTTGTAATTGATAAATGTCCAGTACTTGTCTACTCTGTCACTGGGACCTTGGGTATAACATCAAAATAGCGAGATATTTTTAAAGTTAATTTTTTGCTGTCTCTCACCCTTATCCATTTTTCAGATTTGAGGAAGGAACTTTATGGATATGGGAATGGGATTGATAAAAGTCAGAGGAAAAGAAAGGACCAAGAGAAGGTGACAATTAGTTGGTTTCTCACTGAATTAGATCTGTCTTCTCTCCCCTGAGTCAGGCACCTCAGGATAAAGCAGGACATAGCTGCTTCTGCACCAAGGCGAGAGTTGGAGAGGAGTGAGGAAGTCTTTGACTGGCCTCCACCATTCTGCTTCCACAAAACACTTTCTGGCCATTTTGAGAAGCGTGTGTGTGGGGTGTGTGCCCACACACGTGCACTCTAAGTCTGATATCATTATTTTTGCTTTCCAGATGTGGGAATTGAGGGGCAGTGAAAATTAGTACCTCAGTAAAGTCATACAACCAGTAAGTAGTAAAGCCAGGAATTGGACTCAGGTCAGCCTGATTCCAAAGTCTGTATTCTTAAACCCTACTCAAAATGGCCTCCTGATTCAATCTTATTTTTTTATTTTCTTAATTATTTTCTTAATTCAATCTTAATTTCTTAATATTTTCTTAATTTAGTATATTCAAGAGATGTGCAAACATCATCAAAATCAATCTTAGAACATTTTTATCACCAAATAGAAACTCTGTACCCCTTAGCTATCACCCCTAAACCTAACATCCTGCCCAGCCCTAGGCAACCACTAACCTACTTTCTGTCTATAGAACTGCTTGTTCTGGACATTTCATATAAATGGAATGAAACAATATTGGTCTTTTGTGACTGGCTTCTTTCAGCTAGCATGTTTTCAAGGTCCGCCCCAATAGAATATGCCCGTACTTCATTCTTTTTTATTGCCATTAATATTCCATTGAATAGGCCAGGCATGGTGGCTCATGCCTGTAATCCCAGCACTTTGGGAGGCAGAGGCGGGTGGATCATGAGGTCAGGAGATCGAGACCATCCTGGCTAACACGGTGAAACCCCATCTCTACTAAACATACAAAAAATTAGCTGGGTGTGGTGGCGGGCACCTGTAGTCCTAGCTACTTGGGAGGCTGAGGCAGGAGAATGGCGTGAACTTGGAAAGTGGAGCTTGCAGTGAGCCGAGATCGTGCCACTGCACTCCAGCCTGAGCGACAGAGTGAGACTCAGTCTCAAAATAAATAAATAAATAAATAAAAATTCCATTGAATGGATATGCCAAATTTTATTCATCCATTCATCAATTAATAGACATTTGCATTGTTTCCATATTTTGGCTACTATAAATAATGCTACTGTGAACATTTGTATGCAAATTTCAGTGTGGATGTATGCTTTGATTTCTCTTGGGTATATACCCAGAAGTGAAATTTTTGGATCATATGGTAGCTCTCTATTTCACATTTTGAAGAACTGCTTGACTTTAAGTAGCTGCACCACTTCTATTCCCACTAGCAATGTATGAGGATTCCAGCTTCTCTACAGCCTTACCAATTCTTGTCATTATCTGTCTTTTTTGTTCTAGCCATAACAATGGTATGAAGTGACATCTCATTGTTGCTTTGATTTGCATTTCCCTGTTGACCAATGATATTAAGCATCTTTTTGTGTGCTTGTTGCTGTTTGCGTATCTTTGGATACATGGAGAAATATCTATTCAGACTCTCTGCCCATTTAAAAATTCGATTGTCAGCCAGGCATGGTGGCTCATGCCTGTAATCCCAGCACTTTGGGAGGCCAAGGCAGGTGGATCACGAGGTCAGGAGATCGAGACCATTCTGGCCAACATGGTGAAACTCCATCTTTACTAAAAATACAAAAAAATAGTCAGGCGTGGTGGCGGGTGCCTGTAGTCCCAGCTACTCAGGAGGCTGAGGCAGGAGAATGGTGTGAACCTGGGAGGCAGAGCTTATAGTGAGCTGAGATGGCACCACTGCACTCCAGCCTGGGCGACAGAGCGAGACTCCATCTCAAAAAAAAAAAAAATTGGATTGTCTTTTTATTAATACAAGTGCCTTGTTAAATACGTGATTGGCAAATATTTTGTCTCACTTGGTGGGTTGTCTTCTTTTTTTTTTTTTTTTTTGACAGAGTCTCATTCTGTTGCCCAGGCTGGAATGCAGTGGCACAATCTCAGCTCAGCTCACTGCAATCTCCACCTCCTAGGTTCAAGCAGTTCTTATGCTTGAGCCTCCTGAGTAGCTGGGATGACAAGCATGTGCCACCACACCTGGCTAATTTTCGTATGTGTAGTAGAGATGGGGTTTCACCATGCTGGCCAGGCTAATCCACCTGGCCAGACCTCAGGTGATCCATGCACCTCGGCGCTGGGATTACAGATGTGAGCCACTGCACATGGCCCTGTGTGTTGCCTTTTCACTCTCTTACTGTCTCTGTCTCAGTCTGTTTGGGCTGCTAAAACAAAATACTATAAAACTGGGTAACTCACAAACAGTTCTGGAGATTGGAACTCCAAGATCAAGACGCCGGCAGATTGTCTGGCGAGGCTTCCTCATAGATAGTTTTGTTTTCACTGTAATCTGGCATGGTGGAGGAGGCAGGGAATTCTCAGGCCTTCTTTATAAGGGCAATAATCCCACTTATGACGTGCTGCCCTTGAGACCTAATTACCTTCCAAAGGCCCCATTTCCTAATACCATTATCTTGGGGATTAAGATTTTAACCTATGAATTTTGGAGGGACACAAATATTCAGATATAGCAGTGTCCTTTAAAGCACAAAAGTTTTCCATTTTAATGAAGATCTAGATTTTGTTTGTTTGGTTGGTTGGTTGTGTGTTTGGTGACATATCTAAGAAACCACTACCAAATCCAAGAAAGGACACTCACTTGGGTTGAAAAACCCCACAACTCTGCACTCTTAGACTTGTGTCTCAGAAACAAATACCCCACATGTTGAACATTTTATTTTTCAGAAGACAGAGGTTGTTGCCTAACCCTCAATTCTCAGCGCTGGACACATCTCATAATTTGAATCCAGTTACTGAGATAATATATTTAAATTCACAATTGGACTGGCACCTGCTATGATGGAAATAAAGACAAAAATAACCACCAACTTATTCAAGACAAAATGTTAAGAACAGTCTCTTTTCAATACTTGTAAACAACAGTAATGAAACACAATTACTGATATTTTCAGTATCTTATAAGGGAAAAAGAAAGGAGATTCTGATACAAGATGCTGGGTAGGGCATACATCTCTATCTTCCTTTTTGCTCTTAAAATCTTTCGAAATGTTAGAAAAGAGATAAATAGGAATATGTTCATAAAGATATTGAAAATAAGAGGTGGGTGCATGAGGGGGAGGAAGACTTTTACTGACATCTGGAATGGAAGACAGAAGAGTTTTATTGGTAGAAAAATAAGAGAAAGAGAGACACAGCTCAGAAGATGCATAGAAGAAGATTGTAAAAGTTCAGAATATTTCACAAGACTGAGACACCGGAATCCATGGATATGAGACAGAACTGGGGGCTTGGTTGGAGACTTGTTTACAGGATGGTTGTCCAGATTGGCCTCACCTTCTTTCACAACCAGCTCCCAGACTATAGTGGGAGCACTGCCCTCATGCTAAAACCAAGAACTACACTCTAGAGGGTACAAGGCTTGCAGAGTGGGGACTGGTTCCTTACAGCAGAGCCTCTTCTAGCAGTGTAAAATAGGGAGGCAGTGGGGCCTAGCTCTCTGCCCACATGCCCTAAAGTGAAGCCGGGGAACCAGGACCCTGAAATCATACCCAGGTCATGAGGCCAGCCTTCTTATTGATGAGTAGGCCCTAAAAGGGAGAGGCAACCTGTATCAGCTATCTGAGGCAATCAGTCCAATCCTTCATACACAGGGAGAGAAAGTGATCAGCACAAAAGGCAAAGACCACTATGGATAGCAGAGCAAAGGAAACAGATGGTTCAAAGAAGAGAAGATAACCTTAAATGAATAAGATATCACATCCATTAAATTAAAAAGGGCTACTATCTGAGAATAAGAAATAATTCATGGAAATTAAAAATATCATTGTTAAAATAAAAAATTCAAGGGAAAGACTGGACCAAAGAGTTAAACAAATTTCCCAGAACATAGAGAGAGAGAAAAAAAAGCTGACATGAATTATGAGAAGAGTGAATAAATATGGAGAAGCAATATAAGAGGGCCCAAATCTACCCAGTATGATTTCCAAAAGGCTAGGAATTTGTCCAAGAAACAAAGAACAAAGGCTGGTCTGAGGGTAATGAGTTATTTCAATTGATCGTTCAGTCAGTTACAGATCAAACTCCTTGTTCTACTCTTTGTCTGCTTCTCACTACTAGTAAAAGTTAAATAAATAGATAAATAAATAAATAGAATAAAGGGAATTTTTCCATAGCTGAAGACAGGTAAGTCTCATGAGAGGGGGCAACTATAATATACCCAGCAAAATTAGTTTTATAAAAAGACCCACACTTAAATATATCCTCGTAAAATTTCTTTTGCCAGGGCTAAAGAAAAGAATATGTAATACTTATGGGTTGATAGGAGGGCAGGATAGCCTCAGGGGAGCAAAACTCAGGTTGGCATCTGATCTTTTCTTCAGGGTGTGAGAAAATACCTTCAGAGTTCTGATAGAAATGGATTTTTAATAAATAATTCTATTCCCAGCAAAAACTATTGACCAAATGGGATAATGAAATGGTGAAAATAAAGTCCTTAACTGAATATATGATACTTCTTGAAATAATTGTTTGAGAATTTATTCCAGCAGTATAAATAAAAGAGAAAGACATGGAATTATAAAAGCAACCAACCCTAGCCATTCAATACAAAATAAAACCAGAAAAAGCAAAAGCAAGAAAACCCCTACAATAAACTAAACAAAGAATCCTTCAGCAGGATGAAATTGAAAACAGCAAATTAGATCAGCAAGTCAGGAGGCCTTGGAAAGAATATCTTTAAGAAAAAGAAATAAATTTCTTCTAAAATGCTGAGGATTCTGGGTTATCACAGAGAGAAAGTAAAGGCATATCTAATAATATATTATAAAAATTCAGTGCCCTGTTTTCTCTACTTCCTCTCTCCTTCTCCCAATTTAAGTATGTTCATTTATTTTTCTATTGGCACAGGTTAAATGACATAGAGTTGCATCATTTTTTCTATGAGTCTAACCATACATTAAAATGTAAGCTCTATAAAGGCAGGATGTTCACCTGTTGTACTCGGTGATGTATCCTTAGCACTTGGAAGAGCGTCTGGCCCAAAGTATGTAATAAACAAATATTTTTATTGGAATTGAATGGAATTGATTATACAGTGAATAGTAATATTCTTTTAAATAAAATATAAATTCTGACTACTTTTAGACTTAACGAACAGCCAAAACACAGAAAAATAAAGTATAATTATATAAGAAAGTATAAATTCTATAAATTTTGGCAATGTAAAATTAACTATGTGATGAACTGAAGCTGTGACATTGGGAATAGCCATTGGGGTGGAGACAGAGACAGGAAGGTAGGGCTGTTAAATCCTTCATTGTCTTAGAGGGAAGTCAAGAGGTACTGGCTAAAATCAATGAATCAAGAAACAGAAAGTTGAAAATGAGAACTGCAGGCCAGTATCTCTGATGAACACAGATACAAAAATCTTCAACAAAATGCTAGCAAACCAAATTCAGTAATACATTAAAAATACCATTCATCATGGTCGTGCGTGGTGGCTCACGCCTGTAATCCCAGCACTTTCAAAGGCCAAGGCGGGCAGATCATGAGGTCAAGAGTTCAAGAGCAGCATATGGTGAAACCCCATCTCTGCTAAAAATACAAAAACTAGCCAGGTGTGGTGGCAGGTGCCTGTAATCCCAGCTGCTTGGGAGGCTGAGGCAGGAGAATTGCTGGAACCTGGGAGGCAGAGGTTGCAGTGACCTGCGATTGCGCCACTGCACTCCAGCCTGGGTGACAGAGCAAGACTCCATCTTGAAAAAAATATATATATATCATCCATCATGATCAAGTGGGATTTATCCCAGGGATGCAAGGATGGTTCAACATATGCAAATCAATAAATGTGATGAATAATATCAACAAAATGAAGGACAAAAACCATAGGATCATTTCAACTGATTCCAAAAAAGCATTTGATAAGATTCAACGTCAACATCCTTTATGACAAAGACTCTCAAAAAACTGAGTATAGAAGGAACATACCTCAACATGATGAAAGCCGTATATGACAAACCCATAGCTAGCATTATATTTAATGGGGAAAAAATGAAAGCCTTTCTTCTAAGATCTGTAACAAGACGAGAATGCCCAATTTCTCCATTCCTATTTAACATAGTACTGGAAGTCCTAGCCAAAGCAATTAGACAAAAGAAAGAAATAAACAGCCTCCAAATTGGAAAGGAAGAAGTCAAATTATCCTTCTTTGCAGATGATATAAAATTATATTTAGAAAAACCTAAAGACTCTGCCAGAAAACAGTTAGAACTTACAAACAAATTCAGTAAAGTTGCAGGATAAAAAAAATCAACATGCAAAAATCAGTAGCATTTCTATATGCCCACAGAAAAGAATCTGAAAAAGAAACCAGGAAAGTAATCTCATTTACAATAGCTACGAATAAAATAAAATACCAAGAATAAAGTTAACCAAAGAAGTAATCTCTACAATGAAAACTATGAAACATTGATGAAAGAAATTGAAAAAGACACCCCAAAATGAAGATATTCTACATTCATGGATTGGAAGACTCAATTTAGTTAAAATGTCTGCAGTATCCTAAACAATCTACAGATTCAATGCAATCCCTATCAAAATACCAATGACATTCTTCATAGAAATAGAAAAACCATCTAAAATTTATATGGAACCAAAAAAGACGCAGAATAGCCAAAGCCATCCTGAGCAAAAAGAACAAAACTGGAGGAATCACACTACCTGACTTCAAATTATACTACAGAGCTATAGTAACCTAAATAGCATGGTGCTGACCTAAAAACAGACATATAGGGCAATGGAACAGAATAGAGAACCAGAAATAAGTCCACACGTTTACAGTCAATTCATATTTCACAAAGGTGCCAAGAATGTACATTGGAGAAAAGACAGTCTCTTCAATAAATGGTGCTGGGGAAACTGGAGATCCATAGGCAGAAGAATGAAACTAGACTCCTATCTCTTGCCATACTAGACTCCTATCTCTTGCTATATACAAAAATAGAAAACAAAATGGAGCATAGAATTAATTCTAAGACTAAAACTATGCAACTAATAGAGGGAAACATTAGGGAAGCACTCCAGGACATTGGTCTGGACAAAGATTTCTTGAGTGAGACCTCAAAAGCACAGGCAATAAAAGCAAAAATGGACAAATGGGATCACCTCAAGTTAAAAAGCTTCTGCACCGCGAAGGAAACAATCAACACAGGTAGGAGACAACCCACAAAATGGGAGAAAATATTTGCAACCTACCCATCTGATAAGGGATTGATAACCAGAATATATAAGCCCAAACAACAATAGGAAAAAAAAAACCATCTGATTTTAAAACGGGCAAAATATCTAAATACACATTTCTTTAAAAAATACATAAAAATGGCTGATAGGAATATGAAAAATGCTCAACATCATTAATCATCAGAGAAATGCAAAGTAAAACTACAATGAGATATCATCTCACTCCAGTTAAGATGGCTTTTATCCAAAAGACAGGCAATAACAAATGCTAGTGAGGATACTGAGAAAGGAGAACCCTGGAACACTATTGTGGGAATGTAAATTAGTATAGCCATGGAGAACAGTATGGAGGTTTCTCAAAAAGAACTAAAAATAGAGCTACCATAGGCCAGGTGCGGTGGCTCACGCCCGTAATTCCAGCACCTTGGGAGGCCGAGGCGGGCGGATCACGAGGTCAGGAGATCGAGACCATCCTGGCTAACACGGTGAAACCCCTGTCTTTACTAAAAATACAAAAAGTTAGCCAGGCACAGTGGTGGGCGCCTGTAGTCCCAGCTACTTGGGAGGCTGAGGCAGGAGAATGGCATGAACCCGGGAGGCAGAGTTTGCAGTGAGCCGAGATCGTGCCACTGCACTCCAGCCTGGGCGACAGAGTGAGACTCCATCTCAAAAAAAAAAAAAAAAAAAAATAGAGCTACCATAGAATCCAGCAATCCCACTGCTGGGTGTATATCCGAAAGAAAGGGAATTAGTATATTGAAGAGACAGCTGCACTTCCATGTTTATTGCAGCACTGTTTACAATTGCCAAGATTTGGAGGCAACCTGTGTTCATCAATGGATAAATGGAAAAAGAAAAGGTGGGGAATATATACACTAGAATATTATTCAGCAATAAAAAGATTGAAATCCTGTCATTTGCAACAACATGAATGGAACTGGAGGACGTTGTGTTATGTGAAATAAGCCAGACACAGAAAGACAAATATTGCATGTTCTCACTCACATGTGGGAGCTATAAATAAATAAATAAATAAACTCACAGAAATAGAGAGTGGAATGATGGTTGCCAGAGGCTGGGAAGGGTAGTGCAGAGGAGGGGGTAGGTAAAGAAAGGATGGTTAATGAATACAATATATAGTTAGAATGAATAAGATCTAGTATTTGGTAGCAAAACAAGGTGACTACAGTTAACAATAACTTATTGCATATTTTTAAATAACTAAAAGAGTAGAACTGGAAAGTTCCTTACACAAAGAAATGATAAAGGCTTGAGGTGATGAATATTTCAATTACCATGATTTGATCATGACAGATTGGATACTTGTATCAAAATATCACATGCACCCCACAAATATATACAACTATTACGTACCCATAATTAAAAATAAATCTTTTAAAAGAAATAGAAAGATGAATGTATTGTATAAAGCTATAGAAGTGTCTAAAAGAATAAAAAAAAACAAAATATATCTGGAAGTTGCTGTTGAAGGGGAAGTATAAATGAGCCAAGAGCTTCATCTTTCATAAGGGGGTCAAGCAATCAGACATACTTTGAAGTTGATATATAAAAAGTAAAGGAATAATGTTATTATTGTAGAGGCTGGCCTTAGAAAGATTCAAAATAGAAAACTTTTATGCTATTACCTCTGGGGAATGCCAAAGAGTAAAACCTTTACTTTTTAAAAAATTACTCTCCAGTACCAACTGAATTTTTATTACTGTGTGCTCTTACTTTAAAAGTGATATTTTTAATTTAAAAATAGTTTCTCAAGAAAGAGAAGAATTTTTAGGACAGAAAAAAAATGATCCAACAGTTTGCAATTACATACTGCCTACCAGCAAGGACCATCAAACATTTTGCAAACATTATCTGATGGTGAGTGTCAGAATCTACATTTGCCAGATGGAGAAATTCAGACAAAGACGGAAGTAACTTGCCCATTTTCAGTGCATCTGTGACCAAGCCAGTGATAAAACTCAGGCTTCTTGGATTCTGAGTCCAAAGAAAGATTTGGATCGATTTCTCCTCAGAAAAACCACCACATATTGGTACAATGATCGTTAAGGAAGAAATCCAAACTAATAGATGGCATATTCTGTGTTTAGGGCTTGGGAAAAGCTTGTACTTTTCCATTCAAAATCTGTTACCAAAATGCACACTGCCTGTCAAGAAAAAGGCCAGTGCTTCTCTAAAGCACCTGATGGGAATATATATCAGTTTGAGGAGTTGTGCCAGCAAAGATAAAAAAATGATAATCACAGTAACAATCACAAATAATTTTTAATTATCTTAATACAAGGACTATGTCTCACTATATATATAAAGATTTCTGCCATTTTGTGACTACTTAGGAAACAACCTATGGTTAATTAGCTTGATAAATAATTCTGATTATTCTGCCGTATGCCTCTCTTAGTACTATTCATACTACTAGTATTCATACTACTAACACAGGTGGAGAGGAGAAAAAAAATGGACTGATCTGACATAATTTTTACTATTGGTTTCACTCTTAATGTGAAGGTTTTAATATTCATTTTTGCCTGGCTTCTTTATTTAGTTGGAAGACTGGAGGGGAGAGGAGTCATTAAATGATTATAGTAGATTCCTCTGGTTTTGTCAGTGTGGTTCCCTTCCCCCTCCACAAACAAACTCCTCTGAAAACAGGTCTATACCATATGACCATGACACTGGCCCAGATGGCCAGAGTGAGCATTGGACCAAAGCTGCTGCAGATCTTCCAGGAGAATTTGAAAGAGAGAATGATGGGAGTCCAGCACTTAGTCTGGCTGGTTTCTTTCTTTCTTTTTTTTTTTTTGAGACGGAGTCTTGCTCTGTCACCCAGGCTGGAGGGCAGTGGCATGATCTCGGCTCACTGCAAGCTCCGCCTCCCGGGTTCACGCCATTCTCCTGCCTCAGCCTCCTAAGTAGCTGGGACTACAGGTGCCTGCCACCATGCCTGGCTAATTTTTTGTATTTCCAGTAGAGATGGGGTTTCACCGTGTTAGCCAGGATGGTCTCGAACTCCTGACCTCGTGATCTGTCCACCTTGGCCTTCCAAAGTGCTGGGATTACAAGCATGAGCCACCACCCCTGGACATCTGGCTGGTTTCTTAAGTAAAGGAGAGGTAGCTCCAGGAGCCATTGGTGGCTATAGTTTTTAGTGTGTGGTCTGAGAAACGGAAATGAAAAAGGAAGTAGATGTTCAGAGAAGAGCAGAAATGAGAGATCAATAGGGTGACCAGGAATTCATCATTTTTTCAATTGTGGTAAAATACACCAAATATAAAATTTACCATTTAGCCCTTTTTGAGCATGCAATTCAGTGGTATTATGTTCACGTTTTTGTGCAACCATCACCACAGTCTATCTCCAAAATGTCTTCCTTTTCCCAAACTGAAACTCTATAAGCATTAATGGGTAACTCCATTCCCACAGCCCCACAGCCCCTGGCAACTATTATTCTATTTCCTTTCCCTATGGATTTCACTATTCTGGGAACTAATCATTCTTACCAGGGTACTGTTGAGAGTTGTGTTAATAATTTACTGACTTTCAGATTCAAATTCACCCTTCAATACCTGCTCTGCAATAATGGACGGAATTCCATTGAGCATTTCTTCTTCACAGAGAACACCAAGTGAAGCTTTCTCAGTAGAGGGCCCTGATGGGACATTACAGGAGAAAGGAGCCTTCCTGGTGTTGTGGTGGCTGCACCATCAGGCAGCATTGTGGGTGTGGGAACATCAGTGGTGTTCTAATTCCAGCCACAGGCCCAGAACTCATGGTTCCTTGATGTCCTTGCAGCTCTGTCCTGGCCTAATGCCCACTTTCCCATGGCCTTCTTACCACAGACACTGCAGGCTCCAGACCTCCTGTCTGCAATGGTGTCCCTATTCCCTCTGCATGCTCACGTGCCAAGCCATTGGCTGCAGTTTTTGTCATGTGCCACCTGTGCCCCAGAGGGTTGCTTCCTGCTTGCCCAGTGGCTGCAGACCAGCTCTGGCCTGGGCAAATCAGCCAACTTCTCTGCCATCCAGTGGTTGCAATCTGAGCCTTGGGGAAGGGTTCATCCTGTTTTATGTTCATCCCTCCTTGGGTACTCTCTTGGGTACTCAGCCTTAGGGTACCACACAGAGTTATCTTATATATTATAATTGCTCTTTTATCATAATTTTTAAAAATTTATATTTAACTTTCTCTGTTTAAGTCACTGTGGTTTCTGCCCCCTCATGACAAAGACTGACACAAAAGTGAAATGGGCAGGGTGACAGATGTCAACAAGGATAGGCCAGCACAAACTGGCATGTGTGGTCACCTACCCTAGAGATGGGAGGGTGGGTCCTGACTACGCTGGAGGCTCTGATTTATTTCTGAAGTTCAGCTATCTATTTGCCCTTGAGTTTTGAGACAGGCCTATTTCTTAAACTAAATTATATCTCTTTGCTCTTGGAGAGCTCAAGTGTGTTTCTATTACTTGAAACCAAAAAAGCCATCATTAATAAATATGCAATTTCACATTCTATTAAATATGCCTCAGTAAAGGAAATAGAAGGATAAAGAAGGACTATTCTAGAAGCAGATAAAAAAAGAGGAGAAGGGAGATTATGCTGAGGATTAACATGAGAGAAAATCCTAGTTCTTTAAATATCTCAGTTGGGCTTGATGCTGATGTTAGGGCTTCAAGTTCTTCAGAGATGACTCATCCCTATCATCTCTGACTGATGGGGAGCTCACACAAGGGAGCCAGATGGGGCACTGGCCAAGTGATTCTGCATGCAAGAGAGCATGGCTGAGGTCAAATGAGGCCTCCTACTCTTCACCAAAACTAGACTTTGGGAACTGCTCACCTCGTGTATCTGAGAGAAGAGTTAGGTACGCAGAGCCCACCCAAGTTCACTGGCTATAGCCAGTTTCAAGGATTAAGGCTGCTTCACAAATGAACCACAATGGGACAGAGTGAAGGCCCACACCTTGGCAGCATGCTCCCAGTGAAGGGAATGCATGGGGCTGGTTTCACCCTGCAGAGTCAATTCCTACCCATTAATAAAGCATGTCCTAGTAAATATTACACATTTGCCAATCAGACTTGCCATTTGTTTGCTTGTTTTTTTGAGGCAAGGTCTCACTCTGTCCCCCAGGCTAGAGTGCAGTGGTGAGATCTCAGCTCACTGCAGCCTTGCCCTCCTAGGCTCAAGCAGTTCTCTCACCTCTCAGCTAGTAGCTGGGACTCCAGGCACATGCCACCACACCCAAGTAATTTTTGTATTTTTTGGTAGAGATAAGGGTTTCACTATGTTGCCCAGGCTGGTCTCAAACTCCTGAGCTCAAGTGATGCACTCACCTCGGCCTCCCAAAGTGCTAGGATTATAGGCATGAGCCACCACACCCAGCCCAGAGTTGCCATTTTTGTCTGAGGGAGGCAGACAAATCCATACGGGTAGCAGCCTCACTTCTTGACTCCCCAGAAGAAAGAACTCCACAGAGGGGTATAAGGCAGAGGGAGACACTGAGGCAAGTTTTAGAGCAGGAGTGAAGGTTTATTAAAAAGCTTTAGGCCGGGCGCGGTGGCTCACGCCTGTAATCCCAGCACTTTGGGAGGCCGAGGTGGGCGGATCATGAGGTCAGGAGATGGAGACCATCTTGGCTAACACGGTGAAACCCTGTCTCTACTAAAAATACAAAAAATTAGCTGGGCATGATGGCAGGCGCCTGTAGTCCCAGCTACTGGGGAGGCTGAGGCAGGAGAATGGCGTGAACCCGGGGCGGAGCTTGCAGTGAGCCGAGATAGCGCCACTGCACTCCAGCCTGGGCAACAGAATGAAATTCCGTCTCAAAAAAAAAAAAAAAAAAAAAAAGAAGAAGACGCTTTAGAGCAGGAACAAAAGGAAGTAAAGTACACTTGGAAGAGGCCCAAGGGGGCGACTTGAGAGATCAAGTGCACAGTTGGACCTTTTGACTTAGGGTTTTATATGTTGGCGTGCTCCCAAGGTCTTGCATTCCTTCTCCCCGATTCTTCCCTTGGGGGCTGTCCGTATGTGCTACAGCCTGCTAGCATTTGGGAGGGGAGCATACGCAGTGTTTGTACTGGAGTTGTACACATGCTCACTTGAGGCGTTCTTCCCTTACCAGTTGCATGTCCTTAGAAGGTCATATACCAGTTAAACTGCGCCATTTTGCCTTAGTGCGCATGCTAGAGCCCACCTGTCCAGCTCCTGAGATCTTATCACGAAGCTGCTGATCACCAGTTTCAGGTGTTTTCTATCTACTGGGAGACTGCCTTTCCCTGGGCTGTCTACAACCAATTATTAATGTTATGTTTACAGAAATATTGTAACAACCACCTGACCATCACCTGATGGTCGCCTGACTTTCCTGGTGGGGCAAGGGGAGCCCTTTCCTGCCATGCTTATGTCTGACTAGCTACCTACTCTAACAGAGCCTCCCTCCCTGCACTTCCTCTCATGTTAAGATAGGACTGAAATTTTGGTGTCAGTCCCCTCCTCCCTGAGCCAAGATGATAATTTAAGGAGTCAAAAGGAACACAAATATTCATCCTTTTCAATAGTTAACTTTTACCTTACCTATCCAAATACAGGGATTTTTTTTAATTCTGCACAGAATATTTGGTGAATTATAATACTCCTGCCTAGAATCATTTTTATCTTTCGATGTGCCTTTTCTTCAGAGTAAAAAAATGTTACATCAGTCCTTAGTAGAGTATGCAACTTGAGATGCTTTCGCTATGAATGGAGAGAATCTAAGTAGACTTATTCACTTTCTTTCATCTAGAAGTGCAAAGTTGGCTGAGACATGGTCTTTGCCTTCTAGAAAGAGGGGCACTTCCATTCACATTGTATTTCTCTTGGCTCTGCCATGGAGAACAATAATTAAATAAGGTTCTGACCAATCAGAATGGATGATGAAACAAGAGTGGGTGCTGCGACCAGTTGGAGCTGATGTCACAGCTAATGACAGGGATGCTGGCTGTACACATGAAGCAGGCTGTGCAGTGTGTTACAGCGGAGGTTATCTCTGGATCTGTGAGAACCCAAGTCTAAGCTCATAGAAAGGACTGTGGGAGAGTCCCTGGCTGACTTCAGTCAAATCTTCCTGTCAAGTTGATGGCATTCGAAGATACTAAAAAACTAGCAAGTAGTTGGGGATTTTTCAAAAATATTTCCCCCTGCAGCCTCCTCCTCCCATAGGTTTAATCATCTCAGTACATTGCAACACAGCTTTTCTAGTTGCTCTCTCGAAAATTTCTCCTCTTTTACTCTCATATCCCACATTTGCATTGTAAGCAAATCCTGGCAACTCCACCTTCAAAATATGTCTAGAATCTGACTAGTTTTCAGCACTTCTATTAACTATGTTTCCTGGCCCAGCCACCCTCATTTCTTGCCTGGATCACTGCAATGTCTTTCTCACTGGTCTCCTGCCCCACTTCAGTCTATTCGTAATCTGACAGCCAGGGTGATTTCATTAAAATAGAGTTGGATTGTGTTGCTCCTTTCCTGGAAACTCTCCAATGGCTTCTCATCTTAGAGTAAAAGCCAAAGGTCTTACCCTGGCCCACAAGGCCCCACATTTTCTAGATCCCCATTATCTCTCTGACTGTATCTCCTACTAACTCAGTGTAGCAAACTGATGGCAAATCTGGTCTTAATTCTCCACCCTTCACTATATTCACACCTTTTGCAATGTGACTCTGAAGCTCTTCCTATGAAGTGGAGTCTATTTCTCCATCCCTTGAAACTAAGCTTGTCTTATTAATTGCTTTGGCCAATAGAATGTGGCAGAAGTGACAGTTTCCATTCTGAACTTAGGCCTTAAGAGGGCTTATGTGTGTTCTCTCTCTCACTCTCTCTCTAGCCTCTCTCCCTCCCTTTCTCTCTCTGACTCTCTTTTGCTACTGGAGGATATGAGAAACAGAGATATGAAAGCAGACCTAAATCAACCCAGTCATCTTAACAAAACTCTCAGATATGTAAGAGAGCTCAGATAAGATCAGTAAAGCTGTGCTGGCTTGCAGCTGACTGTGAAGGCATGAATAAGCCCCACCCGGATCAGCTCAGCTCAGCAAAACCATCTAGCTGATCTTGAGACTGAGGGGGAAACCTAAATGCTTATTATTGTATACCACTGAGATTTTGAGTTTGCTTGTTACTCAGCATTATTGCGAAATTGATGACTGATGCATTACTTTGCCCATTATTCTCCAGCCTTCTGGAAAACACCAGTCACCTCTCTACCTCAGAGTCTTTGCACTGGCTGTTCCCTCTGACTAGAATACTTCCTCTCAATCTTTCTACCTCCAATAGCTGCATGCCTTGATCCCTAACCAACTTCAAATCTTTTCTCAAATGTCATCATCTTAGTGAGATCTTGTCAGAACATAATATATAATGCAACCTTCTTTGAACACTTCCTATTCCCCCTTGTCAACTTTCTTTTCAGCATTTATTGCTGTCACATACATATATATATATATATATTTTTATTTTTTTATTTTTTTTCCTTGTTTGTTGTCTAACTCCCTTGTAAACTGCTTGGGAGCAGAGATTTTTCGACTATTTTATTCAAGAATATATTCCTATGCCCAAAATGGTATCTGGCACATAAAAGACACACAGTACATATTTGTTGAATAAATATGTGAATGAATGTGAATTCTCCACAGAATGGTAGAAGTGATGAGAAAATGTTCTCCTCAATTTAAAAAAAATTGGTAAAAGTAAAAATAAAACATTACATCTGCTTGATCTATATAACTTCTCTCCTTCTCCACCACCATGATCCTAGTCATAGCTGCCATGAGCTCCTGTCTGCATGGTTGCAATTACCTCCTAACTAGTATTCCTGCCATCAGTCCTTGCTCCCTACAATTTCTTTTTCGCCATTGAAACCCGGATGATTTTCTGAAAGGGCAAACCTGAGAGACCAAAATCCTTAGCATGGCCCCATGGGCTCTTCTCCTCACTCTCTTTGCTCATTCCCCGGTCTTCAGGTTTCCTGAAATAGTCATGCCTCTTCCTGCCTCAGGGCCTTTTCACAAGCCATCCCCTCTTCCTGGGAGATGTACTCTTAATCATCCCTCGATCTAGTCAACTCCTACTCATCCTTCCATTCTTATGCAGAAAAGTCTTCCCTGAATCCACAGGCTCAAGTTTCTCTGAGAGTCTGTGCTTTCTGTTTAAGGCACACAATGCAGTTGATAATTCTGGGTTTGTGCAATTACTTGTTTGATGTCTCCTTTTTCCAATATACTGCAAGCTCAATGAAGACCTAAAGCTATTCAACAGATCATCTGGCTAAGTTTGGCCTGAAGTTCATATAAGCCCTTTGTAGTTGAGAGATTTGTAGTGTCAAACAGGAAACAACTATGAAGAAAGGGCTTTTGCATAATGAGTTGTGTCTTCCGGGAAAGACTCAGCTCCGACGATATTTTTATTCCTTTCTGAAGCCACAAAGGTCTATAAACCGCTCCTCCCCCATGATCATCACCAGCCCATTAGCAGGAGAAGACAGTCGGAGAGAGTATTGACAATCTAAAGGGGTTGTATTGGAGAACAGCACCTCTTGTCATTCTTGCACTGTCATGATTTATGCAACCAAGTATTGCATTAGACAACAGCAATTAGGAACAGAAATGGACTCAGCAAGAGCCACAGAAACAGTGTTGATTAACTCCGGATAGTGTATTAGTCTTCTATTGCTTCAAACAAATTACCACCAACAGTGAATTTAAACAAGACATTTATTACCTTCCAGTTCCGTGGATCAGGAGTCCGAGCACAGGTTAGCTGACTCCTCTGCTCAGGGTCTCACAAGGCTGCAATCAAGACATCAGCTACGCTGTAGTTGTTATCTGAGACTGGATGTCCTCTACCAAGCTCATTCAGGTTATTGGCAAAATTCAATTATTTGGGGTTGTAGGAATGAATTCCCCTTTGCCTGCTAGCTGCCTGCTGGGGACTATGCTCAGCTTGCAGAGACCACTGACATTCCATGCCACGTGGTCCCCACAGGCTGCCACGGCAGGGATGTTTGCTTTTCTCCAGGCCAGCGAGAGTGCACCTCTCTAACTTCTTCCCAGCATCAAGTGAAGAAAGCTCTCTGCTTTTAAAAGACTCACCTGAGGCTGGACGCTGTGGCTCACGCCGTAATCCCAGCACTTTGGGAGGCTAAGGCAGGTGGATCACCTGAGGTCAGGAGTTCCAGACCAGCCTGACCAACATGGTGAAACCTCATCTCTACAAAAAATACAAAAATTAGCCAGGCATAGTGGCAGGTGCCTGTAATCCCAGCTACTCAGGAGGCTGAGGCAGGAGAATCACTTGAACCTGAGAGGCAGAGGTTGCAGTGAGCTGAGATCATACCACTGTACTCCAGCTCGGGAAACAGAGTGAGATTCCGTCTCAAAAAAAAAAAAAAAAAAGACTCACCTGAAAGGTTAAGTCAACCCAAGACAATTTTCCTCACAAGAGTAATATGTCATTATATTCACAGGTTCCGTTCACACTGAATAGAACTATACAGGGCATGTGCATCACGAGTAGGAATATAGGAGCTGTTTTAGAATTCTGTCTACCACAGGGCAGCTGATAATAATAAACTATTGAGTGCTTATTTATTGCCAGCACTGTGTTAAGTGCTTTTTAGCATTTAATCTTTAAAATAATACAACATTATTTCTATCTTGTGTTTCTGTTTTGTTTCTATTTCTATTACTTTATTTTACAGATGGAGAAACTAAGGCTTAGAGGTTGGGTGACTTTGCCCCATTTCACTCAATCGGTAAGAAGCATAACCTAGATTTTGAACTCTTTCTGACTCCATGAACCCATTCTTATCCACTTTGCCTCATCAAAGCTGGTTCCCCTGTAGCCAGGGGAATGAAGATTGTCACTGTTTTATGGATGTAAACAGTGGTTTGGGAAGATTAAATAACATATTCAAGACCACCCAGTTAGTAAGTAATAGAGCAGCCTACAATCTAATCTTCTTCTCAGTCCCACACTGGGGCATCCCATGTAATTGAGGGATACTCCCAAATTGCTTCTCAACTAGAAGAAAATGTAATAAGAAACCCTTCCCCAGAGACAGAGGAAACCAGTGTGTTTTCTGACTCCAAGGCTTGGTAGAATTATATAATACACATTATCAGTTCTATTTCTTTTACTTGTAGTGAGTGAGAAGCAGAAGTGTTTTATTCCCATGCTGAGGAAAATAATGTGAACTATGGGCACCTGACAATCACTCCCTTTGAAGTTTCATAATACTTAGCACCAGGAGCAGGCCCTCTCCTATGGCGATGAAAGGTTAGTTAGTGATTATTCACTTCCCCCTCTTTGTGCCTTTACACCTTTAAATGAAAGGTATCCTGGAGTCAAAGCAAATAATTATTCATGGATGAGGATACGTTTCCTTGGAACTAACATTGTTTTTTTCATGACTTCTTGCATGGAGACAAAACAGCTTTGACCCAGAGCTGTTAACTAACACAAATTATCCATTGCAAACGTCATCACATCACACCACCCCCACCTGTGCTTTGGCAACCAGGGGCCAATTTTCCCCTGAGAGTGGTGTCCACCTTGTTTCCCCTGTTCTTTCCCATGGCTACGAATGCAAACAGTAAACTTGGTCCACAGACAGACATTAAAAGGGCATATTGTAGTTGTCTTCAATACCTGATGTATAATCTCCCCTGTCCTGCAATTGTCTTTCAGGCAAGAAACAGAAAACAGTCATCAGAAATTTTTACTTCATTAAAGTGCCCTGCCTGGTCACGGTTTGGGTTATAACTGCATTCCTCTGTTAACAGCCAGGGCTTCTGTTGGGCAGCTCCTGTCCCAGGGTTGTAGCTAGCCCCAGGCACCAGGAGGAACATTCCTTTCTCCTGCCCCCTCAGATGAGGGCTGGCGATAGCCGCCCACTGACACTAGCCCCTGGGACCTTCACAATTCCTAGATGGTTGCCTTAGCCCTGCCCATACCTGAGTAAATAACTCTTTTATAAAAATATTCTGAAACCAGAAACTCTGGCTGAAAATGCTCTAAACTGAAACCACCTTTGGAAAAATTCTAACAGTGAGAAATTGATGACATTTAAAGGGACCTAACCAACTCCATCTTCCCTTTAACCTTCAAGCTGCCCTTGTTCATTCCTGGGCATAGGCCAAACTAACTTTGGGAGGCATTTAGTTTATAGTTTAGAACTATTAAAACTAAAAAGATGACAACAGCCCTTTCCCAAAACAAACCTCCTTCTTGCCTGGGGACAAGACTGCCTTTGTGGGACTAACAAGTTAATCACAAGATTAGAAATTATGGTTTAGAAGCCATGCAGCCAGAGGCCACAAGATTCCTAACCTCCTCAGTTGCTCTCCTATAGATAATATTGTATCCTATAGATAATATTGTAGAACCTAAGACTGGTGCTTGAGATATTTTTCAGACCCTGAATTCTGATGGATAAGCTGGCACCACCCGGACTGGTAAACTGGCACATCTGGTCCTATGGCCTCTACCCAGGAATTGACTCAGTGCAAGAAGACAGCTTCAACTCCCTATAATTTCATCCTCAACCCAACCAACCAGCATTCCCCATTCCCTAGCCCCTTGTTTACCAAACTATCTTTAAAAACCTATAGCCTCTGAATTTTTGGGTTGGCTGATTTGAGTAATAATAAAACTGCAGTCTTCCATTTAGCGAGCTTGAAGTGCACTTAACTCTTTTTCTATTGCAATTCCCCTATCTTGATAAATTGGCTCTATCTGGGCATCAGGAAAAATGAACCCAGTGGGTGGTTACAAATGCCTTATTAAAAGTATTGACTTCAGCAACAAGTATAAACTGGTATTAAAGCATTAGCACATTGTTGAGGGGGAACTGAACATTTGTGCATTGCCCAGATAACACCACACAGATTACCTTGTAGTCACACGAGGGAAAACATAATGCTGCCTTGGAAGAAGAAAATTGTTGTTTGCCTTAATTCACTGGTCACTACTAGAATCTCTAATGGTGGGCGAACCAGCAAATATACATATCATGACAAAATACAATGAGAAGTACATATCTCCTATGATATAATCTAGCTAACAAGGTTTAAATTGAATCCACCATGCTTTTGCATTTTACTTTCTCTTTTGTTTTGTTGTTTAAGAGATGAGGTCTCACTATATTGACCAGGCTGGTCTCGATCTCCTGAGCTCAAGTGATCCTCCTGCCTCAGCTCCCTAAAGTGCTGGGATTACAGGCAAGAGCCACCACGCCTGGCCACATTTGACTTTCAGTTTATAAGAAATAAGAAGGTCAGAGAAACAAGCTAAATGAATCCACAAGGAAGCAACTTGTCAAATCCAGAAAATGGGTTGTTCCTTAGGCTAACTGGCCAAATTCATTTAATAAGCCTAATGTCATGTTTATGCTTGGAAAAGGGCTTAAGAAAAATCCATGCAATGTGTAGGCCTAAATTGGTTCCTAATTAGACAAACGAACTACAAAAGACGTTTTGGGAATGACTTAGATCATCAGATATAGACTGGATATTAGGTAAAATATAGTGACATATATTGACATGGAAAGTTTTATAAAAACAGTATGTAACAATTCATAAAACGGTATTTTTCTCAGTTTGTAAAAAAAGATATGTCTGCATATATATGTATGCCTAAAAATTTCGGAAGGATGTACAATAGGATATTAACAGTGGTATGCTCTGGATGGTGGGAATAGTGTATTTTTATTTTCTTATTTTGTTTGTCTATACACGGGCTGCTTTGTAATTATAAGAGGTTTTTAATTTAGTAAGGAGAAAGGTTATCAGTGTAAGTGTGTAAGTTTAACCAAAGCCAAGGGAGTAAATGACGTCGCCCAGGGAAGAGCACGTGAAAAACAAGAAGGTGGCTGAGGAAACAGCTTTTAGCAACATCAAGATTTCAGAGAGAAGACTGGAAGGAGAGCTGGTCAGACACTGAGGAAGAGCCATGAGGGAACAGAAGAAGCAGGAACGCCAGAGGAGAAGAGTGCTCCCAGAAACAGGAATGGTCAGGTCCCAAATGCTGCAGACAGGTAAGCAGAATGAGGGTTAATTAACACTAGGCCTCTGACCTCACAGTGGGAAATGCATGAAGACTTTTGCCCAGGGAGGGGTGAAGAACTACAGGCTGCTTTTGTAAGAAGTTGGTAATGGAGGGCAGGAGAGACACAGGCTGTTGTGGAGGGGGCAGGTGTGCCCATCTTTTCACAAGGAGAGCCGTCGCCATTCAGGTTGTATTCTTTGTGAATGAAAACCCCTGGATCATTACCGGGATACGCTGTGAGTGGTACCCCCTGGGAGGAAATGAAAAGGAGGACCCTAGGAAGCACGAGGAGGAACGAGTTATTTGGAAATGGAGGAGAGTTTAGCAATTTGCAGAAAGTCCCAGGGAATGGAAAGATTGGAAATCTAGGAGGAGAGGGAAGGATCACTTGTGCCACAGGATCCAGGCTTGTGCAGAGGTGGGAATGAGGTGGAGAGCAGAGGAAGCAGGATGGGGTTTGGGGAGAACTGAGACAGGTGTCCTGTGAATCAGACGGCAAGGGGCCAGCACCAGAACGTGCCAGTCACGCTTCCATGGAAGCTGCCAGACTACAGTGATGATTAGCAATTATAAGTATACTTTGAAAGCAATTTTTCCAAGTGGCAGTGTGCTGCTTTGGGGATTACTGTAGAGCCATACGGGCAGCTCTGAGATCATGTGAACTTCATACGTTACTGGGGAAGGGGACTGCCAACATGATGGGATTTAAGGGACAGCCAATGACCCGTCACCCCCAAACTATCTCCCAGGGGCTTTTCACAATGAGAAGCAATGGGATAACGTGAATAGATAATGCAAGGTGTTGAGTCAGTGGACGAGTTTGCAGTCCATCTCTATTGTTATGTACCTTTTTTGTACTTCAACGAATGCAAATCATGTACTTTTTGAACTTCAGTTTGACTTGCTTCCATGAACATTTACCAAATACCCTCTGGGCAAAAATGGCACTGCCCTCAGTTCAGCCCAGGATGTTTCATTTGATCAAGAATCTATTTAGAGAAAGGGCTGGAATATTCTGGAGCTGTGCCTGCAGTGAGAAAGATACAACAGTTCTCTGTGTGCCGGGAACAGAGAACTGCCTCTCCGACCCCGCCAAAAAAAAAAAAAAAAAAAAAAAAAGCCCAAAAGAAGAATGAAGGTGCCATGTTGACTGTGACAGTCCTCTTCACCCCGTCACTGAACGAAAGAGCCCCGGTGCCTTCTGTCTTTCTGTCCCATGGAGTCCTGCCTTGGTGCTGCAATCTGTTGCTTGTTGTCAGGGTCAGCAGGTCTCAGATGTGCACATAACCCTCCAAACCGGGGCTTCGAGGAGACCGCAGCCGTCTTCTGGGAGATCAAGCGGCTGCTCAGGGTCGAGCAGCTCCTAGCGCATTAATTAGAGCCTATATCCCAACTGCTGCACTTGCTGTGCCCGGAGGCTCTGGGACAAGCTGTTGGTAGGCAGGTTTTTTTTCTCTGCTGCCCATTTCTAGACATTCATCTTCCCAATTTATCTTTCAAGCAGTACCTTGCCGGAGAGGAGTGGTATCCTCCATTCCCTTCACAGCTTTAGGAACTCTGAGGCTTTGTACAAATGTGTACAAAGTGTAGAGATGCCAGCCGACACGAGAGTGGGAAGGAACGCCGCAATGGGAGAGACTGCAGGGCGGTGCTGGGCTATTAATTACAGCTCAGTGGGGATGGGGAAGGAAACGGTAACTCAGAAACGGGCTCCAGAACTACAGCGAACAGGAAGATTTTAATGAGAAAGTCCCGGAGCGGAAATGACTCAGTGGTTTGGAAACAGTGGGCTATCCAAACAGAGGGAAGGCAGCCAGTCCAAAGGGGGGCCCCTGAGGAGGGGCAGGACTTTTTTTGGTTCCCAAAACAGAAACCAGCTTCATTCTTCACTTGGGTTTGAGGAGGGGAATCCTTGGGGTGGGAGCAGCTGTTGCTACAAGATTGAGAACCATATCTTGACTTTTCCGGGCAGGGAGACTGAGACCACATGGTGAAGAATCTGTTTGGAGAAAGGGCTGGAAGATTCTGGGGCTGTGCCTGCAATGAGGGATATACAACAGTTTTCCCTATGCCTGGAACAGAGAAGCTCCTCTCACAAAAAAAAAAAAAAAAAAAAGCCAGACAAAAGAAGAACTAAGGTGAAGAGTTTCCTGTGATCATGTTATGCTATGTGCATGCACAGCAGAGAGGGAACACATTTTATATTTTCCAGTTCAAAAATCAGGGCATGGCATTTAACAAAACATATTTTTTCCAGTTTCTGAATTTGTGTGCATGAAATACCTTAAAATGATATGAAATGAAATTATACTTCATCACAAATTGAAATAAATGAATTTATTACAATTATAACATTGCATGAAATTGGGAGTGTCTTGGGAAATCTGGAATGAATGAACACTGTGTTTCCAACTGAAGCGTATCTGAGAAGAGCTGAGGAACAAAACTTTACAAATCATGAGCTTATTAGTTTCTTCCTGAATCAGTGGTTGAGGGAGGAGGAAAAAGGAGAGAACGAATTCCCTTCTGAGAAGTGGGGTCGGGGAGAGAGAGGCCCTTGCAGTGTATTTGAGTGTAAAGGATGAGGAAGCTGGGACCTTGGGGAACTGACCCCCTGATTTTCAACTCTCTACCTGTGTCTCAGGAGAACCTCAGGTTCCTGATCTGCAAAGTGCTCACAGAATTGCTATGAGCTGATATCCACTGGGTACCAGTGTCTGTCCCTGATGGGTCTTGCATGAATTTTTTCTTCCTTGACCCCATTTCAGGTGATGTATGCAAAGATGCTCCCACTTTTTGAAAGGTGCCCTGTCACTGAAAACACCTTGCAATTTCGCTGGCTTCTGGGGATGGAATAGACATAGGCATTTGGGCCTCCTTCAGAAAGGCAATGAGGCCAAGCCCCCCCAAACAGGGCAAGCCAAGCTGCTGCTGGTCAGTGCCCCTGTGTACCAGTAATGGGCTTGGCCTTTTGCTGGCTGGAGAGGAAGCTCTAAACAGTCTGGAAGGAGAGAAATGTTTCTGTTGAACTAGGCTAGAGCAAGAGCTTGGTAATTTTGGAAGAGTGAACATCAAGAGCAGTAAAGAGGGAAAAAATGTAAACACAAATGACCCGCGGAGCTCCCGGTACATTTTGTCTGCCCCGAGGAGCAGTCTTGGCAGGAAGACTGTGAGAACCTCAATCATGATCACAAGGACCTTCCCAGCCTTGGCTGATCCAGCAGTGGGCTCCTTCAGGGACTTAAAAGGGCATTTTATAAGCTACTCACCGAGGACCTCCTGCTAGGGGTAGGGCAGAGACTCTTGTCATTTCCACCTAAGCCCAGCTTTCAATGCTGTCAATTCTGGGTACCCTGGCTTCTTCCACAGAGGTCTCTGTCTTTTAAATTTTGTCACTTACACTACTTGCTTCAATGACTCTGAACTTGGCGTGCCGTTCTGTGGCTTTGCTGCTGTCTGAATCACATGCTTTTGCTTGCATTACCAAGCAGGGCTTGGAGCCCAGTCTCAGGAGGAGGTGGCCAGTGCTTCCCATTCCAGTTACCAAGGCTAGTTAGGGGCTTGTATCACTCTCTTCCTCAAGTTCTCTTTTCTCATTCTAAATTAGCATTCAAAAAAGTTTCCAAGTAGGGGCCTTGGGAGGAATTCAAGTCAATTCAAATTAATGCGTATTTGAGCACCTACTATGTGCCAGGCATGCTGTGGGATACCAAGGTGAGTCAAACCTTAGTTTGTACTCCCCCTAGGCTTTGCATGCCTAGAGAGCAAACAGTGCCAACAGGCTGGGAGTGCAGGCAGACTGATGGAATGGAAACAGTTCATCGTTCTCATATTCATTCAAAAAATGTTTATTGAGCACCCACTATGTGCCATGCACCTTTCAGTACCTTGGGGCTATAGCAAAGGGCACAATTATGGGATCTAAGATCAGACAGAATTGAGTCAAAGCCCAGACTTTGACATGAGCGTGTTCTTGGGCAAGTCCCCTAAACATGCTGATCTCCAGATTTCTCATTTTTAAAATGTAAATCATAACATATTAATATTAACAATACTATTTTGCAGTGTTCTTGTGAAATCAAGATGTAGGTATGATAGGCATGCAATAAATGTGGCTGTTTAGTTGTTCTAAAATAGATAAACAACTATGTATAATGGTTGAATATGCAAGTGGAGAGGTAAAGAGAAATAATTTTAATTTTTGACTCAATGCATGGGCATGACAGAAGGAGAAATAAAGCTGCATACTGTCAGCCTTTGCATGTGCTGTTTCCACATGTGCAGATTCAGCCAATCTTGGAAAATTGGAAAATATTTGAAAACATTTAACTAACAATACAACAATAGAAAAATAGTACAACTAAAAATAATGCAGTATAACAACTATTTGCATAGCATTTACATTCTATTAGGGATTATAAGTAATCTAGAGATTATTTGAAGTATACAGGAAGATATGTGTAGGTTATATGCAAATACTATGCCATTTTAGATAGGGGACTTGAGCATCTGTGGAATTTGGCATCTGTGGGGGTCCTGGAGCTGATCCCCTTCAGATACTGAGGGACAACTGTATAGACAGGTGGCATTCTAGACCACGGTATGCCTAAAGCAGTGTTCCTCAAGGTTCCAGGAGTTTTCTAAAAGAGTGATGTAATTTTTCATTTTAAAACTAGACTTTGATGATTGTCTCATTTACATAGATTTATATACAGTTGACCCTTGAACCACACGGATTTGAACTGTGCAGGTTTATTTATATGTATATTTTCTTCTGCCTCGACCACCCCTCAGACAGCAAGACCAACCCCTCCTTTCCTTCTCTTCCTCAGCCTACTCAATTAGAAGATGACAAGGATGAAGGCCTTTATGATGATCCACTTCCACTTAATGAATAGTAAATATATTTTCTCTTCTTTATGATTTTCTTATAAACATCTTCTTTTCTCTAGCTTACTTTATTGTGAGAACACAGTATATAATATATGCAACATACAAAATATGTGTTTATCGGCTGTTTATGTTATCAGTAAGGCTTTTGGTCAACGGTAGGCTATTAGTCTTTAAGATCTGGGGGAATCAAAAGTTATATGCAGATTTTCCACTGCATGTGGGTTGGTGCCGGTAACCCCCAAGTTGTTCAAGGGTCAACTGTATATCCATACATATAAATATAATATATATGTACTTACAAGTTTACATATTCTAAGTTATCTGGATGTCCAATTTATAATCCAGGCACTGCATGATTTAAGCCTCTATGTATTTACATGTATATCACAATGTGTAATAAATTAATGCTAAGTAAAGCTATTTATTTTCAAAGCTAGTGAGGAATGAAGAAAGGTGGACTTAACACAAAAATGCGTTTGCACAGCAGAGTCCATTTTGTACAAAGGAAGGTTTAGAAGTCGTTTGAATAGAAAGAAATTGAGAGATGAGAGAAGATGTTTGCATCAGGTACACGGTAATATGAACGGGCTGATTTCAAAAGCGCATGGGCTTGGAGAGTCAGTACCACACTACATGTGGTAGAGATTTCATTTTACAAAAACAATATTAGGTCACCTTTCATGAATGTTATTAATTACAATTTTACTGGTTTTATGACTTTTTGGTATTTAAAACATAAATATGTTAGTTGTATATAAACACTAAAGTAAATGAGCTGATACCTGGTTTTATACTGTACAAATTTAAATAACATGTTAATAAATAAAAATAATGTAAGTCTAATCTAGGGATCCACTAGACCTCTAACAGGCAAGATATGTTCTTGGTTTAGGACAAGGCTGCTGGATTCCTTCCCGTGTGTAGAAGGAGAAAGGCTTATTAGAAATGCTGCCATTTTCCGGAGGAGGGCCTACATGAGCCGATTCCTGCAAACATTCCAGAAGTGAGGCTATCACAGAAGATCTTGGAAGGGTGCAAAGCAGCCTGTACTATTGAGAACACTCTGTTTCCCCAGCTTTCTTCCAATTGAACCTCCTGACTCACAGAAACCTGACCTCCTATTGCTTTTCTCTACTTTTTTCACCTACTTATTACACAAGTTGCAGATGTACCACGTGCCAGCTGTTGTGCTAAGCACAGGGATGCAGTAGAGAACAACATGGACATGGCTCCTGTCCCCAAGGAGCTTATAGTGGAATGGACCATTGTATTCAACTTTAACTCTCAACTCTCACTTCCTGTTCTTTTCTACAAACCTAAGTCTTTAGAATCGTACACAGAATTCCCACTCAACTTTTGCAAATAAACAAACTTCTTTTGATTTACTCAGTGACATACCTAGAAGACAGCATGTCCCAGGTGTGTCAGGGACATTTTCTCCAGTCTTTTTCTTAGTGCTTGTCTGATTCTAGGCTAGATAGCTACAAAGAGCAAGGTCTTTGGAATTAGGGAGCCGTGTCAAGTTAGGTTGGTTCTTTGGAAGCAGAACCTGAGGCAGGGTTTTGAGGACACAAGATGTATTGATTTAGTCAAGAAAAATATGTAATGGAGGAGGGGAAGCAGGAAAGTGAAGGGGGAAGAGTGAAACAAGAATGTATTCTCAAATGTGATCCCCAGAGGACTTTGGAACATACATGATGTCACAGACTTTCTGCGGAGTGTGTACGTATGTATGTGTGTATACTGGAGGTGAGGGGTGATTGGGGGGATAACTTCCTAGCTAAGGCAGCTCCCAAGGGCTTTAACGATAATTTCCAGAAAAGGGAGAATCTGTGAGCTGTCAGCTTACCACCCTGTAGGATGAGCACACCAGCCTGATAAAGGGGATCTGAGTGGGACACCAAATGAATCCACCACACACACTGAGGTTCAAGTGCAGGGTTTGCCTTCACAAGTTAGCATGACCCTTATATGAGATGACTGTGAAATTCACCTAGTGCCATAGCTGTCACTCCCTTTCCCTTCAGGCACTACAATTAGAAGTTCTTGACAGACAGGCCCAATTAGGAAATCTACCTGATTTATACTTGTGGTTTGGCAAGAAGGTGAAATCTGTCACTGAAATCCGTTATGCTTTATCCTTATTTCCTGCACCCCACTCCCGAACCACATGGAGGAATCCATCCTCCACCTGGCCCTGTGCTCACCCATGCTTGGGTCATTACCCATAAAGAATTAGTTTCTTACCTGTCTAGAATTGATACCTCTCATGCAGTGCTTCCCAAACTGTACTCCATTAAACTGTAGTTTAATGAGGTCAGGGAATAAGGGTTGCTGTAGACAGAATAATTCACCTGCCACCAAAGTCCACATGTAATCTCTGGAACCCATGACAATGTTCACTTACATGGTAAAACAACTTCACAGAGGTGACTCAGGTTAGGAACCTTTGAGAAGGGGAGAGTATCCTGGATTATGCAGATGGGCCTAATCTAAACACGTAAGTCCTTAAAAGCTGAAAATCTTTCCTGGTTGTGGTCAGAGGGAGATAAGACAGAAGGAGGAGAGATTCAAAATATGAGAGGGATTTGACCCGCTATTGCTAGTTTTGCTGATGGAGGAAGGGGCCGTGAGCCAAGGAATGTGGGCAGCCTCCAGAAGCTGAAGAGGGCCCTCAGCTGACAGCCAGCAGGGAATGGAGCCCTCAGTCCTGTAATGGCAAGGAACTGAATTCTCCCAACAACCTGAACTACAAAGGAAGCCGATCCTTCTCTTTGAGCCTCAAGAAAGGAACACAGCCCTGTTAATACCTTGATTTTAGCCTAGTGAGACCTGTATCAAACTTCTGACCTCCAGAACTGTAAGATAAATTTGTGTAATTTAGCTGTTATGTTTGCGGTAATTTGTTGCAGCAGCAATAGAAAACTGATACGGGGCTCTGCTCAGATGTGTCTGGGAAATGACGCTATAGAACATATTGATCATCTTGTTATGGAACAGTCATAGTAAAAACAAAACCAATAATAAAACGTTAATTGAATCAAAGAGCAGATAACTTGTTCACTACAAAGAAAAAAGCGGACACTGCACTGATTCATAATTCTGTGTTCCGATAGTGTCACATGTTGTGTGCAAATAGAGGGCTGCCACAGACTCGCAGCATCCAACTCCGTTGTCATAGTTACTCTCTGAAGAGAAAGATGCCCTGACAAAGAGCAGATTGACTGTGGTACGTGGTGGGAAGGTACCCCAAGGTGGCCAGATGCCTCTACATGCGTGTCAGAGATGCTTTCTGAAATCTGTATTCAGTCAGCTCTGCCCCAAATGGAAACAGTCATTTGCATTTGGAAGAGGAGGAGTTGTTCTTCCATCCTAAGACCAGGAAAACAAATATCAACAGAAGCAATGTTTTGAAATGGATTTTGCCCCCAATTAATTGGGGGCAATTAAGTTACTCTTGGTAACTTCTCATCGTCATTTCCTATGCTTCTTCCACTCAGTCCTTCCTCACTGGCCACACTGGGCTTCTTGTTATTTTTTTAACATGCCAAGCTTATCCCTGAGACTATTCCTGCTCTTCCCTCAGCCTGGAATGCCCTTCTTCCAGAGGTTTGCTTTTTTCACTCCCTCACCTCATTCAGGTCTCTGCTCAAATGTTCCCATTTCAGCAAGGTCTTCCCTAAGCACTTTATCTAAAATAGACACCCCTCTCCCTAATAGTGTCACTCCCCTTACCCAACTGTTATATTTCTTTATGGAGCTTCTGTGTTTATTTGAGCAGTTGTTTGCTGTTTCCCCACCAGACTGTAACCTGCATGAAGGCAGGCACCTTGTCTCTTGCTCACTGCTATTACAGCCCCAATTTCTGGCAAATGTTAAGTGCCCAGTAAGCATTTGTTGAAACCATGAAGGACGTGCGTGGAGTCTTGGTCCTCTGCTGCCTGGCCACCCCTCTTGTACTCAAATGACAGCTACTTTGCCACCCCAATGTCTTCACCAAATCCAGGTTCTTCCCCTGGCACTATGTAATTGGTATGGCAGATTGCATTTTTCAAAGATGATCACCACAATCTTATATCCCATACCACATGACCTTCTTACAAATTAATGTTAATGCCTCTCCACTTAAGAAGAATATCGGTGTTCCCTCTTGCGTGGGTGCTGACCTGTGATGGTGTGACTGTGCTGTGACACTATGTAACTTCTAAGGGTAGATCACAAAAGGCTATATAGCATTTGCCCCATTTTCTCAGGTCTCTCCCTCTGGGAATGCAGCTCCCATGCTGCAGGGAAGTCCAGGCCATATGGAGAGACCATATGTGGGTGTCCTGACAGATAGCCAAGCTGAGGTCCCAGCTGACAGCCAGCACCTATTTTAATGTATATGAGAAGGTCTTTGAGATGACTTCAGGCCCATGCATTATCTGACTGTAATTCAGGAGACACCCCAGTGAGAACCACCTAGCTGAGGCCAGTCAACCCCTCAACTCCAGAGATGATAATACAATGATTGCTTTTGTTTTAAACCACTAAGTTTAAGTGTGGCTTGTTATGCAGGAATAAATAACTGAAACAGATGGGATATGGAGTTGGCTATTAAAAGATCTAACATCTAGCCTCTGTTCTGTGCCACTCATATTCTTCAGTCCCCGGACAGCCCAAGGACTCAGTTCCAAATTTCCCAAACCATAGCAAACATGGGGCCATCTCTTCTAGCCTTTATCCCAGGGTGATTTAATGAAAATTGGTCATCCTTGGGAATTGTGTCTATAAAAAATACATATATATTTTGAGATTTTCCTATGATCACAATTTAGAATTTGCCTAGGGTCAGTTGCTCTTAAGATTAATAAGTCATACAGGACAGCTGTGTTATTGAGCCCCACTCCACTGTCAGTCTTCTCAGCCCAGCCCCATGCCAGTCCCTTGTGGCAATTCCTTTTCCAGGCAGTCCTCACCATCTATAAAGCCAGAATCTGTACCTTTCCAGTCAAACTCACCTCTGCAGCTGTAACAACCTGTCATAAGGCTGCTTGGTTGTTCCTACCCACCAGTTCTTCCTCAAGAGTTGGGGCAAAACTAGAAGCCACTCTCCCTCACTGGGCTATTGCTGGGGCCAATCTAGGAGGGCTTCTTAGGGAGTTAGCATCATTGCTGACTGGGGGCTGGATAGCAAACCTATGGTCAGAGCTCTTCAAATGCAGTTAACCATCAAGTCTGGAGAGTAAGTTGGAAATTGAAATATATGCAAAAAAATATAGTGTGTGTCTATACCTGGGGGAAGAAAACAGGGATACTGGATGGGAGGATATATAGAATTGGTCAGTCAGTACGCAGTGTTTAAGATCATAAGACCTGGTCTTAGGTGGGCCTGGGTTTGAATTCTGACTCCACCACTTACAAACAATGTGCCCTTGGGCAAGTTCCTGACCCTCACTAAGACTCAATTGCCTTATCTGTGAGTAGAACTAGTAATAGAGCCTCCCCCATAGAGAGGTTGTATGCCAGAAACATATATGCATATCAAAGCAAGCACTGAAAATTGGCACAAGGAAAGTCCTCAGTAAATGGGAGCCCTTGTTTTTCACTGAGATGGATCAAGAAGGCTCTCCTGGAGGTAGGTTAAGACTGCAAGAGTCTGGACAATGATCTCGGAGTTGGAGTGGAGAACACTGAAGTGGATGAGGCCATCACTTTGCCTTGGGGCCGCTGGATAGGAGTCCTGGGCTTTTATATTCCCTTGCTCTTCCCCCTGAACCCCCAGAGCCACCTCCGCCTCCTCGACAGCTGCCATCCTTGGGTTACTTTTGAGCAGCTGAATGTGTGGGCTCCTGGGACTAACACCCTGGGAAAACTCCACCTCCCTTCTCTCCCATATCTCATTTGAAGGTTGACTGAAGGGCCAACTTGCAACACTTAACGTAAAAAAACAGAAAATCCACTTAATGCCCTTGGTTTCCCACGAACTAGTGGTGGAGCAGTCGCATTTGCACGAAACAGCATGTGCTAAAATAGGCAGTTTGAAATATTCCTGGCAGATAGCGCTAAATATAGATGCAGTGACAGATTGGCCCCACAGAACAGCTCTTCTCCTCAGCATTAAGAATGTGCTGGAGCCAAGAAGCTTCTCTTCAAGCTTTTTTTTTCCAGAGGATTGTGGCAACAGCCCCAGGATCTCACCATGCTAGGCAACTGCTAAGATTTAGAGAAGGGAGGTACCTCCGAGGGTGAACACCAGCATCATGCTGAGAGCTTCCCAAATCCCACGAGGGACAAAATGAAAAACAAAAAGGATGCAAATATGAAGGGCCAATGAACTGGATTCTATCTATTGGCCCTTTTGAAGGATCAACCCTCTCCTGAGAGGTCTCTTACATGAGCAAAAATGTGCTGAATTTTACTGCTGGAAACAGTATAGTACAATGGTTAAGGGCAGATGATTTGGCAGGGAGTCCGAGTGCTTAGATTTCAGCTCTGGGTTTTCCCCTCACTAGCTGTATGAGCTTGGTCAAGCTACTTAACTTTTTGGTGCCTCAGTTTTTTCACCTGCAGAATAGGGGTAATAATATTATGTACTTAATGTGAAGATTATATAACACAACATATGTAAAGCCATGCACCGTGCCTGATCAGAATAACTATTGCATGGGTAGGAGCTATTTTACTTAATGGACTAGAAAGGAAAGAGAGAGAGGTATCCAAAGAAAGGAGAGAGAGAGGTATCCAAAATGACTGAAGGATTTTAAGGCTGAGAGGAATAATTTGGATAAACATCTTAAAGACCTAGAGAATTCTCTCTTAAACCTTAATGACAGTCTGCCAGTCTGTGGCAAGTGCACAGTGCAGGGCCTAGAAGGTGGCCTTGTGCTGTGACTCTGTCCATGTTACATGTCATTCTCCTTTGCAGCTATGCCTCTGGCTTCCTTCTATCCAATTTTGTTCTCTCCAGATTCTTGAGTTAGAATTTCTGAGTGTTTATTTTATGCTTTGTACGGTGCTAGGACTATGCCCTAAAGGCTAAGAGAAATGTTGGCTTTTATTTTATTTTATTTATTTATTTATTTTTTTGAGACAGAGTCTCACTTTGTTGCCTAGACTGGAGTGCAGTAGTGCAATCTCAGCTCACTGCAACCTCCACCTCCTGGGTTCAAGTGATTCTCGTGCCTCAGCCTCCAGAGTAGCTGGGGCTACAGGTATGTGCCGCCACACCCAGCTAATTTTTGTATTTGCAGTAGAGACAGGATTTCGACATGTTGGTCAGGCTAGTCTCAAACTCCTGGCCTCAAGTGATCTGCCCACCTTAGCCTCCCAAAGTGCTGGGATTGCAGGCGTGAGCCACCATGCCCTGCCAAACTTTGGCTTTTAAACCATTCGTGGGGAACTAGAATACTCTTGACAGCCTGAGTCCTGCTCCTGGAGTCAGAGGAATCCTTTCTAGACAGGTTTTCAGTAGGGGATTGTGGTATAGGCAACCTCTGCAGGAGAATTACCGAACTATGTTCAGGGCTCTGGATTCATAAATGACAGGTCAGTGCATGGTCTCATGGTATAGATTTGCTTAGATTCTTACATTTTGTATTAAAGTAAGCTAACTGCTTTACAAAAATAACACCCCAGCATTTCAGAGGCTCAACAGAGTAAAAGTTTATTTCTCTCTCAAGCAAAGTCTATTGGCACTGGGATGGGGAGGAGATGGGGTGGGGTGTCTCTGCCCCATACGGTTATTCAAAGACCCAGGCTGACAGAAGCCCTGCCATTTCAACTTGTGGTTTCCAGATTGCCTGGGAGTCATCGTCCAGTAGCAAATGGAGAAGGCACATTGAAAACCACAATGGGAAGATTTTTTAGGTCAAATCTAGAAGTGGCAGACTTCACTTCTACTCATATTCCATTGGCTAGCACTTAGTCACATGACCACAAGTGATGCAAAGGAGGCTGGGAAGTATCCTTTCTGTATGTGCCCAAGAAGGAGAGGAGAAACAACAATTTGGATAAGCTAGTACTCTTTGATACGCTTCTTGAAGTGTTAATTCGAAAGCAAGTGACATTTTGAAAAGACATTTTGAAGAAATTCCAGAACTTTTTTCACATTTCCTGTGCTGTTTTCGCTCCGTCTTTGAGTTGGACTTGCTAAATAGTTGCTTCTATCTATAGACATCTGTTCTTGTAAAGTCTTATAATCAAAGCATATCATAGCTTCCCTACAATGGGACTTTGGTTGATCTGTTTCTTACAGCCTAAGTTTCCTTGTCAATGCCATGGTGAACGAGTGCCTCCTTTTAAGAAGAAAGCAATAATTTTTTAAAAGAAAGCTTGTTTCCCCCAATGCAAGACTCAGAGTTTTGCATTTTGCATCATTGCTGAAGTCTTAGTAGGAAACTGCTATGAATATTCCTCGAATGCTGTTTGAACCTTTGTATCAACAGGCTGCAAAAGAGCCTAGTAGACAAAGAAAAAAGAGAGAAAAGAACACTTTCATTTATAAGAGAACTAGTCCTATAATGACACAGTAAAGCTTTCCAGAGTTTTAAGTAGGAACCACCTGATGCTTTTCTCAGTCTTACTAAAGTAAGTTATAAGCATAGATATAATAACATTTGAATTTTTATAGCATTCTCTTGCCTTTATGATCATTTTTAAGGACATTAAAAATGTCTGCAATATAATGAAAGTAAATTATACTGCTAGGGCTTTAAAACCCTAACAAAATATTCTATTACAGTCAAAAATTGCAATAATATTGTTGAGTGTATAGTCTACTACTATAGTAAGAGACAAATGTTATAAAATGTAATATATACCCTACCCTGTGTATACTTCTGACACCTCTTATACTTTATTACATTTTATTTTTTCACTAAATGTTTTTATGTAGACCAATAGTTCCAAGATCTTGTTGTGCATCAGAATCACATGGAAAGCTTGCTATAAATAGATTTCTGAAACCCACCCTGGATCTACTGAATACAAAAAGTGGGATGGGGTCATATGTATTTTTAACAAGTTAGCCATATGATTTCAGTGCACACCTAAACTTGAGAACCATGCCTCATGCGTCTTAACATTTCCAGTGTCTGGCATACAGTAGGTACTTGATATATGTTTGATGGATGAATGAGTGAATGTATAAATCAAATAAAATAGCACTCTTACAAATAAATTTGTTATTGAGACTAAACCACTAAAATAAAAATTCATTGGTTATTTACTGCCACAAATATTGAAGACTGGCTGGGCATGGTGGCTCATGCTTGTAATCCCAGCACTTTGGGAAGCCAGTGCTAGAGGATGGCTTGAGGCCAGGAGTTTGCAGCCTGGGCGGCAAAGTGAGACCTCATCTCTACAGAAAAATTGTTTAAATGAGCCAGGCATGGTAGCGTGCACCTGTAGTTGCAGTTACTCGGTTGAGGTGGGAGGATCACTTGAGCCCAGGAGTTGAGGGCTTCAGTGAGCTATGATTATTCCACTGCATTCCAGCCTGGGTAACAGAAAGACTCTTCTCTCTTAAAAAGAAAAAAATTAAACACAAAAATAAATAATTTCATCATGGGAGAGCCGTAATAATAAATTCAACTTATTTGTACAGTGCTATTGCCATGTTTCACTGACATTATTCAAATTACCACTAGAATGCCAAAAGGTCACAGATGGATTCTGGAGTCATTGAGAGAGTATATCACACTTGCAGGGTGCACAAGGATTGAGGTAAAGTAATTTTTTAAAGAGATTGAGTCTGCCACCCAGGCTGGAGGGCAGTGGCATGATCATAGCTCACTGTAGTCTTGAACTCCTGGACTCAAGCCATCCTCTTGCCTCAGCCTCCTGAGTAACTGGGACTACAGGTAGGCACCATTATGTCCGGCTAATTTTTAAAAAACTTCTTTAGAGATGAGGTCTTCCTATGTTTCCCAGGCTGGTCTTGAACTCCTGACCTCAAGCAATCCTCTTACCTCATCCTCCCGAGTAGCTGGGATTATAGGTGCAAGCCACCATGCCCAGCTCTGGAGTGAAATTATTTTGATGAAAACACAGCATCTTTCTTTTCATTCCTTCCTTCCTTCCTTCCTTTCTTTCTTTTTTTTCTTTCTTTCTTTCGTGTCTTGCTCTGTCACCTAGGCTGGAGTGCAGTGGTGTGATCATAGCTCACTGCAGCTTCAAACTCCTGTGCTCAAGCGATCCTCCCACCTCAGCCTCCCAGGTAGCTGGGACTACAAGCAGACACCAACATGCCTGGCTAATTTTATAGAGACAGGGTCTAGCTATGTTGCCCATGCTGGTCTTGAACTTCTGGCCTTAAGGTGTCCCCCCACCTCAGCCTCCCAAAGTGCCGGAATTACAGGTGTGAGCCACTGCACCCAGCACAGAGTCTTATTAACACAAAAGTCTTCATGTTACCAAGTGTTATAAGTACCTCTCTGCATGAGAACTATTTATCTAGTGTCAAGAACAATTGCAGGATCATTCACGTAATGAGAATTTATTATTAAATGATAAGTGCTTTACCAGTAGCGAGACTCCCCCAAAGCAAGGACAACTGTAAGTTTTCAGAAAGATGATGCATACCTTCCTGGATACAATATGCTCCTCTTTTTCCTCCTACTTTTTGTATGCTCCTTCTCTGACTTTTCAGGCTCATCGTCTTCTACTCAGCCATTAAACATCACTATTCCTCAAAGTTTTATCCTAGATGCTTTCCCCTTCTCATTCTGTAGAAGGCGTGACCCATCTCCCAGCTTTAATGACCATAGATTTATTCATGGTGCCTGAACTGTTTTCTCCAGCGCAGACCTCTTCCCTGAGTTCCAATTGGTTATACAGACCATATGAGAACAGTTTGTAAAACTTAGGCCTAACTTTCATGAGTAAAAGAAAAATATCAGTCAATCTTTTCTTTCATTTTTAATTGATTAAGCATATAGATTATATAAAGTAACTGATATGCCAGATACATGAAAAGTATCTTGCTATCATATGCCAAGCACTCAAGAATAAAAGTGCATGCTGGATTTTTCTGAAGTTGTTGTTTATTACAGCCCTCCAAAGCAGGATATGCATTAAATTTCAAAGCTACACCAAGGCATGTATCTAAGCAGATAGTGTCAATCATGCTAAAAATGGAACAATACTTGGCTGGGGTCCTGAGCACCTAATCCTGGACCAGTCACCTGTGGCAACTTGTCTCAGGTTCAGGAGGAAAAAGTACAGATGCAGAGGAAAACATTTTTGTGTATTGCTCTGAAGTTTTAACCCATCCTTTCCTTTCCCACTTGTGATTTAATACCTACTAAGATGTACAGGGTCACCTGATGCCTTTGCCTGGAGAAGGCAGCCAAATAGTCTGGATCAAAATCAAGCACAGTGGCATATTTCCTTGATACCTATATCCAGTTCTGGTCTTGAGGTGCCTACCACTTTGATAACTAGAAAATGCAAAGAGCAAGGAGGCCAGGTGTGGTGGCTGATGCCTGTAATCCCAGCACTTTGGGAGGCTGAGGTGGGAAGATCACTTGAGTCCAGGAGCTCAAGCAGACTGGGCAAAAGAGTTAGACCCCATCACTAAAATAAATAAATAAATAAATAAATAAATAATAAATAAATAAATAAATAAAATTTTTAAAAGAAAAAAAAGGAAAAGAAAAAGTTTAGCTGGGCAAGGTGGTACGTGCCTGTAGCCTCAGCTACTCAGGTGGCTGAGATGAGAGGATAGCTTGAGCCCATGAGGTTGAGACAAAATAATAAAATAAAATAAAAATAAAATAAAATAAATAAAATAAAATAAAATAAAAATTCAAGGAGAGATAAATCCAAACAAAAAACATGAGGAGAAAGGGAAAGTTTCTCCCTGTGGCCAAAAGCAGTAGCAGTAGTTACCCCCTTTTATCTCCCACCCTTTGCCCTGAATTTCTCAGGATTCCACTGGTATTGACCAATTTCAGATTATTCCAGATAGTGGGATGAGGAGTCTCGCACTCACCCGAGAAACTAGAAGGTGCTATTTGTTTGGTGATAGTGCATGCATTCAAAAAATATTATATTTTTGAGTGACAAGTATGTGTCAGGCACTGTTCTTGGTGCTAGGCATACATCAGCAATAGAAACTGCCCGACAGCATGGGACCTTTATATTCTAAAATATAAATAAAATATATACTAAGTCAGGTGAAGATAAATCCTATGGGAAAAAGTAAAGTAGGCATGGTGGATAAGGAGTGCCAAGCTATTTCAATAACCCGAGCAAGAAATGACAGTGCTCAAAAATGGTGGATGGAGATTTTTATACTCTGCTCTCAATAATTGATAGAACAACTAGACAGAAAAGCAGCAAGGATATAGAAGACTTAAACTTACCACTTGACCTCACTGATATTTATGAAACATTCCACTCAAGGATACCAGAATAGACATTCTTTTCAAGCATACATAGAACATTCTCCAGAATAGACCATATGCTAGGCCATAAAAACAAATTTAAGTAAATTTTAAAGGTTTGAAATAATCAAAAGTATGTTCTTCGAAAACAATGCAATTAAATTAGACAACAACAGAAGGAAGTTTGAGGAATCACAAAATACTTAAAAATTAAACAAAACACTTCTATCTAAACTATTTGTCAAATAAAACGGTAGGAAAATTTTTAAATTTTTGAGCTAAACAAAAACAAATACTCAACATATGAAAAATTGTAGGATAGAGCTACAGCAGTGATTAAAGTTCAGAAAATATAGAGTTACACATGCCTACATTAGGACAGAAGAGAGATATTAAATCAATAACCTAAACACCCACCATAGGAAACTAGAAATAGAGAAGTTAACTAAACCTAAAGCAAGCAGAAGAAAGGAAATAATAAAGACAAAACTAGAAAACAATGAGATAGAAAAAAGAAAAATAATAGAGAAAAATCTATGAGACCAAAAGGTGATTCCTTGAAAAAAATAAACAAAACTGACAAATCTTTAGCTGATCAAAAAACAAAAGAAGACACAAATTACCAATATCAGGAAAAAAAGTGGGGCAATCACTACCAACCTTAAAATTAAAGGATTATAGGTGAATATTATGAACAATTTTGTACCAACAAATTAGACAATTTACATGAAACGGACACATTTATAGAAAGACACAAATTACCTAAACTGACTCAAGAAAAGATGGAAAATATCAATAGATCTATAGCAAGCAAAGACACTGAACTGGTAATTTAAAATCTTTCCACAAAGAAATACTCCAAATGACTTCATGGTGAATTCTAACAAATATTTAAAAATAAATAATTCTAATACTTCACACTTTTAGAAAAGAGTAAAAGGAAACACTTCCAAATACATTATATGAACCCAGTATTACCCTGATACAAAAGTCAAACAAAGACATCTCAAGAAAAGAAAACCACAAACTGATATCCATTGTGAACATAGATGCAAAAATCCTTAAAGTTTTAAGAAGCTGAATCTAGAAAGATATAAAGAGAATTCTATGCCATCACTAAGTGGAATTTATGCAAAGAATTCAAGTTGTTTGGTATTCAAAAATCAATAGTGTAATATACCATATTGATGGAATTAAGAAAACCCACATAATCATCTCAACAGATGTAGAAAAAGCATTTTAAAAATCCAGCACCCATCAGTGATAAAAACTATCAACAAAATAGGAATACAAGGGAGCTTCTTTAACTTGGTAATCTATAAACAAACTATAGCAAATATCATACTTAATAATAAAAGATTGAGTGTTTTCTTTGCTAAAATTGGGAATTAGGCAATGTTCTCTACTCTTGTTCCTTTTACTAAACATTTTACCAAAGTTACAGCCAGTTTGATAAGGCAAGAAAAAAAATTTAAGTTATTCTAATTGGATGGAAGAAGTAAAACTGCCTTTATTCACAGACAACATAATCTTGTATGTAAAAAAGAAATCCTAATAAATCCACACATTAAAAAAATCTATTAGCACTAATAAATTTAGCAAGGCTGCAGGATACAGGACGAATCTACAAAAATCATTTGTATTTAATATACTGTTGATCCTTGTACAACACAGATTTCTATCAGGGTCCACTTAGACATGGGTTTTCTTCTGTCTCTGCCACCCCTAAGACAGTGAGACCAACTCCTCCTTTTCCTATTCCTCCTCAGCATATTCATGAAAATGACAAGGATAAAGGCTTTTAAGATGATTCACTTACTTAATGAATAGTAAACACATTTTTCTTGTCCTTTTTATTTTCTTAGTAACATTTTATTTTCTCTAGCTTACTTTCAAGAATACAGTATCTAACACATATAACATAAAATATGTTAATCAACTGTTTACGTCAGTAAGGCGCTAGTCGACAGTGAGCTGTTAGTAGTTATGTTTTAAGGGAGTCAAAAGTTATATGCCAATTTTTGAATGTACAGGGGTTGGCACCCCTAATCCCTTGTGTTGTTCAAGGGTCAATCATTTTAGCAAAGAAACAACCAAAAATAAAATTAAGAATATTTCATAGCATCAAAAGAATAAAATACTTAGAAATCAATTTAACAAAAGAAATACAAGGACAAGATTTATACAATGGAAACTATAAAATATTGCTAAATACATGGAGTTATATTTCATGTTCATAAATTGGAGATTCAGTCTTTTTAAGATAGCAATTCTCCCCAGAATGAAGTATAGATTCAACACAATCCCTATAAAATTTCTAGCAGAACAATTTCATTAGTAGACATTGATAAGCTCATTCTAAAATGCATATGAAAATGCAAAGAACCTAGAATAGCTGTAATAATCTTGAAAAAAGAACAAAGCTGGAGAACTTACACTCCCCAATTTCAAAGTTATAATAAAGGTACAATAATCGAGACAATATGGTATTGGCATAGGATAGGTACATAGATCAATAGAATAGAATTGAGAGTCCAGAAATAAATTCTTCCATTTATGGTCAGTTGATTTTTGACAAGTGTAAGGCAATTCAATTCAGGAAAGAACAGTGTTTTCAACTAATGGTTGTGAGACAATTATTGGATATTCATGTACAAAACATAAAGAAAAAAGAACATAGACACCTCATAGTATACACAAAAATTAACTCAAAATGGATCATTGACTTAATGTCTAAGTAAAATTATAAAACTTTTAGAAGAAAACAGGGGAAAAATAGTGACATCGATTAGGCAAAGAATTCTTAGATATGACAACAAAAGCATAATCCACAAAAGAACAAACCAAAATTAAAGTTTTTGCCCTCCAAAAAAATCATTAGACAATGAAAGGGCAAGGCAAAAACTGGGAGAAAAGTTTATGAATCATACATCTGATAAAGGAATTTGTATCCGGAATACATAAATAATATAACTCAATAACAAGAAGACAAGCAGCCTAATTTAAAAATGGCCAAAAGGTTGGTGGCTCATGCCTGTAATGCCAGTGCTTTGTGAGGCTAAGGTGGGAGAATCACTTGAGGCCTGAAGTTTGAGACCAGCCTAGGCAACATAACAAGACCCTATCTCAAAAAAAAATTTTTTTTAATTACCGGGCATGGTGGGAGGCACCTGTAGTCCTAGTGACTCAGGAGATTGAGGCGAGAGATTGTTTGAGCCCAGGAGTTCAAGGTTCAGTGAGCTATGATCATACTACTGCACTCTAGCCTGGGCAACAGAGTGAGACCCTGTCTCAAAAAACAAACAAACAAAAGAATGGCCAAAAAAGCTGAAAAGACATTTCTCCAAATAAAATACAGAAATAACTAATAAACACATGAAAAAATGCTCACATCACTAGTTATTACGGAAATAAAATTCAAAACCAAACTAAGATACTACTACACTCTTACTAGAGTGGCAATAATTAAAAGACAGACGATAATCAATATTGGTGAAGATGTGGAGAAATTAGAACTCTCATACGTGTGGGAATGGAAAATGGTAGAGCCACTTTGGAAAATAGTGTGGCAGCTTCTCATAAAGTTAAACATGTGTTTACTATACAACCCAGCAATTCCACATGTAGATATTTACACAAAAGAAATACAAACTTATTTCCATACAAAGACTTATGTATTAATGGTCATAATATCCCCAAACTGAAAATAATCCAGGTGTCCATCAACTAATGAAAGAATAAATAAAATATACTATATCCATGCAACTGAATACTATTGAAACAATGAAAAGTAGCAAACTATTGATATATGCTACAACATAGATAGACCTTAAAAACATTATTCTAGGCCAGGAGCAGTGGTTCATGCCTGTAATTCCAGCACTTTGGGAGGCTGAGGCTGGTGGATCACAATGTCAGGACATCAAGACCATCCTGGCTAACATTGTGAAACACCGTCTCTACTAAAAAATACAAAAAATTAAACCTGGCGTCGTGGCATGCACCTGTAATCCCAGCTACTCGGGAGGCTGAGACAGGAAAATCCCTTTAACCCGGGAGGCGGAGGTTGCAGTGATCCGAGATTGCACCACTGCATTCCAACCTGGGTGACAGAGTGAGACTCCCTGTCAAAACAAAACAAAACATTATTCTAGGTGAAAGAAGCCACATACAAAAACATACATACAGGTTGAGTATCCTTAAACCAAAATGCCTGCAACCAGAAGTGTTTCAGATTTCAGATTTTTTTTCAGATTTTGGAACATGTGCATATACAAAATGAGATATCTTGGGGGTGGGACCCAAGTTTAAACATGAAATTCATTCATGTTTCATATACACCTTATACACATAGCTTAAAGGTACATTGAATCATCAGAAAGCATAGGTGTCACTATCTCAGCCACCCATATGGACAATCTGTGGTTGTTTGGCATCACCACATTTCCTGACTCTAAATGTAAATGCTGCAAATAAGCAATCATGTTCCTATACTTATTCACACATAAGTACTTAACAGTAAAAAATATTATTTATCTTTAATATCTTAAAAAACATGTGTTCAGGGTACTTAAGCAGCACAGTAGCATCACCAGAATCCCTGTATCAGCTGTCAGACAACAGGAGCAACGAACAACAGGCTTTCAGTCTCCACCTGCAGTGCTGTGTTCTGACTAAAAGGTTACTGTACTCTGTATGGGTTTTTTTTTTTTTTTTTTTTTTTTTTTTTTTTTTTTTTTTTTTTTAGGTGAGAAAAAACATCAGAAGCAGTTGAAGGACCAGAAAATGGGTCCCCTAGCAATGAGGAGGCGTTCTGCTGGATAGATTTTTAAAATGTTTCCTCAAGTCATCTGCCTCATTAACAGTGTTGTTTTTTTGTCTTAAAAATCTCTTTTTATAAACTGACATGATTTCTTGTTCCGTTGCGAATCCACACTGCCCTAGTCCTTCAATAAACCCATCACACATTTTCACCATGTTCTCTACAGACACTTTTTGTGCAGTGATAACAGTGTCTTGATTGTCATTATTATCGCCATCACCTCAATTCAGAACCATTTCAGCTATTTCACCATCAATCAGTGAATGAACAACTAGAGGCTTATTATCAATGTTAAAACATCTTCAATATCTACTTCTTCCAACTTACTGGCAGCCTCTGAAGATATATTTTTTGCATATGTAAGGAGGTCAAATATCTTTTTTTTCTCAATTGACATATGGAATCCTTCAAAGTCACCACCTGGTTCATCATCATTACTGAACATTATTGCAGGCCAGAGGTTGTGCCAGAAATGTACAACTGTGTATTTAGTCACTGGGTTCCAACCATTGGCAACAGCACACACAGCATCCTTCATCCTGAACTTCTTTTGGAAAGCTTCCATACTCACACCTCTGTTCACTGCTGCCAGCATGCTGTTCCAAAAAAAAGTTTGTATATTTACTTTTCATTGATCTAAGGATACATGATCAATGAATTATGTCACATTTGAGGGAAAGTCCATGGCATAAACACTATTTTGATAGAATTGCAGCTGGAGGATGAGCAGAACAGTTGTCAAGGAATAACAAAAGCTTCCAGTTATCATCCAGTCCAACTTCCCTAGAGTCAGCACAAGCTACTGGTACAAAATATTTTGAAACCAATCAGAAAAGATGTTCCTGGTGATACATGCCTCTTTGTTAGCATAATAATGGACTGGTAAGAAACTCAGTTCTTGAAAACAGCGAGGATGTAAGCTTTTGACTATCACAGCAAGTATATACCAATACGTGCCTGCTGCATTAGCACATCCCAGTAGCTATCCTGTTCTTGGCATCTTAATTATTCTTGTAGGGGGCATCTCATAAGTCACAGTCAGTGTCTTTCCGGGGCAATAACACCAAAAGAGTGATGTTTCATCAGCATTATAGACTTGTTCTGGTGTCAGATTTTAATCAGTGATGACTTTGGCAAATTTGTCAATAAATTTTTCCATTGCTTCATGATCAGCAGACGCTTTATCACAACAAATCTTTAAAAATTTATTGCCATGTCTTTTCTTAAATTTCTGCAACCAGCTTGTTGAATATTCAGTTCCCTTCCATTTTCAGTTCACTCTGATAGATCTTTGCTTGCTTCACCGTCAGCATACTATTAAGTGGCATGTGTTCACTGCAACGCTGATGGATCCATCCTTCAATACACCATCAAGATCTTCATTTTAAGCTTTATGCAGTGTTTTCCTATTTTTAATCAAATTCTGCTCATCACTTTAAGCATAAAAATTCCACAGTTTATCCTTATTTTCATACATGGTGATCATTCCAACACCATACTCTTCCATAAGACGTTTCACACGTAGACTACTGTTCAGTATCTGTTCTACAGACAAACATAAATGTGTTCTCTTTTTCTTATTACTATTACCCATATGCAGACCTTTTTGACATTTTCAACAATATCTTTATACCACAGAGCAGAGAATAAGGAAAAAAACACAATGAGTAATACATGTCATCTTGGCTCCCTGTGGGACATCATGGGGAACCTGCTATTGGCACATCTGGCCTGCACATGTGTCATTTTTATCACCCTTTGTGAGTGTGCTTGCATGGGGGAATCTGGGCATTGGGTAGAAAAGACATACTGCAGCTGATGGGAGCTGGATGGGTCTATTTTCTCTTGAGGAGGCTGAATAAACTTGTGTTGCATGCCTGCATTTTGACTGACTGCAACTCATCATGTGAATGAGGTCATGTGTGAAATTTTCCACTTGTGGTGTGCATATGTAAGGAGGTCAGGCATCTTTTTTTTCCTCATTTGTGGTGTCATGTCATGCTTGAAAAGTTTCAAATTTGAGCATTTTGGATTTGGGGATTAGGAATGCACAACCTATACTGTTTGATTCCATTGATATAAAATGTCCAGAAAAGGCCAATCTATAGATATGGAAAACAGATCAGTGGTTGCCTGGGGTTGAAAGTAGAAGCAGAATTGATTGCAAATAGGCACAAAGAAACATTTCAGGCTGACAAAAATGTTCTAAATCTGGATTGTAATGATGAGACCATACAACTCTATTCATTTATTAAAAATCATTGAATTATACACTCACAATAGGTGAACTTTATGGTACATAAATTATACTTCAATACAGCTTTTTTTTTTTTAGAGGGTATGTGGCTTGGACCATACGTCTCAGAGGAGAGGTGGTAAGTAGTAATAAAAGATGGCGGAAGACATTACAATAACAGGCAGCAGGTAAATGGGGTGATCAGTGTCTTGATCCGGGGTCATTGCACAGGTCCATAGATCCATTATACTTGTGCTTCATTTTTCCTCCATGGACTATTCTTATAATAAATTCTTATATTCTTGACCCTTTAGTATATGAATCCCAGGAGGGCAGAGACATTTGCCTGTTTTTTTTTTCACAGCTGTTCACCCAGGGCCTGTCATTTAGTAGGCCATCAATAAATATTTTTTGAATGAATAAAGGGCTGAAGAGCTGACAACCAGGAGATAGAAAAGTAGCTATGAGTAGAGCTCAAGCCAGGCAGCTCTTCCAAGGCTCTGAGAGTGTAGCCCTAGAGGCCCTTTAACCTGAATCACTTCCAAGGCTCAGGATGCTGTGCTCCTCCACACCAGGCCTACTCCACTTTTTCATCCCATTAGTAATACTTCACCACATCTCAGGCCCATGTGTTTCAATTGGAGACCAGGCAATATTTCACCACATCCTTCCCTATCTTAACTTCTTTTTACAGCTCAATGTTAAAACAAGTTAATCGAAAACACCTCCTCAAGCTCACACCATTTACTCAGCTCTTGCTATCCTGATTGCCGTATTTTTCACTTTATCTTTGGAATTTTGCTCCATTATTTTGCATTTCTGACAGACAGAAGAGAATGTCTCTGACTTGCCACCTTGAGAACCTCCTTCTAAGAACCCAGCAACCAAAAGCATAACACAATTGGTTTTTAAAGAATTGAGGTCTGGCCAGGCGCGGTGGCTCACGCCTGTAATCCCAGCATTTTGGGAGGCCGAGGCAGGTGGATCATGAGGTCAGGAGATCGAGACCATCCTGGCTAACATGGTGAAACCCCATCTCTACTAAAAACACCAAAAATTAGCCGGGCGTGGTGGTGGGTGCCTGTAGTCCCAGCTACTCAGGAGGCTGAGGCAGGAGAATGGCGTGAACCCGGGAGGCGGAGCTTGCAGTGAACCGAGATCACACCACTGCACTCCAGCCTGGGCAACACAGCAAGACTCTGTCTCAAAAAAAAAAAAAAAAAGAATTGAGGTCTTACTCTGTCACCCAGGCTGGAGTGCAATGGCACGATCATAGCTTACTGCAACCTCAAATTCTTGGGTTCAAGCAGTCCTCCTGCCTTAGCCTCCTGAGTAACTGGGACTACAGGCACTTGTCACCTGCCTGGCTAATTAATTTTTTTTTTTTAAAGACAGGGTATTGCTGTTAGACCAGGCTGGTCTACAACTCCTGGCATCAAGGGATCCTCCTTTTGGGTCCTCAGCCACCCTAAGCTCTGGGATTACAGGTGTGAGCCACTGTGCCTGGCCTAAAAATGTTTTTTAAACATTTTGAAAACACCCACCATGCTTTAGTGAGAGAACACTTTTCTTCTATCTCCTGTTGCATTACTAGTCCATTAAATTTCTTCACCCCACTCCTGAAGATGCATTGTCTACAGCTGCACCTGGCCCAACAGTCCATTACGAAGGCCCTGATTTAAATCCTGCTGGGGAACCACCTATATTGTTGTCTTACCAGTGGTCTCCCAGGCTGTAAAAATCTCTGGAGACTTGTTTATCATTAAATTTTAAAAAGTCAAGAAAATGAAAATCAGAACAACCCTAATGTAAAATTCCTACATGTCTGTCCCTTTAGCAGCATCTAACTTTTTGTCTTTTCATGTATTTCATATACTCTCACCACACCTACACACACACACACACACACACACACACACACACACACACATTCCTTTTCATTTTCCTTGCTTGCTTGTTTATGTTTGGTTTCCAACCCTAAGTATTGGAGCTGAATTCTGTATTCCATCTATTAGTGTCATCACAGAAGACATCACATCTTCCTGAGTTCATTTATCATTCCTCCTCCTCTCTCGACATCCTTTTAAATATGCAAAGTCTCATCACACTCATCACAGTATCACGGTCCCAGCAGCAGTCGTAGCTGCACTTGTCTGCAAAGGAAATAAGGGAAAGATTGCAAGAATATGATGTGAATACATAGTCTACCTTGGAATCATGGACTCATTCATTTTTCATGTATCCAGAAAATTTTTACAAAATTTCTAATGTGTGAAGGTCACTGTGGAGGTGCTTCAAGGAATGCTAAGATATAAAACACAGTCTTTACCTTTAAGAAATTGCCACCAAGTAGTGGAGATAAAACATATGGAAGAAGAGGGTAGGGGATGACAAATGCTAAGCATTAGAGTGGGGGCTTCAAAGGAGAGCAGGGTTCTGGCCAGAGGAGGTGGCATAGAGACAGTGACTTGGTGGTGCCATTTGAACTAGGTCTTAGAAGATGAGTATGGCTTGAAAAATAGAGAAAGGGAGGCAGAAGAGAAGGAATTCTAGGGCAAGGGAGCAACATGAACAAAACCGTGGAAATGAAGAGCTTAAACTGTATTTGTGTATGAGACCAACAGCAGGGGCTCCTCCTTCATCAGATGTAGAGCAACAACATCTGGGTGAGATGTCCAAGTCTCACCCAGAGATTCTGCTGGAGCACTCTTCCTACTTCTCTCTGGAGGGCCAGCTCCTTCTCACAACTTCAACTGTGAGATTATGTGTCTGCTTCTCACAAAGGCCCTTCTCTGACCACCACATCTACAGTAGGGCTCCTTCCTGCCAATGTCCTCTCTCTCTGCCTCCTTCTTTCCCATCATAGCGTGTCACAATTTATAATCATTTTGTTGATGTTTGTCTGCTTGTTTGACTCCAATGGTAGCATCAAAAGTCTCTGATAACAGAGACCAGGACTGATTGTTTAGTGCCTGAAAAATAGTAAGAGTGCAATTAATATTTGTTGATTGAATGAGTGAGTAATTGAGTTATTAACGAACAAATGAAAGTTAAACGTTTTTGAGACAGGGTTGATGATTTTATTTATTTTGCATTTAATGAGTGCATACTTTATTACTTGTCTTTAAATCTTTCACCAAAGTTCATTTATTAAATCTATATTTTTTATTTCAGGGAAAGTCACATGACTTTCATGGGACTTGGACACTTTTGCTTTCATAGGTATCTTTGTCCAAAAAATATTAAAATTATGTTTTACAACTGTGTTAATATAATTATGCATATAATACAATTTGGATTGTGTTCTTTTTTCTTTTGATTGAAAAAGAAATTAAAACATCCTGGACCTCTAAAAGCATTGTGGGACCTAGGTGCTGTACTTCCTGTACCTAATAAGTAAATCAGCCCTGTGAGTAGTAAAATTGTTTTCAAAGACTTAATAGAAAACAAGGCTAGACAAATAGTATGGGAAAAGATTATAGAAGGACTTGTACACCAGATTTTGAGTTTAGTAAATTTCAAATTTATTTAGGAGGCAATAAAAATCACAGAGAGTTTGAGCTAAAGAATGATATTTCAATATGGCAGAGCCATTGTAGGAAGAAGCAGCTGCAGGACAAACGGAGAAGATGCTGGTCAGGAAAGCTCCAGAATGTGGTTCAGACCCCACGAGATGAAAAGGATTGAACTGTGGGTGATAGTGATGCTCTTCTTGCTAGAAGAGCAAAAGCTAACCTGAGAAAACATGTGAATTTATCTTACAACCAACTCTCTAGGGAGGGTGGATTCAAAGATGGCTGTGTTTCTGAACCAGAACTGGGAGAACGGTGTGATCAGGAACAGAAGTAGTGTCATCCAGAGAAGACAGACTTGGTGGGGAGTATGATGGTATTGATTTGGGATATGTTTTGGGGAAGGGATACTAGCTGAACAACCAAATGGAATATCTTAGCAGTCAGGCACTTAGAAACATAAATCTGGAATTCTAGACCTCCAAAATTTTAAACAATGTTCAGACAACTTCAAGGTTCTTTAAATCATAGTACATGAATAATAAATCAGCAAAGAATATTTCTAACCATCCAAATATTACCTCCTCTTTGTGCTGGCTGATTTGTCCCAGTAATCATCCCCAGTTAAGGGGTCCCCCAAGTCTCCTGCCTCTTCATTCTTCTTAGCCAAGGAAAAGAGAGATTCAAATAAATTCTTCTGTAATAGAAAGTAAATGTTAGGTTTGATGAGTTCACTCTTATTCTCAGTCTGCTCTAATTAAATGAGCTAACTGGTCATAGATGGTTAACTGGTCATAGATGGTTAGCATTATATCTTTAATTAGTAGAGGCTTAAAATCTCTTTTTTTCTGTAAACCTGATTAGCAAGCTGGAAGCTTGCAGCATTTCAACAGGTCCCAGCCAAAAACAAGGTTGGGGTAAGGGCAATTTCAGCATTTAGTGGGCAAGGAATAATTGGAATTCATGTCTTCCAGTCTCAATGTTGGTACCCTGTGAGACAGATGCTACAGTGGGCAATTTCTCCTAAGCTCCATCCCTACCCTAAGCTACCAGGCTGCTGTGAATTTTTCATATTAGAATCAGGCTGTATTACAACACTAGAGTGATGAGAGTATATGCTGTTCCTCTAGGTGGAATTTGAGCAATCTATCCCTTCCTTACAAAATTCTTCTGACACATTCAAACTTTTACATTTTACCAGGAAACCAGGACATGAAATCACAGATGCCAGTGTCTTCTATTTGTAAAATGGAGGAAATATTAGTGGTTGGCTCATGGGATGGCATGAGAATTAGTTAATTTCTGTACAGCACTTTGAAGAGTGCCCAGTTCATAGTAAATACTCAATACATGTTAGCTTTTTGGTTTTTATTATGGTCACTCTCATCCAGAGTCCTTCCTGTATCTACTACATTTTATTTCCTGAAAATGGAAATTATACATTATCCACATCAAAATCACTTAAAGGGCTTGTTGAATGTAGATTATTGGCCCCCACCCCAAACCAGTGGAAAGCGAACTCTGGGAATGAAGACCAGAAATCTGAATTTGAACAATTGTTTTTTTTAAATAATTTCAACTTTTATTTAGATTCAGGGGTACATGTGTAGGTTTATTACATGAGTATACTGCATGATGCTGAGGTTTGGGATATGAATAATCCCATCACCCAGATAGTGAGCGTAGTACCCAACAGTTGGATTTTAGTCTCTCTGGAGTTTGAGACCACCAGTCTACTGGGTTTACATAAAGTACGGATGAAATTTCTGCCTTGGCCTTCATGTCCTGCTACTGGACCAGTGATGCAATGTATTCCAACATCTAGAACCCCAAGCCCTGAGATGTGCTGATTGCCCAAAGCATGGGAGCCTTGGTTGGGCTAATGTCAATAAAGTCACTCTGAAGACCACCTGACTCCTGTTCCACCCCTCAGTCTTGTTCTAGAACCTACATCATGATCTGTTATGGTCAATTCCCAGCCTGCAGTCATTGGAGGGAGCCTACCACAGTGATCAGTTTTCCTAGAAGGAGCTTTGTTTAGAGAGCCTGCTGATGCTTTCAATGTATCTGTCACTACGTCAGTCACATCACATCCACAACACACATGATTCCTGCTGCCTTGTGACTGTGAAGTATCTGATTCCCTGGCACATCAGCATATCAGATGACTCATTGAAACACAACTCCACTGCATGAGACATTTGAATTTAGCCCATTGGAGTAGCCTCACCCCAGAGCAGCTGTTGCATGTCTCATATTTTAAGTACAAGAATCCTGCCACATCATCATCAGAGCAACCACAATACAAAGTAATGAATCCTTAGATATCTATAGGACTTTCTGGCTGGTTGTCAAAGAACTTCCACACTTATCTAGCATTACCCACATTGGGAGTTAAAAAATACAAGCGTCTCTTCTGCTTTATAGAAAATGGAACATCAGGAAGTTTATGTGGGCTGGGCGCAGTGGCTCACGCCTGTAATCCCAGCACTTGGGGACGCTGAGGCAGGTGGATCACCTGAGGTTAGGAGTTCAAGACCAGCCTGGCCAATATGGTGAAACCCCGTCTCTACTAAAAATACAAAAATTAGCTGGGTGTGGTTGTGCATGCCTGTAATCCCAACTACTCAGGAGGCTGAGGCAGGAGAATTGCTTGAATTCAGGAGATGGAGGTTGCAGTGAGCTGAGATTGTGCCACTGTACTTCAGCTGGGCGACAGAGTGAGACCCTGTCTCAAAATAATAATAATAATATGACTTAATTCAATTTACATAACAGATTCAAGGCTAACATGGCATGTGCTTCACAATGCAATGCTAAGATCCCTTGGTGTGGGTTTTTCCCGCCACCCCACACTGCTTCCAACCACTGTATTACCAGGGTAGAGAGAGATTAGGAGCACCAGCTTTGGGTCTACTGTTTGAATCTTGAGTCCATCACTCACTAGCTTTGTGATTTTGAGAAAACCCCCTTCACGGGAGGGAGGTAATGATACAATATAAAGCACTGTGCCTAGTATACAGTTAACACTCCATGGTTTTTATGCGTTACTTTCATTGCTGTTATTAACTACAGATCTCGCTGCCTGCCATCAGTGATGATGGTTCTGACCAACATGACTAAGATTCTAGCAGGAGCCTGCCTCCTCTCCTACATACCTTTTGTGGGTAAGAGGACAAAATGGCTATTATGTTCTGTACTTGTCTTTCTTTGCTTTGATCAAACAGAGAAATCCTTTGGAACTTATTTTCCAATTGCCAAGAACATTAAACTAAATTACTACTGTATGATATTATGTTTGACAAAAGTAATAGAATTTTTTCCCCCAGAAAACCAAATTTAAATTTTATCCTTGTCCCAACTCAAATGAGTTCAGTTACTCTGTTTTGTTCCATTAACTTTTTGACCAGTGTTAAAAATACTAAATGCTTAAGAGATACACTGAGTCAAATGAGTGGGTGCACTATGATTAGGCAAGGAAGGGATGTTATATGAGTTTCCCTGATACCTGCTTGCCTTGATGAGCTGGTCCCTTACTAATTTCTCAATAATATGTAGAAATTAAGAATGAATATATTAAATAAAGGAATAAACAAAAATGATGGCACCTAGGGAACCATTTGCCTTAGATGATATCATCATTACTTTCATTTAATTACAGTCTAGAGACTTATGAACAATAATTTACATTGTTGCCACTACCTCACATATTCTTTGTTCTACATAGAACAACACTTACCAGGAACTTAATCGGCCCTTGGGGAAGGTGGCAAAGGCAGAGACCTCCCTGTTGGGTTAAGGGCCATGGAGGTTCTCAGTGCAGAACAAACCACTCACGGAGGCCACATCCTGGAGGATACAGTGCAGTAACACAACAACCTGTATTCTCTGAACTCCTAATGAGGGTCATCCTCTTCCTGCCTGCCACTACTCCTCCCTAGCCAACTCCCCAGCAGCAGCTGGTGCCATGGGAATTTCTCACACCCAGACAAGACAAACAAAGCACCACACCACAGACGCTGTGCGCTACAGAGAAGCTGTGACGTGCAGAGAAGCGACCCGTGAGGGGATGCAACCTAAAAAAATAGCTCATAAGAAACAACACTGTTCCAAAAGATATTCTCAGCAGAACTATTTTTCAGAAAAACAGTGTACAGAGCTAAAAACCACAGGAGTGTGTAGAAGGGCCAGAAATAACATGATGGAAACCATGATGGAATACTACACAGCTATTAAAAATAACAAAGTTATGAAAAACAAACATGTAGAAATATTCATGCAGAACAGTATAAAGTGGAAAGTCACAACAATCAATGTTAAAATTAATTTATATGTCTGCATCAAATTATCAAACAAAAGGCTATAAAAATCATGCAACCTGGCCAAGCATGGTGGCTCATGCCTGTAATCCCAGCACTTTGGGAGGCCGAGGTGGGCGGATCATGAGGTCAGGAGATCGAGACCATCCTGGTTAACACGGTGAAACCCTGTCTCTACTAAAAATACAAAAATAAGCCGGGCGTGATGGCAGGCGCCTGTAGTCCCAGCTACTCAGGAGGCTGAGGCAGGAGAATGGTGTGAACCCGGGAGGCAGAGCTTGCAGTGAGCTGAGATCACGCCACTGCACTCCAGCCTGGGTGACAGAGCTAGACTCTGTCCCCAAAAAAAAAAAAATTCATGCAACCTGAGAGATTACAATGTTTATGAATTTATTCTATCTCAACTTAAATAGACCACACAACCATATTATTACATTACATTGTCAATGAATAAGGTCATTCTCTCAGTCTGGCAACTTCTATTTCATACTTCCTTCACCAGCCTCAAACTTTTCAGCCTTCTCATAGACAACCCTAAGAGTTGTCTGTGACCTTCCCTCTGTCTGCTCACATTGGCAACATAATCCCTCTTCTTTCCTGTGTTCCAGCCACACTGACCTTTTGGATCTTTCATTTGCTGAGTGCTTTCCTATCTGAAGGAATTCCCCTATGCACTCCCTTTGTCCCACATCAGTCAAGTCAACTAAAGTTTCATGTTTATATGCCTCCAGTTTTATCATCACTCCTGGGAGCCTGTACTTTTTTCTTCATAGCACTCAGCACACTTTGTCATTATAAATTTGTTTGCACGATTATTGCTCTACTATGTCCTTCTCTCCCAAATAGACAGTAAGCTCTGTGAGGAAGGTGATGATTACTTTTATCTGCCAACTTGATTGGGCCAAGTGGTGCCCAGATATTTGGTGAAACTTACTCTGGGTGTTTCTGTGAGGGTATTTTAGATGAGATTAACATTCAGATTGGCAGACTGAGTAAAGCAGAGTGTACTCCCTAATGTGACAGTCCCCATCTAACCAAGTGCAGGCCTGCATAGAACAAAAGGCTGACTCCCCCAGGTAAGAGAGAATTTTTCCTGCCTGACTACCTTTGAACTGGGTCACTGGCTTTTATTCTTGCCTTCAGACTCAAACTGAAATATTGGCACTTCCTAGATCTTGAGCCTGCTGGCCTTCAGCTACACCATCAATCCTGGTTTTTAGATCACCAAGCTCAGACTGGAACTAAACCATCAGCTCTCCTGGGTCTCCAACTTGTTGACTCATCCCGCATATCTCAGGACTTTCCCACCTTCATAATCACATGAGCTAATTACTTGTAATAAATCTCTTTTTGAGATATATATTTCCCTTTAGTTTTGCTTTTCTGGAGAACCCTAATTAACACAAGGAATAATATATTTGCTGTTCACAATCATGTATCTACCTAGCACCAATACAGTGCCTGCCCCAGAATGGTTGTCTAATACAACTTTACTGAATGAATGGATGGATGGATGGATGAATGGATAGATGGATGAAAGTGATATCAATATGATGTAATATTTATTAAGTTTTATTTTTTCTACAAAAAATTCCTTGTAGTATATGTAGACTGCTGAATAATACCTGTACTTACTTGATTAGTGCTTTCTATTTTTCAAAGCATTTTCATATACAATAAATTTTTTTGATTCTTGGACCTCTATGAGGTAGATAATATTCCATATTCACATTTGAGGAAATAGGGGTCTAGATAAATAAAGTAATTCGCCCAAGCTCATACAGTGAACTAAGTGGTAGAGCAAGGTCTGGTATCTAGGCCTGCTAGATTTGGGCCAAGGACTTGGATCCTTCTATCTCTGCAGTTATTTGTATGTCACTATGTTCACTGGAAGGTGCATTGCTGAGCATGGGAGGGCTGAAAGGCACAGAGGCATTATCCTAATGGGTCTTTGTGATATTCAGGAATTATGGGAGGAGATGATGCTCCAGCCTGGGGAGAGGGTCCTGACCCTGACCAGGTCAGGTTGCAACAGTGAGGTCATGAGCTGTGGGAAGTGAGCCTCAGACATGGCTCTCAGGTCACTCACATGCAACCCATAGTTGTTCAATGCCTCATTTTTAGTTTTACTCTGGTGATCATACAATAGTCCGATCAAACTATCAGCTAAGGATTATTGAACCAGTGGCTCCATAGACACCAAACTCAGATGCAACACGGCAGAATGGCTAGAGCATGGGCTCATAGTCCAAGACCCTGGGTTGAGACCCAAGGGTGTGTCTAGAAAAGGCACATGACATTGAGAAGTCAAGGAGACCCAACATTTATATTCCAGCACTGTCTGTGCTCTGGCAAAGCCATGACCTCGTTTATCACCTTGTTTGTCCTATCTGAATATTTACAAAAATACCAGCTCAAACAGCAGAGGTGTGGTGGGGGTAAAATGATGAGTAAACAAATGAAGTTCTGATTCTCAATTTGGATGTAGAAAATCCTTTCCAGTACCATATGCTTTTAGTGCTCTCTTTTTATCACTGCAATTTCACAACCTGTTAAAGCCTTCATCTTCTTTTCAGCCCCTGTCTACAGCAGCTTTCCATAAAGAGCTTGATGACAGCTGTGTCTGTTGAGAAAACCACAGCTTCATATTCCTCTCCTCAGAAGTATCCTAGGACTGTGATACATGCCACCACTTAATAAGGTGGGGGTTGCCAGGTCAGCAGTGTGGGGAATGGTTATTCCTTCTCTGACAGTGTTCAAAGAGCTCCAGCAGCTGCCTCCAGATGAATGGCAGGTGGTACTGGAGGTTGACTGCATAGGCCCAATGCTAAGATTTACCCCAGACAATGATGACTAAGAAAAAGTAAGGACTTGAAGCTCATTGCCTCTGTTAGGCTTTTTATATTATCCAATTACTAAATTTCTCTATTAATTATACATAATTATATATTACATTAATACTTTTATATTATTAAAATAATAACATAATTATTTGAGAGGCACACTATACAATGATCAGAAAAAATCCAAAAATGAAAATAGCTACTATTTTTAGCACCTTATCTATGTTACATTTTTCATTTCTATCAATAACTCATTTTACTAATAAGAAAAATGAAATTCAAGATGCTAAGAGACACTTACCCAGTAGGGAGTGGAGTTGGAGGTCAGGAGGTTAAGAGTCTTTTGCCAACTGGCCTTAGGTAAGTCTCCTTACCTGTCCGGGCTTCAGTTTTCTTTCTGGAGAAAGGAAGTGAGTGAGTTTGACTTGCAGATGGAATAGGACCCTTCTTGTACCAGGTGTCTTCAGGATGAATTTTATTGCTTTTACTCATCAATGATTATTTTAGTTCTTGTTTTGAGGTTTTCTTTGTTTTTGTTTTTCTTAATCCACGTAACTTCTGCATTATTCAACTCTCAACTTGTCACTTTTGAGAGAGGATTTCCTTGACCAATCCTGCTAAAATAGCTTGTCCACTTTCCTCCACTCATTATATCACTTGTTTTCATTTTCTTCATAGAACTTTCTTTCTTTTCTCTGTCTTTCTTCCTTCCTTCCTTCCTTCCCTTCCTTCCCTTCCTTCCTTTCCTCCTTCCCTCCCTCCCTCTCTTCCTTCCTTTCTTCCTTCCCTCCTTCCCCCAGAAGAATGTCAGCTCTAGAGGGAAATTATATCACCTGCCCTGCTCATGCTTAAACACTGGTGTTGGGTCTCCTAATTTACCAAGCACCTCACAAAGTCTAAACACCCTGGCGTGTCACATCCTATTGCCACACACGTTTTCACTGCAGAACAAAGTAAACAATCAATAAGTATTTCTCGACTAAATTAATGAATAAATCCAGTTTGTTACAAGTTTGTTTGATTCTGCCACAAAAATCTCTAGAACTGTGCTGTTCAATATGGTAGCCAATAGTCACATATGGCTATTTAAATTTAAAGTAATTAGGCCAGGCGCGGTGGCTCACGCCTGTAATCCCAGCACTTTGGGAGGCCAAGGCAGGCGAATCACGAGGTCCTGGCCAACATGGTGAAATCCTGTCTCTACTAAAAAAATATATACAAAAAATTAGCCAGGTGTGGTGGCAGGCGCCTGTAGTCCCAGCTACTTGTGAGGCGCCTGAGGACTACTTGTAGTCCCAGCTACTTGTGAGGCAGGAGAATGGCGTAAACCTGGGAGGCGGAGCTTGCAGTGAGCCGAGATCACGCCACTGCACTCCAGCCTGGGCGACAGAGTGAGATTCTGTCTCAAAAAAAAAGAAAAAAAGAAAAAATAATAAAGTAATTAAAAGTTCAGTCCCTCAGCCTCACCAGCTACATTTCAAGTGCTCAAGAGCCATGTGTGGCTAGTGGTTTGCATAATGGACAGTGCAGAATAGAACATTTCCATCACGTGGAAAGTTCTGTTGGAGAGTGCTGGTCTACATTCTGGCTCTTCCTCTCCAATCCCACCGTGATCGCTCACCTAGATTCTTGTGAGAGCCTCTGAACTGACAGTAGTTTCCTTCCACGCTAGTCCGTTCTCCACATTGCCTTATTTATTTAGTTCATTTATTCATGCAGCAAGTATTTAAGGAGGACCTTCTATATGCCAGCACGGTTCTAGGCACAGAGGAACGAACAGAGTACGAGTTAGACCTAGTCCTGACACAATGTATTCACAATCCACAGACGACGTGTGTAGCATTCCCATGTTTAAAAACCAGTGCTGGATCCCCCTTACCAACGTCCCTTACAGTGTTCCCAGGACCCTGGGCTGTGCTCTGTGGGATGCAGCCCAGAGTCAACTCTGCTTTCTCAGGAGGGGGTCAGCCAAAACAACAGTTCCTGTATGTGGGGTGGGGGGTGTATGGGGGTGTGTGTGTGTGTGTGTGTGTGTGTGATGAGGTGGGTGTGTGTGAGGGGAGAGTGTGTGTGGTCAGGTGTGAGGTGTGGGGTACGTGGTGGATTGTTGGGGGTGTGTTGGTAGTGTGTGTCTGTGTGTGTGTGGTGGGGTGTGTGGGGTGTGTGATGGAGTGTGTGTGTATGGCAGGATTTGAGGGGTGTGTGGTGGGGTGTGTGATGGAGTGTGTGTGTATGGCAGGATTTGAGGGGTGTGTGGTGGGATGTGTGGAGGGGTATGTGGTGGTATGTGTGGGGTGTGTGGGGGGTGGGGTATGTGTGGTGGGGAGAGAGTGTGTGTGAGGTGGATGTAGAATATATGTGGTGAGGTATATGTGGGGGGTGTGTGTGGGGGTATGTGGTGTGTGTGTGGTAGGGTGTGTGTGTGCAGTGGTGTGGGGAGTGTGGTGGTGTGAAGGGGTGTGCTGGTGTGTGGGGTCGTGTCGCGGGTGGGGTATGGAGTGGGGTGTGTGAGATGTGTGTATGTGGTGGAGGGTATGTGTTTGGTGGCGGGATGTGTGTGTGGTGGGGTGTGAAGTGGGGTGTGTGTATCTCTGTGTGTGGTGGGTTGTGGGGTGGAATGGGGGGGTGTATGGTATGTGTGTGTGGTGGGGTGTGTGTTGTGTGTGTGTGTGTGTGTATCTGTGTTGGCAGTAGGGCTGCCACCCATGGGTTGAGGTTGTGCCTTCTGGCACTTGAGTTTGGATGCATGGAGGGCGATGGCCTGGTGCCCTGCAGTTTCAATTTCACTCTTCCCCATCACCTCTCCCACGGTTCTGTACCCGGTCCTCCACCAACCACCTCACCACCTTCCCTGTTCTCTGCATACCCAGTCACACTTCAGTGCTTTCGCACAGGCCTGTCCCCTAGTGGGCTTTCCTTTCTCAACGGCTTAACCTGATGAATGCACTCATCCTTCAAAACTCACTTCAAATATCACTTTCTGTGAATCTTTTCCAGCAACCCAGAGGGGCGACCTTTTCTCTGTATGTCCACAGATATCTGTTATTAGATCTAGTAGAACACCTGTCAGGTTTACCCTAAACCCCATTTATGTAGGCCTCCCTCCAATAGAGTGTAGTTCCTCCAAGTGAAGAATTCATTTATCATCATAGCCCCAGTGCATGAAATAGAAGAGGTCCCTAATAAATGATTTTGGATGAATGACAAATGGACGGCAAATGGATGAACAAATGAGTGTAAATATTATGAAAGTGCCTGGCTCATTTGCAGTTCCCTCGGGAGGCTGCATTGGTTCTAGAACTTCAAAATAGAATAAAAACACCATAACTCTCTACTTGCTCTTATCAAAGATAAAATGTTATTTTTCTTCTTACCTTTTTTTTTTGAGATGGAGTTTTGCTTTTGTTGCCCAGGCTGGGGTGCAATGGCACAATTTTGGCTCACGGCAACCTCCGCCTCCTGGGTTCAAGTGATTCTCCTGCCTGAGCCTCCCGAGTAGCTGAGATTACAGGCATGTGCCACCATGCCCGGCTAATTTTGTATTTTTAGTACAGATGGAGTTTCTCCATGTTGATCAGGCTGGTCTCAAACTCCTGACCTCAGGTGATCAGCCAGCCCCGGCCTCCCAAAGTGCTGGGATTATAGGCGTGAGCCACTGCGCCCAGCCTCTTCTTACCATCCTTATTTCCTACTACAAATGTCCCTTCTACTCTGTTTTTTCACCAGGAAAACATATTTTCTTTTTTGCTTCTACAAGCTTTCCTTTATGGCCAGTCAAAACTCTAGGATCAAATACTTCACTTCCAAATGCCATATGTCCCAAGATGCTCTTTCTTCTAATTGATGAAATGACTCTTTGCTACCAAAATACTTACCAGCCCCTCCCAACTTGGACATTAGGAATCCAACAAAAACTATTTTACACAAACTAGAAATTATTGTCCTTACAATTATTATATTACTATGTAAGTGTTTGATAAACCAATCTGAAGCAGGTTTAACATTTCTTAATTTTTCCCGATCCTTTAAAAACACAATCAAACAAAAGGAAAAGCTCATGAAATAAACAGAGTTTCCCTCCCAGGTGCCTTGGGTGTAATCCTCCATTCACCCAACCAGTGTGTTATTTCTTTTTTCTTTTTTTCTTTCTTTCTTTTTTTTTGAGACAGAGTTTCTCTTTTTTTGCCCAGGCTGGAGTACAATGGCACGATCTCGGCTCACTGCAACCTCCGCCTCCCGGGTTCGGGTGATTCTTCTGCCTCAGTCTCCCAAGTAGCTGGGATTACAGGCACTCACCACCATGCCTAGCTAATTTTTTTGTTTTTTTTAGTAGAGATGGGTTTCCACTATGTTGGCCAGACTGGTCTCGAACTCCTGACCAAAGGCGATCCACCCGCCTCGGCCTCCCAAAGTGCTGGGATTACAGATGTGAGCCACCGTGCCTGGCCCCATTGTGTTGTTTCTATGGTTCTTCAAAAGGAAAGAAGGGTTCCTGACACCCCTCAACAAGCCAGTTCAACAAGCCAATATTAATTAACACATCCAACTAGCTTATAAACTTTCTGGGGTTCAAATAGATTTTCTTGACATTACAGGATATTTTAAGTGAGAAGATTCATCTGCTCCCTCATACCAGCTCCTCCAAATGACCCTGCAGACACATCATCAGAGCAGGGAGCTGGACGTGTTTACAAAAGCATACAGCCTGCAGCCCCAGCTTCTTCATGCCCTCCCCAGCAGTTTGAGTTTCATGCCTTTCACTACATTTTGAAAAGGGTAAAGTGGATTAGAATACGTCCATAATCACCATTCCATAGAATTGCTTTCGTTAAATTTGCTAGTATTAACAGAACAAAATTTCATCATTACAAATTCCTAGTTGCTAAAATCTTTAGTCACTTAATCAGCAATACTGAAAGGCTAAGCCACATCTAGCCCTTGTTAAATTTAAAATTTTAAATATACAAAATTACAATCCTTGGATAGAGTGTGCATTGGGTATGTGTATACGTCAGTCATCAGGGTTTCAGTAGATATTAAGCAGCCTCCAAGTGAGTCTTTGTAAAAAATAAAAGCTTGCCAGAGGCTCAAGACTTTTTCTACAGAAGAGATAATCTTCCCTGGATTCTCAAACTTATGCTGACTTGTAACCACGGGAAAACCTGATCTTAATGTAAAGGAAGTATTACGAATTTCTCAGGAAAAGGTGTTGTGTAAGTATAATGGTTCTGCTCCGTTATCTTGGCTTAATCCAGAAAACTGAAAGCTAAAGTGACACATTAATCTACCTCAAGTATATTTACAGGTTTAAGGAGGACACTGAACATTTGTTCTCCATCTTAGGGAAGATCAAAAAAGAAATAAAATGACTTAAGTTTTGACCCCAAAGAGCATGATCATACTTAAGACAAAACATCTTAGTTATAAAGGTAATTTATGCAGATTTCCTAAAGAAAGAATGGAACCTGATACCTATTTACTGCGTGACTGTTGTGTAGAAGGCTTGGGTTGTGGAGGACAGAAAGAAAAGTAAGATGCATATAGTCTATGCTCTCCAAGAGGTCTCAATCTAGTTGGAAAGATAAGACGTTCACTCACAAAGGATAGGTAATATAATAACTCCTTTGATGTGCTGTTGGATTTGGTTTGCAAGAATTTTGTTGAGGATTTTTGCATCAATGTTCATCAAGGATATTGGCCTGAAGTTTTCTTTTTTTGTTGTATCTCTGCCAAGTTTTGGTATCTGGATGATGCTGGCCTCAGAATGAGTTAGGAAGGAGTCCCTCCTCCTCAATTTTTTGGAATAATTTCTGTAAGAATGGTACCAGTTCTTCTTTGTACATCTGGTAGAATTTGGCTGTGAAATCATCAGGTCCTGGGCTTTGGTTGTTGTTGGTAGGTTATTTATTACTGATACAATTTCAGAGCTCATTATTGGTCTGCTCAGAGAATCAATTTCTTCGTGGTTCAATCTTGGGAGGGTGTATGTGTCCAGGAATTTATTTACCTCTTCTAGCTTTTCTAGGTTATGTGCACAGAGGTGTTTGTAGTAGTTTCTGATGGTCATTTTTACTTCTGCGGGGTCAGTGGTAACATTGCCTTTGTCACCTCTAATTGTGTTTATTTGGATCTTCTCCTTTTTCTTCTTAATTAGTCTAGCTAGTGGCCTATTTATCCTATTAATGTTTTATCAAAAAAACAACTAATGGATGCATTGATCTTTTAAATGGCTTTTGATGTCTCAATTTCCTTCAGTTCAGCTCCAATTTTGGTGATTTCTTGTCTTCTGCTAGCTCTGGGATTGATTTGTTCTTGCTTCTCTAGTTCTTTCAGTTGTGATTATTAGTTTGCTAATTTGAGATATTTCTAATCTTTTGATGTGGGCATTTATTGCTATGAATTTCCCTCTTAACACTGCTTTAGGTGTGTCCTGGAGATACTGGTATGTTATATCTTTGTTCTCATTAATTTCAAAGAACTTGACTTCTGCCTTAATTTCATTATTTATCCAAAAGTCATTCAGGGGCATGTTGCTTAATTTCCATGTGATTGCATGTATTTGAGCGATTTCCTTCGTCTTGACTTCTATTTTTATTGCACTGTGGTATAAGAGTGCTTTTGGTATGGTTTCGGTTCTTTCTTT